>NC_140590.1:505526249-506238079 GCF_964204655.1 Triturus cristatus | reverse complement strand
ACAATGTCCAAGAGTGTTCTTAAAAACAACTAGAGCGCTTACTGTCTTCATTATGACAAAAGTATGGCACACCTGAAGCCATCTTGATTGGAATAAACTGGTAACACTTAAAACATTTAATTTAAAAAGGAACACAATGAGGGGGTTCATTTTGCCATAGAAATTATGATTAATGCTGAAGAAAGAAAATGAGGGCACATTTTGAGTGACTTCTCAAATCCTCTTCTATTTCATTAAAAAATTCTGACATGCAGACTGAAACATGCACTTTTAATACCGAGAGCAGACTTCCATGGTGAACAGTAGTTTTACTACAGTGATCTAATGAGCAACTAGAGTGCTAACATTCAGAATTTATGGCAAATGTGTGACATATCTGAATACCTTCATGATGGAATCAAAGTAAAAAACTGAAAGCATTTCCTACTGAGGAGACTGCAGTACATGAGGAAATTAGGAAACTTCATAACAAATAAATCTCCCAAGATGGCCACCGGAGACAAAAGAGCCCAAATGTAGCCCAAAATCACCCAGATGTAGCCCAAATATAGCCCAATGACAGAAGTGTGCAAAACACTTATAATTTTGTGTTTTTGCAGTGTTATATAGTGCAGACTTGTCAGGTATTGGAGTGCTTTACATGAGCATTGGTTACATCACACAAGAACAAATTCATTTTGGTTGTAGACATGGGGAGACTTTGGGGCATATCAACAAGAGCTTTATCTCTGCTTTTTTGGCTTTACAAGCCAAAAAAGCAGAGATAAAATTAGCGCCCTATCAACAACAGGGTGCTAACACGCAAATTTGCATGTTAGCACCCTTTTACTCTACGCTTCCCCTTGCATCTCTAATGAGATGCAAAGGGGGCGTTCCAGAGTAAAATAATAGGAGAAATGTCGCTAAGCGACATTTCTCCTATTATCAAGAATGTCGCTAGCCCTGTTAGAGACAAAAAAAGCAGCGCTAACCGCGGTTAACGCTGCTTTTTTACGTCTGCTAATTTTCAGACTTAGCCATGATATCCTATGGAGGGAGGATATCATGGCTAAGTTTGCCTGTCCCTATCAACAAGGTAACGTGTGATTATCGCTGGGTTTCCAGCGATAATCTCACGTTAGCCTGTTAGCGTGTAGATTTTTATCTCTATTGAGATAAGCGTTGCTAATAGCACGCTATCTCAGCGATAAAAATTCACGCTAGCCGGCGATAATTATCCTCACGCTAAGAGCGCTGAGCGATAATTATCGCCGGTTGTTGTTGATATGCCCCTAAGTGATTTGACCAGAATCACAGAATGTCGAGCTGAAGCAGAAACTCCAACCTGGTTCCCCAGTTGCAAAGTCTGCAGTTCTGGAAGTAACACCACATCCTCTCCCCTAAGTGCAACATTTAATCAAGTGGTCAACTGGATAAAAAAACATAAAGATAACAAATAATTTAAAAGTGCTTTGTCGCTATTTGAAAACTCAGATAATATGTCCTTATTTTAGTCTTTTAGAGCACTAACCATAATTTTGATGCAAATAAGACCCTCTCATATATGTAATTTCTAAAGGAAATGCTCTAGGTATTACAGTTTTGATTACATCAAGATGACGTCAGCCGTTCCACACTTTTGTAATAAATTTAGAATGTTAGCAATCTAGTTGTTCATTAGGATACTGTTGAGAGGCAGAGGCCAGGGGCACGGACTCTGAAAATTGAAGGCAGGTAGGAGGGTGCAAAGGCAACAATTTAACCACACTGAGCAGGCAGGAAGGGCCGTGGCAGCACAACAGACTATGGAGGGCAGTGGAAAGGGGGGCAGGGGCAACAAACCAACAATACAGGACTTGCAAGAGAGGCTGTGGCAATGTAAAAGACCATTGTGGGCAGAAGGAAGAGGCAATGGTAGTACAACCATACATGCCAACAGACTCGATTCAGCCAGGAAACGTCCAATGTTTTTAAGCTCAAATGGGCTTTATTTGATCTGTCTCCTGTCTACAATCTCCTCTTTTTCAAACTCAAAGGGGAAAATCAATACCCCAGTTTTTTTTCAAAATCTCCCTCTTACCAAGTTCAAAATGTTCGCAAGCATGGTACATTGGATCATGGAAGGAAATGGGGTAGGGCCATGGACTTGGATAACAGAGGACAGGAGGGACATGGAGAGGTGCACCAAACTGACCCTGCAGAGCAGGCATCAGGGTTTGCAGCAGCACAATACACCACACAGGGCATGTGGGACGGGAGTGCAGCACAACAATCCATAGAAAGCAAGAGGGAGGGGACAGGACCATGCACATGGACAACAGAGAACAGAGGGGCAAGAGGCAATGGTAGCTAGCTGACCATAATGGACAGACAGGAGAGAAAGCTGCAGCATAACAGACCATAAAGGGCAGGAGGGACGGATCAGGGGCATTACAATGGAACAGACAAGCCAGAAGGGAGGGAGTAGGTGTCTGGTAAACAGAGGGCTGGGGGCAAGGGGGCAGGGCAGGAGCAGCAAGATAGCCATGGAGGTCAGGCAGGATGGGCTCTAGAAGCAAGACACACCATGAAGAGCAACAGTGAGACTGTGATGGCATACATACAGACCATGGAGGGAAGGTGGGAGGGGGTCAGGGGCAGCTAACTGACCACACAGGGAAGGTGGGAGGGGCCATGGCAGCACAGAAGACCATGCATGGCAAGTGGGAGGGTTAGTGGCAGCACAATGGCTATGATGGGCAAGAAGGAGGGTGCAGGGGCATGCACAAAGGACGATGGAGGATAGAAGGGAGGGTCAGGACCTGTGCACAGACAAGAAAGTTCAGGGGAAGGGGCCTCACAACAGACCGCGCGGGGCAGGCAGGAGGAGCAGTTGCAGCGTGAGGGCAGAAGGGTGTGGCAGTACAATGGACCATGTAGGACAGGAGGAAGAGGATAGGGGCATGGCATGTGGACAGGCATGGTGGAGGTGGCAGGGACATGTTACAGTCATCTGACAATGCTAGGCAGGTGGGAGGGGAGTGGCAGCTCAACAGAACACTCAGAGTAGATAGGAGTGGCAGGTCCATGGAACATGGTGGGCAAAAAGGATGGAGCAGGGGCATGCACAAAGACATCGGAGGGCAGGGGGAAGGAGAATAGGGGCAGCAAGCTAAGCACAGAGTTTAAGCAGGTGGTCAATGATGGGGCATAGAATTGGGCAATGGAGGGCAGGAGGAGTGGACTGGTACATCATACTAAATTACGGGCAGTGGCAGCACATCAGACCATGCATGGCAGGAGGGAGGAGGCTAGTCCATGGATTCACACAACAGAGGATAGGGAGGAGGGGGATGGGGCAGCAAGCTAACTGTTCAGAGAAGGCGGGTATTAGGAACTTTATTGTTTTTAAAATGTGTGTCTGTGCGAACCACTTAAAATATGAACAAGTATGCATCATAATCTCACTTTTATTCAGGAAGAAGAGGATGTTTGTGACTGTGACTCCGGGCTCACTTGGCAGAAACACCCCCTGACCCTCCACCCCCTATCGCAAAATGTAATGCCCGTGAAAAGGGTAGGTGAACACAGTGTTATATAGAACATAGTCCTGAGAGCACGATTGAAAATGAAAACTAGATATAGTGTATGGTATAAACTATGCACCAAAAAGTGTGATATAAGATGAACCGGCCGTGAAATATAATATGCAATACATTGTGCGCAATGACAGATTCATTGGAGAGCGCAAGATAGCACAGGCACTAGCGCGTGCTATGCGATATGCGCCTTGGAGTGTAATATGCACAGGGCAGTGTTGTGTAACCTAACTAGTCTCTAAAGTTGTAATATAAAATATGTGCTGGGGAGTGTAACGTTGCATATGCACTGTGACAAAGATACGGATCCCAGATTGTAATATGTATGGCATAGCACTGTGCGTTATAACATAGGCATCGAGGAAGGCACGTTAGATGGGGCAATATAACCCGTGCGAAGACAAGTGTGGCATGACATATTCACGGGGTGGTGTTACAGTGCATATGGGCTAGAGAGTGTCATAGCATATGCACTAGCTAGTGGAATACAACACAGAGGTGTGTGGCACTCAGCAGGCAATGGTGGGTGTAACACAGCATTGGGCTCTGCCAGGAGCGCGCTGTGACTCTTAAGTGATGTTCGTCCCCTTTCCAGAGAGTAAAATAAAAAGTATTATACATCCGGCAGTGGATGTGTGTTTTATTAACCGTGAGGGGGGTTTCTTGCATAGTTTTGGTCGAATTTTTGTCGAATCCCCTTTGAATGGCTTGGTGTGCATGTGTATTAAATGTGCCCGTCAATAGCTACCCATGTTTGTATAAATAAACGACAAGGGTGTCTACCGGGATTAGGCACGGTAGGGCATCAGACATGTCAGAGCTTCACTAGTGGTGTAAATACATTCCACGTGGATTCATTGTATGCATAGTCGCCTTTTAATGAATATCACGCAAATCGTCATGGTGATAGGTACGTACGGTTTGTCCAGCATGTCCTAGGTGTGTCTATAAATATATATTTTTTAAAAATAATAAAAAACAGTGGCCGGCCCTGGGGATTGGGGTCAAAAAAATATAATTAGGAGACAGGCCCTGGGGGATGGGGTCATCATGGCCAATAAATTAGAAGAAGAAGGGGAACCACACAGCCCCCCTTCTTAAAAAATTAAAATAAATAAAAGACTGGCATCGTGCCAGAGGCCACGCCCCCTCCTTGCAGCACTCTGCAAACACGCCCCCTGGCGAGTTGTAAGTTGGGGAATTAATTCCTCTTCAATACTGAGGGTCCCTGAGGGCCAACTAGCCCAACAGGCATCTCCAGTATGCGCCAGGGAGCTGCGCTGCAGACAGGTGTTCTGAGGCCAAGCCCCTTTTTACACCTCTCTGCAACGCAGCTCTGTGGCGCTTACTGGAGGTACCTAGTGGTCTAGTTTGACCCTAGGGACCCTTAGGATTCAAGGGGACTTAATCCCTCAACTTAGAACAGCCACAGGGCGCGTTTACACAGTGGTGAAGGGAGGGGACGGGGCCTGAGGTGACGTGTGCAAACACGCACTATGGCACGTTTTAAATTGGGGATATAATTTCCCTTCAATACTGAGGGCCCCTGGGGGCTCACTAGCGCACCAAGTGCTTCCATTAAGCGCCACTGAGCTGCATTGCAGAGAGGTGGTCCAGGCTGTGCCACTTTTTACACCTCTCTGCAACACAGCTCTGTGGCACTTACTGGAGGTACCTAGTGGGCTAGTTGGACCCTAGGGACCCTCAGGATTCAAATGAACTTAATCTCCCAACTAAAAACGGACACAGGGCGTGTTTACACAGTGGTGAAGGGAGGGGACGGGGCCTGAGTTAACGTGTGCAAAAACGCCCTGTGGCCTGTTTTAAGAGGTAGTTTTAATCCCCCTGCCCTATTATATACTAGGGGCTTACAGAGGAGGTCATGCTAATCACAGGGGGACCCCAACGCATAATGTTCCCTAGTGTATGTAGGTGTTTTCACTGTATTCTAAGTGTCTTTTAACATAGCACTGGCTCTAGGACTGGTTAGTCAGACTCAGTTACCACCAGTATCCATCTGAAAAAGTTGAGGGTACAGGATGATTTTGCAACAAGGATTCTTTCTGCTCTTCTTTTTGTTCTTTCTGCACGTTATCCTTCTTCCTGCACTTTTCTTCGTCTTTGAGGACTTCTATTGCTTCTTTCTGCACTTCTTTTTTTTCTTGCTGTGCATTTTTTCTTCTTTCTTCACATGTCCTATCTCTGTAGGCATAGTTAGAAATTAGCATTTAAAAAACCTTTGAAATTCACAGAAGAAACCATAGGTTTCAGGCACGTTATAGTTAGAAATTAGCATTTAAAAAACCTCAGAAATTCACTGAAAAAACCATAGGTTTCAGGGGTGTTATAGTTAGCTGGACTTTTCACTTGTACAAAACCATTGAAATTCCCCCGTTATAGTTAGTTCAGCTAACTATAACTCGCGCGCCCGCAATGCACTGCTGATGATTTCACATATTACATCACTCATGACATGGTCAGTGACATCACTCATGACATCACTGTTGACATCTCAAATGACATCACTGATGACATCACTGATGACATCATCCTTGTGATAGAGTGGCAGACCTCCTCTCACCCTAATATAACCTTTGATACACACATTCAAAAATAAAGACTAAAATTTTCAAAACAATGGACATACCAATACCAGTTACAACAACCTCTTCAGTAATTCTAAGATCCACATACACATCCACTCATTCACCAACAGTCCTATACAGTCACTCATACATGTACTCACTCATCATATGTACTCATACACCTATACATCCTGTTACACAATGCCACTCATCCATAGAGTTACTCACACACATAGTCACTCATGCTAATAAAGAATCAAACATACATTTACTTGCATATACAGTTATACACACACCACCACACTTACTTCTACGGAAACTTACACATACTTAGTCTTTTAAACAATCACTTATAGAAACACATACTTATTCATACAGGATCTCTTTCAATCTCTCACTCTCACATATACTCACTTAAATACACCAATAGTCACATATACTAGTTTAAAACATATGTAGTTACTCATAAAGACACTATTGAGACTGTCATTCACTCACTAACACACCCATACACACACTCATCCACCCATACAGTCCTGCACACATGCTGTCTTCAACACATACAAACAGTGATTCACTCATTCATGCACCTATGCACTACGTAATACCCCCACCAAACCATGCAGACACTCAGACTGATACTCAAAAAACCAACTAATAGCCTATATAGACACCCATGTAGCTACTCACCAACCCATGCAGCCACTTATACACAAAGTGAGAGACTGATACAGATATTTACATATTTAAACATTACTCACTAAGCCATGTATTCACTATGATACACTTAATCAGTCAGTTACACAATCAATTTTTCAAAAACAAATCATCCATTTAGACACTTATATACCCATTTATTCTTCCATCGACCTTGAGATATACATATATAAAACATATTTCATTTTTCAGTGATGTCATCAGTGATGTCATTTGAGATGTCATCAGTGATGTCATGAGTGATGTCACTGACCATGTCATGAGTGATGTAATATGTGACGTCATCAGCAGTGCATTGCGGGCGCGCGAGTTATAGTTAGCTGAACTAACTATAACGGGGGAATTTCAATGGTTTTGTACAAGTGAAAAGTCCAGCTAACTATAACACCCCTGAAACCTATGGTTTTTTCTGTGAATTTCTGAGGTTTTTTAAATGCTAATTTCTAACTATAACGTGCCTGAAACCTATGGTTTCTTCTGTGAATATATATATATATATATATATATATATATATATATATATATATATATATATATATATATATATATATATATAGTGATTGTAACTATTTGTAATTCAATCTGGTGAAGACAGACTATTAATGGACAAGTTAACTGTATGTCTATGTCTATGCCTGACCACTTGCGGACCATGTGACTCACTTGGGCAGTTATAATAGGACAAACTCGCTGTGTTGCGCATCATGTGACCAAGGCCTGTGACGGGTTGAAACGCGTAATGGCGGCGTTGGTGCTTGTTATATTTAAATAAATTATTGGAATTTGCACCGCACTTTGGGTCTGCTTCCGTTCTTTGAGGACAATGCTGGAATTTTGAAACGGAGTTTTGCCTATATATATATATATATATATATGTAAAAAGTAATTATGTTCCACATTTGTGAAAAACTGAATATATCAAAAATTGAAAAAATGTATTACGCATTTTAATTGTGAAAATAGTATATACAACAACAAATAAAACCTTTTATTTTATATTTAAGAAAGTATATGCGTTTAAATAAATGACAGCATATACAATAATAAAAATGAAATAAATAGTGATATAAAAACGATTAGATGTGATATTCACTGTGCACAAGAATGAATGATTAAGGGCCTGATTATGAGTTTGGCGATCTGATGAATCACCAACCCATGGCGGCAGGACTGGCCACAGCATCACTGGCAGTACGAACGCCCAATTACAAGTTAAGCAGTTGGACTGCCATTGGACCACTGCTACCACCAGGGATCTGCGACTCCAGGCACTCTTGCGGCATTTTGAGACCCACAATATGCTGGTGGTGCCTCTGCAGCACCCCCAAGTATATTACAAGTTTCCTAATCACCACAGTTTTCATGGTGGGCTCAATGTGGTGGTGAGGAAACTAAGGGGACCCTTCAGGGCCCCCTGTTGCCTCAGGACCATGGGGATGCTTGCAAGGGGACACATGGATGCCCCCCTTGTAAGCATGCAGCCCCAGTTCCTGCACGGCATGGACTTAACAGTCCATTCCATGCACTAACCTGCTTTGGCATTCCCATTACGGTGCCTTGTTAAGGCTCACCACCTGGGACCACCAAAGCATTGCCCGCCAGACCAGAGGAAAACTCTTAATCTTGCGGGCAATCGGTGGAAAAGTTTGGCCGTGTGGGAGTGGGGCAGTGGCATGGCAGCCCAGTCTTGCACCGCCGAACTTGTAATCAAGTCCTTAGTTTAAAATGTTGAAAACTAAAGGGGTTTTATTATCTATCTCCAATCCAATCTAAACCACTTTGGGGAAGATGATGGACACATAAGTGGTCACATGTACTATTCTCACTCAAATCTAAACCATTCTGGGGAAAGTGTTGGACACTACAGTGGTCATATTTACTATTCTCATTCCAATCTAAATCATTTTGGGGACAATTTTGGACAGCAGAGGAGTCACATTTACTATTTCAAATCAAATCTAAAACATTCAGGGAAAAATGTTGGACAGTAGAAGGGTCTATTTTACTATTCCCACTCCAATCTAACCCATTTTAGGGAAGGTGTAGGACACTAAGGCTTGCACTTTAACTATTCCCGCTCCAATCTAAGCCATTTTAGGGGAGTGTTGGACTCCAAAGTGGTCATATTTACTATTCCCACTCAAATTTAAACCATTTGGAGGAAGGTATTTGACACTAAAGTATTCACATTTACTATTCCAACTCCAATCTAAACTGATTTGGGTAAGATGTTGGACAGGAAATTGTTAACATTTGCCATTCCCACTCCAATCTAAACCATTTTGGAGAAGGTGCTGGATTCTAAAGTGGTCACAATTACTATTCCCACTCCAATCTGAACCATTTTTGGGAATGTGTTGGACACTGACGAGGGTACCTTAACTATTCCCAGTCCAATGTAAACCATTTTGGGGAAAGTGTTGTACACTAAAGAAGTTACATTTACTATTCTTACTCCAATGAAAGTCAATTTGTGTGAGGTCTTTGAAACTAAACATATTAGAATTTATATTTAGCACACATTTACACAAACTATTTTATTATATTATTAAAGCAAAAAACAGTATGTTTATATCAGGGGAAAAGGTGTGTTGAAATAAAGTGTTCAACCTTACTATTCCCACTCCAATCTAAACCACTTTAGGGAAGATGTTGGGCATTTAAGTGGTACCCTTTGGGATTCCCAATCCAATCTAAATTATTTTTGGGAATTTGATGGACACTAAAGTGGGAACATTAACCATTCTCACTCCAATCTTGACCATTTTGGGGAAAGTATTAGACACTAAAGGAGTTTACTATTCCTCTTCCAATGAAAGACAATTTGAGTAAGGTCTTTGAAACTAAATATATTAGAATTTATATTTAGCACACATTTACACTAACTATTTTATTATATTATTAAAGCGATATACATTATGCTGCATTCATGCAATAAAATACATATTTTATACAAAACAAATAAAAAAATAGATGAGTATACTTAAATAGCATACATCCATTGCTAATATTTGATATAATAATAACACTATTATAAAACAACAAATCGAAATACCAAATAGCATCAATCAAAAAACATCACATATATTAATTTTAAAACAAAACTAACATTAAAATATAAAACAATGTTTACTCAACTATACCCAACATAACAATAAAAAAAATGTTAGTTATAAAAACATTATGGTGCCAATTCCGATCCGGTAAAAAAAAATACCGTACGACTCGCATCCGTATTTTTTTACGTACGAGTCGCACAAGTACCGTACAAACTGCCAAGTACGATTCGCATGGGAAAAACTCCATATGAATCACATCTGGAAAACTCCCCCACACGTCCTCGGGTCGGAAAATGTGTCTGACACATCCCCGGACGATTTACCGTACGATTCGGACAAATGAAGTCCGACCGCGCTAGTACGATCACTCCAGTCCTTTAGATTTTACAACTGTATGCAAAAAACACCGTACGGACCGAACTCCCACAGCAAGCATGGAGACACGTGTCCGCATACGCGCCGAACACCCCACCACAGACCCCGCATGTACACGCATAATGCCCCCCGGCTGCGGATGTACGCGCCGAACCCCCACCGCACCCGTGCATGTACGGACCGAACCCCCACCCCACCAGTGTATGTACGGACCGTACCCCCACCCCACCTGTGTATGTACGGACCGTACCCCCACCCGTGTATGAATGGTGCGTACCAACACCCCACCTGTGTATGTACCGACCGTATCCCCACCCCACCCGTGTATGTACGGACCGTACCCCCACCCCACCAGTGTATGTAGGGACCGTACCCCCACCCCACCAGTGAATGTATGGACCGTACCCCCACCCCACCCGTGTATGTACAGACCGTACCCCCACCAGTGTATGTACGGACCGAACCCCCACCCCAGCCGTGCATGTACGGACCGTACCCCCACCCGTGTATGAATGGAGCGTACCAACACCCCACCAGTGTATGTACGGACCGTACCCCCACCGCACCAGTGTATGTACGGACCGTACCCCCACCCCACCCGTGTATGTACGGACCGTACCCCCACCCCACCAGTGTATGTACGGACCCAACCCCCACCCCAGCCGTGCATGTACAGACCGTACCCTCACCCGTGTATGAATGGAGCGTGCCAACACCCCATCAGTGTATGTACGGACCGTACCCCCACCCCACCAGTGTATGTACGGACCGTACCCCCACCCCACCCGTGTCCGTACGGACCGTACCCCCCACCCGTGTATGTACGGACCGTAACCCCACCTGTGTATGTACGGACCGTACCCCCACCCCACCAGTGTATGTACGGACCGTACCCCCACCTGTGTATGAATGGAGCGTACCCCCACCCCACCAATGTATGTACGGACCGTACCCCCCACCCGTGTATGTACGGACCGTACCCCCACCCCACCAGTGTATGTACGGACCGTACCCCCACCCAACCCATGTACATACGGACCGTACCCCCACCCATGTATGAATGGAGCGTACCCCCACCCCACCAGTGTATGTACGGACCGTACCCCCCACCCGTGTATGTACGGACCGTACCCCCACCCCACCAGTGTATGTACGGACTGTACCCCCACCCCACCCATGTACATACGGACCGTACCCCCACCCGTGTATGAATGGAGTGTATCCCCACCCCACCAGTGTGTGTACGGACCGTACCCCCACCCGTGTATGTACGGACCGTACCCCCCACCCGTGTATGTACAGACGGTACCCCCACCCCACCAGTGTGTGTACGGACCGTAGCCCCACCCCACCAGTGTATGTACGGACCGTACCCCCACCCTTGTATGTACAGACCGTACCCCCCACCCGTGCATGTACGGACCGTACCCCCACCCGTGTATGAATGGAGCATACCAACACCCCACCAGTGTATGTACGGACCGTACCCCCACCCGTGTATGTACGGACCGTACCCCCACCCCACCAGTGTATGTACGGACCGAACCCCCACCCCACCCGTGTTCGTACGCACCCTACCCCAGGCCCACACACCAGCACCCTCACCCAACATCGGGCATGTACGAGTCGTACTAAGCCATAGCAAAGGACAGCACTGTACAACAACATGGCCCATGTACGCACCGTACAGATGCCAATAACACTCCTACTGAACCAGAACTAACCAAAAAAACACAAGGACAGTCAATCCGAGGCACACAACACCACAAAACATATCCAACAAGGCCAAATACATCCTATACACTGACCTGCAACTGACAAACAGAGAAACAGAGGCCCAAACCACTACCACTCCTTATAACACACCCACCCAAAGTTCAAACACAGCCACACCCACAAATGGACCAATAAAAAGGCCCAACACACACAAACCATGATCCTTTGCAACAGATCCACTGCTGCCAGACCCCAGAGACAACGCACTGCACCATACTTGAAACATCAATACACCTTACACTTGCACTCCTTCACACAACCACCATCACAAACACACCCTCATCACATTCACACACACACACCTGCACACCCACAACCATCCACCCCCACACCCATCCACACCCCCACACCCACACCCATTCACACCCACACCCCACACCATGCCCACCAACAAGAATCCAAAGTTCACAAAGGACGAGCTGGAGTCCCTTGTTGACGAAATCATCAGAGTCGAGCCACAGCTCTTCGGAACATTGATCAGACGGATCAGCATATCAGAAAAAAACTGCCATGTGGGAGAGGATAGTCAATTCCGTGAATGCTGTTGGGTCCACCAGAAGGACCAGGCATGAGTGCCAAGCCAGGTGGTACGATCTGTAGAGGACGGTCCGCCGCAAAATGACGGACGAGTACAACCAGGCCAACATCACTGGATGAGGGCCATCTCGCAGACCGGTACACTACCATCCCTGGGAGGAGAAGGTGATGACCACGCTGGAGCCATTGGAAGTAGACGGACTAGAAGGAGTCCGAGAGCCTGGTGAGTACACAAACAACTCACCTCACATGGGGGGAACGCCATATACAACCCAAATACCAATCATGCACGCAACCCCCACATAGCCAGCACCGGACACAACCACACTCCAAAAACACACACATGCCACTAGCGCCTCCATGCACCATGCCCCAAGCAAGGCCAGGCCAAGTCACAGGCCACACAAAACACAAACACAAGACAGGATGTCCCCGATGCCGGGAGTGTGGGCCTCAAAACTAACATAGAGCAACTCTGAAGCACACAACAATGCCCTCAGCCCATATGGCTAAGGGCACAGCCATACAAACAGTGTGTCCCCACACAGTACTGTTTTGCCTGCTAATGGTGGCCGCGTTGCAGGACGACATGGGTATGAAGGCACAATTTGCACATAACAGCAGCCAATGAAGACGTAGCACACTGAAAGAGTGTCAGCACACACCGCCACAGCAGCAGTGCAGACTCACACACTCCGCCCAATGGGTGCCCGCAGAGAAGAAACAAACCCACATGAACAAGCCAATGGCCTTTGCAAGACCTGCAAACTCTGTGTGCCCAGGAAGCTGGGCTGAGGTGACAGAGGGTGACACACAGAGGGAGGGAGAGGGGCAGAGAGAGGGACAGAGACAGAGGTGGACACAGGGAGACAGACAGAGGGAGGGAGGAGGCTGACAGAGGGAGGGAGAAAGGGAGACGGACAGAGGGAGGAGGCTGACAGAGGGAGGGAGAAAGGGAGACGGACAGAGGGAGGAGGCTGACAGAGGGAGGGAGTAAAGGGAGATGGACAGAGGGAGGAGGCTGATAGAGGGAGGGAGAAAGGGAGATAGAGGGAGACAGACAGTGGGAGGAGGCTGACAGAGGGAGGGAGTAAGGGAGACAGAGGGAGACCAAATCACCCTTGGGTGGTGTGGCCATGTCCGCTCGTCAGCAGGTGTACTGTGTGCATGTAGACAAGGTTTGGCAGTGCCTTAACCCCCCCCTTCAACCTTTGATAAACACTAGGCCATGTGTCAATCTGTGCACGAGTACATCCGTGCTGCAGGCACAAACAGAACCGTACACCCAGTA
This sequence comes from Triturus cristatus, assembly GCF_964204655.1. Lineage (NCBI taxonomy): Eukaryota > Metazoa > Chordata > Amphibia > Caudata > Salamandridae > Triturus > Triturus cristatus. Next base: position 506,224,182 of record NC_140590.1, on the reverse strand, counting down.
TACCTACCCACTGTGTTCGTCAGAACCCTGTCACAAATTGTTAAGTTACCTACCTGCATTCTCAAATAGCATGGGAAAAACACCATTTGACCACATACAGTGCAACACGTAAGGCGGCTCTGCATGGCTTGCTATGCCCGCTCACTACACTGCTGACTGCGTTGACAAAATATGCATCAACTAAGATTGTGTCACACATAGGTAAAGTGTTGAAAGCTGTGGCCAAGGGACATACCCATGCACAAGTGCACTGTGTGAGGAATGCTAGCCAAATCCAACCACCCAGACGAACTGTGCCAAATCAAAAAATAATGAAACATGGATGTCGCATGTAACACAATTAACACTGTCTCTCTCACACACAGGTCAACATCGTCGATCTCCCCCCAACACTGGGGAGGAAGACTCACAGGACCAGGCTCTGCGTGAAGAGGACCCCAACGCCAGCGACGACTCTCACCATTCCGTGGATGACCCAGACCAACCTGGCCCCTCTGGTGTCCAACCACCTGCAGCACCTGCGTCAGGTACAACTGTGCCAACCACCACCCCCATTCCTGCCACATCCCAGGAGACACCCAGGAGCCCTGCCCGCACACAACAACGCAGCCAGTCTGTCCAGGAGGGACAAGGTTCTTTGGGCACCCAGGAGGAGGCAGGCGACCCCGCAAATGCCATCCCTCAGGGGTCCCGGAGACTCGATGTGCCCACAATGGCAGGCCAGGCGCAAGTGGGCAGGGGTGGTGGGAGTGGAGGGCGGCGGAGGCCCGAACCTGCCCAGTTGGCTCAGGACCCGGCTATGGCACATGTCAGAACCATCCTGGACGCATACCGGCGTAACTCCAGAGGCATCGCCCAGGTAGTGGAGACCCTCAATGAGATGAAGGCCCTGCAGGTTGAGCATCATGCCAGGATGGAGGCAAGACATGCAGAGCACTTGGCGGTGCAGAGGAACCTGAGCCAATCCCTCCGTCAAATCGCCCATAGCCTTGCAAACCCTCCCTGTGCCAGCAGGCGTAGAGCAGCACCAGCCCCAGGGAGGGAGGAGGAGGAGGAATCATCTGACGGAGCGTCCCTTGCACCGTCAAGCCAGGCGTCTGAGGGTCCCCGCAGGAAGGTGGGTCGTCCACGCAAGAAAACGTGAGAGTCAGCGGAACATCACCATCTCCCAGGTCACCTGGCCTGGCACCTGGCCCTATGGCCCAACAGCAGCACAGCAGCAAAGGACATTCTCTGCCACATGGCCTTGCTGGTCACTGTCTGACCAATGTTGACAAAGACTGTGGCACAGACTCTGATGACTGTCAATGGCAAGGACACTAACTCCCCCTGTGAACTTTGGATTCTACACTCCCGCCAAGCACCTCTTGTCATCCCCCCAAACATGTACCCCAGCACTAATAAAATTCATCACAATCACAAGATGATGCCTTCATTTTGAATTATTCCACTACATGTGTGTGTTGTAAAGTCAAACCATGCCTGATTTCTGAATTAACTCCGAACCACCATACCCTGGGGTCTGAGTCTGGCACAGGACACACATGGGTCACAACGTACCATCCAAGACAGACATGGAGCTCCATACTCACCCGTGATGGGCCCAACCAGCTGAGGGGGTGCCCGCACAACTGTTCCCACAGACCTATTTAGAAGAGCAACAGTCATGCGCAGAGGTCAGGGATCATGTGGAGTGTCCTGGGGTGGGAGTCCCAGGTATGTGTAGACACGTGGCAGAACCATGTCCTGCATGCTTGAGTCAGGTGGATGTGGCGAATGGTGGGCCAGCCAAGGTTGGATGCATGGAGATGGCACAATAGGGTGTTGGATCACAGTGCCACAAGGTTGTGTTGTGGGTGTGGTCTGCATCCTGAGTGTGTGCGTGGATTGAGAAGGTCATCCTGCAGCTGGCAGTGATCCACTCCCCCATCTCTGTTTTACGTTGATGTGGCCTGGTCACCGGATGTAGTAGCAGAGCTGTGCAGATGCACCCTGGATGTGGACAAGTATCATGGGATTTCTAACGCACATGTGCGTAGAGTGCAGGGTAGGAGTAGACACGGATGTCATAGTTGACCTGGGGGATGGTCTCCCTCTTGCCTTGAGGTTAATGGAACTGGGGATCTTGTGCATAATGCAGAGTGTGCTGCCGCATGAGGCACAGATGCTGCTGATCAGCATAGCACATGTCAGCAAGTAATCCATGATGGACACCAGCTCTTTTGCGTGGACACTGGGTGCCCTTGCAGCAGGGCCTGCAGCAGCATGCGCCATGTCAAGGAAACAATGCCACAAGTAGCACACAAAGACAAGGACCTCAGGAAGGAACCATGCAAAAGGTGCATGTCAAGGAAGGAATGTCTGGTTCAACATGGCACACACACACACAATGGATTCCCATGCGGCACAGTGGCCGTCGTGGAGACTGACAGGCCACAAAACCTACACAGCCATGGACATCATGCACAATAAAAATCTAATCCCTGACAAACAGCTTGCATCTTGCTACTCTACACATAGACTCATATGTACCATCTCTGAGAACAATGCCAGACCTGCTGCATGCACATTGGCAACAGACCACCATTGACAGAGATGAGGCACCTTGGAGGCAGAGGGACACCTTTATTAGTCATGTGTGTCGGAATGCTAATGCAACTCTGTCTACACATACACAGGTCATGTGGATGAAGACGTGGGACCAACACTGGCACCCCCCTTAGCACCACAGATGCTGGAAATCCATGGCACTGGCACACAAGTGACGGGTGACAGCTAAACACCCCCTGCTGCTCACGGAGAGCCTGCTATACACCATTGAGCCCCTAATGGGGAATTCACACACCATGTCAACCCGGTGCAACCCGTATGTTTCCGAGGCCAGTGTCACACACATTGATGGCTCCTTCACAATCCCATTACAGATGACTGTCACCAAGTCTGACCATCAATTCAGGTGAATTCTGCTCCAGGTCATGTGCCCCATGGTGATTCTACATGTATGCCAAGTAACCAAACATGAACAGGAGCAGTGCACACACATTCAAAACAAATACCACTCCCAAAAAGCCGTGCTGCATCCCTTACCCGAAGGAGATTTTCGAACTTGTCCGTGCATGTAACGCTGATTCAGCACATGTTGCTGTGATCATGAGGAATAGCAGGAGCACAACAATGCCACCAGCAGACAGCATGCGCAAGTACCTGTGGATGGGAGACACACCAGAAGTCAGCCAAAAGAAGTACATCCGCATGCATGTGCATGTACTCGACACGTATTAGGTTGTCAACATGCTAGGTGACAATGATGACTCATGAAAGACATTCTTCTATTGCACCATCACTCGAGTGACACATCCAAACACACCTCAGACTCACTTGGAAGACATGCAGATAGACACACACATTGCAACACATGCCACACACGGCCCAATGCATGAACACTCAGACACTGGAACTCACCACAAAGCAAAGAAGTCGCGTATGAGCCGACTCCGCATGTCCTCCGCTGCCTCCTCCTCCTCCACATCACTTGCCTCATGCCCAAGCCCTTCATCCTCCACGGGTGGATGGTCCTGCTCATCTGGATCCAGGATGAGTGGCACTGCTTTCTCCACTGCCATGTTGTGCAGCATGCAGCACACGAGGAATATCTTGCAGACCTTCACCAGTGCATATGGGAGTGCGCCATCGGTCTTGTGGAGGCAACGGAATCGGCTCTTCAGGAGGCCAAACGTCCTCTCTATCACTCGCCTGGTCCGCCCATGGGCGTTGTTGTAGCGGTGATCGGCAGCCGTTCTGGGGTTGCGGAGAGGCGTGATCAGCCATGGCATGTTGGGATAGCCAGCGTCCCCTACATGGAAACATCGTGGACAAGAGTGGGTCAGAGAAGCAGTAAGACAGGAAGATGACGTTAAATACAGGACTGGCAGAGTATACCCACCAATAATGCATGCTCGTTCGTTGAGCAGCTGCAGCATCATTTCAGGCACCCTGCTACGCCTCATGATGTACGCATCGTGTGCTGATCCTGGAAAACGAGCACAGACATGTGAAATCAAGGGCATTAATGGAGTGGTAATGCTTTCGGTTATGGAAGGATACCTCCTGTGCCTGTGGTGGTACCAAAGCCACATGTGTTCCATCTACGGACCCAATGACATGGGGCATCCCTCCCAGGGCATAGAACTCACGCTTGACAGCTGTCAACTGCTCAGGAGTTGGGAATTTAATGAACTCATCAAGGTGCTCCAACATGGCCTCTAAAAAATCATGCAGAGCACGGCTCAACATGGTTTGGGACATCCCACCCACATGGGCAATGCTATGTTGAAAGGTACCCATGGCCAAGAAATGTAGGGCTGCCATTACCTTCACCTTGGGTGTCAGTGCACCAGGATACCTGTGTAGCGGTTGGAGGTGTGCTGCCAGCCGTGTCGTCAAGTCCTCAATTAAACGTTGGGGGAAGCGGTAGCGGCATATACAGTCATTTGCACGCATGTCAGCCAAGTCCGGAATTGCTCGAGGGAGAGGCGGAGCCCTACAGTGAATTAGAAGGGACAACGAAGAGTGAGTACAGTACACCACCAATGTCAATGTACTCAGCACATGGTCAACAGGCAATACACATATGCTACATACAGAGTCACGTCTGTGCAATATGCCCTGGACACGTATGGCAGCCATGTGACACTCCTACCAAGAGACAGCTCCAAACGTTTATTCTCAACCTCATAATGCCATGCCATAAAACTAGCTGTGGGCCAGTGTAAGTGAGCAGGCAGACGCATTACAGGAGTTACAGACAACCAAATATGTGCAGAGGAAGGATGTTTATTGTACAGACAGGTTGCGGAACACTAGAGGCACAGGTCACATGTACTAGAAAAATGACACACCACACACCTTGCCATTAAGGATTACATTTCAAGAATGATCCCACATACATTGAGAGTATGCAGATATGTCTTTGTTGTGAAACTCCGTGTCGATGCATACACACACACCTTACGTCGGATTCCACATGTGGCGTGGTATGCGTAACACTTTGCCATGGCCATCTACACACAGACACATGTTGGTTGCAGCAACTGCAGATGCATTTGACCAAACACCTACAGCAAGCCCATGGGAACACACGACACATACATGACATAGTCACATCGTGCAACGCGGGTAGTCACATGTCAGGTGTGAAAACCCCTGTAGCTGGCATCAGGGGACAGTTGCGTGTGTTGTTGACTGTGCCATGGCGGTGACGCTTTTCACAAGTGTTCTGTACTACATGCACACATGTCAAAGGAGTGAAGGGGATGTCTGGCACATACTCCACCATCACACATGACACCTGTACACATCTCATCATACAACAATTGCCTTCACAACTCAGGAGTAATGTGCCACATTACAGCCTGACACACCTGTGCCCGACACATGTTGTACTGCACAGACAATGCCTTGATGTCCAGCCTTGGACATGTATGTCAGCTCTATTCCTTTCTGTGTGCTGCCTGTCACCACTGTCAGGTGTGAAATGCACCGTACATGCGCTCTGAGGGCGTGTGTACATTCCCCATCACTATGGGAGTGCTGCCGTAGGCCTACCCATAGTGAAACGGCCCGTACACGCGTGTGTACGGGGCGTATCACTATGGGTACGCATACGCGAGCAAACCATATTGAAACGGCCCATACACGCACGTGTACGGGGCGTATCACTATGGGTACGCATACGCGAGCAAGGCCATAGTGAAACGGCCCGTACACGCGCGTGTACGGGGCTTATCACTATGGGTACGCATACGCGAGCAAGGCCATAGTTTAACGGGCCGTACACGTGCATGTACGGGGCGTATCACTATGGGTACGCATACGCGAGCAAAGCCATAGTGAAACGGGCCGTACATGCGCATGTACAGGGCGTATCACTATGGGTACGCATACGCGAGCAAAGCCATAGTGTACGGCCCGTTTCACTATGGCTTTGCTCGCGTATGCGTACCCATAGTGATACGCCCCGTACATGCGCGTGTACGGCCCGTTTCTATGCATGTGGGGTGCCCTAGGGCCCTGGAACTCACCGTACCTGTGTGTGAATGTCCAAATTACATAGGGGACACATGAGGGACAAGTATAAAGCCCTACATGCATGCTGGTTGTCATGGAGACCGAGTTTAAAGTTTGAATTTTTTTCATCAGGTGCCCAGCTAAAGTCGGTTTGAAAGAATCTACATTGTTGCAAAGTGGCTGTTGAGTTGACATCATGCTCAAAAAAAAAAAAAGAGCAAAGCCACTGACTGTGGTAGGTTTAAAGGGATTGGAGGAAACATAGGATGCAAATGTGAGTGACCAATCACTCTGTACTCCTGTGAATGAAACAGGGCAGCAAGGTAGATATAAGGCAGCCAGGTCCCATGAGAGAGCACTTGCCTGCACATCCTTTGATTCAACTACACTGCTGCTGATCGTGAATCCTCTGGCACCATGTCCAGGTCTGTGGAGAGGGCCCAGCCTTTCACCCAGGAGGAGAACCAAGCCCTGCTGGATGTGATCCTCCCACAGTACCCCATGCTGTACGGTCGACCAGGGGTTCAGGTGAGTGCTGAGTCCACTAGCAAAGACTGTGCCCCTTTTTTGTGACTGTGACTTCTGCCATTGTGTCCAGGTGTAACACACATGCAATGTACTGTAGGGTGGGTCCCGGGTGGGGGAATGCCTAATGTCTCCCAGCCAGAGCATGCTGTGGTGCATGTCTGCTCTCCTCACTTGCATTGTGTGTACTGTGACAATCACTGCATGTGGCATTACACATTCTGCCTGTCTAATCCTCCTGGGAATGTTGTTACTACAGTCCTCATGTGAATCTGTGGTCCCCCCAGTGTGACAGGTGGCAGTACCCATAGATGTGTGTTTGTTTAGTGTACATGTGCTGAGAGTGTCCAAAAGATGTGTTTGTCCCCTGGACATTGGTGTGCGTGTGTAAGTCCCCTGTCATGTGGGTGAGTGCATATGTGGAGTGTAGCACCCCAGCTGCATGAGGGATGGATATACCCTGCCCATCTGATGTGAGCAGGGAGCAGTGCTGTGTGTCTGCGGTGATGGGCCAGCCCCACACCTGTGACACCCCCCAGTCTAGTGGCACATGTGCAGAGTGAGGTGTGTAGCTGCAGTTGTCAATGGCAGGTGATTGTCCTGTGGCTGTGTGTGTCTGTGTACTCGGCTGAGGGCGCCTCAGTGGCCTGTGGCATGTGACTGCTTTGAGGTGCTGCACATAATCCTGGTGTCGCTTGTGATGCACAGTATGAGCCTGGATGATTGATTGTGTCGTACCCCTCATGCCACCTGTGTACTCTACAATGCCACCTAGTGCTTTTTGCCTTCCACAGAGGAAAGTGTCCCTATGACACAGGTGTAATGAGTTTGATGCATTCTATGCCCTGTTAAAACCAGCCAAATTGTTCTAATGTGTGTCTTTGTGACATGTCGCAGGTGTATTGATGTTGTCTCACTTTTTCACCCTCACAGGTAGGCGCCTGTACCAAGGAGCAGATCTGGAAGGACGCCGTCAGTGCCGTGAGACAGACGGATGGTCGGAAGCGGCACCTAGCCCAGGTGAGGAAACGCTGGCAGGATATCCGGTGCTGGACGCGGAGGATCGCACGGGTCCTGCTGGGGGACTCACCTGTGAGCCAAAAGAACCATGGGCGCCGCCGTCTGACCCACATCCACAAGCGTGTGCTGGCGGTCGTCTTCCCTGACATGGACAGGCGCTTACGGGAAAAGCAGCAGCAGGAAGGGGGTAGGTACATGTGTGTTTGTTGTGTGTCACCAGCATTTGTAAGTGCACAGTTGCATGGATACACTGCCAGGGTTTACGTGTGCAGTGCAGTTCCTGGTCCCCAAAGTGTAGCGGTGCTGTCCTTCCTCCCTTCCCCTCCTTGGCATGTGTACCCTGGTCTGTGTGTAGTCACACTTGCACAAGGTTATCTAGGCTGCCAGTTTATCGATGTGCCCAATGCTTGCAGCTTCATGTGTGGGGGTGGTGTGTAACAGGTTTTGGGACCTTGCCTGTGCCCTGTCCAGTTCAGTACTTGTGGGGTCCATGTCAGTTGTCACTGATGCTGAGTCCAGACATAGGAGTGTGTCTCTAAAGTGTATTGCTTTACAGCATGCATGTCCTATTTTGTGGCCTGTGATATGATGTGCATGAGTGTGAGATATGCAGAGTGCAGGGATGGTGGCTTGTGTTGCAGTCAGTACCATTCAGGACCGTGGAGTAGTGTGGCCACTACTGTCACCTGGGGCATCTTTTCCTAGGTATCATGTGTGTAATCCAAAAATCTCGACAATCCCTGTGTCTCCAGCATAGGTTGTGCTCTGTGCCATTGTACCCTGGCACCATTTGTGTCTACGTAAACTTGGCTACATGTGTCCACTGTACAGGCTGACCAAATGTCCCTTGTTCATACTCACGGGGGCCAGTGCCTGTGTGTAATGGTAAAATGATCTGATGATGGCCATTTGTAGATGATGTATTTGTACGGGTGCACCAGGGATATTTTGTGTTCAATCAGGATTTCTTGCAGGCCATGTGTTTTTATTCCAGACTAAGAGATGTAAGTGCTTCCTGTGTCTGTTGGACCCGGCCCTCGTAACATAGTCAGACCTGACCCCTGCACCTCACACAAGCCCCGAGCCCCTGGCCTAGCCGATCCTTCCCACCAGAACACACGCACCCGACCCGGACTTCCCCCGTCCATAGGCCTTCCTCCTTTGGCCACCCCGGGCCCGCGTGCCCACTGCATGCACCAAGATGGCCGCCCGGCCCCAGCGCGACCCTAGCCTACAGGCGCCACTCCGGCTGGAGGACATCGCGCCCCCCTTGGGATGAGAGAGGGAGGAGCAGTTTCCATCACACCTCTGCGCTTCCCTGGGACGGTGGGTTTCGATCGACCTGCCGGCCTCCCTGAGGGCTGGCTCCACGCCTGCTGGGTGTCTGGGGCTCCTCCCGACCCGACCCTGAAAGGATCAAAGAACAATGGCAGGAAACCCCCAACAAGCGACCCCCAGGTGACAAGACCCCTGCCTGCACAGACTCCGGACATCAAAGAGGAGTTGCCCTATAACAAGGGGTGCTCTGGGACTGTCCGGCAGATTCGCCTTGGAACCACCTGAGCCCTGCTGAGTGACTCGCGGCTCCCTGAAAGATCCTAAGACCTCCGAACTTGTGCTTGAGCCCTGCTGAGTGACTCGCGGCTCCCTGAAGATCGTAAGACCTCCGAACTCGTGCTTGAGCCCTGCTGAGTGACTCGCGGCTCCCTGAAGATCGTAAGACCCCTGAACTTGTGCTTGAGCCCTGCTGAGTGACTCGCGGCTCCCTGAAGATCGTAAGACCTCCGAACTTGTGCTTGAGCCCTGCTGAGTGACTCGCGGCTCACTGAAGATCGTAAGACCTCCGAACTTGTACTCGAGCCTGCTGAGTACCTCGCAGTGCCCACAGACTCTCTTGGTCCCGCCGGACCCCACGACGACAAGCGTATCTCCCAGCTCGAGGATTGTGAGCTGTGCGCCGGATACGCTCCTGCATTTGATCCATTCCCCCCAAAGACTGTCCCGCTACCTCATAACCCCCCCTCCAAGACTTTGTGAGCCCGCGCTCCACTTGTATATATATTGCCTTGCGGATCATAAAGATCTTACCACTCCGATCTGATAAAGATTTGCTCTTAAGAACTCTCGGTGTTGTGTCTCTTTGTCGTGTGGTGCCGAGTGTACGATCCTAGATACGAGATTCCTCCCCTGAGGAGTCTCCCGCCAGTGCCCGGCTACGATACCTCGAGGGTTGGTCTCAGGCCAGTCAGGGCCCCCTCCGGGCCCCTCTGAGGTCGCCTTCTAACATTGGTGGCAAGCGACGGGATTCGGGCCCATAATCTAGAGATCGTACCGTGAACGGCTGACGCACTACCGACAAAGATGGCAGAAGGAAGCGCTGTGGTTCTCGTAGAAGACGACGCCAGCACCGTGTTCCAGGTGGAACAGCTGGAAGAGTACACTCACAGAGAACTAAAGCAATTCTGTAAGGAACTCAGAATCGCTACCACTGGTCTCAACACCAAAGAAGATATGCAAAAGGCACTGAAAGCTTGGGTGGATTCTGGAGCCTCCCGCCCAGAAGGAGCGGTGGAGCCCCACGACGAAGCTGGACCCTCCCAAGGAGAACGCAGCAGCAACCAGGTGCGAGGCTTCGTACCAGACGGGGGCCTATCCCCGGAGGAACTCGCAGACAGAGAAAAAAGTCGCCATCACGAGCTCGAATTAGCCAAACTCAAAATTGAGGGCGAATTGAAATTAGCCGAGAAAAAGCTAGCAGTAGAACAGTTGCGAGTGCAAGGAGAACTGGAGGAGAAGAAACTCCAACGAGAACACGAGGGAAGGAGACTTCAACTAGAACATGAACGCAGCTTGAAGGAGATAGAACTGAAAGCAAGAAGCGAAGAAGCACGGCCCCCGGGGAACCGGGAGGCGGCCGCCCCGACGGAACAGAAGGTCCACATCCCCAAGGATGTGGTCAAGGAATATTACAAGAATGATGACATTCAGCAGTGGTTTCGGGCCTACGAGGTCGCCATGACCTCCCATTGGGTCCCGCAGAAGGATTGGGGGGCTGGGCTATGGGGACGGTTCCTGAGCTAAGGGAGAGACACCCTGCTCGACCTACCCACCTCCATGCAGACCTCCTATGAACACATGAAAGCGGCCCTCCTCACAAGGTACGGCCTCACCCCGGAGATGTACCGCCAGCGGTTCCGGGACTGCAGGAAGATCCCGGGTACCACCTGGGTGGAATATGTGAATTTCTTCAGCCGTGCCTTCGATGGGTGGATCAAGGGCAGCAAGGTAACCACCCTGGAAGAACTAACTGACCTTATGTTATGGGAACACCTGGCTGCCAACTGCTTTGTGGAACTACGCCAGCATCTACTCGACAGCAAGCTCACGGACCCGAGAAAGCTGGCTGTCGAGGCAGATCGCTGGACCAACACCCGGGTCTCCCGGGGCCCTGTAGGAGAGTACCCCCGAGCCAGTCAGGTACCACCCCGCCAGAGAGGGGGGGGAAACCAGCGAGGGCAGAGAGAGCCCCAGACTAGTCCCCCGAGGTCCCAACCTCCGCCTTTCCCGGCACCCCCACCAGCTGTATCCGGCCCCCCCCCTGAGACGGGGGCACCGGGTAACCATCACTTGTTTCCGTTGCCAGAAGCCCGGGCTTTACGCCAACGACCCTGAATGCCCCATGGCCCCACGCACCAACCAGGCAGCTCCCCCCGCTAGACAGATAGCCAATGTAGCCCTGGGGGAGGAGGTTGAGGAGGCCGAGGAGTGGGAACCAGCCGCTATGGCCCTAGTGTCCTTAGGGGATAGGGAGATGGTCCCTGGGAGCCTCCTGCCCTCTAACACAAAGAAATATGGCCAGCTCATCACGATCAATGGCCACCAAGTAGAAGCCCTCCGCGACACCGGGGCCAGCATCACTGGTGTCCTCAGCCATTTAGTCCACGAGGACCAGGTCCTCCCCAACGTATTTTGCCCTGTCATTTCAGCCGACAACACAGAAAGCCTATGTAAGGTAGCCCTGGTGCCCTTCGAGTGGGGAGGGGTGGTCGGTAAACTGAAGGTCGCAGTGAGAACATCCCAGCCCGTCGACTGTCTCCTGGGGAACGACCTGGAAAGTTCCCCCTGGGGGCAAGTTGAGCGCAAGACCCACCTAGGGATGATGGGCCTCCCTGAGTGGGTGTGCGCCACCACTCGATCCATGGCGGCTCGACTGACCCCCCTGAGGGACGTCGACGACGCCCCGACTCCTGAAGATGGGATTGTCCCAGCCGAGGGTCCCACATCCCCCCACCGGAAGAGTCGCTCGCCAGTAACGACCCGCCGCCTTCCGACTCCACCTCAGACCCCGAGTTAGGCGATCTGCCCGAATTAGCACAGTGGCGCCATGAAGGGGGCCCCTCCCGAGAGGAGTTCTGCTGAGAGCAGGCTACCTGTCCCTCCCTGGTCGGGCCCCGGCAACAGGCAGAGGCCCAGGCCGAAGGCGACCAGACGGGTACGCACCGGGTCTATTGGGAGAATGACCTTCTGTACAGCGAACAGAAGTCGGTGGAGCTAGGGTCCGGCCGGGTGCTGGTGGTACCACTACGCTTCCGAAACCTCCTCCTGGGCTTGGCCCACGACGTCCCCCTCGCAGGCCACTTGGGTCAGGACAAAACATACAGTCGCCTCGTGACTCACTTCTACTGGCCTAGAATGAAAGCAGATGTAGAAGCCCACTGCAAGTCCTGCCCCACATGCCAGGCCAGTGGGAAGAGTGGAGGGAAGCGCAAGGCTCCCCTCCAGCCCTTCCCTGTCGTCAGTACCCCTTTTGAGCGGGTCGGGATCGACATTGTGGGACCTCTGGACCCCCCAACTTCCCTGGGGCACCGGTTCATCCTCGTCCTGGTGGACCATGCCACTCGTTACCCTGAGGCCATTCCCCTGCGCACCGTCACGGCCCCCGTGGTGGGCCGGGCGCTGATGGGGATCTTCTCCCGCATGGGTTTTCCCCGCGAGGTCGTGAGCGATCGCGGGACCAACTTTATCTCCCGATACATGAGGTCCTTATGGCAACAGTGCGGGGTGTCCTACAAGTTCACCACCCCGTACCACCCCCAAGGAAACGGCCTGGTAGAGCGGTTTAACCGGACTCTGAAGGGGATGATCGCGGGCCTGGAAGAGACCCTCCGGCGTAAGTGGGACCTCCTGCTCCCCTGCCTCCTATTCGCATACCGAGAAGTTCCCCAGAAATCCTTGGGGTTCAGCCCCTTCGAGTTACTCTACGGGCACCCCGTCAGGGGGCCCCTCAGCCTAGTCAAAGAAGAGTGGGAGGCGGCGCCCCGAGGCACCCCCCGAGACGTGTTCCTTTACGTCCTGACCCTCCGCAATCAGACTAGGAGGTTCTGGGAATTGGCAGAGGCCAATCTGGAGGTGAGTCAGGAGGAGATGAAGCGCTGGTACGACCAGAACGCCGCAGTAGTAGAGTTTCAGCCGGGCCAGCTGGTCATGGCCCCCGTGAAACCCTGCGCTCTCCAGGATAAATGGACCAGGCCCTTCAAAGTATTTGAGCGAAAGAGCCCGGTCACGTACTTGGTAGACGTCCAGTCACCCCGGGACCCCCTCCGGGTCCTCCACGTGAACCGCCTCAAGCCCCACTTTGTGCGGACAGAGCTGAGCCTCCTACTGGCCACTGACGACGGGTCCGAAGAAGAGTCGGATCCTCTCCCGGATCTTCTATGCACCAAGGAGAGGGACGGCTCCGTAGAAGGAGTGAACCTCTCCCCGTCTCTCACGCCCCAGCAACGTGAGGATTGCCGCCAGCTCCTAGGGCAGTTTCCGGACCTTTTCTCCCTGGTCCCCAAGGTCACCGACTGGTGTGTCCATGACGTGGATACCGGAGACAGCCCACCAGTGAGACACCGAGCCTACCGAGTCCCCGATCGGGTCCGGTCCTGTATCCAAGCCGAAGTCTCGAAAATGTTGACCCTAGGCGTGATCGAACCCTCAGACAGCCCCTGGGCCAGCCCCGTGGTCCTGGTCCCAAAAGCAGCCGCCCCCGGGGTCGCCCCGGAACCCCGCTTTTGCGTGGACTACCGGGGACTCAATGAGGTCACCCGAGCCGATGCCCACCCCATTCCCCGAGCCGACGAGCTCATTGACCAGCTCGGAGCTGCACGGTTCCTCAGCACCTTCGATCTCACCTGCGGCTACTGGCAAATTGCGCTCACAGAAGGAGCCAAGGAGCGGTCCTCCTTCTCCACCCCGGATGGGCACTATCGCTTTCGCGTAATGCCCTTCGGGATGAAAAATGCCCCGGCCACCTTCCAGCGACTGGTAAATAGAGTCCTGGCCGGGCTGGAAAAATTCAGCGCTGCATGTCTCGACGATATCGCAGTTTTTAGTTCCGAATGGAGTGAGCACCTCCAACACCTCCGGAGGGTGCTAACCGCCCTACGCCAGGCGGGCCTCACCGTGAAAGCCAGCAAATGCCAGATTGGGCAAGGTTCGGTAACCTACCTGGGGCACCAGGTCGGAAGCGGGCAGGTCGCCCCTCTACAGCCCAAAATCGACGCCATCCTAGCCTGGGAACCCCCCACCACCCAAACAGAGGTCCGAGCCTTTCTGGGCCTCACAGGCTACTATCGGAGATTCATCCGGAATTACGGCAGCCTGGTCGGTCCCCTCACGGGACTCACGTCCAAGAAGAAGCCCAAGAAGATACAGTGGTCCCCTGCCTGCCAAGAGGCGTTCAATGCCCTGAAAACGGCCATGTGTACGGCCCCCGTCCTCCAGGCCCCCGACTACTCCAAAGAGTTTGTGGTACAAACTGATGCCTCCGAGCATGGCATCGGGGCCGTCCTCTGCCAAGTAAATGACCAGGGTCTGGACCAGCCCGTGGCCTTCCTCAGCCGAAGGCTGTTGCCCCGGGAACAGAGATGGAGTACCATCGAGCGCAAGGCGTTCGCAGTAGTCTGGGCCCTCAAGAAACTACGCCCTTACCTGTTCGGCACTGTGAGACCGGCCTCATGGCGTTGCCCTCCCAATCATCCAGCCAACCTGCAACCACCCTCAAGACACGACATCTCCGACTCCGGCCGCCCCAGCCACCCAGATCCGAGGGCCGGCCAGAGCCCTGACAGACTCGACACCCTACCACGCATGTCCGACCGAGGGAGCGGGAACCCTCGAGCCAGACCCAAAGGCGCCAGCCCAGTCACACCTCGGGTCGCCTTCCCCGGGAAGACTTGATCGGCCACCAGGCCCCTGGGGAGCAGGCGCCTCCCCTGCCGAGCGTCTGGGGTCCCTCCCAGACCCACCTGAAAAGACCAAAGAAGTGAGCGGCAGGAAATCCCGCCGAACCCCCTCCGTCACCCCAGTCCCCCCTCTGCGAGGACCCCGGACTTCAAAGAGCAAGCGGAGTATAACAAGGGGTGCCGGAGAAACGAAGGCAGAGAAGACCTGGAACCATCCGAGCCTGCTGACGCTGTCGCGGCTCCTGAACGCTGAAATCACCTGGGCCTGCTGAGTGACTCGCGTCCTCTTGCTATTGAACCATCTGAGCCCTGCTGACGAGGTCGCGGCTCCCGAGCACTGAACCACCTGGGCCTGCTGAGTGACTCGCGGCCCCCAGCTATTGAACCATCTGAGCCCTGCTGACGAGGTCGCGGCTCCCGAGCACTGAACCACCTGGGCCTGCTGAGTGACTCGCGGCCCCCAGCTATTGAACCATCTGAGCCTTGCTGACGGAATTGCGGCTCCCGAACTCCGACCACCTGTGCCTGCTGAGAGACTCGCGGCGCTCCCCCTTGAGGACGACTCGGTAAGAGATCGCCCAGAGACTCGACACCCTCCAGCTCGAGGATTGTGAGCTATCCGTAGGGTATTTCGCAGAGACACTATCTTGAAAGACTGTCCCGCTACCCCCATTCCCCATGACCGATTTGTGGTACTTTGTGCCACTGCTGTACTACTTGCATCTTGGATCATAAAGATCCCTTGAAAATCATCGATAAAAGAACCTATCGTCCTACAAAGAATACGTGTGGTGTCACTCTGTTCGTAGTGTATATCAGGGTGTGCGCGCCTAGTTCGGCCTACGTGGGAGAGGTGGGTCCAGGGGTGGGCAAGACGGGCATCGAACCTCGCCTCCGGTGAACGCCTTTCCAACAGGCACCCATTTCAGGGTCCAGACCAACCATCGCCCCTTGCGATGGCTCATGCAGATGCGAGGAGAAAACCCCAAGCTTCTGCGGTGGTCAATCTCCCTCCAGGGGATGGATTTCACCATGGAACATCGCCCTGGTACGGACCACGCCAACGCCGATGGCCTCTCCCGGTTCTTCCGCCTCAGCGAAGAGAACCCCCAAGAACATGGGTAGTTCTCTCCGGCTTTCAGCTGGGGGGGACGCGTGTTGGACCCGGCCCTCGTAACATAGTCAGACCTGACCCCTGCACCTCACACCAGCCCGAGCCCCTGGCCTAGCCGATCCTTCCCACCAGAACACACGCACCCGACCCGGACTTCCCCCGTCCATAGGCCTTCCTCCTTCGGCCACCCCGGGCCCGCGTGCCCACTGCATGCACCAAGATGGCTGCCCGGCCCCAGCGCGACCCTAGCCTACAGGCGCCACTCAGGCTGGAGGACATCGCGCCCCCCTTGGGATGAGAGAGGGAGGAGCAGTTTCCATCACACCTCTGCGCTTCCCTGGGACGGTGGGTTTCGATCGACCTGCCGGCCTCCCTGAGGGCTGGCTCCACGCCTGCTGGGTGTCTGGGGCTCCTCCCGACCCGGCCCTGAAAGGATCAAAGGACAATGGCAGGAAACCCCCAACAAGCGACCCCCAGGTGACAAGACCCCTGCCTGCACAGACTCCGGACATCAAAGAGGAGTCGCCCTATAACAAGGGGTGCTCTGGGACTGTCCGGCAGATTCGCCTTGGAACCACCTGAGCCCTGCTGAGTGACTCGCGGCTCCCTGAAAGATCGTAAGACCTCCGAACTTGTGCTTGAGCCCTGCTGAGTGACTCGCGGCTCCCTGAAGATCGTAAGACCTCCGAACTCGTGCTTGAGCCCTGCTGAGTGACTCGCGGCTCCCTGAAGATCGTAAGACCTCCGAACTTGAGCTTGAGCCCTGCTGAGTGACTCGCGGCTCCCTGAAGATCGTAAGACCTCCGAACTTGTGCTTGAGCCCTGCTGAGTGACTCGCGGCTCCCTGAAGATCGTAAGACCTCCGAACTTGTACTCGAGCCTGCTGAGTACCTCGCAGTGCCCACAGACTCTCTTGGTCCCGCCGGACCCCACGACGACAAGCGTATCTCCCAGCTCGAGGATTGTGAGCTGTGCGCCGGATACGCTCCTGCATTTGATCCATTCCCCCCAAAGACTGTCCCGCTACCTCATAACCCCCCCTCCAAGACTTTGTGAGCCCGCGCTCCACTTGTATATATATTGCCTTGCGGGTCATAAAGATCTTACCACTCCGATCTGATAAAGATTTGCTCTTAAGAACTCTCGGTGTTGTGTCTCTTTGTCGTGTGGTGCCGAGTGTACGATCCTAGATACGAGATTCCTCCCCTGAGGAGTCTCCCGCCAGTGCCCGGCTACGATACCTCGAGGGTTGGTCTCAGGCCAGTCAGGGCCCCCTCCGGGCCCCTCTGAGGTCGCCTTCTAACAGTGTCTCAATAAATTGTCTCATGTAGGGGGTGGTTGGTGCGGGCAAGGCCTACATGTCTAGACCTGAAGTCTCCTTGCTAGGTCTGGCCAGTGTGTGATGTTTGTGTGGACATACACTCAAGGTGCAGTGACCCATTAATGTTGGGCATGTTTTTAAGTATTGCCTTTGCAGCATGTGCCTACAGTTAATAGACATGGTTCCTGCTCATCCCTTTTTACGCCAACACTGTGTGCTGCAGATGCTGTGCTGGATTGTCCCCAGTGCCTGGCTCCTCTGTCCAAATCCATATCATGTTATTTGCTATTGTGTCATGCTCTCCATAGTTGTTCAGTGGCATGGTGGGTCAACCAACTGTGTGTTGCAGGGCCTACATATGTGCCTTGTATTGTAGATGTTACTCATGTTGCTTTTCAGGCTATGCACTGTGACCTATGTGGATTTGACTCATGTGACATATGTATGCAGGTGTCTGATTATTTCCTGTCTCTTCACCTTGCTCACAGCATCGTCGGGGGACACCGAGGGAGACACTGGCACGGACCGTGAGGAGGGATCGAGCACCAGTGCCATCAGTGCAGAGTTGTCTGGCACATCGAGTGGCACGGAGGCTGACGGGAGTGCAGCGGAGGACCTGTCCAGTCAATCCACCACCGACTATGATGCAGACGGGTCCGAGGCTGAGCACTCCGAGGGGGTGGAGGCTGGTCCCACAGCTGACACCAGCACTCCATCACTACCCGCCCCCTCTATTCCGATCACCGGCCTCCCACTTGCTCGTGTCCCTTCCCGCCGTGCTCGGTCAGCACGTGTCTCCTTCTTGCCAGGCACCGCACACCCTGCCCCTGTCTCCACTGCTGCCACCAATGCCGAGTCTGTGGACATCCTGCGGCAGTTGCGGGTTGGTCAGACTGCGACGCTTAATGTCCTCCATGGCCACAGCCAAGTGCTGAACCAGATGGAGGCATACTTGGAGGGCATTTCAGCCGCGCAGTCTGACCAACGCAACTTGCTGAGGTCCATCGACTCGACACTGACTGCAGCAGTGGGTCTCCGGCAGCGCTATGTCCCACCTCCTACCCCTGCCCCATCCACACTTCCCACTCCCATGCCTGTCCCACATACACCCAGACGTCAGCATGCACGCACACCACCAGACACAGGCACCACACCAGCAGGGCAGGGCAAGCGCACACCTCCTGTCACGCACACACAGGGTGAGGTAGGCACACCCACTGGGTGGGGGGGCAAACGTAAGTCACACAGCCAGAGTGGGAGTCCGCATTCCGCAAAATCCACTCCCTCCAAATCCACTCCCCTCAGCTCTTCTGGCCACGAATCCAGCAAGGATTCCTTCATGGCCGCTCTGTCCCTGAGCCCAACAGTGACACCACCCAGCAAGCGGGCAAAGGAGTCCCCGGTCAGGGTAGTTGAGTGCCCCCCCCTGTCCACGCCCTCCCCCAGTGGCACTGCGACCCATTCCTCTGCCCCCCCCTCCTTGGGGCCTGTGGTTCCTTTGGGTGCAGGGGATACACTGGGGGACCTTGCTGACGTGTGCAGCGCCATCCTCACCACCTCCTTTGGCGCTGCCCCACCCCCTGTGGTGGAGTCCTCCGTCCCTGCACCCACAACGCATGCCCTTGCCCCTCCTGTCCCTGCGGTGCCTGGTCCTTCCCCCCCACATGATGCCCCCCCCTGTGGAAGACAGGGTGGTCTGAACAGTGCAGGCAAGCTAGGGGACACGCGTCCCACTGTGTCCCCCATCCAGCTGTGACTCATGGACTGCCCTATGGGCTTTGTAAATATTGAACTTTATCCACACACACTTTATTTGAAAATGCTGAATAAAGCCTTTTTTTTCCTTAGAACACTACTGCTTTTGTGGTATTGCTGTTGGTGGGGCTGCTACATGATTTTGGGTGGTGATCATGTGTTGGGTGTGTGGGAAATGTAGTAGTGTGCTGGTCATAGGGGGTACCCTGGTATCTGTGTGCCATCACAAGGTGTTAGCTAAGTTTCTCTGTTCATGTAAGCAGTTACTGCATGGTGAAATTGTCCCAAGGTGTGTTCCTTCCTCTGTGTACCCTGACATCTTCCCTGCAGGGTGTGTCCAATATGTTGTGCTGAGCTGTGTCTACATTCGCTGGGTGTGTGACGGACCCCTTCAACTTTGGCCATGCATGCAGAGCGATGTCTCCACCTGCATCATTCGTGGCATCCTTGGTGATCACTGTACTTGTGTGTAGGAAATGGGACCCCCGGCCGGCCAGGGCTTGCGCCACAGCCAGTCAGAGACCACCACTCCTATGAAAGGTCGACCCCTGCTCGCCCTCTAGGCAACGCGGCGCGGGCAGCCAGGCCTATCTCGGAGGACATGTGAAGCATTTGCGCACGCACCCACCAACAACAACCTCCCGGGCCTCCCACAAAGGAACTCCACACCAAGTATATATATATGAAAAATAGATTCTGTATTAAGCAGGACACATAGGAACACACATCGTACCAGGTGCCAGGGGCACGGGTAGGGGCTTCGGGGAAGAAGGTACAGCACAGGGCCAAGGGACCACGGCCAGGAATCACATAGGGGACATCTGGTATTCAAGGGGGGAAAATAGGACAAGGTACACAACAGGAGCACCCGTAGAGGTGCAACACAGAATACGTGTAGGGATCACATTAGACCTGGTCCATGGCAATCCACAGGCCAGCGGGCCTTTCTGGGGCAAGGTGCCCAAGTGTCTCGATGTTCATGGCAGGGAGCCCGGGGCAAAGCTAAACGTAGCAGTGGCCCACTAAGTGCTGGGCCACTGAGGGACCCCGTGGGAGCCTTACCGGCCCTGGGGAAAAGGGTGCCAACGGGTGGGGCCACTCGGGCTCTGGGGGCAATGATACGGTGGAGCCTCTTGGGCTCTGGGGGCAATGCCACAGGTGGAGCCTCGCAGGGCTCAGACCAATGGGGGGGCACGCGGAGTCCCTCTCGGGGGACTGGGCTTCGTGGGAGGCCTCCTGGGCCTCGGGCACAACCGGAGATTCACTCGAGGGGGGGGCGGACACCGACAACGTGTCCCGACGCCCCTCCTCCCTGGGGCTCGCAGCAGCACTCACCGGTTTTGGTGCGCCGGTCTCCTTCGCTGCGCCAGCCTTCTCCTTGTGCTCCGGGGCTCTCTCTCTCTCGGGAGCCCCGGGGAAGGTCAGCAGCTTCACGGGGGTATCGCAGGGGCGCGGAGTGAGCTCCCGCCGCTCCTGCTACGTTGTTTTCCTTCGGCCGGCCTCTCCTCCTTCTCCCGGGCCGGCAGCCAATCACGGCGCGGCCTGGGGGATGACGCCAGTGGGGAATCCCGGGCCGGCAGCCAATACCAGCGCGGCCCGGGGATGACGTCACTAGGGTCCCGGGCGGCGGCGGTGAACTCGGGGAGAAATCGACGAGGAGTGGGCTCCCTCGTAAGGCACACGGGCAGGGAATAAAGCGAGGTAGGCACTCGCTGGGGGTATCGAACACTGGGAGCACGGGGTAGACGCTGGGTGGGCACCGGCTCGTTGAATGTAGCGCTACCAGCGCTGGTGCAGGAGTGAAGGACCCCAAAGCGGCAGGGGCAGGGAGCAGCGCTTCCAGGCGCTGGGCAGAAGGGACAGCGCTCCCCCAGCGCTAGATGCAGGCTAACAAAGTCCGTCGGTAGTCCAGGACCTCAGGGGGGCCCAACAGCGCCAAAGAGGGGAAGGGGCCATCCTTAGTCCAGGAGTAGGGCAGGGCCCAGGGAGGCACGCCACCCCTGAGCCCCAGCAGCAGCAGCTCCGGGTAGATTCAAGTTGGAGAACAAGAACAAGTCCAGGGTGTCCCAGCACCCTTTTTATACACACATTCTTGGTCTGAAGGGGCAGGCAGGGGGAGAACCAGCTGGAACTGGTTATGGGGGATTCTTTACACTGGCCAGGCTAGGAACATCAGCCGCATCCCAGGGGGTGGAGCCAGCAGTGTCTGGGGAAAACCCAGCCTCATTCATGACACTCAAACCAGACGGTCAATCCACAAGCAGACCCAGGCTCACTCCTCCCCTCACATCAGTATGCTAAACACTCCATTCACCACCGGGCAGACCCTCCCAGATCCTGGGAGCCAGGCTCACCAGCCAGCCCCGGCCAATCATACGCCAGGCACATATTCCACAAATATGCCAACTTCCAAAAGAGGGACTTCTGCACTAGACACACTCATACCTCATATACCGTTGCGCAGCATTCAACCTCCCGAGTTCATCCATACCAGACTTGACCCTGCACACCCTACGCACCGGGAACTACTGAGGACTCATCCATTCCCCATGTATTCCTATGGAAGGGGAGGTCGCTCTCTCCTCACACTCACTCAGAGGGGGAATCACCATCCCCAGGTTACATATAGCATAAAAACTTCAGGGGCGGTCCTGCCAGATGGGCCAGGTCCAACACACGTCCCTCCCAGCCCAAAGGCAGGGTAGACCAATCACTACCGTGATGGACTTCCCTGCTTGCAGGGCGATAGAACATGGACGTGGCCCGCGCTACCGAGCCACCCTCCAGTTCAACGCCTACCTGGACCGATAGACACACACAGGCTAAAAATGTGAAAAAAATGAAAAACAATAAAGACATAGGCCCAACCAGGCTATCCTACTGGTACGCCTTAGTTGTCTGTGACTAGGACCAGGCCCTGGGCTCCCCAGATACCACTGGTCCCTGCTAATCCGGAGTGGGGGGTGGTAACCCCGGGCCCACAATAGCCCTTCTCCACTCCCTTTCTCAGGGTAGCCACGCCTACCACTGTTCCTTCCACCTAGGGTCCGCACCCTCAGGCTTGCCAGAGGTCACGGGCAAGAATGCCCCACCCTACCTCTACTTCTGAGGTTCCGCGTCCTCCCAGGGGGAACACCCTCAGAACACACCTTCCTATCAGTTTTGGAACTTCCTCCCTCCACTGGTCTTCCACCTGGGAACTAAGCGTTCAGCTCTCCCCAAGGCAAGCCGCAGCAGCGCCAGCGGTCTCCCTTGTCCAGGATACAACTTAACATAAATTCAATAAAACGAGCCGCGGCAGCACTAGCCGGTCTCAAGGTTCAGCTCTCCCCAAGGCAAGCCGCGGCCGAGCCAGCAGGTCTTCCTTGTCCGGGATACAACTACCATAACTTTCACAAAACGAGCCGCGGCAGCGCCAGCAGGTCTCAAGGTTCAGCTCTCCCCAAGGCAAGCCGCGGCCGAGCCAGCAGGGCTTCGTTGTCCGGGATACATCTACCATAACTTTCACAAAACGAGCCGCGGCAGCGCCAGCAGGTCTCAATGTTCAGCTCTCCCCAAGGCAAGCCGCGGCCGAGCCAGCAGGTCTTCCTTGTCCAGGATACAACTTAACGTAAATTCAGCCAGGGCGACACCTGACGCCTAAACCATATTCAGCGGGGTACGGGGGGGACACCTGACGCATCAGACACATTCAGCGGTGCACGGAACACATGATGCCTCCAACACATTCAGCGGGGTAAGGAAGGACCCTGACGCATCAGACACATTCAGCGGTGCACGGAACACATGATGCCTCCAACACATTCAGCGCGGTAACGTAAATTCAGCCAGGGCGACACCTGACGCCTAAACCATATTCAGCGGGGTACGGGGGGGACACCTGACGCATCAGACACATTCAGCGGTGCACGGAACACATGATGCCTCCAACACATTCAGCGGGGTAAGGAAGGACACCTGACGCATCAGACACATTCAGCGGTGCACGGAACACATGATGCCTCCAACACATTCAGCGCGGTAACGTAAATTCAGCCAGGGCGACACCTGACGCCTAAACCATATTCAGCGGGGTACGGGGGGGACACCTGACGCATCAGACACATTCAGCGGTGCACGGAACACATGATGCCTCCAACACATTCAGCGGGGTAAGGAAGGACACCTGACGCATCAGACACATTCAGCGGTGCACGGAACACATGATGCCTCCAACACATTCAGCGGGGTAACGTCAATTCAGCCAGGGCGACACCTGACGCCTAAACCATATTCAGCGGGGTACGGGGGGGACACCTGACTCGAACACATCTTTCACAGAGCGGACATTTACGTAACCCCTTAAAACAATAATCTCCTTTCTTTGCGACCATGTACAATACAGAGTTTTGCAGGGAGGCCAGTTATCGTTGGGGTACTGCGCAAACACAAGTCCGGATCCCACTTCTGACACCAGTGTAGGAAATGGGACCCCCGGCCGGCCAGGGCTTGCGCCACAGCCAGTCAGAGACCACCACTCCTATGAAAGGTCGACCCCTGCTCGCCCTCTAGGCAACGCGGCGCGGGCAGCCAGGCCTATCTCGGAGGACATGTGAAGCATTTGCGCACGCACCCACCAACAACAACCTCCCGGGCCTCCCACAAAGGAACTCCACACCAAGTATATATATATGAAAAATAGATTCTGTATTAAGCAGGACACATAGGAACACACATCGTACCAGGTGCCAGGGGCACGGGTAGGGGCTTCGGGGAAGAAGGTACAGCACAGGGCCAAGGGACCACGGCCAGGAATCACATAGGGGACATCTGGTATTCAAGGGGGGAAAATAGGACAAGGTACACAACAGGAGCACCCGTAGAGGTGCAACACAGAATACGTGTAGGGATCACATTAGACCTGGTCCATGGCAATCCACAGGCCAGCGGGCCTTTCTGGGGCAAGGTGCCCAAGTGTCTCGATGTTCATGGCAGGGAGCCCGGGGCAAAGCTAAACGTAGCAGTGGCCCACTAAGTGCTGGGCCACTGAGGGACCCCGTGGGAGCCTTACCGGCCCTGGGGAAAAGGGTGCCAACGGGTGGGGCCACTCGGGCTCTGGGGGCAATGATACGGTGGAGCCTCTTGGGCTCTGGGGGCAATGCCACAGGTGGAGCCTCGCAGGGCTCAGACCATTGGGGGGGCACGCGGAGTCCCTCTCGGGGGACTGGGCTTCGTGGGAGGCCTCCTGGGCCTCGGGCACAACCGGAGGTTCACTCGAGGGGGGGGCGGACACCGACAACGTGTCCCGACGCCCCTCCTCCCTGGGGCTCGCAGCAGCACTCACCGGTTTTGGTGCGCCGGTCTCCTTCGCTGCGCCAGCCTTCTCCTTGTGCTCCGGGGCTCTCTCTCTCTCGGGAGCCCCGGGGAAGGTCAGCAGCTTCACGGGGGTATCGCAGGGGCGCGGAGTGAGCTCCCGCCGCTCCTGCTACGTCGTTTTCCTTCGGCCGGCCTCTCCTCCTTCTCCCGGGCCGGCAGCCAATCACGGCGCGGCCTGGGGGATGACGCCAGTGGGGAATCCCGGGCCGGCAGCCAATACCAGCGCGGCCCGGGGATGACGTCACTAGGGTCCCGGGCGGCGGCGGTGAACTCGGGGAGAAATCGACGAGGAGTGGGCTCCCTCGTAAGGCACACGGGCAGGGAATAAAGCGAGGTAGGCACTCGCTGGGGGTATCGAACACTGGGAGCACGGGGTAGACGCCGGGTGGGCACCGGCTCGTTGAATGTAGCGCTACCAGCGCTGGTGCAGGAGTGAAGGACCCCAAAGCGGCAGGGGCAGGGAGCAGCGCTTCCAGGCGCTGGGCAGAAGGGACAGCGCTCCCCCAGCGCTAGATGCAGGCTAACAAAGTCCGTCGGTAGTCCAGGACCTCAGGGGGGCCCAACAGCGCCAAAGAGGGGAAGGGGCCATCCTTAGTCCAGGAGTAGGGCAGGGCCCAGGGAGGCACGCCACCCCTGAGCCCCAGCAGCAGCAGCTCCGGGTAGATTCAAGTTGGAGAACAAGAACAAGTCCAGGGTGTCCCAGCACCCTTTTTATACACACATTCTTGGTCTGAAGGGGCAGGCAGGGGGAGAACCAGCTGGAACTGGTTATGGGGGATTCTTTACACTGGCCAGGCTAGGAACATCAGCCGCATCCCAGGGGGTGGAGCCAGCAGTGTCTGGGGAAAACCCAGCCTCATTCATGACACTCAAACCAGACGGTCAATCCACAAGCAGACCCAGGCTCACTCCTCCCCTCACATCAGTATGCTAAACACTCCATTCACCACCGGGCAGACCCTCCCAGATCCTGGGAGCCAGGCTCACCAGCCAGCCCCGGCCAATCATACGCCAGGCACATATTCCACAAATATGCCAACTTCCAAAAGAGGGACTTCTGCACTAGACACACTCATACCTCATATACCGTTGCGCAGCATTCAACCTCCCGAGTTCATCCATACCAGACTTGACCCTGCACACCCTACGCACCGGGAACTACTGAGGACTCATCCATTCCCCATGTATTCCTATGGAAGGGGAGGTCGCTCTCTCCTCACACTCACTCAGAGGGGGAATCACCATCCCCAGGTTACATATAGCATAAAAACTTCAGGGGCGGACCTGCCAGATGGGCCAGGTCCAACATTGTGTATGTAGTCTGTTGACATGACTTCATGTGGACATGTTCCCTTTTAGGCTGTATGCATGTGTGTACTCCCAGCCTCGCACAAATGTGTTACATGTACTGCAGGGTCTTTGTGCACCTGACTGACAATTGTGGCAATTGGATCTGTGGGTACTCCATCCTTTTTTTTTCCATGGGCACTGCTGGGGGCCTCTGCACCCACCCCTCCTGTGTCTGGGCACTGCAGGGAGGACTCTGCACCCACCCCTCCTGTGTCTGGGCACTGCTGGGAGGACTCTGCACACACCCCTCCTGTGTCTGGGCACTGCTGGGGGGACTCTACACCCACCCCTCCTGTGTCTGGGCACTGCTGGGAGGACTCTGCACCCACCCCTCCTGAGTCTGGGCCCTGCTGGGAGGACTCTGCACACACCCCTCCTGCGTCTGGGCACTGCTGGGAGGACTCTGCACCCACCCCTCCTGTGTCTGGGCACTGCTGGGAGGACTCTGCACACACCCCTCCTGCGTCTGGGCACTGCTGGGAGGACTCTGCACCCACCCCTCCTGTGTCTGGGCACTGCTGGGAGGACTCTGCACACACCCTTCCTGCGTCTGGGCACTGCTGGTAGTGATAGGCACCCACCCCTCCTGTGTCTGGGCACTGCTGGGAGGACTCTGCACCCACCCCTCCTGCGTCTGGGCACTGCTGGTAGTGATAGGCACCCACCCCTCCTGTGTCTGGGCACTGCTGGGAGGACTCTGCACACACCCCTCCTGCGTCTGGGCACTGCTGGGAGGACTCTGCACCCACCCCTCCTGTGTCTGGGCACTGCTGGGAGGACTCTGCACACACCGTTCCTGCGTCTGGGCACTGCTGGTAGTGATAGGCACCCACCCCTCCTGTGTCTGGGCACTGCTGGGAGGACTCTGCACCCACCCCTCCTGCGTCTGGGCACTGCTGGTAGTGATAGGCACCCACCCCTCCTGTGTCTGGGCACTGCTGGGAGGACTCTGCACACACCCCTCCTGTGTCTGGGCACTACTGGGAGGACTCTGCACACACCCCTCCTGCGTCTGGGCACTGCTGGGAGGACTCTGCACCCACCCCTCCTGTGTCTGGGCACTGCTGGGAGGACTCTGCACACACACCTCCTGTGTCTGGGCACTGCTGGTAGTGATAGGCACCCATCCCTCCTGTGTCTGGGCACTGCTGGGAGGACTCTGCACACACCCCTCCTGTGTCTGGGCACTGCTGGGAGGACTCTGCACACACCCCTCCTGTGTCTGGGCACTGCTGGGAGGACTCTACACACACCCCTCCTGCATCTGGGCACTGCTGGGGGGACTCTGCACCCACCCCTCTTGCGTCTGGGCACTGCTGGGAGGACTCTTCACCCACCCCTCCTGTGTCTGGGCACTGCTGGGAGGACTCTGCACACACCCCTACTGCGTCTGGGCACTGCTGGTAGTGATAGGCACCCACCCCTCCTGTGTCTGGGCACTGCTGGGAGGACTCTGCACCCACCCCTCCTGCGTCTGGGCACTGCTGGTAGTGATAGGCACCCACCCCTCCTGTGTCTGGGCACTGCTGGGAGGACTCTGCACACACCCCTCCTGCATCTGGGCACTGCTGGTAGTGATAGGCACCCACCCCTCCTGTGTCTGGGCACTGCTGGGAGGACTCTGCACACACCCCTCCTGTGTCTGGGCACTGCTGGGAGGACTCTGCACAAACCTCTCCTGTGTCTGGGCACTGCTGGGAGGACTCTGCACCCACCCCTCCTGTGTCTGGGCACTGCTGGGAGGACTCTGCACACACCCCTCCTGCATCTGGGCACTGCTGGTAGTGATAGGCACCCACCCCTCCTGTGTCTTGGCACTGCTGGGAGGACTCTGCACACACCCCTCCTGTGTCTGGGCACTGCTGGGAGGACTCTGCACAAACCTCTCCTGTGTCTGGACACGGCTGGGAGGACTCTACACCCACCCCTCCTGTGTCTGGGCACTGCTGGGAGGACTCTGCACACACCCCTCCTGTGTCTGGGCACTGCTGGGAGGACTCTACACCCACCCCTCCTGTGTCTGGGCACTGCTGGGAGGACTCTGCACCCACCCCTCCTGAGTCTGGGCCCTGCTGGGAGGACTCTGCACATACACCTCCTGCGTCTGGGCACTGCTGGGAGGACTCTGCACCCACCCCTCCTGTGTCTGGGCACTGCTGGGAGGACTCTGCACACACCCCTCCTGCGTCTGGGCACTGCTGGGAGGACTCTGCACCCACCCCTCCTGTGTCTGGGCACTGCTGGGAGGACTCTGCACACACCCTTCCTGCGTCTGGGCACTGCTGGTAGTGATAGGCACCCACCCCTCCTGTGTCTGGGCACTGCTGGGAGGACTCTGCACCCACCCCTCCTGCGTCTGGGCACTGCTGGTAGTGATAGGCACCCACCCCTCCTGTGTCTGGGCACTGCTGGGAGGACTCTGCACACACCCCTCCTGCGTCTGGGCACTGCTGGTAGTGATAGGCACCCACCCCTCCTGTGTCTGGGCACTGCTGGGAGGACTCTGCACACACCCCTCCTGTGTCTGGGCACTGCTGGGAGGACTCTGCACACACCCCTCCTGCGGCTGGGCACTGCTGGGAAGACTCTGTACCCACCCCTCCTGTGTCTGGGCACTGCTGGGAGGAATCTGCACACACACCTCCTGCGTCTGGGCACTGCTGGTAGTGATAGGCACCCATCCCTCCTGTGTCTGGGCACTGCTGGGAGGACTCTGCACACACCCCTCCTGTGTCTGGGCACTGCCGGGAAGACTCTGCACACACCCCTCCTGTGTCTGGGCACTGCTGGGAGGACTCTGCACACACCCCTCCTGCATCTGGACACTGCTGGGGGGACTCTGCACCCACCCCTCTTGCGTCTGGGCACTGCTGGGAGGACTCTTCACCCACCCCTCCTGTGTCTGGGCACTGCTGGGAGGACTCTGCACACACCCCTCCTGCGTCTGGGCACTGCTGTTAGTGATAGGCACCCACCCCTCCTGTGTCTGGGCACTGCTGGGAGGACTCTGCACCCACCCCTCCTGCGTCTGGGCACTGCTGGTAGTGATAGGCACCCACCCCTCCTGTGTCTGGGCACTGCTGGGAGGACTCTGCACACACCCCTCCTGCATCTGGGCACTGCTGGTAGTGATAGGCACCCACCCCTCCTGTGTCTGGGCACTGCTGGGAGGACTCTGCACACACCCCTCCTGTGTCTGGGCACTGCTGGGAGGACTCTGCACAAACCTCTCCTGTGTCTGGGCACTGCTGGGAGGACTCTGCACCCACCCATCCTGTGTCTGGGCACTGCTGGGAGGACTCTGCACACACCCCTCCTGCGTCTGGGCACTGCTGGTAGTGATAGGCACCCACCCTCCTGTGTCTGGGCACTGCTGGGAGGACTCTGCACACACCCCTCCTGTGTCTGGGCACTGCTGGGAGGACTCTGTACCCACCCCTCCTGTGTCTGGGCACTGCTGGGAGGACTCTGCACACACCCTCCTGCGTCTGGGCACTGCTGGTAGTGATAGGCACCCACCCCTCCTGTGTCTGGGCACTGCTGGGAGGACTCTGCACACACCCCTCCTGTGTCTGGTCACTGCTGGGAGGACTCTGCACACACCCCTCCTGCATCTGGGCACTGCTGGGAGGACTCTGCACCCACCCCTCCTGTGTCTGGGCACTGCTGGGAGGACTCTGCACACACCCCTCCTGCGTCTGGGCACTGCTGGTAGTGATAGGCACCCACCCCTCCTGTGTCTGGGCACTGCTGGGAGGACTCTGCACACACCCCTCCTGTGTCTGGGCACTGCGGGGAGGACTCTGCACACACCCCTCCTGTGTCTAGGCACTGCTGGGAGGACTCTGCACACACCCCTCCTGCGTCTGGGAACTGCTGGGGGGACTCTGCACCCACCCCTCCAGCGTCTGGGCACTGCTGGGAGGACTCTGCACACATCCCTCCTGTGTCTGGGCACTGCTGGGAGGACTCTGCACACACCCCTTCTGTGTCTGGGCACTGCTGGGAGGACTCTGCACCCACCCCTCCTGTGTCTGGGCACTGCTGGGAGGACTCTGCACACACCCCTCCTGCGTCTGGGCACTGCTGGTAGTGATAGGCACCCACTCCTCCTGTGTCTGGGCACTGCTGGGAGGACTCTGCACACACCCCTCCTGTGTCTGGTCACTGCTGGGAGGACTCTGCACACACCCCTCCTGCATCTGGGCACTGCTGGGAGGACTCTGCACCCACCCCTCCTGTGTCTGGGCACTGCTGGGAGGACTCTGCACACACCCCTCCTGCGTCTGGGCACTGCTGGTAGTGATAGGCACCCACCCCTCCTGTGTCTGGGCACTGCTGGGAGGACTCTGCACACACCCCTCCTGTGTCTGGGCACTGCTGGGAGGACTCTGCACACACCCCTCCTGTGTCTAGGCACTGCTGGGAGGACTCTGCACACACCCCTCCTGCGTCTGGGAACTGCTGGGGGGACTCTGCACCCACCCCTCCAGCGTCTGGGCACTGCTGGGAGGACTCTGCACTCATCCCTCCTGTGTCTGGGCACTGCTGGGAGGACTCTGCACACACCCCTTCTGTGTCTGGGCACTGCTGGGAGGACTCTGCACCCACCCCTCCTGTGTCTGGGCACTGCTGGGAGGACTCTGCACACACCCCTCCTGCGTCTGGGCACTGCTGGTAGTGATAGGCACCCACTCCTCCTGTGTCTGGGCACTGCTGGGAGGACTCTGCACACACCCCTCCTGCGTCTGGGCACTGCTGGGAGGACTCTGCACCCACCCCTCCTGTGTCTGGGCACTGCTGGGAGGACTCTGCACACACCCCTCCTGCGTCTGGGCACTGCTGGTAGTGATAGGCACCCACCCCTCCTGTGTCTGGGCACTGCTGGGAGGACTCTGCACACACCCCTCCTGTGTCTGGGCACTGCTGGGAGGACTCTGCACACACCCCTCCTGCGTCTTGGCACTGCTGGGGGGACTTTGCACCCACCCCTCCAGCGTCTGGGCACTGCTGGGAGGACTCTGCACACACCCCTCCTGTGTCTGGGCACTGCTGGTAGTGATAGGCACCCACCCCTCCTGTGTCTGGGCACTGCTGGGAGGACTCTGCACACACCCCTCCTGTGTCTGGGCACTGCTGGGAGGACTCTGTACCCACCCCTCCTGTGTCTGGGAACTGCTGGGAGGACTCTACACACACCCCTCCTGCGTCTGGGCACTGCTGGTAGTGATAGGCACCCACCCCTCCTGTGTCTGGGCACTGCTGGGAGGACTCTGCACACACCCCTCCTGTGTCTGGGCACTGCTGGGAGGGCTCTGCACACACCCCTCCTGCTTCTGGGCACTGCTGGGAGGACTCTGCACCCACCCCTCCTGTGTCAGGGCACTGCTGGGAGGACTCTGCACACACCCCTCCTGCGTCTGGGCACTGCTGGTAGTGATAGGCACCCACCCCTCCTGTGTCTGGGCACTGCTGGGAGGACTCTGCACACGCCCCTCCTGTGTCTGGGCACTGCTGGGAGGACTCTGCACACACCCCTCCTGTGTCTGGGCACTGCTGGGAGGACTCTGCACACACCCCTCCTGCGTCTGGGCACTGCTGGGGCGACTCTGCACCCACCCCTCCAGCGTCTGGGCACTGCTGGGAGGACTCTGCACACACCCCTCCTGTGTCTGGGCACTGCTGCGAGGACTCTGCACCCACCCCTCCTGTGTCTGGGCACTGCTGGGAGGACTCTGCACACACCCCTCCTGCGTCTGGGCACTGCTGGGGGGACTCTGCCCCCAACCCTCCAGCATCTGGGCACTGCTGGGAGGACTCTGCACCCACCCCTCCTGTGTCTGGGCACTGCTGGGAGGACTCTGCACACACCCCTCCTGCGTCTGGGCACTGCTGGTAGTGATAGGCACCCACCCCTCCTGTGTCTGGGCACTGCTGGGAGGACTCTGCACACACCCCTCCTGTGTCTGGGCACTGCTGGGAGGACTCTGCACACACCCCTCCTGCGTCTGGGCACTGCTGGGGGGACTCTGCAACCACCCCTCCAGCGTCTGGGCACTGCTGGGAGGACTCTGCACACACCCCGCCTGTGTCTGGGCACTGCTGGGAGGACTCTGCACCCACCCCTCCTGTGTCTGGGCACTGCTGGGAGGACTCTGCACACACCCCTCCTGCGTCTGGGCACTGCTGGGGGGACTCTGCACCCACCCCTCCAGCGTCTGGGCACTGCTGGGAGGACTCTGCACACACCCCTCCTGTGTCTGGGCACTGCTGGGAGGACTCTGCACCCACCCCTCCTGTGTCTGGGCACAGCTGGGAGGACTCTGCACACACCCCTCCTGTGTCTGGGCACTGCTGGGAGGACTCTGCACCCACCCCTCCTGTGTCTGGGCACTGCTGGGAGGACTCTGCACACACCCCTCCTGCGTCTGGGCACTGCTGGTAGTGATAGGCACCCACCCCTCCTGTGTCTGGGCACTGCTGGGAGGACTCTGCACACACCCCTCCTGCGTCTGGGCACTGCTGGGAGGACTCTGCACACACCCCTCCTGTGTCTGGGCACTGCTGGGAGGACTCTGCACACACCCCTCCTGCGTCTGGGCACTGCTCGGGGGACTCTGCACCCACCCCTCCTGCATCTGGGCACTGCTGGGAGGACTCTGCACCCACCCCTCCTGTGTCTGGGCACTGCTGGGAGGACTCTGCACACACCCCTCCTGCGTCTGGGCACTGCTGGTAGTGATAGGCACCCACCCCTCCTGGGTCTGGGCACTGCTGGGAGGACTCTGCACACACCCCTCCTGTGTCTGGGCACTGCTGGGAGGACTCTGCTCACACCCCTCCTGCGTCTGGGCACTGCTGGGGGGACTCTGCACCCACCCCTCCTGCGTCTGGGCACTGCTGGGAGGACTCTGCACACACCCCTCCTGGGTCTGGGCACTGCTGGGAGGACTCTGCACACACCCCTCCTGTGTCTGGGCACTGCTGGGGGGACTCTGCACCCACCCCTCCTGCGTCTGGGCACTGCTGGGAGGACTCTGCACACACCCCTCCTGTGTCTGGGCACTGCTGGGAGGACTCTGCACACACCCCTCCTGCGTCTGGGCACTGCTGGGGGGACTCTACACCCACCCCTCCTGTGTCTGGGCACTGCTGGGAGGACTCTGCACACACCCCTCCTGTGTCTGGGCACTGCTGGAAGTGATAGGCACCCACGCCTCCTGTGTCTGGGCACTGCTGGGAGGACTCAGCACACACCCCTCCTGTGTCTGGCCATGTACGCTCCATACATACACGGGTGGGGGTACGGTCCGTACATACACTGTTGGGGTGGGGGTACGCTCCATACGTACACGGGTGTGGGTACGCTCCATGCATACACGGGTGGGGGTATGGTCCGTACATACACTGTTGGGGTGGGGGTACGCTCCATACGTATGCAGGTGTGGGTATGCTCCATGCATACACTGGTGGGGGTACGGTCCGTACATACACTGTTGGGGTGGGGGTACGCTCCATACGTACGCGGGTGTGGGTATGCTCCATGCATACACGGGTGGGGGTACGGTCCGTACATACACTGTTGGGGTGGGGGTACGCTCCATATGTACGCGGGTGTGGGTACGCTCCATGCATACACGGGTGGGGGTACGGTCCGTACATACTCGGGTGGGTGTACGCTCCACACGTACGCGGGTGTGGGTACGCTCCATGCATACACAGGTGGGGGTACGGTCCGTACATACACTGTTGGGGTGGGGGTACGCTCCATACGTACGCGGGTGTGGGTACGGTCCCTCCATACACGGGTGGGGGTACGGTCCGTACATGCACTGTTGGGGTGTTGGTACGCGCCATACATGCACGGGTGGGGGTGCGGCCCATACCCATGCCTTTGGAACATGGGTACGGGCCGTACCGCCATTATTGGGGTGACGTAGGGGTGGGCGTGTTACGACTCGTACCCACGCTCTTAAGGCTTGGGTACGGTACGTACCAGACTTGTTGTGTTGCCGGTTCGCGTGTACATCCGCTTCCGTTGCTGGACACGCCCCCACCCCCTCTAAGTGACCAGGCCATGTAGGTCAGGTATGTCCAGGGCATGTATGATTTGTGACTTGGGTGGGGGTTTTGTGTCCTGCCCCTGCCCCCCCTCCTTTGCCCCTGGGTGTTGTTCTGACCTTCTGCGGCGTCTGCGTCGGTTCCTGTAGAGCAGGTGGACTGCTATGAGGGCTGGGATGACACGTAGGTTCGGGTCCATGGCTGTCCATCGCGTACAGGTGCTCCTTGCGCGCGTCGTCCTGATTTCCCGGCAGTTTTTGGCAGGCGGAGAATTTTATCCGTGCGGGGTGACGTCGGTGCGGTTCGTAATTCCTGGTTCGTGAAACTCTACCTTAAAGCGTCCCGACGTCACGCCGGCGCTTTCCCCGGATCACATTTGTATGTATATTTTCGTCGGTCGGTGTTTTGTACGACTCGTACGGAAATGGTGTTTCCGTGCGAATCGTACTTCCATGTTTGTAATGTTTTTTTCCCGGGTACGAGTCGGACGGAGAAAACGCTCCGACCGACGGTTCGTACCCGGTTTTTCCAGGATCAGAATCGACGCCAATATATTGCTCTTTATTGAAAGCAAATCATATAAAATAATGCCATCATAACTAATAAAAGGAAAACCTCATTTATATACTAATTGTTAATATTAAATCATACACAACAAAACAAATGTATTACAATAAAATTTAACAAAGTTACTAGCAT
Organism: Triturus cristatus; assembly: GCF_964204655.1. Classification (NCBI taxonomy): domain Eukaryota; kingdom Metazoa; phylum Chordata; class Amphibia; order Caudata; family Salamandridae; genus Triturus; species Triturus cristatus. Next base: position 506,189,684 of record NC_140590.1, on the reverse strand, counting down.
GCAAATACAACATAAATACTGAAAACGTAAAAAATTCCATTATAAATAATATTTAACTGTTATTAATATATATCTAAATTAGTTCAATTTTATTAAAATTACATAAACAAATATAAATGATTTCAAATTAATATGCAAAATTAGTTCCAATTAAATTCTATAAAAATGATTTCTTATAGCAGATAAACAAATACATGATTATTCATAATTAATTTGAATAAAAGCAAACTTTCATACCATGTAAATACAGATATAAACAAGTTATTATAAATTAAAACAATTACAATAGCAATCAGCAACATAAGAACAAACTATATATAACTCAAAAGAAAAATAAATACAATAAACTTTTCAATTGTATACAAGAAAATGATAATGTAATCATAAAATTATGAAAACATATAAAACATAATCTAAACACTGTGAGAATTGGATAAGTATATATTAAAATGTTGTAAATACAAGAACAATAGTCAACATAATTTCAAAAATAATTTACAATACAATCCAAAATATAAAATTATTTCATCAAATGTTTATTTGTTTTTTTCAGTCAGTAGGCTTATTATTGGAGACTCATTCCTTAATCATCTCTTCCAGACTATTTAGTCTCTCCATGATTGTTGCAATGGCAGAAGTTTGATACCCCTTTATTTTTTCTACTAATCTTTCGCCAAGCACACTTAGCTCCTCCTGGCCAATGTCTTGTATCACAGCTGGAGGGGAGGCTGGTTGATGCAGACCCCCTGCCCCCCCAGATTCTGTTGAGTGGATCTAGTTTTTGGCCCTGTTATTTTTTATTGTAATAGAGGCTGGGACTGGTTTCAGCTTCTTCTTCTTTTTCACTACTGGCTTGCATGTATTGTTGTTGAAGATGGGACCAAATGTCAGTGACAGTGGTCCATATATATTTAGAGCATACCCTCCTTCCACTTCCGCATCAGCAATAGCCTCACCTGGGCCAGACAATGCACCCTCCAGGAGTGAGACTGCCTCATTATGAGCAGTACTTACAGGTTACGGTATCGGAGATCTCACCAAGAGTTAACCAGAAATAGGTCTTCTCCACTTTCCAGTGACAGCCATCTCTCTGCCAGTTTGATCTCCTTTGACACTACACTAACAGCCAACACCATGAATGAGTCCAGTGTAGCTCCTGCACCAGAGCTGGTTGAGTCATTGTCCCACCCGGATGGCTGTTTCTGTTTACCCATTCGTCACTTAACTAAAAAACAGGCTTACTTGTGGGACAATATCAACACTGGAATGAGGCAGGAATCAGAAGGCAAGTGCAAAAGACAAATAGGTGATAGGCTGACCAACGGCAAACACCAATCACTTAACTCCTTCCCATGTCACAAACCAACACTGCATCCACCCACACACCACACAGCACACACCATCAATCCAAGTATCCCAGTATTCACTTACAGCTGCCTTAGACAGACACCAGCCAACCAGACTTCAATAGTCTCTTACGGATGCACAGTCTCGACAGACTCCAAGTGGACCTCCAATGACTCTTGGTCCTATGTTCCAAGGGATAATGAAGGACAAGGTCAGGGGCATTGGCAATGAAAGTCACTACGAATGTATTTACTTTTTAAACGTAGAACCGCAAAGAAGCACCCACCGCCCTGTTGAACACCTGAAGCTCACTTGGCGTCCGACAGATGGGTCATGTGCAGTGATGGCAGGCACTAAGTGCAGCACGGGCAGACAGGGCGGGGTGACCAACCTCTTCAATGGCTCTGGTGGCCAGAAACCACAGATCCGTAATCACTTGCCACGTGTCCCGTCCCTCCTGCCTTTGCTCTCTCAGCCACCCATAATCACCCTCAATCTCTCTCTCACTGGGCAGTTTCTCACGGAGGGAGAGTAGGGTGAAAAGCTGAGTTGCTGCCTAGGTCCGCAACCAGAGGTATCCCAAATCCAGGACAGGCTCTTCGGTCTCTGGGCTCTCTGGTCCACCAGACACCAGCCCGTAAACTAGACCAGCAGCGTGGTTGGAGCTCCCATAGCAGGAACTCCATTAGCGGCCACCAGACTCTGTGGTGCAGAAGGGTGTGAGGGCGGGCATGGCAGCGGGAGGATGGGCCTGTCAGTAATGCAGCGTGTGTGGTATTTTTTCTTTCAATATTCACACAAAACATAATGACAACAAACATATTTCAAAATTCTCCCTACTCTATTTCGCCCATAAACCCAAAAGCCTTCTCTAAAAATATTTATTTTAAACAGTTAAATTAAGAAATATTCAAACAAATTAAAAAATATATAAAAATAAATACATAAAACAATGAATAAATACAACATAAAAATCATAGCAAATCAAGCATAAAAATAATTATGTAAACAACAATATTTTTGCTAATTGTATTTTTTACAACCATTTTAAAAACTACTCTTGAAACAATATTATTCCTTTCGTTATGTATGTCCATGATGTTTTGGACATAATGATATTCTTCACAGAATAATAAACAAAGAGCCACTACACTCTTTTTCAACCTCCGCTTTATAGTAGCCAAGTGTCTCATTACGAAGTGCAGGAAGTCCAGTGAACTGCTATCTATAGTGTCCTGATCACACTCCATCTGCAACTGGAGCAGAGGGAGTTTCTCTTCTTAGGGAAAACAGTCTAGGATTACGCAAATACCCCATTTTATCTAACTTGAACGTGATCTTGACTGCCCTCCAAACTGCATTATGTCCCGGGGAGGAAATCTGCAACGCCTCTGCCCATTGGTCATACCTGATCAGGCACATTTATTCCGGCCATAAAAACAATGTCTGTGCTGTTCCATTGTGTACATAATGATATGTGTTCTACAGGGATGCATACCCCAGACCAACTGTAATGTGCTCCTCCACATGTCTCATCTCATTTTTGGCACTCAAGTCAGTTATTAGTATCCTTGTACTTTGAGTGTGCCTGATATTGAACTGTAACTGTATAATGGAAAAAAGCTTAACAAACAGATCAAACAAGAAAAACATTCTTGACACAATATTTTTGTTTCATGATATTTGTTTCCAATATTTTTTCCTAACATACACCAAGAACTATTCCAATCTTCATCTAGGCAGACTAATTCTACTTTCCGGAAATTTATCTGCTGAGATACTGTCAAAAGATAATGGAATTTTCAAAAGTAGTGTTTTGTTGGGGATTTGCAAAATTTTCATAATTAGATTTTGTATAGTTCTGTGAAATTTTAGGAGACTTATGAAAAATCACATGTAAATATGCAAAATGCAAATTCGGTGCTTAGTACAAAAATTTTAGTGCAACATGTCTTAAGAACACATTTCATGATAAAACATAATGTCAAAAACAACCATTTGCATCCCAGTCATTCTCATTGTTCCCATACTCTTTCACAATGGGCCTTATTACATGTTCGGTGGGCTTTGGCTGGGACTCCCACCACCGCGGTCCCAGTAAGACCACCAAGCCCATGATAAACTACCTTCTAGATTACGAGTTTAATTTCGGGAGGGTCAGTGGTGCTGCGGCAGTCTCACACCAGCGGTATGTTAGGCTCAGAGCAGAGCCTAACAAGTATACTGCCTCAGTGAGAGAGCCTGCAGCATGTTCCTGCATGATTTGGCATGCACCATGCTGACCATGCCTCACCATGTAGGAACGAAGTTGCAATTCCAGGGGAGGCACAACATGTGCCCCCGCATGCAACCCCATGGCCATATTCAGCTGGGGACCGCCTTAGGGTCTTTTTACCTGAATTTCCACCACCCTTTTCATAGCGGGGATCCCGCCATGAAATTGGTGATGAAAATGCAGGTTGTAATATGCTTGTCGGTGCCCTTTGAAGACCACAGCCACAGCAGGATCCTTGATCCCAGCAGAGGCTGCGGTCTTGTGACGGTCCCACCACCACACTCGTAATAGAGGTGTAGTAGAGGTGTCCTGCTGATTGTCAATGGATAGTAGGTTGCATCATGTTTTTTTAATTCTATTATTCCACTGTAGTTCTCTTTGACTTTTGGTTTTAGGGAGGACTGTAGGGCTGTCACTACACTGCACACACCCACCATTCACAGGTGACACCAGTCATGTGACTCTGCTAATAACAAGGAGCTAGAAGCATTTCCCCTCCTTTCAGTACCACTCCTTTCTGTCTCATCCTTTATGCTAATGCAGGCCTAGGGCCCAAAAAATTCCAAACATTAGTTCTAACAAAAGTCCTAAAAAAGTGCGGGTTTCCGCTACAACAGGCATTGCTTACGATATTCCAAAATGTCCTGCTGATGTGTGATGCTGTTTACTGTGTTCTGTATTCACGCAGTTCCAACTATCCATTCAAAGTGAAGGGGGAATAAATAATTATAAAAAACAGCTTGCACCTATACCAATTATCTTCAACTGCTAATTAACATTTACCTCAGTTCATGGACTGTACAGTTCAATCTCGATGACAGCAAGGTATTACAAGTCCATACTGCGTCCCAATACAGAAACTCAACAAAATTGAAAACATGACTGAAACAACCTTGATAATGGCTTATGTGGTTTTACCAGGTACCCGATAGATGATGATCCTTGCAGAACTATCATTTGTATTTTGTCTTTCTTCATGCAAATGCACCTTCTTGTGGGCCTTGTTATGTTCCTGCTTGACAGCAGGGCTGCCGCTAGACAATTATCTGAGCATTACTAATGTGGGGCTTTGGCTCCTCCCACATTGGGAGCCACGATTACATGTTTTGTTTGGGCAGACATGATGCCACAAAAAAAGTGCTTGGCCTCCACACAGCTATGATCATTTTGTTTATTTATCCAGCTGTCTGAAGTTGAACTTTCAGGTGGACACACATGCATTTTTAATGATATTAGTGTGTCTAGATAATTGATGGTGTTTTCTCTGGCAGTGGTACAGATGGAAAGAGGGAAGTCGTTAACCTACCATATTACCATACAACATTCCTTTAAAGCCAAACCTATTGGCATTGCAAATGCGTGTTTTACTCATGACGTCACGATGACATCACAAATTCAGACTCTTCTGATTTTCTATAATGCAACACGCTCATGAGCAATGCAGAGAGCTATGTTTACAATTGTGATGTGATCAGCAAACCAAGGGGCAGATTTACAAGAAACTGACGTATCTGTACAGATGTGTCAGTTTTCATGCGCCTGGGTGAAAAACCCTTGCTCCACCATAGCTGCGCCGTATTTACAATACGGCATACTATGGTGCAAGAATTGACAGATGCGTCAGAAATTCTGACGCATCTGTTGGCAGAAAATCACGCATTGCTGGAGTTGTGTCGCAGACACGATGCTTCTCCAGCAATGCGTGTTGCGGCCGATTCCCAATACAGTGCGTCACTCCTAGCGCCTGCTTCAAGCAGGCATAAGGTTTTGACGCAGTGGCGTCCTAAAAGTCACGCAGTGAAATATTGTCGATATCACTCCGTACCTTTTACGAGGCATTCCTACGTGGGGAAGCCTACCCTGCATACATTATACCTGACACAGGTATAATGTCACGCAGGGCTTTACAACTACACTCATCTCCCCAGATGCGTCACGTTGTAAATTTGCCGCATTTTTTACCTCGCCATTGCGTCTCAAAAGTGACGCTATAGCAGCGCAAATGTGTCACAAGCGGCTTGTAAATCTGCCCCCATGTGGTCACCACACCAAACATCGTAAATGTCTTAAAAGGAAGGGAAAGGGAACAAACCTTAACACAAAGGTCAAAATCAAGTAAAACAGCCAATCTGAAACAGGTCATGTTTCTGTTTCGTTTTACAACGCCTCTTAAAACAATACAGCCTGCTGCAAAGACATGAGTGGTAGGTAGAACAATATCTGGAAGTAAACAAAGTGAAAGTGCAGGAGGCAAATTAAGGAAAGAGAAAGGTGAGGCGATTCCGTTTAAGAAGCTTAACGTTTATTAGCGCTTCAAGGAGTGGCGGAGAGAACCAGTGAAAATTAGCGTGGAAAGGAAGAGGAGTACAGAATGAGCGTAAAATAAAGGTTTGTTTTGATTTTACTGGTCATGTCATTGCTGACATCTGACCAGAAGCATCGTGTCAAATAGCTAAAGAACAATGCCCCTTGGGATTATTATTGATTCAGAGGATGAGCTACCTAAGAAACGTAGGGTTATATGAGCCATTAAAACGTCAACAGACTATTAAACCCTTAAATAATGTCTCCAAGCAGAAAACACCACCTTTATTGGCAATAACTCTTTCCTATAGATGGAATAGATTTTTTCTGTTGGCAAAAAAAAGCTATGAACAATCCGGCAATAGGGAAGTGAATGGACTTCTTTTCAAGATGTGTAGAGGCAGTACTGATGTCTTAGCACCATCGGCCTCGATGGCTTATGGTTGCTTACGCTACGTCCTAAGTAAAGAGTGCATTACATTTATAAAAAGAAAGGCTACTTCGCTGTTTATTTATATCAATCAAAACACACATTTTTCATCTAAACAGTTCAGAAAAGGTCTAAAAAGCAACGCTTTTGCATCAATGGATTCTGTTTCAGTCAGTCCACCTTTATGGGGTGCTTTTCCTTCCCCAATGAAGATGAAATGGAGTCGCACAGGTCTCTTCCATTGCCTAATTGAAGGTGTGGGAGGCCTGCTTCACATGCTTAAAACATTCATTAATCAAACTCAATTAAATTGTCAACCAACTAGACTACCATAAATTGACCAATAATATTGCTGAAAAGTTAATTTAAAAAGAATTTCAATATCTGTGGTAAATGACATAAGCAAACGGCAACACAAACAGCCCTATTCACAAAAGGTAGGGAAAAACATGTTTCTTTAACATTACTGTTACAGTTGGGGCAAATTTACGAATTTTACGTGATTTACACAGGCTACCTTGAGTGCTCCTGTAAAACTATGTCAGTCGCAGTATTCCGGGAGAACTCTTGCTTTTTGGCATGTACCAACCCTATTTTGCGAGTCAGTAACCTATTATCGACTCGCAAAATAGGGTTTGCGAGTCACTATTAGGAAGGGGCGTGTTAAAGGCATCCTTTCCTAATAGTGTGTCACATTGGTATGTAGAATGCAGTCACAAAACATTCACAGTGGTGGCCCATTCGCAAACAGGAAGGGGTCCCTAAGGGGCCTCTTTCCCTTTGTGAATGTGGGCGGCATCATTTTTTAAGAGTAGGCAGTGGTCTCACGGACCGCTGCCTACTCTTCAAAAATGAAAAGGTAGATTTGCTTTTTTTATTTTTTGAAATGCATTCCGTTTTCCTTTAAGGCCCTTAATATTTCAAAGGCCTAGGTCAAATACAGAAACAGTTTATTTTGTTCATCACTATTTACTCAAACAGCATGACGTCTGCTTCTTAAATCTGGCTGCGCTGCATAAAAAAGCCTTGAAAGTCAATTAATAGGTCAAAGCAGCAGTTGAGAAAGTGGATTCTTGGACAGTAATATAACTTTAGGACTTAAAAGTAGGCCTGGGCGTAGTTCGCGAAGTAGCACTTCGCGAAGCTACGCAAAGTGAAGTTCGCACTACGCGAGCTATGCGTAGCACTTCGCGAACTGCGTAGTACCTTGTTCGCACTGTGCCAGATGTCGTTTTCAATGATTGCACAGTGTGGACAAGCAACCGGCACTGTGGAATCATTGAAAATGGCACCTTGCACAGTGCGAGCTGTAGTTTTCTGCTGCTCGAGTAGATTTTTACTCGAGCTTCAGCTTTCTCAACGCGAACTGGTAGTTTCTCATCGCGAGCGGTCGCGAGTATTCGCGACCACTCGCAATGAGAAACCTGACCTCCTCGCGTTGAGAATCTCGCCGGGAGGTTTATTTTCCATGCTCGCGATCGCCAACTTGCAGTTGCTGATCGCAAACAAGGAAAAAGTTTCGCCGGGATGTCATTTTGCTTGCTCGCGGTCGCCAACTTGACGTTGAGGACCGCGAGCAAGCAAAAAATGACCGCAGCACTACGCAACACTACGCTACGCGTGTTCGCACTGTGCTACGTGCAGTTCGCGTAGTGCGAAGTAGCGCGAACTTCGCAAACTATGCAAGCGTAGCGAAGTGCTTTGCCCAGGCTTACTAAAAAGGTATTTGGCCCTCACCTTACCGGTTGAGTGCATAGCAGAATGAGGAGCCTTGGGAGAGTGAAGAAAAGTATCATAATCGACACAAACACATCGGACTTTTGCTTTGCTGATAAAGTGATTTAAGTGACAAAATAGTGATTATGAGTTCTTGAAAATGTATTCTTGATTGTTAACAATGTCATTTTTCCTATGCTAATGAAACATGAGAATGAGGGAAGAACAACTTTAACTCCATTGTTTCAGTGTCAAAAATCATCCCCATTATGACTACTGTATGACATTTAACAGGAACAAGAACGTATACATTGCTTCTATTGCATCACATTCTCCATTATGGCAACAGAAAATTTATCCTGGCTACAAACCTGTATGTCAGTAAAGGGCCCCTTAAAAGAAATGAACCAACGTTTGGAAATGTTCTGGGTCCGCTATCATTAGAACTATTTTTTCCATGAATTGATCTATCTAATGGATCCCAAACTACTAGTCATAAGGCATGCCCCACTATATAAATAGAAAAGGGTCAAAACTTTATAAAATACTCAAAATTACCTATATGGCAAAAATAACAACTATTCTAGGTCACTTTTTAATTCAAACATTTCAACTACATCCTAGTATCAATAGCTAGCATAAAGAATTGCAGATATAACTAGTAAATCCTGGCAATGGCCGGGATACTACATTAAATAGAGATCCATGTGAAGAGTCGAGGATTCTCTCCTTAGTGGATTAGTGGAGTAAGTTTGTTGCAATTATCAGTCAGCATTATGTAAAAGGCATTCTAGTTGAGGAAAAGATGGTACAGTCTTGTCATACATTTTTGCCTGGGACTACCTCTACTTGAGGGAATATAGGTGTGAGGCCTTTTTAGAAGATAATGGGTTTTACATGTTGGTGGAGACAAGGTCACCTACAAGACTTTGAGATTAAGATATACTGCCTGTTGAAAATGAAGTAAATGTGGGGTTTATGTGATGGTATATGTGTTTAAAATGTACAACCCATAGATAGATGATCCTACAAAGATGAAAATGTGAGTTATAGAAATTTTGATGGAGTCTTAATCGGTTGGGTCTTTGGTAAGGTTATCAAATGACTTAATCAGAGATGGAACTCATTGTCACTGTTATAACAAATGAGTAAGAGCATTTTTAGTTAGCATGGAGTTACAGGATCTTCCCAGAGAAAGGATTTTACGGGAGGGACTTGTCACGGTGGGAATGTTTTTTGGGGGAATTTCTGATGTTAGAGATAATTAAGCTGTGTTATATATTTAAACCCTGTTAAATATATATATATATAACCTACTGGCGGTCGACAGTAGTAGTTATAGTTAGGATCAAAGTTGCCATAGTAAAAGCTTTTTTTTTGTTTCGCCAATAACTTCAGTGCTGCCTGACAAATCTTCATGAAATTTTCAAAAGATTTGCACTTTGTGTTTCAGCTGCTATGTTAAAAGTTCCAGGGTGAAACGCCAAGTAGGGACCAAGAAAAAAAGGAGGTCCCAAAATGCATTTGCCCATGATAGGTCCATGGGGATTTTCCAATTTGTTGACACAACTACAGCACAAACCGCTGAACGGAATCACACCAAATATGGCAGAAAAATAGATGTTGGTACAGAATTGTGTTTTTGTGATTTGATGTGAATCCGTTCAGTTGTTTTTGAGATATTTGTTAAGCCTGGGCATAGTTCATGGAGTTTTGCTACACGGAACTCCGCGAAGTTACAAAAAAACTCAGGGATGTTCCGCAAGTGGTTTGCGCTGGTCTTCCAGCAGCTTGGGTAGAAATTCTACCCAAGCGGCAGCTCGCAGACTTACAGTTGGTGAGCATGAGAGAGGAATAAACTCCACTGCACTATGCGAAGCGCAGTTTTCTGCACTCCGCGAGGTCTGTGGAATGCGGAGTGCAGAAAACTCCATAAAATCCGCGACCCTTGCTCGTTTAATCCCATCATTTAAGCCCCCCAATATACTTATTTTACCCATTCCCAAAGTAGAGACTGCCCCTCCAAATACTCTCAAGCCCCTTCTCCATCTTCGCCAACCATATTTTGCTCTCTCTCCAATTTTCCCACCCTTTTTCCGTGCCCAGTCAGTGCACAAAAATCCACCTTCTTCGACCATGTCTTCTTTTTTTATTTTCTTTGAATGACAAGCCCGTCCTCCAGCATTGAAATCTGGGCCTTTGATTCCCCAATCCTTACTGTGAATTCTGAGCAGGACTTTGCGACTCTGCGGATAGAGTTCTGCAGCTTGAGCCACGCACCTTGGCTCCTTAGGATCTCCAGCCAAGTCTCATCCCTGTGAGCCATAATGCTCTGATAGATGATGGAGAGCGAGATTTCCTCTGGACTATCCCCTATCCAGGTCCTGGTAGACGCATCTCCAGTAACCACATCTCTACCTTCCGTTAGATTAAGAGAAAAGAAGTCCCATCCAACGAGCCAACATGCCCTTTAGACTTATTCATGGGCAGCTCTCTGTGTTCTCTTTGTTTTCAGACAGTTGAAGGTCTGGTTGCGGGGTTGCACCTGTATTCCCTTTTCCACATGTAGGCTGCTTATGTCACTCCCGTCACTGTGATTGAGTTCTTCGCCTGTCCAGTCCTTTCCCAGGCTCCCATCGCCCGAAGAGTTAGACATTGAATAAAACTTATCCCCAGAGTCCACTTCTTTCATGGCTCCCCGATTGTCCAAGCTACAAGCTTGGTCCCCCCAAATCGAGGATTTGGAGCTCCCCGATTTGCCTTTTCCCCCAGGGTTTTTTTCCACCAGGGAATCTATCCAAGGTCCCCATTCCTGCTTGGGGTACTTGTGAGCATTCACTCTGCAGAGAGGTCCTTCGGGGGATTACAAGCAAAGTATTCCCTGACCCCACCCCAAGAAGAGATCCCCCATCACTGTCATGGATTACCCCATATTCTGAGCCCCCCCTGCACTCATCCATAGTCAACCCACTTCCATCACTCACCTCTTTGCAAAAGAGAGAGATTGGAGAAGTGGGCTGGTGAGTTACTTCCGGGTTCAGCGAAGGGCTCCCCTCAGTCATCATGTTGGCCTTTGATGCAGTCCCCTTAGCCTATATCTCGCCAACCTGCAGCTTTCTGGTCTTCGCCGTCTGGGCTTGAAAGGTTGCTGGCACTGTTTTCCTGTCGCGGGTGGAGGGGCCTACTTTCAGAATCGGCTCTCCAGAGTCGAGGGGCATGCCGCTGGTTGCCCGCTGAACTCCCGCTCCTACTCCAGCACCTGCTGCCTTCACAGTGCTTGTCACTGTGGGTGGTCCACGACTTTTTGTGCCTCTCGCAGTCTTATGAGGCCTCGGGAGTGCTGCGTGAATGAATCGATTCCTGGAAGACAAAAGACCCGCATTGAAAAAACGCGATGGCACCTGCAGCTCATAGCGCTTTAAACACAGCCTCCAGATCATACCTTCTGGGGAGAAAGTCAGATGTGGGCGCATCAAAGCGGGACAGTCGGGGGGATTGGTCAGGGGGTAGAAGCTAGCCTACTCGAACGCGAGGGCGGCCGCCATCTTGCCTCCCAAATTCTGCTCCACTTTCAGCAAGTATGGGAATTAAGAATGCTATTGCTTGCTGAAAGAAGAGCAGACTTGCTTTTAGGCAGAAGGAGCTGCAGCTCCCTCTGGCCAAAAGCAATGCCAGTTCTCGAAGGAGGCAGGGAGCTGGCAGGGACCGTGAGGGCCTTGAGGCACCCCCTGTGGTCATGCCCAAGGTGGGGCCATGGCACCCACTGTAGAAGCCTGGCCCCAGGGAATGGGGTCCCTGGGGCCAACATCAGCACTGGAGCGGGGCTACCAGCCCTCCTCCCTTTGATAAAACAAGAATAATTTAAAAAGAAATGTTGGGCCTCCTCCCAATTAAAAAAAATAAGTGTCAGGCCCCGGGTAATGGGGACCCCGGGACCGAAATAGGCCAGGAAGAGGCAGGCTGCACCCCTCACTTAAATAGATAAAGAAAGGGAAGGAGCCGGGGGATGGGTTCCCTAGGGCTAAAATCGGTCCAGAGAAAGGGGGCTATGTAGCGCCCCTTGCCTAAAAAAAGAAAAGAAAAAAATTGAAAAAATTTATTACAAAAAGAAAGACTGGGGGATGGGGTCCCCCGGGCCAAAATCACCCCAGGAGGTAACTGTGTGGCCCCGTCCCTCGTAAAAAAAAAATATATATAAAAGCGCAGGTTCCGAAATAGGCCCGGGAGCCGGGTTGCGCAGCCCCTACCTTTAATAATAAAAGAGCGGCAGTGGGATGGGGTCCTTGGGGCAGAAATAGGCCCAGGAAGGGGGCTACGCAGTTGCCCTCCCTTATATAAAAGAAGAAAATAAACAAAGAAAGAAAGGGCCCCAGGGGTTTGGGTCCCCACGCCCTAAATGGGCCGATGGACGGGGGCCTACACAGCCCTCTTCACTAAAAAAAGAAAATAAGTATTTTTTTTTAAATAAATGCAAAAAAGAAAGACGAGGCCAAAATCGGCATCGGAGGGGGGCTTCCTTTTTAAAAATCATAAAAGTAAAAAAGGGGCAAGCCCCATGGGATTGGGTCCCCAGGGCCAAAATAGGTGTGGGGAGAGTTATTTTTTTTAAAAAGCTCAGCAACTCACCGAAGGCCATGTCCCCTTTCTCCACCACTCTGCAAATGCACCTCCTGTTGCGCTGCTGGTTGGGGGATAGAGTCCCCTAGGATCCAGAGCTTCCTTGGGGGCCAACAAGCCCTCCAGTTACCTCCAGTAATTTCCACACAGCATGATTTGCTGAGAGGTCTTTGGAGGCTACACCCCTTTCTCTGCCACTCTGCAAGTGCACCTCCTGGTGCACTGCTGGTTGGGGGATGAAGTACGCTTGCTTCCTGAGGGCCACAGAACAAAAATAGACTTCTTCTCCAAACTAGTAGTGCACCAGGTGGCACGTTGGCAGAGTGGTGGAGAAAGGGGGTGTGGCCTCTGACAACCTCTTAGCAAGCCATATGTGGGAGACTTACTGAAGATAACAGGAGGGATAGTTGGCCCCCAAGGGCCCTCAAGAGTCATGGGGACTTCATCCACCAACTATTAGTGCGCAAGGAGGCACATTTGCAGAGTGGTGGAGAAAGGGGCATGGCCACCAAAACCTCTTAGCAACCCCACTGTGTGGGACTTACTGGAGGTAACAGGAGGGATAGTTGGCCCCAAAGGCTCCTCATGAGCCAAGGGGACTTCATCCCCCAAGTAGTAGTGCACCAGGAGGCAAATTTGCAGAGATGTTGAAAAATGGGAAGCCACCTCTGACTACCTCTCAGCAATTTTGCGGTGTGGGACTTACTGGACGTAACAGGAGGGGTAGTTGGCCCCAAAGGAAACCAAAAGGCATACTATAAGGTTCCTGAAACCTTTGGTTTTTGCAGTGAATTTCCAACATTTTTTAAATGCTAATTCCTAACTAAAACGTCCTCGTAACATTTTTTTTCAGTGGAAAAAAAAAATATATATATATCTGCAATATAATTGCCAAAGCCTCTGAAGAGAAGTGGGGACACTTCCAAACGCGTCAGGCATCCACAGCAAATTGAACTGATTAAAGCTATTGTTGTGCTGGCGGACTGTATACCACAAAGGCTCTTTATGAGCATGTTGCCGTTCGAGTGCTCCTTGCACGTTGGGTACTTTGGAGCTTGGATGAATACGCAGCACACCCTGCCGCGAAGGAGCACCACCCCAGTATGTGGGGGCCACGAGATCTGTTATCGAGCAGGCCGACTTCTTGGGGCAGCAACAGATTTAGCATGTCCACCGGCACACCCAGGCCCATCTTGGAGCTATGAATGTTACAGCAGAAACATTGCGCTCTCCATTTGGAGACAAAGGACACTACAAGGCCCATAATGCTCTGCTAGTCGCGGCAGAGCGTCCCATTCAGGGCATGCATTAAAGCATTTAGATGAGATTGGTGTCCTATGCGCCTTCAATTGCCAAAGCCTCCGAAGAGAAGTGGGGACACTTAAAAATGCGTCAAGCAACCACGGCAAATTAAAATGCTTAAAGCTATTGTTGTGCTGGCGGACTGTATATCACAAAGGCTCTTTATGAGCATGTTGCCGTTCGAGGGCTCCGTGCACGTTGGGTACTTTGGAGCTTGGATAAATACACGGCACACCCTGCCACGAAGGAGCACCACCCCAGGATGTGGGGGTCACGTGGTATGTTATCGAGCAGGCTGACTTTGTGGGGCAGCAATGGATTTAGCATGTCCACCGGCACACCGAGGCCCATCTGGTGGCTATGAATGTTTCAGCAGCAACATTGCGCGCTCCATCTGGAGACAACGGACACTACAAGGCCCATAATGCTCTGCTAGTCACGGCAGAGCTCCCATCCAGGGCATGCATTGAAGCATTTAAATGAGGGTGGTGTCCTTTGCGCCTTCAATTGCCAAAGCCTCTGAAGAGAAGTGGGGAGACTTCGAAACGCATAAGGCATCCACGGCAAATTGAACTGCTTAAAGCAATCATTGTGCTGGAGGACTGTATACTGAAAACTCCTTCTCAGGGTTAAACTAACAAAAAAAAGAAGTTGGCACAGAAACTGAAATATAAAAGAACATCTTTATTAAACTCAAAATGAGTGTGACTACGTCACCCAGAAGCCGCAGCAACTGAATGAGGCAGTCCAAAGAGAGCAGAACACTGGGGCCTTATACATGTGAGGGTTACATACTCAGCATAAAAGAAAGGGGCAGTCCTGGCTCATGCAAGCATGCAAAATGCCAATATAGACATACAAGATCTGCCAAATATTAGCCAATAGGAAAACATTCAAAACAAGGCATCATGTAACCAGAACGTCCCCCTCAGGAGTCAAATGCAAAAGCTTCATGAAAGGGTTTCAAGGCTTTTGCATTTGACTCGTAATGGACATCTAGTAATGACTAGTGGAACTGCAGCTTGATGTAATAATAATTGTAATACTTTTGCATTTGACTCGTGAGGGACATCTAGTAACGACTAGTTGAGCTGCAGCTCTTTGTAGAATTATTTTGATATTGGACACTATAATAATCACTGCCCACTGCTTATCTCGTCCCATAATGCTTTGCAGGGCCTTTGGTTGGGATTGTATTTTTGCCAATGCTTGGGGTGGTCCTAGAAGGAAGGGACCACCACTGAATCGTTCACCAGCATGATATGCTCTTTGTGTTCAAGGCATCTGCATGGTCCTCCTCCTAAGTTAGGGAGGGGACCCCAAAATCATCACCTCTCTCATTGCCTAATATTGTCATTCACAGATCATTTTTGTGAATTGGTTATATGTTTTTTAGCATGTAAAGTTGCTTTAGCAAAGCATTTGTGGGTATGGCTGATATTGGTGCTACGCTACGTGTTGTAGCACAGTTTTTGCAATGTGTTACGTGCATTTTGCGTAGTGCAATCTACGCATGCCCTGTGAGCGAAGCGTAGTACTACGCCCAGGGTTACTTTGGAGCTTGGATAAATAAACGGCACACCCTGCTGCGAAGGAGCACCACCCCAGGATGTGGGGGCCACGCGGTCTGTTATTGAGCAGGTGGACTTGGTGGGGCAGCAACGGATTTAGCATGTCCACTGGCACATTGAGGCTCATCTGGGGGCTGTGAATGTTACAGCAGCAAAATTGGGCACTCCATCTGGAGACAAAGGACCCTACAAGGCCCATAAAGCTCTGCTAGTCATGGCAGAGCGTCCCATCCAGGGCATGCATTGAAGCATGAAAATGAGGGCGGTGTCCTATGTGCCTTCAATTGCCAAAGTCTCTGAAGACAATTGGGGACACTTCAAAACGTGTCAGGCATCCACAGCAAATTGAATTGCTTAAAGCTATTGTTGCCCTGACGGACTGTATACCACAAAGGCTCTTTATGAGCATGTTGCCATTCGAGAGCTCCTTGCATGTTAAGTACTTTGGAGCTTGGATAAATATGCGCCACACCCTGCCACGAAGGAGCACCACCCCAGGATGTGGGGGCCACGTGGTCTGTTATCAAGCAGGCCGACTTCATGGGGTAGCAAAGGATTTAGCATGTCCACCAGCACACTGAGGCCCATCTGGGGGCTATGAATGTTACAGCAAAAACATTGCGCATGCCATCTGGAGACAAAGGACACTACAAGGCCCATAATGCTCTGCTAGTCGCGCCAGAGAGTCCCATCCATGGCATGCATTAAAGCATTTAGGAGATCGGTGTCCTATGCGCCTTCAATTGCCAAAGCCTCGGAAGAGAAGTGGGGACACTTAAAAATGCGTCAAGCATCCACGGCAAATTGAAATGCTTAAAGCTATTGTTGTGCTGGTGGACTGTATACTACAAAGGCTCTTTATGAGCATGTTGCCGTTCGAGTGCTCCTTGCACGTTGGGTATTTTGGCGCTTGGATAAATACGCAGCACACCCTGCCACGAAGGAGCACCACCCCAGGACGTGGGGGCAACGAGATCTGTTATCGAGCAGGCCGACTTCTTGGGGCAGCAACAGATTTAGCATGTCCACCGGCACACCGAGGTCCATCTGGGGGCTATCAATGTTACAGCAGCAACATTCTGTGCTCCATCTGGAGATAAAGGACACTATAAGGCCTATAATGCTCTGCTAGTTGCGGCTAATGCAGGCAGAGTATCCCATCCAGGGCATGCATTGAAGCATTTTAAATGAGGGTGGTGTCCAATGCACCTTCAATTGCCAAAGCCTCTGAAGAGAAGTGGGGACACTTCAAAACATGTCAGGCATCCACTGCAAATTGAACTGCTTAAAGCTATTTTTGTGCTGGTGGACTGTATATCATAGAGGCTCTTTATGAGCATGTTGCTGTTCGAGAGCTCCTTGCATGTTGGGTACTTTGGAGCATGGATAAATATGCGGCACACCCTGCCGCAAAGGAGCACCACCCCAGGATGTGGGGGCCATGCGGTCTGTTATCAAGCAGAACGACTTCATGGGGCAGCAACGGATTTAGCATGGCTACCGGCACACCAAGGCCCCTCTGGGGGCTGTGAATGTTACAGTAGCAACAATGCGCGCTCCATCTGGAGACAAAGGACACTACAAGGCCCATAATGCTCTGCTAGTGCAGGCAGAGCATCCCATCCAGGGCATGCAATAAAGCGTTTAAATGAGGGAGGTGTCCCATGCGCCTTCAATTGCCAAAGCCTCTGAAGAGAAGTGGGGACACTTCGAAATGCGTCAGGCATCCGCGAAGGAGCACTACCCCAAGATGTGGGGGCCACATGGTCTGTTATCGAGCAAAATTACTTCATGGGGCAGCAATGGATTTAGCATGGCCACCGGCCATCTGGAGACAAAGGACACTACAAGGCCCATAATGCTCTGCTAGTGCAGGCAGAGCATCCCATCTAGGGCATACATTCAAGCATTTAAATGAGGGCGGTGTCCTATGCGCCTTCAATTACCCAAGCCTCTGAAGAGAAGTGGGGACACTACGAAATGTGTCAGGTATCCACGGCAAATTGAACTGCTTAAATCTATTGTGCTGGCGGACTGTATACCACAAAGGCTCTTTATAAGCATGTTGCCATTTGAGTGCTCCTTGCACGTTGGGTACTTTTGAGCTTGGATAAATACGCGGCACAACCTGCTGCGAAGGAGCACCACCCCAGGATTTGGGGGCGACAAGGGCTGTTAACGAGCAGGCCGATTTCGCAGGGCAGCAATGGATTTAGCATGTCCATCGGCACACCGAGGCCCATCTGCAGGTTTTGAATATCACAGCAGCAACATTGTGCACTCCATCTGGAGACAAAGGACACTACAGGGCCCATAATGCTCTGCTAGTCGCAGAAGAGCGTCCCAACCATGACATGCATTGAAACATTAAAATGATGGCGTTGTCATATGCGCCTTCAATTGCCAAAGCCTCTGAAGAAAAGTGGAGACACTTCGAAATGTGTCAGGCATCCACGGCAAAAGAGAACTGCCTAAAGCTATTGTTGTGCTGGCGGACTGAAAATCACAAAGGCTCTTTATGAGCATGTTGCCATTCCAGTGCTCTTTGCTTGTTGTGTACTTTTTAGCTTGGATAAATACGCAGCACAACCTGCCGTGAAGGAGCACCACCCCAGGATTTGGAGGCCACGCAGTCTGTTATCGAGCAGGCAGACTTCGTGGGGCAGCAACATTGCGCGCTCCATCTAGAGACAAAGGACACTACAAGGCCCATAATGCTCTGCTAGTTGCGGCAGAGCATCACATCCAGGGCATGCATTGAAGCATTTAAATGAGGGCGGTATACTATGCACCTTCAATTGCCAAAGCCTCTGAAGAGAAGTGGCGACACTTCAAAATGTGCCAGGCATCCACTGCAAATTGAACTGCTTAAAGCTATCATTGTTCTGGCCGACTTTATACCACAAAGGCTCTTTATGAGCATGTTGCCGTTCTAGTGCTCTTTGCACATTGGGTACTTTGGAGCTTGGATAAATACGCGGCACACCCTGCTGCGAAGGAGCACTACCACAGGATGTGGGGGCAACAAGGTCTGTTATCGAGCAGGCCGACTTTGTGGGGCAGCAACGGATTTAGCATGTCCACCGGCACACCGAGGCCCATCTGGGTGTATAAATGTTAGAGCAGCAACATTGTGCACTCCATTTGGAGCAAAAGGAGAATACAAGGCCCATAATGCTCTGCTAGTCGCGGCAGATCCTCCCATCCAGGGCTTGCATTGAAGCATTTAAATGAGGGCGGTGTCCTATGCACCTTCAATTTTTAAAGCCTCTGAAGAGAATTGGGGACACTTCGAAATGCGTCAGTCATCCACTGCAAATTGAACTGCTTAAAGCTAATGTTGTGCTGACGGACTGAATAACACAAAGGCTCTTTATGAGCATGTTGCCGTTCGAGTGCTCCTTGCATGTTGTGTACTTTGGAGCTTGAATAAATATGCGGCACACCCTGCCTCGAAGGAGCACCACCCCAGGATGTGGGGGGTGTGCAGTCTGTTATCGAGCAGGCTGATTTCATGGGGCAGCAACAGATTTAGCATGTCCACCGGCACACCGAGGCCCATCTGGGGGCTGTGAATGTTACAGCAGCAATATTGCTCGCACCATCTGGAGACAAAGGACACTACAAGTCCCATAATTCTCTGTTAGTCACGGTAGAGTGTCACATCCAGGGCATGCATTGAAGCATTTAAATGAGGGCGGTGTCCTATGCGCCTTCAATTGCCAAAGCCTCTGAAGAAAAGTGGAGACACTTCGAAATGTGTCAGGCATCCACGGCAAAAGAGAACTGCCTAAAGCTATTGTTGTGCTGGCGGACTGTATATCACAAAGGCTCTTTATGAGCATGTTGCCATTCCAGTGCTCTTTGCTCGTTGTGTACTTTTTAGCTTGGATAAATACGCGGCACAACCTGCCGTGAAGGAGCACCACCCCAGGATTTGGAGGCCACGCAGTCTGTTATCGAGCAGGCAGACTTCGTGGGGCAGCAACATTGCGCGCTCCATCTAGAGACAAAGGACACTAGAAGGCCCATAATGCTCTGCTAGTTGCGGCAGAGCATCACATCCAGGGCATGCATTGAAGCATTTAAATGAGGGCGGTATACTATGCACCTTCAATTGCCAAAGCCTCTGAAGAGAAGTGGCGACACTTCAAAATGCGCCAGGCATACACACCAAAATGAACTGCTTAAAGCTATCATTGTTCTGGCCGACTTTATACCACAAAGGCTCTTTATGAGCATGTTGCCGTTCGAGTGCTCTTTGCACATTGGGTACTTTGGAGCTTGGATAAATACGCGGCACACCCTGCTGCGAAGGAGCACTACCACAGGATGTGGGGGCATCAAGGTCTGTTATCGAGCAGGCCGACTTTGTGGGGCAGCAACGGATTTAGCATGTCCACCGGCACACCGAGGCCCATCTGGGTGTATAAATGTTAGAGCAGCAACATTGTGCACTCCATTTGGAGCAAAAGGAGAATACAAGGCCCATAATGCTCTGCTAGTCGCGACAGATCCTCCCATCCAGGGCTTGCATTGAAGCATTTAAATGAGGGCGGTGTCCTATGCACCTTCAATTTTTAAAGCCTCTGAAGAGAATTGGGGACACTTCGAAATGCGTCAGTCATCCACTGCAAATTGAACTGCTTAAAGCTAGTGTTGTGCTGGCGGACTGAATAACACAAAGGCTCTTTATGAGCATGTTGCCGTTCGAGTGCTCCTTGCATGTTGTGTACTTAGGAGCTTGGATAAATATGCGGCACACCCTGCCTCGAAGGAGCACCACCCCAGGATGTGGGGGACGCGCAGTCTGTTATCGAGCAGGCTGATTTTGTGGGGCAGCAACAGATTTAGCATGTCCACCGGCACACCGAGGCCCATCTGGGGGCTGTGAATGTTACAGCAGCAATATTGCTCGCTCCATCTGGAGACAAAGGACACTACAAGTCCCATAATGCTCTGTTAGTCGCGGTAGAGTGTCACATCCAGGGCATGCATTGAAGCATTTAAATGAGGGCGGTGTCCTATGCGCCTTCATTTGCCAAAGCCTCTGAAGAGAAGTAGGGATACTTCGAAAAGCGTCAGGCATCCACGGCAAATTGAACTGCTTAAAGTTAGCGTTGTGCTGGAGGACTGTATACCACAAAGGCTCTTTATGAGCATATTGTCTTTCGAGTGCTCCTTGCACGTTGGGTACTTTGGAGCTTGGAAATATATAGCAACACATGGAGGCCCAATACCGGAGACATGGCATTTATTCAAAAGCACAGCAGCGCCTTATGTTTCCATAGTCCTTTTGCGTTTCGGCATAACTTGCAGCCTTTTTCACTGGTGGAAATCATTTAGAAAGCACAGTTCGATAATGCGGCACTTTTAAACTTCAAGTCACATGACTGTCTTTGAAAATACAAATCCCATGATGCATTTTAAAAACTGTTGAAAAATAGTCAGTGGAGTCTTAATAGATCCTACGTTTTTTGTCAGTGTTCCTGACATAAATTTTGTACATGCATCGATGCTGATGTGGCTTTAAAACTTACACAGTCCTGTGATATTGTGTTCTATGTAGTGCTCCCATACTACGAAGGCTTTTGATAATGCCTGACCTCCAGCACCATCAGAGCGGGAGGTAATCCAATCTGAATCCCTTCCTCACGATCACCACTTGGCTGATTAGCATCTCCTCTCACAGGCAAGTGAAAGCGAGTGGGTCATGCTCCCAAATTCCATCCAGCATATTTCTCCGAGCAAGGGAGCCCCCAACCCTACAGGGCGTCGTCCAAACAATGGGCACGCATCCTGCCGAGGTCCCGCGCTAAATATGCCAAATACCAGGGGCATAATGGAACAAGCATCGGCATACACGGTGACATGGTGACCAGTACGGGGTTGTTTGCTCTCTCCACGCCCCAGTGACACACTCAGGAGTGACACTCTCAGTAATGAAACACCCAGTAATGACACACCCAGTAGTGATACGTCCGTGAGTGATAACCTCAGGAGAGACACACAGGATTGACAAACTTAAGAGTGACACGCCCAGGAGTGACACACTCTGGAGTGTAAGTACATGGGCCCCTGTCTCTGCAGGCTGGACTCATTAAGATGTGGCCTAACTGTTAGAGCGAATGTCCTCGAAGCTGGGTTACCAGGTTTGAGTCTCTGCGGCTCAACCTCATGTGATTCTGGGAAAATCACTTCATCTCCCCACATCTAACAAAACATGGATGTGCCTGTCTACAACAGCTGGTGCTCGTGTATAGCGCCATGATACTTCCGGGTTGAGTTCGAACCATATAAAATTGCAAGCCAAAAAACACGGCTCTGCAGATCTCAGACGCCCTCACACGTGCACTCACTATCACGTGCCTTAGAGGTACTCTCGTGCTCTTGGGGGATACACTCTCTCCCCTCCATAAGTGCCCCTCACTCCCAGAAGATTCACGCACTTCCTGCTGGTTGGCAAAGAGTGAGACACAAGCTCTCACATGACAATGTCAGGATATAGCGCCCGCCAAGCGCCTCTTGGGTTTAAACAAGCATCGGCATACAAACAGAACACAGTGACCATTACATGGTTGTTTGCTCTCCCCATACCCCAGTGACACACTCAGGAGTGACACCCTCAGTAATGACACACCCAGTAGTGATACATCCGGGAGTGATAACCTCAGGAGAGACACACAGGACTGACAAACTAATAGTGACACACCCAGGAGTAACACAATCTGGAGTGTAAGTACATGGGCCCCTGTCCCTGCAGGCTGGACTCATTAAGATGTGGCCTAACGGTTAGAGTGTATAACCTCAAAGCTGGGTAACCAGGTTCGAGTCTCTGCGGCTCAACCACTTGTGATTCTGGGCAAATCACTTCATCTCCCCACACCTAACAAAACATGGATGTGCCCATCTGGAACAGCTGGTGCTTGTGTAAAGCGCTGTGATACCTCCGGGTCGAGTTCGAGTTATATAAAACTGCAAGACAAAAAACACGGCTCTGCGGATCTTACACGCCCTCACACATGCACTCACTGTCAAGTGCCTCAGAGATACTCTTGTGCTCGTGGGGGATGCACTCTCTCCCCTCCATAAGTGTCGCTCTCTCCCAGAAGATTCACACACTTCGTGCTGGTTGGCAAAGAGTGAGACACAAGCTCTCACATGACAATGTCGGGGTATAGAGCCCACCAAGCGCCTCTTGGGTTTAAACAAGCATCGGCATACAAACAGAACACGGTGACCAATACATGATTGTTTGCTCTCCCCCACGCCTCAGTGACACACTCAGGAGTGACACCCTCAGTAATGACACACCCAGTAGTGATACATCCAGGAGTGATAACCTCAGGAGAGACACACAGGACTGACAAAGTTAAGAGTGACACGCCCCGGAGTGACAAACTCTGGAGTGAAAGTACATGGGCCCCTGTCCCTGCATGCTGGACTCATTAAGATGTGGCCTAACGGTTAGAGCATATGACCTCAAAGCTGGGTAACCCGGTTGGAGTCTCTGCGGCTCAACCTCTTGTGATTCTGGGCAAATCACTTCATCTCCCCGCGCCTAACAAAACATGGATGTGCCCGTCTGGAACAGCTGGTGCTCCTGTAAAGCACCCTGATACCTCCAGGTTGAATTCGAGCTTTATAAAACTGCGAGACAAAAAACACGGCTCTGCGGATCTTACACGCCCGGAAATTGCCTATACTGTCTCCACGCAAGGAACCTAGAAATGGTTAGGAACGACTGCTGTCGCACAAAATGCCAAGAAGGTGCTTCTGTGTGGCATAGAAGGACTCCCTGCTGATAAATCACGGATTACAGTGACATAGCGCGTGACAGTAAGAAAATAACAAGCGCTCGCCATGACGTTTTTGTCGCCTTTTTCTGCTGTCCCACTTGGACGACCTCACCTGCTAAAAGGTTTCTTGTCTTTATGGGGCCATGTGTTTGGCCCCATAAAGAAGATTAGAAACCTTTTACGCCAGCAGGAAGTCAGACGAGCCAGTCCAACTGGGACGGCTCTAAAAGAGAAAAGTGTACTCACTGGAAGCTCTTTTCCAATGGCTGGCCACCATTTAGCATAAACGGTGCCGCCAGCCAATGGTAAAGAGAGGCAGGGCTTAAACCCCGCTAGTGAAAGCTACCCAAAAACATAAAATCTCGCCAGCGAGATTGCGCAGGTCTGTGCAGCCTACGCTAGTCGAGACCTAAAAATAGTGTGGGTGAGTCCCAAATTCCCAATCCCCCCCACACTGCCCCGGGGACTGCCACCCCCGGGGCTCTAACATAATATAGGCGGGGGCCCATGGCCCCTCCCGCAGCCCCGGGGACCACCACCCCCGGGGCTTCTTTAAAATGGGTGGGGTGGCTCTCAGGCCTCCCCAGCCCCAGGGACCACCACCTCCCGGGGCTTGAAAACATTTGGTGTGGTGGGACTCTCAGGCCCCCCAGCCCCGGGGACCGCCACCCCCGGGGCAACTTCAAAATGTGGGAGGGGGCCACGCGGCCCCGCTCCTGGAGCTTTGGATAGGCCCTGGGGTCCGCCACCCTCCAGCGCCAGCTCCTGCAGTGTCCCGTGGTGCCCACCCCCGGGACACTGTAGTTTGCAATGACAGGGTGGGAGCCTCGCGGCTCCCGCCCTGTCATTGCAAACCGCTTTGCTTCATTGAAGCGAGAGCAGGGTAACCTGCTCTCGCTTCAATGAAGCAAAGCAGATTGCTTTTCCACATGGGGAGCAGCATGTTAGCTGCTCCCCATATGGAAAAGCAATGCCGGCTCACGCAAGACGAGGGGAGCCGGCTGGGACCGTGGGGGGATTGGGGACCCCCCCCCACGGCCCCCAACGAAGAGGGCCAGCCCAGAGGAGATGGGGTCCCCGGGGCTAGTAGTAGCCCGGGAGGGGGGCACGCGGCCCCCCTCCTAAAAAAAAAGAAAAAAAAAAGAAATGGCCCGGGGGATGGGGTCCTCGGGGCCATAAGTGGCAACAGGAGGGGGCAAGGCAACCCCCATCCAAAATATTTTTTTTCTTAAAAAAGGGCCATGCCCTGGGGGATGGGGTCCCCGGGGCAAATGATGGGAGGGGGGCCACGCGGCCTCCTTCCCGATTTTTTGTTTTTAAAAAAAAACAAATTGGGGGCAGGCCCTGGGAGATGGGGTCCCCAGGGCCAATACATTAGAAAAAGAAGGGGGGGCTACACAGCCCCCCTTCGAAAAAAATAAAAAAAACGGAATCGGGCCGGAGGCCACTCCCCCTCCTTGCACCACTCTGCAAACACACCCCCTGGCGCGTTTGCAGAGGGGGAACTAATTCCCCTTGAATACTGGGGGTCCCTGGGGGCCAACTAGCCCACCAGGTACCTCCAGTAAGCACCACGGAGCTGCGTTGCAGAGTGTTGTAAAAAGGGGCGTGGCCTCTGAACACCTCTCTACAACGCAGCTCCCTGGTGCATACTGGAGGTACCTGGTGGGCTAGTTGGCCCCCAGGGGACCGCAGGATTGAAGAGGAATTAACTCCCCAACTTGAAACGCGCCACAGGGCGTGTTTGCACACGTCACCTCAGGCCCCGCCCCCTTCCTTCACCATTGTACAAATATTCCTCTAAAATCAGCCGAACTACGAATTCCGATTTACTCATCTGTTCTCAGGAGAGAACCCAGTGCTGCATCTTTTAGCCCAGCACTGACCCTGAAAAGTAATTCTAAGCGTACTTACCAGTACCTTGTATTTCCTTCCATAGGAATCCATTGTATGGTTTTCAGCAGAAAAGTTTCTAAGTGTCCATTTTTGAAACGTACAAATATTCCTCTAAAATCAGTCGAACTACGAATTACGATTTACTCACCTGTTATCAGGAGAGAACCCAGTGCTGCATCTTTTAGCCCAGCACTGACCCTAAAAAGTAATTCTAAGCGTACTTACCAGTAACTTGTATTTCCTTCCATAGGAATCCATTGTATGGTTTTCAGCAGAAAAGTTTCTAAGTGTCCATTTTTGAAACGTACAAATATTCCTCTAAAATCAGCTGAACTAACTTGTATTTCCTTCCATTGTGTGGTTTGCAGCAGAAAAGTTTCGAAGTGTCTATTTTCACAAGCTAAAAATATTCCTAAAAAATCATCTGCATGACTTAAACACATTCTTTCAACTGTTTACAGGAGATTCACCAGTGCTGGATCCAGGATCCACCACTGAGTAAGAAAAAGTAACAATAACATTACTTACCTGCTAAGTGAATTTTCTGCCATAGGATAACATTGGTGATTCTATGTGAACAAATTTCTGTCATCTTTTAAAATACAATAATATTCCTTAAAAATCACTACTGTAACCAAAACGCTTTTACTCAACTGTTTACAGGAGATGTCCAAGGACTGAATCTAGGATCCAGTCCTGTGGTTAGAAAAGTAATCCATAAAGTAACTAATTGCATTTGACTAGAAATTCACATTGAGCTCAATGTTGCCTTGTGTTTGAAATTGTGTTGCTCATTGCAACAACTGTAACTACTGTACTTAAAAGTCTATTGCCTATTTGCAAAGTATTTAAACTTTCATTCTGAGAAAGTATATTTTGTATTGTAATGTATAATGTAATTATAATGTAATTGAAAAAATAAAATATCTAAAAATAAATAGCTAAACAAATGTAGTAAATCAGCATCAAAAAAATCAGTATAACAATTAGTACATTAAAAATTGCCATTTACAAAACCTTTGAAATTCACTGAAAAAACCATAGGTTTCAGGCCCGATATAGTTAGGATTTAGCATTTAAAAAACCTTTGAAATTCACTGAAAAAACCATAGGTTTCAGGCCTGATATAGTTAGGAATTAGCATTTAAAAAACCTTTGAAATTCACTGAAAAAACCATAGGTTTCAGGCCTGATATAGTTAAGAAATAGCATTTAAAAAACCTTAGAAATTCACTGAAAAAACAATAGGTTTTAGGGGTGTTATAGTTAGCTGGACATTTCACTCGAACAAAACCATTGAAATTCCTCTGATATAGTTAGTTGTACCAACTACATCTCGCGCACCCGCAATCCACTGCTGATGATGTCACATATTACATCATCTGATGACGTCAGATATTACATCACTGATGACATATGTGTCTTTCTGAAAAAAAAATATTTGTAATATATGTATAGCCAAAAATTAATGGAAGAAGACATGGGTAAGTAAGTGTCTAAATACAGTGATGTAATATCTGACGTCATCAGCAGAGGATTGCGGTCGCGTGAGTTATAGTTGCCTGCACTAACTATAACGGGGGAATTTCAATGGTTTTTCACGAGTGAAATGTCCTGCTAACTATGACATGTGTGAAACCTATGTTTTTTTAAGTGAATATATATATATATATATATATATATATATATATATATATATATATATATATATATATATATATTCACTGAAAAAACCATGGGTTTCACACACGTTATAGTTAGGATTTAGCATTTAAAAAACCTTAGAAATTCAATGAAAAAACCAAAGGTTTCACACATGTTATAGTTAGCTGGACATTTCACTCGTAAAAAACCAATGAAATTCCCCCGTTATAGTTAGTTCAGCTAACTATAACTCGCGCGCCCGCAATGCACTGCTGATGACGTCACATATTACATCACTCATGACATGGTCAGTGACATC
Source organism: Triturus cristatus (assembly GCF_964204655.1). Lineage (NCBI taxonomy): Eukaryota > Metazoa > Chordata > Amphibia > Caudata > Salamandridae > Triturus > Triturus cristatus. Next base: position 506,162,464 of record NC_140590.1, on the reverse strand, counting down.
ACTCATGACATCACTGATGACATCTCAAATGACATCACTGATGACATCACTGATGACATCATTCAGAGAATGTGTGTTTTTCAGAAAATTACATATGTTTTATATATGTATATCTCAAGGTCGATGGAAGAATAAATGGGTATATAAGTGTCTAAATGGATGAATTGTTTTTGAAAAATTGATTGTATAACTGACTGATTAAGTGTATCTTAGTGAATACATGGCTTAGTGAGTAATGTTTAAATATGTAAATATCTGTATCAGTCTCTCACTTTGTGTATAAGTGGCTGCATGGGTTGGTGGGTAGCTACATGGGTGTCTATATAGGTTATTAGTTGGTTTTTTGAGTATCAGTGTCTGATGTCTGTATGGTTCGGTGGGGGGTATTACGTAGTGCATAGGTGCATGAATGAATGACTCACTCTTTGTATGTGTTGAAGACAGCATGTGTGCAGGACTCTATGGGTGAATGAGTGTGTGCATGGGTGTGTTAGTGAGTGAATGACTGTCTCAATAGTGTCTCTATGAGTAACTACATATGTTTTAAACTAGTATATGTGACAATTGGTGTATATAAGCGAGTATATGTGAGAGTGAGAGATTGGAAGAGTTCCTGTATGAATAAGTATGTGTTTCTATAAGTGATTGTTTAAAAGACTAAGTATGTGTAAGTTTCTGTAGAAGTCAGTGTGGCGGTGTGTGTATAACTGTATATGCAAGTAAATGTATGTTTGATTCTTTATTAGCATGAGTGACTATGTGTGTGAGTACCTCTATGGATGAGTGGCATTGTGTAACAGGATGTATACGTGTATGAGTACATATGATGAGTGAGTACATGTATGAGTGACTGTACAGGACTGTTGGTGAATGAGTGGATGTGTATGTGGATCTTAGAATTACTGAATAGGTTGTTGTAACTGGTATTGGTATGTCCATTGTTTTTAAAATTTTAATTTCTATTTTTGAATGTGTGTATCAAAGGTTATATTAGGGGCAGAGGTGGTCTGCCACTCTATCACAAGGATGATGTCATCAGTGATGTCATCAGTGATGTCATTTGAGATGTCATCAGTGATGTCATGAGTGATGTCACTGACCATGTCATGAGTGATGTAATATGTGACGTCATCAGCAGTGCATTGCGGGCGCGCGAGTTATAGTTAGCTGAACTAACTATAACGGGGGAATTTCATTGGTTTTTTACGAGTGAAATGTCCAGCTAACTATAACATGTGTGAAACCTTTGGTTTTTTCATTGAATTTCTAAGGTTTTTTAAATGCTAAATCCTAACTATAACGTGTGTGAAACCCATGGTTTTTTCAGTGAATTTGCAAGGTTTTTTAAATGCTAATTCCTAACTATAACGTGTGTGAAACCCATGGTTTTTTCAGTGAATTTGCAAGGTTTTTTAAATGCAAATTTTTTTATTTTCTTCTATTTTTTAAACATATTTTTATTTTAATTTTCTATCCTTTTATAAAGACTATGGTTAAATTTTTAAAATTCTTTAATATGTTTTTTTTAATATATTTTATAAAATAATCATCTAAAATTTATTTGCAGTACATTTTTTCCTTTTTTTTTTAGTACGCGTACCGTAAGCTTACGGTAAGCGTACGGTTTACGCTACGTCCGTAATTTATCTACGCTGTTTGCGTATATTTACGCAATTTGCGTAGCCGCGCATACTCTGCGCGGGACGTGTACGCGTGTACGCTACACGCGCACGTTACGCGGAAGTGTCGGGGAGTGACTGTTAAACGCATGCGCGCAAGCGCGTGTCTTTTTTACGCGCATGCGTACTTTTGCCGTAAGCGTACCGTAAGCGTACCGTAAGCGTACGGTAGGTCATGTGATCATGAAACTCAACTTTTGATTGGTTGAAACTACTTTCAGTTCTAGAACTCTCCTACACCACACCCATTCCCCTCATTTCTGCTTGTGATCCCTTAGGAGAAGGAGCTGGGTTGTCTTTGTGATACGATGGCAGAACCGCAGAGCCCTTCTGAGAGTGAGGCTAGCACTAGCAGCACTACCTTGAGGCAGAGAGCGAGGAAACAAAAGACCTCTTATGTATGGGATTATTTTACTTTTCCTGAAGGCCAGCAAAAGGTAAATGCACCCTTAGTAACTTGTAAGCTGTGTCAGCGTGTACTTTCAAGAGGTAATCCTGACAGGAAGTATTCCTTTGGGAATCATACCATGATGAGGCACCTCAAGGATGTACACAAAAGGACACATGCTCGACTTACTGGAGGTAACCCTTCAGTAAATCAACCAAGCACATCCACAGCAGCTCAGCCTGGACCATCATCTGCAGGGCTGAGTCCTTCTTCTGCAGGTCAGGTGAGCCCTTCATCTGTGGGGGGGAGCATCTCCTTTTGCTGGCCCTCTGGAAATTAACCCTCGATTTCTGAGGGTTGATATTCGATGCACCTCTTGTCATGATCTAATTTGTCATAGGGAGACCAGTGTTTCCCTAGTGAACCTCAAAATAGATCAGCACACTTGTCGCAGAGACTAATTTTCCCAATCTTTCTTTCCTCTGTCCCTGCATGAACACAACGGCTCTTTTAAGAGCCAACCTTATCTTTCATCTTTTTTTTATATATGTTTTTAAAAACTTTTTTTTTTTTTTTTTTTACCGTACGCGTACGGTGCGCGTATTTTTTTTTTTTTTTTTTAAAAACACTAAAAATCAATTATCACATTACAAGGTCTTTGAGAGACTACAATTATTATTATTGACTTACCATACCCACTCAAAAAAATATTTATTCATTTGTTTTTTTTAAAAATTGCTTTAAAAATGGTTCTAGTTTTCGAAAATTTTCTATATCAATCTGAAAAAAAAGAAAAAAGTATTAATATTTTTAAAACATTTTATAATACAGTACACATATTTACATATTTATCAAAAAATATTTTTGCCTTATTTTTGCTGTTTTCAGAATATATTGCATTTCACTATAAATTGTGAAAGCAATTGCATTCATCATTTTACAGCGGGCAAAAAAAAATAACAATCTCAAAGATTGTATTAAAAAAGCCCAGAATCTCTTTTTATTTAAACTTAACATTATAGAAATGCATAATATTCTAAAAAAATATCATCTAATATCAATACTTATTTCTTTAAAATACCGTCTGATATGTTTGTTTCAGAAGTATAATCACAATATTATATCTCAAATAACTCCACATTACATCTGGTTCCATTTCCTTTAGGCCAAATAGTAATTTTAAAATTCTTTTTTGATTAAATTTCCAATGGTAATCCAATAAAATTCTAAAGTTTTATTTGTACAGATCTCACCGATTCTCTGTAACATATTGGTTCCCTAAATATTTATGAATAATTTATTAAGTCCACAATAGAATTGTTTACCTTTCCACATGGCCAAATAGTAATTTAAAAAATCTTTTTTGAAAAAATTTCCAATGGCACTCCAATAACATTCCAAAATTTAAATTGTGCAGATGTTACCGATTTTCTCTAAATTTTTGGTTTTCGAAAGTTTCATTAAAAATTAAAAAAGTCCACATTACAATTGGTTATCTTTCCATTAGGCCAAATGATAATTTAAAAAATCTTTATTTTTGAAAATTCCAATGGTAATCCAATAAAATGGTAAAATTGTTTTGTCCAGATCTTGCCAAGTCTCTCTAAAATTTAGGTTTCAGGAAGATTAGATAGGAATTTGCTAAATCAAAAGGCAAACGTTGCTTAAAAACCAATTTGGAATCATTACACAGTGTCCAGCCTTTTTCACATTTAAGATAAACTGTGTAATGTCCAGAAGTAACAGTAGGTCCTTCATGGAAAATTATTGCAACAGTTACAAAAGTTTTTCCTGAAATTGATAATTGCTGTCCTGTAAACTTCTTTATTAAAGTATCCAATTTTGAACCATCAGCTCTACATCGTTGCATCATTAAAATTACATACTGTCCGTATTCCTTTAAAATTAATGTTGAAAACATGTCAGATTGACACTCACCGCATTGCATGCTATGATTAGCATCTTTAACTAATTTAGCAAAAGTGACTGTTTTAGTCTCTGGCAATGTCAAAAAAATAAACCTTTCATTATCAACATTAGAGCCACATATATTATAACAGTTTTCACAACTATGTTCCCATTTATAAGAGAGACCAAATAAATTATCAATTGCAACTTCTTCTTCTTCCAGTACCTGAAGAAAAAACATCAAAAATTTGTGTGCATCTTGCTGTTCATTTTGAGAAAACTGTGTTCGTCCTGAACATACATCTAAAAGTTTTCTAATTTCAGTAGCACTTTCTATTTGAGTTTTATCATTACTCAGCTTTTGAAAAAGGAGATTCAGCTCTGAACAGAATCTTTTTCCCTGATTTACTATTATCTGCTCTTGCAAACTTTCCAGATAAAATGCAACATTCAGCACTACATTTGCGTAGCAGTTGACACCAGAGCTATTTTCAAAATGACATCCTACAACCTGTTCTTCTTTTTCCTTATTCTTTTTGCTTGCAATTACATCACTCCTCTTTTTTTTCCTCCTCTCTACATCCTCATTACAGATATTCTCATTTCTCCTTTTACGAGAAACTACACGTTTCTCCAACACAGGATACTGACCTAAATGAGGAGCATAGCTTCTTCTTAATCTATTATACTCCTTTACACAATTTGTATCAGCACTAACTTTTGAATCATCAAAGTCTATCATGAATAAACCAGATAATGTTTTCACTCGTGACAAAGCAACATAAGCCATACCTTCTTTGAACACAGTTGAACCAATGTTCACAAATGCACAATCTACAGTCAATCCTTGAGACTTGTGAATAGTTACAGCATATGCTAGCGAAAACGGAAACTGCTTCCTACGTACATATAAGTCTTTCACAAGCATGAAACGAACTGTACAACGACAAATGTCTTTAACTTCTTCTATCTGATCAAATTTTATTTTTAAACATTCAATTCCATCTTTTTTCTGATAATTAATAAAACCCACAACTCTTCCCATAGCTCCATTAACTAAACCTTTTTCAACATCCAAATTTCTCCTTAAAAATACTCTACAGTTCATGCAAACATATAGATTTTTTTCTAATCCAGCTGTTTTGGAAATGTTCTTCTCTAGTGAATCCAATTTATTTTTCAGTGTGCCTGTTACTGTGACAGTAATTCTTCCATCCTCAATTTTGTCCACTGCTTCTAATTTCCTGATCTCTTCCTTTTCCAATTTCAAAAGCTCCTCATTGAATATTGAGCATTCACGTAGAGTTGGCATTAAGCAGATGATACTTTTGTTTTCTGCAATGTTCTTGTATATCTTCTCTGCAACTATTTCTTCCTTTGGAAATAAATTATGTAGCAGCCGACTCTGTAATGCTTTTTTGCCAACTTCTGTGAGTAGTCCAATTCTGATATCTTTCAGAATACTTCCATATTCTTCATCGCTTGCTTGCCTCATATTAGTAGTAAGTTCCTTGTACTCAACGAAGGACCAAATATTTGTATTTCCGATGCTTCCCAATGACTTCTTCGTGTCTTCATGTGTGACAGTATTAAACACTGGTTGTCCTTTAACTGGAGTAAGTTGCAAAAGATCTCCAAAAACTATGACGTGTTTTCCACCAAATAACATGTCATAGTCTGTCTTCAGAATTTGCTGCATTCTTAAATGCACAAAGGCAAGCATTAAGTTTGAAACCATGCTCACCTCATCAATAATGAGAACTTGCATCTTCTTCAAGACTCTTGAAACTTCCAAGGATGCTTCTCCAGTTAGCTTGTTGTATTGTATTTTGTTCTCATGCTCCACTGGTAACATTAGCAAACGATGTAAAGTGATTCCTTTTATGTTATATGCTGCTAACCCAGTTGGAGCAGTAACCACACAAGACAAAGTAGAATCCGTTTTTTGCTGTAGGTAGCTTCTGATGACTTTAATTAGGAAACTTTTGCCAGTTCCAGCTTGTCCGCTTACATACATCCTGATTGGATGAAATGATGTGCATGAGCACTCTTTTTTTTCATGTAGAAATCCGTGATCAATTTTGTTTCTGATCTCTTCATAAATTTGTTGCTGCTCTTCGTTCAGTTGTCTTTCCAAATTTTGTAAGTCTATAAATTCTTCTTGAGCTTGATTCATAGCCGTTTCCACTTCATTCACGGCTATTGATGCTTCATTTTCAACGATTGGTTGTCCTAGGGGATCTTGACTGAGTGTTTCTGAACTTTGGCTGTCCTGAGAACTGTCTCTAGCTATTTCTGCTGCAATTGTAGTTTCCTGTTCAATTTCTTCATTTAACATTTGCAGATAACTTGAGAATGTACTGCATTGTATGCTGTCTTTGCAAGCATTAAAAGAATCTTCATAGCTTTGAAATTCTCCCAGTAGTTCATCCTCTGTACGCCATGGTTTAAACAACTGTAAAAGAGCCAAGTAGTAAAATTCCTTCTTGTCAGTAGTGTCGCAACTCAGCTTCCTGTGATTTATCAAACTTCCTTTTGTTTGCTTCACCAAACATCCTTCCTCACCAATGACTTTATATTTTCCATTGTTGATGTCTTCTGCGGCTTTCCGTGAATAAATGTAGTTCTGCAGCACTTCATAGAGACACATGTTCTCCAGATGTTGACTTCTCTTGGGATAATATGTGTCCAACATGTTTGATTTCAAAATATCTGTACTTTCTGGGTCATTCTCGGCCAAATATTCAATTTCTCCAACAGATTTTAGTACCCGATTTCTCATTGCTGCAAGGCCTAAACTTGCCCAAATTATTCTTCTTGACTTCGAGTAGAGACTTGCAGAAGATAACCTATCTGAACATTCGTAGGATCCAATTTCTCGATGCGATAACATCTTCAAACTGAAACTGTACAGCTTCTTACTGACAGTCTTCTCGTGAGAAATCTCTTCCCACATTTCCTTCAATTCTGTTTTTTCTGATTTCGTAATGTAAGACGTTACATATCGAGCAACAGCAATGGAATTGTCAGCTACATACTGTATATCCATGTTAGCGTTCCACATGGATAAAATGACTGGGTTGTAGTCATTTATATTTTTTGATTCTTCTTTTCTTTTAAGGTTGTAGGTATTCTTAGGTGATTTTCTTGTGATAGTATGTCTCACAGCTGACATAAAACTGTTTACTCTTCCATTTGAAAGAACAGGTCTAGGAAATCCAAATCGACATTTAGTGTAGTATTTATCTTTGCTCTTGTATTTCCGTCGACAGTATTTTCCACACCGATGACTTTGGAAACGTAAAACTCGCTCCTTTAACTTTTTCTCTTCTGTGCTTTTTAGTATAGCACATGTTGCATATTCTTCAATGTAAGATAACACTGCTTCATCAGTATCTGTTCCAAACTTTGGGGCATCCTTGATCCACAACAGCATATGAATATGAGGAGCACCTCTTGCCTGGTACTCTTTACTCCAAAAGAAATCTACTACTTCTCCAAGAGGTGGATTTTTTTTATTGCAGATGAAGGACATCATAGCCTCAAATCTATGATTGAAATATCTGCAAACATTAACCGGATCCAATGAGCACAGTTCTCCTGCTGTCTTGTATTCGATGTTTTTAATGTTTGAATTTGCCTCTCGTAGAAAATCCAGTAAATCATCCCAAGCGTACTCGGCACAGCTTAGTGTAACGAACCATGTTGGTGTTCCTAAATTCCGTAACATGCATTTTAATTCACCATGGCATCGGTACCAATATTCATTTGTCCCACGCCGACAAGCCATCAGATTGATCAGTTGTGTTTCCAAATGATCATCTCGGTGCTGCACTTTCTCCATAAAATCCTTAGCAGACACATTTTGTAAATGTACTCCACTTTTTAAAATGTGATTTACTGCATAAGACAGTGCAGACAAGTCGCTTTCAAATAAAAGATGGAACAAATAAGGAATACTTTGTCGAAATCTGGGATCTTCAGCATATAGTCTTGTAGTCCGATACTCAGAAGCTGGAATCTGTTCGGGACGTTCATCGTATCGTCCTCCTTTTCCTTTAGGAAACAGCTGGGGAAAACATCGAGCTTCCAAGCTCTCCTCCCATACACTCACGGGAGTTCCTTTTGCTTTCTTCATCTGAAAGAGATCAATATTGTCTCCCATAACTTCTTTTGAATGAAGAGGATGTATGCTAAAATGTTCATAAATGTCTTCTTCCTTTGACTTGTCCACTTTTTCAATTTGTCCAGTTGGTTTTTCTGTGTCTTCTTGTAAATCTTCTTCTTCTTCTTCTTCTATATAAATTGATTCATACCATTTGTTATTCCTTTTCAAATACAAATTTGCTCTTTGTACTTTCCGCACATCTACCAGCTCCTGCCAAATCTTCTTATTCTTTGTAGGTACACCATTAACCAGAATAATTAATGGTTCAGTTTCCAAAGTATCCGCATCAATAGTTTCCATATTTTTTTTCAAATCCAAGGGCAAATACACCACTCTACTTTTTAAACCTCTCAGTAAATCTGAAGGAGGTAATTTACCAGTTTTGGGCTCCATACGTACTATGGTCTGGAACGGATGAACACATTGAATGAGTATAGACTCATATGTATTTAATTCAGAAAGTTCAGCAGGAATAGCATCCAATTCTAAATTATTATGTACAGCTCTGGTCGGCATTCTATTTTCCTCTAACTTGTTGTTACAGTATTTACAAATACGCTGATCTTCACCCAAATCAAAACAATTTTCAAGAAATATATATGTGGCAAAATCCTTCCACTTATAATTATCTTCATTTTCACTCTTTCTGTAGAGATCAACATTCCTAGTTTGTTTTCTATAATGAGTTCTGCGGCAACAAATACAAGTAAAATTTGGTCTTTCATTAGAGATTATTGCAAATTTTGTTATGTGATCATTAAATGTGTTACTTACAGAGGGTTCTACATTCTCTTCCACTTCTTCCTCATTTACTGTGTCCTTCTCTGCACTGTTTTGTTCAGGACCAAAGTAACAAAACTGAATTTCATCAACAACCTTCTCTACATCTGATACCGTTCCTCGGAACAGAGCCCTATTCAATTCATTTAACTTTATTGCTGGACTTTTGGCAAAATACAACCGTCTCACAAACTTTCTCATTTCAGTATGATGAACAGCCAGCATCCTAAAATGATGGAAAACACTATTACACACTTTTCTAGATAGACAAGCCAGAGAATGACCCTGCAAACCAGTATTCGCTCTCACTCTGCATGGATCCAGACTTTGAAGCACCTTAATCTTCTGTTTTATACTTTTTTTACTATATTCTCTTAGAAACTCACGAAATTTGTCAATAGATTCCTGACGCACAGTGCAAATACTACTACAATTCCAAGTGTACACTGGGGCTTTAGAACGTCTCCCCATAGCCTCATCTGCCATCACTTGTACCTCATCTCTTGGAACCATTATCTCCTTCTCCATTATGCAACCATTTTTTACTTCGTAAGCACGACCTCTGGTGTCAACTGCATGCAGCAAACTATTACTTTGAAAATAGCTCTCTTCATTAAAAAAAGGTTCACTACTTGAACTATGCATCCACTTTCCTAAAAACACTTTACAAAAGTTTGTTCTGTTCACTACTCTTTTCCTTTTGCTATGTGATTTCAGTACATTAACCATTTTGTCTAATGTACGCATCCTATTCAAAATTAAAATGAATAGTTTCCTTTTTAATTCTAATGCCTTTGCTGCAATGGCTTCAATTTCTTTTTTTCTTTTATAAAACTTAGTCTTTTGCTTATATTTCTTCACATCCTTTATCAAATTGGACATAACTCTTCTCTGAAACATTTTTCTACGTATCTCTTTAAACGCTGTTTTTCTATTTATGTAAATCTTTTCAGTTGCAGAAGGTATATTTGCATTAACTAAATTCTCAATTTTTTCCTGTCCTTTTCTTTTCAAAACATTCTTTCCAGTACAGACATTTTGTACATTTTTCATTCTTTTGAATATATTTTTTAGAAATAGTTTTTTCTGCTTACCAGAAGATTTTTTCTTTTTCCCAACATGAGCATCTTCTACTAACTTTGGTCCTCCAGTTGTCTTCAAATATAGGTTTTTTTTGTGAGTTTTTTGAACTCTGGATTTTGTAGGCATCTTAAATTTTGTTCACTGCTCTTCAGCAATACCTGAAAAAAACTAAAAAAAAATTCCTTTATTTTATTTAAATATATTACTACATTTCTTTTCAAAATAGTCACAAAACGTAATTTCTTTGCCAATTTGAAAACACACTTATTACTCTTTTTTTTGGCAAGTGATAATCACTTTTACAGACTGACACATTATAAATCCAGTTTTCAGATTTTTTTAAATGCACATGTCCAGACTGCTTTTTCAGACCACCACCATGTGTATCCTGGGTGACTGCCTACACTCCAGCAAGGGCAACCAGCCTTAGTGATGCTGAATGTATTTGCATTACAGACTGAAACCTCAAACCCCACTCGCTTGTAAATACTGTGCATGATTATACATGGAAAGGAGCTGGGTGTGTGCTAAGAGTCTGCTTCTGCACCAAAAAATCGCTCCCCCTTTTTCCTACTAATGCAACTGTGAAATCACCAGAGCAAAACGCAATAAATCTCTGCCTGTAATTCCTATTTGCACACAGAGTCATGTTTTCACATTAGTCACAAAACGAAATTTCTTTGCCAATTTGAAAGCACACTTACTGCTCTTTTTTTTTGGCAAGTGATAATCACTTTTACAGACTGACACATTATGAATCCACTTTTTAGATTTTTTAAAAAGCCCATGTCCAGACTGCTTTTTCAGACCACCACCATGCGTATCCTGGGTGACTGCCTACACTCCAGCAAGGGCAACCAGCCTTAGTGATGCTGAATGTATTTGCATTACAGACTGAAACCTCAAACCCCACTCGCTTGTAAATACTGTGCATGATTATACATGGAAAGGAGCTGGGTGTGTGCTAAGAGTCTGCTTCTGCACCAAAAAATCGCTCCCCCTTTTTCCTACTAATGCAACTGTGAAATCACCAGAGCAAAACGCAATAAATCTCTGCCTGTAATTCCTATTTGCACACAGAGTCATGTTTTCACATTAGTCACAAAACGAAATTTCTTTGCCAATTTGAAAGCACACTTACTGCTCTTTTTTTTTGGCAAGTGATAATCACTTTTACAGACTGACACATTATGAATCCACTTTTCAGATTTTTTAAAAAGCCCATGTCCAGACTGCTTTTTCAGACCACCACCATGCGTATCCTGGGTGACTGCCTACACTCCAGCAAGGGCAACCAGCCTTAGTGATGCTGAATGTATTTGCATTACAGACTGAAACCTCAAACCCCACTCGCTTGTAAATACTGTGCATGATTATACATGGAAAGGAGCTGGGTGTGTGCTAAGAGTCTGCTTCTGCACCAAAAAATCGCTCCCCCTTTTTCCTACTAATGCAACTGTGAAATCACCAGAGCAAAACGCAATAAATCTCTGCCTGTAATTCCTATTTGCACACAGATTCATGTTTTCACATTAGTCACAAAGCGAAATTTCTTTGCCAATTTGAATGCACACTTACTGCTCTTTTTTTTTGGCAAGTGATAATCACTTTTACAGACTGACACATTATGAATCCACTTTTCAGATTTTTTTAAAAGCCCATGTCCAGACTGCTTTTTCAGACCACCACCATGTGTATCCTGGGTGACTGCCTACACTCCAGCAAGGGCAACCAGCCTTAGTGATGCTGAATGTATTTGCATTACAGACTGAAACCTCAAACCCCACTCGCTTGTAAATACTGTGCATGATTATACATGGAAAGGAGCTGGGTGTGTGCTAAGAGTCTGCTTCTGCACCAAAAAATCGCTCCCCCTTTTTCCTACTAATGCAACTGTGAAATCACCAGAGCAAAACGCAATAAATCTCTGCCTGTAATTCCTATTTGCACAGAGAGTCATGTTTTCACATTAGTCACAAAACGAAATTTCTTTGCCAATTTGAATGCACACTTACTGCTCTTTTTTTTTGGCAAGTGATAATCACTTTTACAGACTGACACATTATGAATCCACTTTTCAGATTTTTTTAAAAGCCCATGTCCAGACTGCTTTTTCAGACCACCACCATGTGTCTCCTGGGTGACTGCCTACACTCCAGCAAGGGCAACCAGCCTTAGTGATGCTGAATGTATTTGCATTACAGACTGAAACCTCAAACCCCACTCGCTTGTAAATACTGTGCATGATTATACATGGAAAGGAGCTGGGTGTGTGCTAAGAGTCTGCTTCTGCACCAAAAAATCGCTCCCCCTTTTTCCTACTAATGCAACTGTGAAATCACCAGAGCAAAACGCAATAAATCTCTGCCTGTAATTCCTATTTGCACACAGAGTCATGTTTTCACATTAGTCACAAAACGAAATTTCTTTGCCAATTTGAATGCACACTTACTGCTCTTTTTTTTGGCAAGTGATAATCACTTTTACAGACTGACACATTATGAATCCACTTTTCAGATTTTTTTAAAAGCCCATGTCCAGACTGCTTTTTCAGACCACCACCATGTGTATCCTGGGTGACTGCCTACACTCCAGCAAGGGCAACCAGCCTTAGTGATGCTGAATGTATTTGCATTACAGACTGAAACCTCAAACCCCACTCGCTTGTAAATACTGTGCATGATTATACATGGAAAGGAGCTGGGTGTGTGCTAAGAGTCTGCTTCTGCACCAAAAAATCGCTCCCCCTTTTTCCTACTAATGCAACTGTGAAATCACCAGAGCAAAACGCAATAAATCTCTGCCTGTAATTCCTATTTGCACACAGAGTCATGTTTTCACATTAGTCACAAAACGAAATTTCTTTGCCAATTTGAATGCACACTTACTGCTCTTTTTTTTGGCAAGTGATAATCACTTTTACAGACTGACACATTATGAATCCACTTTTCAGATTTTTAAAAAAGCCCATGTCCAAACTGCTTTTTCAGACCACCACCATGTGTATCCTGGGTGACTGCCTACACTCCAGCAAGGGCAACCAGCCTTAGTGATGCTGAATGTATTTGCATTACAGACTGAAACCTCAAACCCCACTCGCTTGTAAATACTGTGCATGATTATACATGGAAAGGAGCTGGGTGTGTGCTAAGAGTCTGCTTCTGCACCAAAAAATCGCTCCCCCTTTTTCCTACTAATGCAAATATAAAATTACCAGAGTTGTACACAATAAATCTCTGCCTATATTTCCCAACATGTGTAACCTGGGTGACTGCCTACATTCCACCAATGGCAACCAGCCTAAGTGATGCTGAATGTATTTGCATTACTGAGTCCAACCTCAATCCCTTAAACTATTCTTTTTTTATACCAATACACCTTAATTTATCGTGAAAACATAGTCCATATTATTTTACATGTTCCTCACATTTAAATTTCTCCCAAAACAGAAAATAATAAACGCAACTTCAACAAAAAGAATTACATTTCTATTATTCATTTCTTAATTTACCATATACATCTCCTCTCAAACTCTAACCTCACCTTTAAAATTAGTTAGTTGTGAAAGAAATGTGGCACTCAAACAGCAGATTATCAGAGCCAGGATCTCTGTTCTCTACACCTCTCTCCTCTCAGCAGAACCAGATAATGGCAAAGTTTCCCTCTATTTTTCCACACATATACATGTAAGTTTCAAATCTCAGTGCTTCCCCCTTTTTTTCAAATGTAATCACACATTTCTATTGGTTGAAAACCAACCCTTTTCCAAAAGTACCCTTCCCCCAACTTGACTTCTGCCTAGTACCCTTCCCCCAACTTGACTTCTGCCTGCTACCATAGCAACAGCTCATGGAACACTGCTGTGTGGAGTCAGGTCAGAAGTTCGCCAAACAATGTTTCAATTCCACAGAGCAAGAGTGCTTGACTTTTCAAACCTTACAGCAAATCCATAGTACTGTTCTTTGGTAACACATTTTTCTGTACCAATACAAAACATGCTTCTATAAATTTACACATACAGCCTAGTTTTTAGTGTAGAATGGTATGAAACAGCCAATCAGTTCTTTTTTTTAATAAAAAAATATGTATGCCTCCATTTCCAAACTGTCTTTCATTTCTTTTTACCATTCTACTGAATTACACCTCCTGAGTGCATCCAGGTCTCCTTGGAAGATGTTCACAGTGTGGATTGTAGGGCACAGCTATGTCTTCTGGAGTGAAAAGTATGCAGAGAAAACAGATATGGTGAGAGACCTTGCTTTGCCAAATGTAGACATTAAATGGATTGGTCAGAGAGGGTTAAAGTGGCACCAATTGATGCCATTGGTGAAATCCTTCATGCAAATCCAACACCCTGACCTCATAATAGTGCACTGTGGTGGCAATGACCTAGGCACTTTGACTGGGGTAGGTCTGGAAATGCTTATGAAGGACACCTTTGCACAACTGTTTTCACTTTTCCCTAAAACTGCCTTTGTGTTTTCCAACATATGCCAAAGGCAAAAATGGAACTGGTCCAATCATTTCTGTCCGCAGATTGACAAAGCAAGAAAGCACGTCAACAAATCTGTTTCTGCTTTCCTCCGTGACTATGGTATGGGTTCCATTTACCACAACAACTTGCGTTACGACATGCAAGACATTTATAGAGGAGATGGTGTGCACTTCAATGATGAAGGAAACAGAGTCTTCCTCTTGAACCTTAGACTCTGCATCGGTACTTACTTGTAGGTACCACTAAAAAATAACTTTATAAACACAACGGCTCTTTTTAGAGCCCCCTAATAACTAAACAATTAAATCTAAATTTCATTTCTTTTATTTTTTTTTTTGTTGCCGTACGCTTACCGTACGCGTACCCCGTGATTTTTTTTTAAATCAATAAATGTTTTCTTTGTACTTTTCTGTCCTTCTTTGACCCCCTCACAAATGTAAGGGGGTCTGTAACTCTCCTCCTTGCCCCCTTTTCTTGTTATCACTCTTTTTTTTCTGAGTGAAACACACGAAATGGCGGCCGCCGCTTCCTGGTTTCGGCCGATTCGAATGTTTACTAAGATCTAAGAGCCAATCAGAATCGCGCTTGCGCACGCCACCGTACGCGTACGGTAAGCGTACCGTAAGCGTACCGTAAGCTGGCTCAGATATATATATTGATTTAAAAGCTATTTTCTCAGAATCTACTGAACAGATTTACACCAAACCTACAAAAGGCACTTCCTTGACCTGAGGACTACCTCTCTGCCAAATTTCTAGTAATTCTGTTCAGCCGTTCGGGCTGTAGCCCTGTCTAAAGGTCCTATGGAAAAATGCATGGGAAAAACGCGTTTTGGGACCCCCCTTTTATCTCAGCCCCCGCTTGACGAATCCCCCCGAGACTTTCAGGGTAGGAGCGGAGCGTAGCGCCCCACCTATTTTGAGAAATTCGCGAGGATTCGTCGACCGGCGCCAAAGTTATTCAAAATAGAATGTTGCGGATTTCCTATGGAAACAGGGTCCTAACTATAACTACCTACTGGCGACCGCCAGTAGGTAATATATACATATATATATATATATATATATATAATATATTATATATATATATTATTTATTATCTACTGGCGGTCGCCAGTAGATAATTATAGTTAGGACCTATTTTCCATAGGAAATCCGCAACATTCTATTTGGAATAACGTTGGCGCCGGTTGATGAATCCTCGCGAAATTTTCCAAACTTTTGGCCAGCTCTGCTCCGCTCCTACCCTGAAAGTTTTGCGGTGATCCGTCAAGCGGGGGTCGAGAAAAAAGTGGGGTCCCAAAACGCGTATTTCCCATAGGATTAGTTGTCGCAGCTACAGCCCGAACCGCTGAACGGAATGACACCAAATTTGGCAAAGAGGTAGTCCTCAGTTCAGACTCGTGCCTTTTGCATATGTGGTGTGAATCCGTTCAGTAGTTCCTGAGAAAATTAGGGTAAAAAAGTTAGTGATATCTATGGCCGGGGAGGATCCACGGACCGTACCCGCACCGTAAGCGCACCCTACCCGAACCGAGCGCGCACCCTCCCGATCGCGCACTGAATGCTCATTGGCTGTCGAGTGTCTCTCTACATTCGAAACCAGGCACTGTCTGTGGCCATTTTCTGCCTCGGTAGAAGCGAGGCTGAAAAAGCAAGGGGAATAAGTGTGTAAAACATATAAAGGGGGCAGAGTGGAAATACTCTGACCCTCTAGAGGTGCTTAGGGGGTCCCAGAAGGACCCCCTGGAGCCCCCCTTTTTTTAAAAAAAGAACGGCGAAATACGTGCACGGTGCACGCATTCTAACGCATTGGGTGCACGGATTCTCACGCGTTGGGTGCGCGGATCAACGGCAATGTTTTTTGAAAAAAGAAAAGAAATCATTGGTTGTATGACTACTTTCTACACTGAAAGGTAGGGTGTATCTTTCTGTTTTTTAAAGGTATGATTCTTATTGGTCAACAAAAACAGATTGTAAGGAACATTATATATGAGAAGCTGATATGTTGAAAAGTCAAGCACACTTCCTGTCATGTGTAGGAACATTGTTTGCTGAACTTGTGACCTGTGAGCTCAGTGCAGTGTTCCATGACCTGTTTCTATGGTAACAGGCAGAAGGCAGATTGGGGGAAGGGTTGAAATGTATTTCAGTTGGAAAGGGTTGAAATGTTTAACCAATAGAAATGTGTGTTTGCCTTTGAGTTTATGTGTGAAGGATTGTGATTTGATGTTAACATGTATATGTGTGGAAAATGAAAGGGGAACTTTTCCATTCTTTGTTTTTGCTGAGAGGTGCACAGTGCAGAGATTCTGTAAAAGAAAATATGGTGAGTGATTGATATACTTCTTAATCTACAAAAGAACTTTAAAGATGAGTTATTTAATTGTGAGGGGATGTATCTAGACTATTGTGATTTTAATCAGACTAATGTATTTCTCCTGCTAAAGTGTAGGGAGTACTTTTTTTCTCTACAATGTGTGTGCATGTAGAAACTATTCTGTGATAAGCATTTGTGTTTTTCATGTGTTTGTAGACAGATAACTGTGCTGTTTTTTATATTTTGGTAGAATTAGAAACCAGTCATTGTTTATGAATTTGTGAAATGAGTTATATTATGTTTCTATGGTAAAATGTAGTACTACTTCTAGATGAAGAAATGTGTTTTGGTATAGTGCAATGGATAGTGTTGTTTGTCTAGAATCACACAGTGAGTCTGTGTGCATTTGGGAACCACTCTGAGAGAAGCTTTTGGTAACATCGTGTATTTGCTGACAGATAACTGTTTTAACTTGTCATGTTGTGAAGTTTTAGTAGCATTAGAAGACAGTTATGGCTTATGATTTGATTAAATGAGTCAGGCTTTGACAGAAAAGTGCAGTCCTGAAATATGTAGATTGTGTGCGTTCCCTTACCACTTGCACTGTAGTGAATGAGTTTTGGTGAACTCCTAGGGATAGTGGTGCTTGTCTAGAATCACACTGTGAGTTAGTGTGTATTTGGGATCAGTGTGAGAGAAGCATTTGGTGACATCATGTATTTGCTGACAGATAACTGTTTTAAAACCTGTCATGTTGTGAAGTTGTAGTAGCATTATAATCCAGTCTTTGCTTATGCGTTGATTAAATGAGTCATGCTTTGACACTGATGTGCTGTACTTAAATATGTAGATTGTGTGCAGTACCATTAACTCTTCCAGACCAGTGAATGAGTTTTGGTAAACTCCTAGGATAGTGTTGCTTGTCTAAAATCACACTGTGAGTCTGTGTGCATTTGGGTGAGGATTCTGAGAGAAGCATTTGGTAACATTGTGTATTTGCTGACAGATAACTGTTTTAAAACCGGTCATGTTGTCAAGTTTTAGTAGCATTAGAAGACAGTTATGGCTTATGCTTTCATTAAATGAGTCAGGCATTGATAGTAAATTGCAGTCGTGAAATATGTAGATTGTGTGGAGTTCCATTACCACTTGCACTGTAGTGAATGAGTTTTGGTAAACTCCTAGGATATTGTTGATTGTCTAGAATCACACTGTGAGTCTGTGTGCATTTGGGTAAGGATTCTGAGAGAAGCATTTGGTAACATCATGTATTTGCTGACAGATAACTGTTTTAAAACCTTTCATGTTGTGAAGTTTTAGTAGCATTAGAATCCAGTCTTTGCTTATGCGTTGATTAAATGAGTCATGCTTTGACACTGATGTGCTGTACCTAAATATGTAGATTGTGTTCAGTACCATTAACTCTTCTAGACTAGTGAATGAGTTTTGGTAAACTCCTAGGATATTTTTGATTGTCTAGAATCACACTGTGAGTCTGTGTGCATTTGGGTAAGGATTCTGAGAGAAGCATTCGGTAACATCATGTATTTGCTGACAGATAACTGTTTTAAAACCGGTCATGTTGTCAAGTTTTAGTAGCATTGAAAGCCAGTCTTTGCTTATGCTTTGATTAAATGAGTCAGGCATTGACACTAAAGTGCAGTCGTGAAATATGTAGATTGTGTGCAGTTCCCTTACCACTTCCAATGTAGTGAATGAGTTTTGGTAATCTGCTAGGGATAGTGTTGTTTGTCTAGAATCACACTGTGAGTCTGTGTGCATTTGGGAACCACTGTGAGAGAAGTGTTTGGTAACATCGTGTATTTGCTGACAGATAACTGTTTTAAAACATGTCATGTTGTCAAGTTTTTGTAGCATTAGAAGACAGTTATGGTTTATGCTTTCATTATATGAGTCAGGCATTGGCAGTAAATTGCAGTTGTGAAATATGTAGATTGTGTGCAGTTCCCTTACCACCTGCACTGTAGTGAATGAGTTTTGGTAAACTCATAGGGGTAGTGGTGCTTGTCTAGAATCACAGTGTAAGTTAGTGTGAATTTGGGATCACTGTGAGAGAAGCATTTGGTAACATCATGTGTTTGCTGACAAATAACTGTTTTAAAACCTGTCCTGTTGTGAAGTTTTAGTAGCATTAGAATCCAGTCTTTGCTTATGCGTTGATTAAATGGGTCATGCTTTGACACTGATGTGATGTACTTAAATATGTAGATTGTGTGCAGTACCATTAACTCTTCCAGACTAGTGAATGAGTTTTGGTAAACTCCTAGGATAGTGTTGCTTGTCTAAAATCACACTGTGAGTCTGTGTGCATTTGGGTAAGGATTGTGAGAGAAACATTTGGTAACATAGTGTATTTGCTGACAGATACCTGTTTTAAAACCGGTCATGTTGTGAAGTTTTAGTTGCATTAGAAGCCAATCTTTGCTTATGCTTTGATTATATGAGTTAGGCTTTGACATAAAAGTGCAGTCCTGAAATATGAAGATTGTGTTCAGTTCCCTTACCACTTCCACAGTAGTAAATGATTTTTGGTAAACTCCTAGGTATAGTGGTTGTTGTCTAGAATCACACTGTTAGTCTGTGTGCATTTGGGAACCAATGTGAGAGAAGCATTTGGTAACATCTTGTATTTGCTGACAGATAACTAATTTAAAACCTCTCATGTTGTCAAGTTTTAGTAGCATTAGAAGCTAGTCTTATGCATTGATAAAATGAGTCAGGGTTTGACACTAAGGTGCAGTACCATGTACTATTCTGTTCACTGTGGCAGAACTGAAAATTTAAAAGTTTTACCTAAGCACTGTCCTAGAAGTAGTCTGATTATTTAGTCAGTTTCCAAGTACCAAATAGATTGCTTCAAATGTCTATGCAGTATGTATGTAGTGTTCTAACATACTATACACTTGTCTTTTACACCTTCAATTCCCTAGTCAGTATCCATACACTTTCAGGAAACATCCTGTCACTTCCTTTGCAGTCCTCTAGAGACCCATTCAACAGCATGTTCTAATCCATTCACTTTGCTAAAACCCAAACACTTATAAATTCACCAAGACACTCTCTTTCCAGTAGTCTAATGATTCAGTCACTGCCTAAGTATTCATGCACTGAGCCAGGTCTTAGCACATGGACTTCTTCAAACCCCTATCCACTATGCATGCAGTCCTCTAACCATCTACACACTTGTCTTGCACACCTTCAATTCCCCAGTCAGTATCCATTCACTTCCAGCAAATACTCTGTCACTGCCGTTGCACTCTTCTAGTGACCCATTCAGCATCATGTACTAATCCATTCACTTTGTCAAACCCTAATAAATTCACCCAGGCACTCTCCTTGCTGTACTCTAATCATTCAGTCAGTACCCAAGTACTCATTCAGTGACCCAGGCCTTAGTATATGGACTGCTTCAAACCCTTATCCACTATGCATGCAGTCCTCTAACCACGTACACAATTGTCTTTCACACCTTCAATTCCCTAGTCAGTATCCATACACTTCCAGGAAATACCCCGTCACTCCCTTTGCAGTCCTCTAGTGACCCATTCAGCACCATGTACTAATCCATTCACTGTGCTAAAACCCAAACACTTATAAATTCAGCAAGATACTATCTTTGCAGTACTCTAATCATTCAGTCAGTGCCTAAGTATTCATACACTGAGCCAGGCCTTAGCACATGGACTGCTTCAAACCCCTATGCACTATGCATGCAGTCTTCTAACCACCTAGACACTTGTCTTTCACACTTTCAATTTCCTAGTCAGTATCCATACAGTCCAGCACTTGTCACTGCCTTTGCACTCCTCTAGTGACCCATTCAGTACCAAGTACTAATCCATTCCCTGTGCGAAAAGCCTAGCACTTATACATTCAGCTAGGCACTCTCCTTGCTGTACTCTAATCATTCAGTCAGTACCCAAGTAGTGATGCAGTGAGCCAGGCCTTAGCACATGGACTGCTTTAAATGCCTATGCAGTATGAATGCAGTCCTCTAATCACCTACACAGTTGTGTTTCACATCTTCAATTCCCTAGTTAGTATTCATACTCTTCTAGCAAACACCCTGTCACTCACCCAGTGTGTCTCCTTATAGTACTGTAATCATTTAGTCAGTAAGCATGTAGTCTTTTAGTGAGGTAGGCTTTAGGGCATGAACTGCTTCAAAGTAATTTGCACTATGCATGTAGTGTTTTAACGATCGTCACACTTGTGGTTCAGGGCTATAGTTTCTTAGTCAGTTTTTATATAAAATGTGTTTGTACAGTAATGGAATAGTATAAATTTGAAAGTTATTAATATACATTTATTTGTGATTCTTTTTTACAGATACAGAACAGGAGTGTTTCTCATCTGTTTGCACACTTCTCGTGCAAGATTGTTTGGATGAAGGGTCCTTAGGTGTTTCATCATACTTGCTTTGCCGCACGAGTATTTTTTGTTAGGATCCCCTCGTAACAGAACTCTTTGGCAAATCTTGCGAGTGATGAAGGTGGCATTGGTCTTTGTTTGCCCCTTGGGAAAAGTAAAAAATGTCTTCACCACTGAAGAAAAACATTGTGGGCCTGGTGCCTTCTGCAAAAAAAATGCTCAGATTCGGTAAATATTTTAAAGCGGCAATATTTACAGTTTTTGTAAGTTAAACTTATAAAATTTTGTTAGCTGTATGCATTTTATATATCTGTGATTTGTTTCTTGTGGTATTTTGTTGAGAATACCATGTTGTTGTTTTTTTTAACAATCTTTCTGATTTTCCAGGTCTGTCGTCGACATCCATGATTCCCACAGGAGTGTTCCGCCTTGTTGTTTTGTATTATTGTTGTTACATTTTGTTTATTAGTTTATTGTTCATATATATGTTAATTAAAAAATAAAGTTTGAAAATAGTTTATCGTTTATATATTTATTATTATAAAAAATAAAGTTTGAAAAAAAAATTAATAACGTTTTTGGTTGTTCTCTTAACTGCTGTGTGCCTCTTTCTTGTTCTTATTACTGTTATTTGATGGAGTCCACCATGGTGTTAAATCTTGGGGCACTTATCGCTGGAATACTGGTGATATCTGCAGTTTGCACCAACTTCTGAATAGTGTGCTAGATTTATCTCAACTTTACTTCCGTTAAAGTGCTGATAATGAAATGGAGAGAAGCCATTCCTGTGCAAAAAGACACGAGGTGCACCTTTCCGATTTATTTTAAATACTAAAATCCTGTATTGAATTGCACTGAGGTATTGGCTGCACTTACAGTGTACACACAAAATCTATTAAGAAATATCATTGTATTTATATTGATTGGGAATAGTGCGTCAGGTGCTGGATCTTGACGAGATACACTGCTCAGTTCGTATATAGTTCTGCACACGAAAAAAATCACATCACAACTTTCACATCAATTGCAATGCGAAACAAATTCCGGCGATAAGACACGTTAGCACCAGAGATTTTACACCTGCTTTCTGCTGGTGTTAAGCAGGACAACTACCTGCACCATGAATGGGAACACAGCCAAGAGGCACACCAGAACACCCACAGGTGCCATAGAGTCAATGAGCTTGATACAGGGATACCCATGAGGGCCACAAGACTCATCGCAACAACTTCAGGACCAACAATGCCCCCCAAACCCGCATCTGAGCAAGTGTGTCCCTGTGGTCATTGTGTTAGCATGATAGGTACGAGCCCTGCAATATCACAGTCTGCTGTGACCTCAGCTTTGGCAGTGAGCCTGGAAATGTAGCTACGCACGCATCCTCCTGCATGTACAACCGGCGTGTGTTGGTCCGGGGTACACAGGTCAGTGCAGGGGTGTGCCTATTTGACAAGGGGAACAGGGTGTCTCGGACAAGTCCGTGTACAGAAAGTGCGGTAAGTGTGTCTCTGTGTTCTGGTGTGCCCGGCCACAAGGGCCGCAGCAGTCGATGTTGTAAAGTGGCATGCACCACCTCCAAACGGCACTGTAATGGTGTAGTTGGAATGCAGCAGGACATGCGCGTATAGGCATTACAATGGTGTGCCGTACGAGTGCACGAGATACAACAGCGCACTGTACATAAGTGTGGGGGCTCGTGTGAGGGAGGAGCAGCTGTTTGGCAACATAACAGACAGTGAACTCACCCAAGTGCTGGGCATCTCATCCATGATGACCACGGTTGCAGACATCTCACAACACCAACGACTGGCCTTTGTACACATCCTGTATGAATGCAGCGTGGTTTTCACTTCTATGCTCGTTCAGTGGTGTGATGTTGGCGGGTTGTGTGACTTGTGCTCCTTGTTTTTTTTTTTTTTTTTTTTTTTAAAACCTTTATTCGTGCATCTTAAAAGAACAAATACGGGCCTACAACCGTCAGGCCGGCCACGATACAGTAAAGCACTGATACCCACATTACAGCCCCCGTGCATCAACGGTCAGGATTAACAACAGGTTATACGTTACATACTGGAGATATCTTTGAAACCCGGGGAAGGAGAGGTGAAGGTTAATTTTAAGTTTTTTGATGATTTTATCAGAGAAAAAAAAAAAGTCAATGAAGGATAAGAGCAAAGTAGATTCGAGTCCGCAAGATAGCTTCACCACACGGGCGAGCAGCAACATCAGTAAGAACAACAATGGGAGTAAAATCTCAATCAGCGAGGCGGTGCAGAGATATATCAGGATAGTCACATAAGCAAGTACGCGCCCCTCCAGAGCCGCCCCCACTCGATCCACCCCACACCCGGACCCCGAATCGAAGAAAGTAGAGCACAGAGACATAAAAGAGAAAGGCCCATAGAACTAATTGAGAGCAGAGTATTACCCCCCCACCCTACACCAATGCGGAGGCTACGGCCTACCCCCCCCCCAGCATAGTGCCTGTCGCCCAATGAACCCGAAATATAGAGAAGAGAGAAAGTAGGAACAGAGTAAAGAAGGGAAGAAAGCAGAAAAGAAGGTGGGGAGGAGCCCACTGGACACCCGAGCGCCCCGAACCATCAGCCAATTATGGCCCCCACACACTGGAAGCCCTCTACGCCAAAAAACGGCATGCAAAGATACCATGGCACCACAGTTTAAGCAAGGGATACAAGTCGCGACGAGTGCGCGCAAAATATACATACAGTCCCAGTCCCAGGCCAGCCCGTCCATAACCATAGCGATAGAAGTCAGTCTAGCCCTGGCCCGATCGCGGGCTTGGGATTAAACCAGCTCCTGCGTGAAGGCCCCATGTCCCGAGCAGACAAAGACAAGATGGCCGCTTGTGAGAGGATGATGAAGTAGGATCACGAAATGGCCGCCGACCACCGATTGGGGTCCCTCGTTGCACCACATAAAATCCAAACCTGGCAAGTAAGGTACAGGAGTTCCAGAAAAAGGCAGCAGTGGGCCACCGCGGACGGTCCCTCGAAGCCGTTAGGTATCGCTCAGCAGGATAGCCTCGCGGACGCGGTGAGGCAGGGAACAATGAGGCAGGCTGCCATGACCAGGGGGACAAAGTATCCGCAGTTGAGGTGGAGAGCGGTGGACCCTGGGCGCCGGGAGCGCTAGATGAAGGCACCAGTGTAGCACAATCATACACCGCCGCTGCGTCCCCGCAAGAGGACAAGAGCACCGGGAGACCTACGCCCTGTGGATGACAAACAGTGCGCTCACGGCCCGCAGCCGACAGTATGGGGTCAAACCTCTCACTCAGCGCCTGCAGGCCAGCGCACATCTGTAGTTGAAAGTCCCGCAGGACAGCCAGAACGGAGCCGCATGTCAGCGGAAGCTGGGCCCCAACATCAGCAGCAATCCGGGACGGCACTGTGGAGCTGGTGTCCGGAAGAGGGAGGGCGAAGTGGGCAGCGGGCGAGACCGGAGTATCACCCCCCAGCCGTGAGCAGGCACTCAACGCCATGTTTTGCCGCTATACGGTGCACTGGCCAGGGGGGGGGGTCGTGGCAAGGGGTCAATTCCCCTCAGGTCTACGCCGCAACCGGAAAGGCCGACAGTCGCTTATCTTCTCGCCGGTCCCCCTCGCCGCTGGCTAGGCAATAGGGAAAGGGGGCAGCAGCCCCCCGCAGCCCGGTCCTCAGAGCGGGGCAGGAGACTCACCGCACCGGGGCCCACCCCACAGCTCCAGCCCGTCAGGCACAGGATGCAGAAGGTGTCCGGCCGTCTCTCCTCGGGCTCATCCGGCAACGATCCATGGTGCAAGGCGAGATCGGGACCGCGGGGCTCAGGTTAGCGCTAGCTGGTCCGGTAACTGCGGAGCTTCCAGGAGGCCGGCAAAGGCCGTAAGGGCGCAGGGTTCAGTGCCGAGGACAAAAGCACCCAGAACACGGGCATCCGGGCGGGTTGAGACTCCGGGAAAGCAGCAGCGCGGTCAGCGCGTCTTCGCACACGGTGCACCTCGAGAATCGGCAAGGATGAGCATCAGGATAGTAGTCCGAGGCCACGGACCGACGGAGCCGGGCGCTCAAGCGTCTGCTCCGGTCGCCATCTTGGCTCCTCCCCTTGTGCTCCTTGTTGATGTGTTTCATTTTGGCAATTGTTAGTCTATATGTGTGTTGTACTGAATTGTGCATGTGTGCCATTCTGCCCATCTCCCCCCTCCCCCACTCTCTGCTTCTTCCTCTTCCTAGTGCTGTTGTGTCTATAATTTTGTTGCTGCTCACATAAATACATGTAAAGAATAAATTAGAATAGTTCCTTGATTCTTTTAGGTTTCAAAACTTCTCTATTGGTTTCTTTTTAATTTTCCATATGAACCGTTTTTTTAATATTCAACAACACATAGAAGTCAGAAGTGCAACCTATTCTATCAACACACTTTCTAGAACATTCTACGATACGTGCAGGTTAAAAGTTCATCAATTTTTTAAAACTTTACGATATTTTTTTGTAACATTTCCTTGAACATTTAATGACACGTGCAGGTTAAAATGTGACGATTGTTTTAAGTTCGAACAGTGCCTTCCAAATGCAAGTAGCAGGTGTGGTTGAGCTGAGCAAATTTGATCCTATGATATGTACTCGACGTTGAAACTGCTTTTTCTTAACCAATCACAAAGATACTTTTCCCCAAAACTAATGTGCACCCTACTTTTAAAAAAGAATGCTTTTCATGATATCTTTAGAGATAAGTTATAGATAGGAATTAGCATTTAAAAAACCTTTGAAATTCCCTAAAAAAACCATAGGTTTCAGGGGTGTTATAGTTAGGAATTGGCATTTGAAAAACCTTTGAAATTCACTGAAAAAACCAAAGGTTTCAGGAGCGTTATAGTTAGGAATTGGCATTCAAAAAACCTTAGAAATTCACTGAAAAAACCATAGGTTTCAGTGTTGTTATAGTTTGCTGGACATTTCCCTCGTACAAAACCCTAGAAATTCCCCTGTTATAGTTAGTTCAGCTAACTATAACTCACGCCCCCGCAATGCACTGCTGATGACGTCACATATTACATCACTCATGACATGGTCAGTGACATCACTGATGACATCTCAAATGACATCACTGATGACATCACTGATGACATCATCCATGTGATAAATTACTGCATCTTCTCACACCCTAATTTAACCGTTGATACACGAACTCAAAATTTCAGACGTCCATTCTCAAAACCATAGATACTCCAATACCAATAACTACATACCCACTTATTAACTCTTAGGTCTACATACACCTCCACTCATTCACATGTACAGTCACTCATGCTTACAGTCACTCCGTACAAGACTATCATATGCATTTATACACCTACATAGACACTCACACACCACCAATCATCCATAGAGGTACTGTCACACCTAGTCAGTCATGCAAATAATTAATTACACTATTATTTACTCACCTATGCAGTTATACACACTCAAGTTCACTTACTCATAAAAATAGTACCACATTCTTACGCTCTTATACAATCATTGATACAAGCACACACTCATCCATACAGCCACTCTCACAATCACACACTCTCACATATACCCACTTTTATACTCTTACACGCATATATACTGCCTTTCACATATGTAGTTAGTCACAAATGTACCACTGAGATATACATTCAATCCCTAACAGACCCATACATAAACTCACTCAACCATACAGTTCATCACCGATGCACTCTTAAAACCATGCACCCATAGAATCACCCACTCACACATCTATGCACAGAGTCACAAACAGCCTACCCACACAAACACTCAGGCACCCATACAGATACTCAGACAACCAATCGATAATCCATATAGACACTCATATAGCTCATCACAAAACCATGCAGCCACTTATAGACCAACAGACAGAAACATACAGACATTCACACAGTTTAGTCACTAGTCTGCAGTAAGATACATTTAATGACTCACTTAGAGAGTCAGTTACGCACCTAGAAAATCATCCATTCACACACTTGTACAGCCACTCATTCTTCCACAGGCCTTTCACTATAAATATATAAAACATATTTAACATTTACAGAAACACACATTCACTGGATGATGTCATCAGTGATGTCATCAGTGATGTCATTTGAGATGTCATCAGTGATGTCATCAGTGATGTCACTGACCATGTCATGAGTGATGTAATATGTGACGTCATCAGCAGTGCATTGCAGGGGCGCGAGTTAAATTTAGCTGAACTAACTATAACAGGGGAATTTCTAGGGTTTTGTACGAGGGAAATGTCCAGCTAACTATAACACCCCTGAAACCTATGGTTTTTTCAGTGAATATATACATATACTTGAAGATGAAGGATCACAAGTTAACAACAGCCAGCCAGGGCAAAAAGAATACAATGAGTCACAAAGAAATGAAATATCCAAGAAAGAAAAATGAAAATGAACAATCATGGCCATGCCATCATCTCTGGCAATGACACAGCCACTGAGAGACTCTCTTTATTTGTCGACCTGCACCTCCAGCCCATTGTACAGGAACTTCCATCATTTGATAAAGATACCAATCCCTTCCTTAAGATTATTGAAAAATTAAACCAAACCTACACATTTGATGATGATACTTTTCTTTCATCATTTGATGTTGCATCATTATAAACCA
This sequence comes from Triturus cristatus, assembly GCF_964204655.1. Lineage (NCBI taxonomy): Eukaryota > Metazoa > Chordata > Amphibia > Caudata > Salamandridae > Triturus > Triturus cristatus. The sequence continues at coordinate 506,134,592 of NC_140590.1, read as the reverse complement.
ATATAGCACATGAGGGTGGACGAATGGCATTATCTGAAGCTCTTAATAAAAGAACTGTAAAAAAACCATCAACAAATGTGCTTACCAAATGGCAAGAGTTATCCTTAAATCCAACAATTTTACCTTCAATGGTAAACACTAGCTACAGATACAAGGGACTTCCAAGGGCACTCGGATGGCTCCATCCTATGCAAATATCTTCATTGGCAAACTAGAGAATGCTACTTGCTACTTCTAGCATCAAACCACTGGCATGGCTACAATACATTGATGACATTTATAATATGGAATGCAGGAAGTAGAACATTTGAACAATTTTCAAATTATATCAACAATTTCCATCCTACCATCAAATTTACCAGCAGCATTAGTAAACAGAACCACCATCTCCCTTTTCTGGATGTGCCACTCAACATTCATGAATAGAAAATTACAACTGATCTGTACCACAAGCCTACCAATCCTCATTTGTATCTAAACTGAACTTCATGTCATCCACATCACACTAAACTGTGCATCATCTACAGCCAAGCACTCAGAATATGACGCATCTGCAGCAATGAGGACACCTGTAAGGACCATCTACAGGAGCTTGCTACATTATTTAAAAGGTGCAGCTATCCTCTGCATATCATACAGCAACAAACTGACACGTCTTGGCAGTTACCCAGGGAAGCACTTATTTGGAATACCAACAGCAGAAACAAAAGTCACAGAACTCCATTTGTGGTTGACTACCATCCATCAGCTTCCAACTACAGAAATATAATGCAAAAAACAGTTCCCTTACTGTCCACTTGTGAAAAATTGCAAAAGGTTTTTCCAAAACCACCAGTCAATGCTTACCGCATAACACCCAATTTACGTTCTCTTATTGTGAGAGCTGAACTCAAGCGAATTGTAAAAAATGCAGGGTTTCATTGCTGTGACTCTAAAAGGTGCATCACCTGTGAATACCTTTATATATATATATATATATATATATATATATATATATATATATATATATATATATATATATATATATATATATATATATATATATATATATATATATATATATATATATATATATATATGGACTCCAAGCATTCATCAGTTTTCTCCAGGAAAAGAAAGAATGCACGAACTCCTCTTCGTCGGTAGATACTGTTGTTTTATTTACAGTTTTCAAATCTCCCTTATGTCATGACGCGTTTCGGCCGACGAACGGCCTTGATATATAATATAATATATAATATATATATATATTATCTACTGGCGGTCGCCAGTAGATAGTTATAGTTAGGATCGTGTTTCCATAGGAAATCTGCAACATTCTATTTGGAATAACTTTGGCGCCGATTGACGAATCCTCGCGAAATTTTCAAAATAGGTGGGGCGCTCCGCTCCTTCCCTGAAAGTCTTGGGGGGATTCGTCAAGCGGGGGCTGAGAAAAAGGGGGGTCCCAAAACACATTTTCCCCATGCATTTTTCCATGGGACCTTTAGTCCAAGCTACAGCCCGAACGGCTGACCAGAATTACTTGAAATTTGGCAGAGAGGTAGTCCTCAGGTCAGGGATGTGCCTTTTGCAGGTCTGGTGTAAATCTGTTCAGTATTTCCTAAGAAAATAGCATTTAAAAGCATATATATATCTATTAGCGCGCACTGTGCGCGTACGGTAAAACTTACCGTACGCGCACGCTGCCGTGCCCGAACGCGATTCTGATTGGTTGTTAGATCTTAGTAAACATTCGAATCGGTCGAAACCAGGAAGTGTCGGCTGCTATTTTGTCTCTCGCAGTCTGAGGGGGTGAAAAACAAAGGTGGAGAACGTGAAAAGGGGGCAGGGTGGACAATTCCTGACCCCCTAGCCTTTGTCAGGGGGTCCCAGAAGGACCCCCAATGGCCAAAATTTCTTTTAATTTTGTTTCGAAAAATCACGGAGTGCGCGTAGCGTGCACGTACGGTAGAAACGGAAAAAATCCGCGAACTGCGTAACGTGGGCGTGCGGTGCGCGAAGCGCACCGCATGCCCATAGCGCACGGTGCGTGAAGCGCACCGTGCGCGTACTGTACGCGCACGGTGAAAAACCTTAAAAAAATAAAAATAAATACATAACTTAGCATTTAAAAAAACGTACAAATTCACTGAAAAAAACATAGGTTTCACACACGTTATAGTTAGGAATTAGCATTTAAAAAACCTTGCAAATTCACTTAAAAAACCATAGGTTTCACACATGTTATAGTTAGCTGGACATTTCACTCGTGAAAAACCATTGAAATTCCCCCGTTATAGTTAGTGCAGGCAACTATAACTCACGCGACCGCAATCCTCTGCTGATGACGTCAGATATTATATCACTGATGACATATGTGTCTTTCTGAAAAAAAAATATTTGTAATATATGTATAGCTAAAAATTAATGGAAGAAGACATGGGTAAATAAGTGTCTAAATACAGTGATGTAATATCTGACGTCATCAGCAGAGGATTGCGGTTGCGTGAGTTATAGTTGCCTGCACTAACTATAACGGGGGAATTTCAATGGTTTTTAACGAGTGAAATGTCCAGATAACTATAACATGTGTGAAACCTATGTTTTTTTTAAGTGAATATATATATATATGTATATATATATATATTCACTGAAAAAACCATAGGTTTCACACATGTTATAGTTAGCGGAAATTTTACTGATAAAAAACCAATGAAATTCCCCCGTTATAGTTACTGCAGGCAACTATAACTCACGCGACCGCAATCCTCTGCTGATGCTAATACTGTATTTAGACACTTATTTGCCCATGTCTTCTTCCATACATTTTTAGCTATACATATATTACAAATATTTTTTTTTCATAAAGACACATATGTCATCAGCAGAATATTGCGGTGGCGTGAGTTATAGTTGCCTGCAGTAACTATAACGGGGGAATTTCATTGGTTTTTTATCAGTAAAATTTCCGCTAACTATAACATGTGTGAAACCTATGGTTTTTTCAGTGAATTTGCAAGGTTTTTTAAATGCTAATTCCTAACTATAACGTGTGTGAAACCTATGGTTTTTTCAGTGAATTTGTACGGTTTTTTAAATGCTAAGTTACTTTACGCCATTCGTGGCGTGCGCGCCCACTTAACGCAGTTCGTTCTGTGCACGCACGGTGCGCTTCGCGCACCGTGCGCGCACAGTGAGCACGCGGTGCGCTTCGCGCACCGCGCGCCCACTTTACGCAGTTAGTGCCATGCACGCACGGTGGGCACGCGGTGCGCTACGCGCACCGTGTGCCCAAGTTACGCTAGATGGGCCATGTACGCACGATGCGCTTCGCGCACCGTGCGCACATGGAGGACATATGATGCACTTCGTTTTGAAAGGTAATATTTTAATTTTTCGTATATTTTATAAGCCATGCACAAATGGTGCCCTTCGGGCACCATTTGCACACGGGGTGGAGAGAGTGTGGATAATTTTTTAAAATTTTTTTTTTTTTTTTATATTTTAGTTTATCTCACGTGTAAGAAGCCATGCACAATTGGTGGCCATCGGCCACCGATTGCACACGGGGTGGAGAGAGTGTGGATGATTTTTTTTTTTTAATAATTTTTTACCGTACGCGTACGGTAAGCGTAATCGGCTAAATTACCGAAAAAATAAAAATTCAGTTTTTGGCCTTGGGGGATCTTTGGGGACTCCCTCAACATGCTTATGTGTGTGGGAGCTGTCTAAACAGCCCCTTTACATGTTTTTGGGCTTTAAATTTTAAAAATCACTCTCAGTGCGAGAGAGAAAATGGCGGCCGCCGCTTCCTGGTTTCGGCCGATTCGAATGTTTACTAAGATCTAAGAGCCAATCAGAATCGCGCTCGCGCACGCCGCCGTACGCGTACGGTAAGCGTACCGTAAGCGGACCGTAAGCTGGCTCAGATATATATATTGATTTAAAGGCTATTTTCTCAGAATCTACTGAACAGATTTACACCAAACCTACAAAAGGCACTTCCTTGACCTGAGGACTACCTCTCTGCCAAATTTCTAGTAATTCTGTTCAGCCGTTCGGGCTGTAGCCCTGTCTAAAGGTCCTATGGAAAAATGCATGGGAAAAACAAATTTTGGGACCCCCCTTTTATCTCAGCCCCCGCTTGACGAATCCCCCCGAGACTTTCAGGGTAGGAGCGGAGCGTAGCGCCCCACCTATTTTGAAAAATTCGCGAGGATTCGTCGACCGGCGCCAAAGTTATTCAAAATAGAATGTTGCGGATTTCCTATGGAAACGTGGTCCTAACTATAACTACCTACTGGCGACCGCCAGTAGGTAATATATATATATATATATATATATATATATATATATATATATATATATATATACTTAAAAAACCATAGGTTTCACACATGTTATAGTTAGGTGGATATTTCACTCGTAAAAAACCAATGAAATTCCCACGTTATAGTTAGTTCAGATAACTATAACTCGGGCGCCCGCAATCCACTGCTCATGACGTCACATATTACATCACTCATGACATGGTCAGTGGCTTCATTCATGACATCACTGATGACATCATCCTTGTGATAGAGTGGCGGTCGCGCGAGTTATAGTTATCTGAACTAACTATAACGGGGTAATTTCATTGGTTTTTTACGAGTGAAATATCCACCTAACTATAACATGTGTGAAACCTATGGTTTTTTCAGTGAATTTGCAAGGTTTTTTAAATGCTAATTCCTAACTATAACGTGTGTGAAACCTATGGTTTTTTCAGTGAATTTGTACGGTTTTTTAAATGCTAATTTATGTATGTATTATAATTTTTTTTATATATTTATTTTACAATAAACTACGTATTAAAAAAAAAAAATTTCTTTTTTTTTGGGGTCCTTCAGGGACCCTCTGACAAAGGCTAGGGGGTCAGGAACTCTCTACCCTGCCCCCTTTTCACGTTCGCCACCTTCCTTTTTCACTCTCGCACTGAAAACAAACAAAATGGCGGCCGACACGTCCTGATTGCGCGCGTATAGATATTGATATGCCTTTAAATGCTATTTTCTCAGGAAATACAGAACAGATTTACACCAGACCTGCAAAAGGCACTTCCTTGACCTTATGGCTACCTCTCTGCCAAATTTCAAGTAATTCTGTTCAGCCGTTCGGGCTGTAGCTGCGTCTAAAGGTCCTATGGAAAAATGAATGGGGAAAACGCATTTTGTGACCCCCTTTTTTCTCGGCCCCCGCTTGACGAATCACCCCGAGACTTTCAGGGTAGGAGCTGAACGGAGCGCCCCATCAGTTTTGAAAATTTCGCGAGGATTCGTCAACCGGCGCCAAAGTTATTCAAAATAGAATTTTGAGATTTCCTATGGAAACACGGTCCTAACTATAACTATCTACTGGCGACTGCCAGTAGATAATATATATATATATATATATATATATATATATATATGCAAGCTCCACAATTCCCTCGTCTTCTAGAAGGAAAAACGGCACTCGCGGGACTTAGTTTCAGCAAGATTTAATCGTTAAACAGAATACAAAACAGACGCGGTTCAGAGTAAGTCCTTCTTCAGTGCTTGCATTCCGCGCTGTGAGGCGCCATTAAAAAGAATCACATTGGTTGGCATAAACACAAACAAGGGACTTTGACGCACTGTGTTTCCATGCGCCATTTTAGAGTGGTAAATTACCACTCTAAAATGGCGCATGGAAACACAGTGCGTCAGAGCTTGCATAATGTGCGGTACACCGCCGCATTTTGGCACCCGCCCCAAAGAGTGACTCATACCTCGGTGTACTTGGAGCGATATATATATATATATATATTTATATATATATTATATATTATCTACTGGCGGTCGCCAGTAGATAATTATAGTTAGGACCTATTTTCCATAGGAAATCCGCAACATTCTATTTGGAATAACGTTGGCGCCGTTTGATGAATCCTCGCGCAATTTTCCAAACTTTTGGCCCGCTCCGCTCCTACCCTGTAAGTTTTGCGGTGATCCGTCAAGCGGGGGCCGAGAAAAAAGGGGGGTCCCAAAACACGTTTTCCCCATGCTATTTCCCATAGGATCTGTTGTCGCAGCTACAGCCCGAACCGCTGAACGGAATAACACCAAATTTGGCAAAGAGGCAGTCCTCAGTTCAGACTCATGCCTTTTGCATATGTGGTGTGAATCCGTTCAGTAGTTCCTGAGAAAATGAGGGTAAAAAAGTTAGTGATATCTATGGCCGCGGAGGATCCGCGGACCGTACCCGCACCATAAGCGCACCCTCCCCGAACCGAGCGCGCACCCTCCCAATCGCGCGCTGAATGCTCATTGGCTGTCGAGTGTCTCTCTACATTCGAAACCAGGCACTGTCGGTGGCCATTTTCTGCCTCGGTAGAAGCGAGGCTGAAGAAGCAAGGGGAATAAGTGTGTAAAACATATAAAGGGGACAGAGTGGAAATACTCTGACCCTCTAGAGGTGCTTAGGGGGTCCCAGAAGGACCCCCCGGAGCCCGCCATTTTTTAAAAAAAGAACGGCGAAATACGTGCACGGTGCACGCATCCTAACGCATTGGGTGCACGGATTCTCACTCGTTGGGTGCGCGGATCAACTGCAATGTTTTTTGAAAAAAGAAAAGAAATCATTGGTTGTATGACTACTTTCTACACTGAAAGGTAGGGTGTATCTTTCAGTTTTTTAAAGGTATGATTCTTATTGGTCAACAAAAACAGATTGTAAGGAACATTATATATGATAAGCTGATATGTTGAAAAGTCAAGCACACTTCCTGTCATGTGTAGGAACATTGTTTGCTGAACTTGTGACCTGTGAGCTCAGTGCAGTGTTCCATGACCTGTTTCTATGGTAACAGGCAGAAGGCAGATTGGGGGAAGGGTTGAAATGTATTTCAGTTGGAAAGGGTTGAAATGTTTAACCAATAGAAATGTGTGTTTGCTTTTGAGTTTATGTGTGAAGGATTGTGATTTGATGTTTACATGTATATGTGTGGAAAATGAAAGGGAAACTTTTCCATTCTTTGTTTTTGCTGAGAGGTGCACAGTGCAGAGATTCTGTAAAAGAAAATATGGTGAGTGATTGATATACTTCTTAATCTACAAAAGAACTTCAAAGATGAGTTATTTAATTGTGAGGGGATGTATGTAGACTATTTTGATTTTAATCAGACTAATGTATTTCTCCTGCTAAAGTGTAGGAAGTACTTTTTTTCTCTACAATGTGTGTGCATGTAGAAACTATTCTGTGATAAGCATTTGTGTTTTTCATGTGTTTGTAGACAGATAACTGTGCTGTTTTTATATTTTGGTAGAATTAGAAACCAGTCATTGTTTATGAATTTGTGAAATGAGTTATATTATGTTTCTATGGTAAAATGTAGTACTACTTCTAGATGAAGAAATGTGTTTTGGTATAGTGCAATGGATAGTGTTGTTTGTCTAGAATCACACAGTGAGTCTGTGTGCATTTGGGAACCACTGCGAGAGAAGCTTTTGGTAACATCGTGTATTTGCTGACAGATAACTGTTTTAACTTGTCATGTTGTGAAGTTTTAGTAGCATTAGAAGACAGTTATGGCTTATGATTTGATTAAATGAGTCAGGCTTTGACAGAAAAGTGCAGTCCTGAAATATGTAGATTGTGTGCAGTTCCCTTACCACTTGCTCTGTAGTGAATGAGTTTTGGTGAACTCCTAGGGTTAGTGGTGCTTGTCTAGAATCACACTGTAAGTTAGTGTCTATTTGGGATCAGTGTGAGAGAAGCATTTGGTGACATCATGTATTTGCTGACAGATAACTGTTTTAAAACCTGTCATGTTGTGAAGTTGTAGTAGCATTATAATCCAGTCTTTGCTTATGCGTTGATTAAATGAGTCATGCTTTGACACTGATGTGCTGTACTTAAAAATGTAGATTGTGTGCAGTACCATTAACTCTTCCAGACCAGTGAATGAGTTTTGGTAAACTCCTAGGATAGTGTTGCTTGTCTAAAATCACACTGTGAGTCTGTGTGCATTTGGGTAAGGATTCTGAGAGAAGCATTTGGTAACATTGTGTATTTGCTGACAGATAACTGTTTTAAAACCGGTCATGTTGTCAAGTTTTAGTAGCATTAGAAGACAGTTATGGCTTATGCTTTCATTAAATGAGTCAGGCATTGACAGTAAATTGCAGTCGTGAAATATGTAGATTGTGTGGAGTTCCATTACCACTTGCACTGTAGTGAATGAGTTTTGGTAAACTCCTAGGATATTGTTGATTGTCTAGAATCACACTGTGAGTCTGTGTGCATTTGGGTAAGGATTCTGAGAGAAGCATTTGGTAACATCATGTATTTGCTGACAGATAACTGTTTTAAAACCGGTCATGTTGTCAAGTTTTAGTAGCATTAGAAGCCAGTCTTTGCTTATGCTTTGATTAAATGAGTCAGGCATTGACACTAAAGTGCAGTCGTGAAATATGTAGATTGTGTGCAGTTCCCTTACCACTTCCACTGTAGTGAATGAGTTTTGGTAATCTGCTAGGGATAGTGTTGTTTGTCTAGACTCACACTGTGAGTCTGTGTGCATTTGGGAACCACTGTGAGAGAAGTGTTTGGTAACATTGTGTATTTGCCGACAGATAACTGTTTTAAAACATGTCATGTTGTCAAGTTTTTGTAGCATTAGAAGACAGTTATGGCTTATGCTTTCATTATATGAGTCAGGCATTGACAGTAAATTGCAGTTGTGAAATATGTAGATTGTGTGCAGTTCCCTTACCACTTGCACTGTAGTGAATGAGTTTTGGTAAACTCATACGGGTAGTGGTGCTTGTCTAGAATCACAGTGTGAGTTAGTGTGTATTTGGGAACACTGTGAGAGAAGCATTTGGTAACATCATGTATTTGCTGACAGATAACTGTTTTAAAACCTGTCATGTTGTGAAGTTTTAGTAGCATTAGAATCCAGTCTTTGCTTATGCGTTGATTAAATGAGTCATGCTTTGACACTGATGTGGTGTACTTAAATATGTAGATTGTGTGCAGTACCAGACTTACCACTTCCACAGTAGTAAATTATTTTTGGTAAACTCCTAGGTATAGTGGTTATTGTCTAGAATCACACTGTGAGTCTGTGTGCATTTGGGAACCACTGTGAGAGAAGCATTTGGTAACATCTTGTATTTGCTGACAGATAACTAATTTAAAACCTCTCATGTTGTCAAGTTTTAGTAGCATTAGAAGCTAGTCTTTGCTTATGCATTGATAAAATGAGTCAGGGTTTGACACTAAGGTGCAGTACCATGTACTATTCTGTTCACTGTGGCAGAACTGAAAATTTAAAAGTTTTACCTAAGCACTGTCCTAGAAGTAGTCTGATTATTTAGTCAGTTTCTAAGTACCAAATAGATTGCTTCAAATGTCTATGCAGTATGCATGTAGTGTTCTAACATACTATACACTTGTCTTTTACACCTTCAATTCCCTAGTCAGTATCCATACACTTCCAGGAAACATCCTGTCACTTCCTTTGCAGTCCTCTAGAGACCCATTCAACAGCATGTTCTAATCCATTCACTTTGCTAAAACCCAAACACTTCTAAATTCACCAAGACACTCTCTTTCCAATAGTCTAATGATTCAGTCACTGCCTAAGTATTCATGCACTGAGCCAGGTCTTAGCACATGGACTTCTTCAAACCCCTATCCACTATGCATGCAGTCCTGTAACCATCTACACACTTGTCTTGCACACCTTCAATTCCCCAGTCAGTATCCATTCACTTCCAGCAAATACTCTGTCACTGCCGTTGCACTCCTCTAGTGACCCATTCAGCATCATGTACTAATCCATTCACTTCGCCAAACCCTAATAAATTCACCCAGGCACTCTCCTTGCTGTACTCTAATCATTCAGTCAGTACCCAAGTACTCATGCAGTGACCCAGGCCTTAGTATATGGACTGCTTCAAACCCTTATCCACTATGCATGCAGTCCTCTAACCACAATTGTCTTTCACACCTTCAATTCCCTAGTCAGTATCCATACACTTCCAGGAAATACCCTGTCACTCCCTTTGCAGTCCTCTAGTGACCCATTCAGCACCATGTACTAATCCATTCACTGTGCTAAAACCCAAACACTTATAAATTCAGCAAGATACTATCTTTGCAGTACTCTAATCATTTAGTCAGTGCCTAAGTATTCATACACTGAGCCAGGCCTTAGCACATGGACTGCTTCAAACACCTATGCACTATGCATGCAGTCTTCTAACCACCTAGACACTTGTCTTTCACACTTTCAATTTCCTAGTCAGTATCCATACAGTCCAGCACTTGTCACTGCCTTTGCACTCCTCTAGTGACCCATTCAGTACCAAGTACTAATCCATTCCCTGTGCGAAAAGCCAAGCACTTATACATTCAGCTAGGCACTCTCCTTGCTGTACTCTAATCATTCAGTCAGTACCCAAGTAGTGATGCAGTGAGCCAGGCCTTAGCACATGGACTGCTTTAAATGCCTATGCAGTATGGATGCAGTCCTCTAATCACCAACACAGTTGTGTTTCACATCTTCAATTCCCTAGTTAGTATTCATACTCTTCTAGCAAACACCCTGTCACTCACCCAGTGTGTCTCCTTATAGTACTGTAATCATTTAGTCAGTTAGCATATAGTCTTTTAGTGAGGTAGGCTTTAGGGCATGAACTGCTTCAAAGTAGTATGCACTATGCATGTAGTGTTTTAACGATGGTCACACTTGTGGTTCTGGGCTATAGTTTCTTAGTTATTTTTTATATAAAATGTGTTTGTACAGTAATGGAATAATATACATTTGAAAGTTATTAATATACATTTATTTGTGATTCTTTTTTACAGATACAGAACAGGAGTGTTTCTCATCTGTTTGCACACTTCTCGTGCAAGATTGTTTGGATGAAGGGTCCTTAGGTGTTTCATCATACTTGCTTTGCCGCACGAGTATATTTTGTTAGGATCCCCTGGTAACAGAACTCTTTGGCAAATCTTGCGAGTGATGAAGGTGGCATTGGTCTTTGTTTGCCCCTTGGGAAAAGTAAAAAATGTTTTCACCACTGAAGAAAAACGTTGTGGGCGTGGTGTCTTCTGCAAAAAAAAATCCTCAGATTCGGTAAACATTTTAAAGCGGCAATATTTGCAGTTTTTGTAAGTTAAACTTATAAAATTTTGTTAGCTGTATGCATTTTATATATCTGTGATTTGTTTCTTGTGGTATTTTGTTAAGAATACCATGTTGTTGTTTTTTTAACAATCGTTTTGATTTTCCAGGTCTGTCGTCGACATCCATGATTCCCACAGGAGTGTTCCGCCTTGTTGTTTTGTATTATTGTTGTTACATTTTGTTTATTAGTTTATTGTTCATATATATGTTAATAAAAAAATAAAGTTTGAAAATAGTTTATCGTTTATATATTTATTATTATAAAAAATAAAGTTTGAAAAAAAAATTAATAAAGTTTTTGGTTGTTCTCTTAACTGCTGTGTGACTCTTTCTTGTTCTTATTACTGTTATTTGATGGAGTCCACCATGGTGTTAAATCTTGGGGCACTTATTGCTGGAATACTGGTGATATCTGCAGTTTGCACCAACTTCTGAATAGTGTGCTAGATTTATCTCAACTTTACTTCCGTTAAAGTGCTGATAATGAAATGGAGAGTAGCCGTTCCCGTGCAAAAAGACACGAGGTGCACCTTTCCGATTTATTTTAAATACTAAAATCCTGTATTGAATTGCACTGAGGTATTGGCTGCACTTACAGTGTACACACAAAATCTATTAAGAAATCTCATTGTATTTATATTGATTGGGAATAGTGCATCAGGTGCTGGATCTTGATGAGATACACTGCTCAGTTCGTATATAGTTCTGCACACGAAAAAAATCACATCACAACTTTCACACCAATTGCAATGCGAAACAAATTCCGGCGATAAGACACGTTAGCACCAGAGATTTTACACCTGCTTTCTGCTGGTGTTAAGCAGGACAACTACCTGCACCATGAAAGGGAACACAGCCAAGAGGCACACCAGAACACCCACAGGTGCCATAGAGTCAATGAGCATGATACAGGGATACCCATGAGGGCCACAAGACTCATCGCAACAACTTCAGGACCAACAATGCCCCCCAAACCCGCATCTGAGCAAGTGTGTCCCTGTGGTCATTGTGTTAGCATGATAGGCATGAGCCCTGCAATATCACAGCCTGCTGTCACCTCAGCTTTGGCAGTGAGCCTGGACATGTAGCTACGCACGCATCCTCCTGCATGTACAACCGGCGTGTGTTGGTCTGGGGTACACAGGTCAGCGCAGGGGTGTGCCTATTCGACAAGGGGAACGGGGTGTCTCGGACAAGTCCGTGTACAGAAAGTGCGGTAAGTGTGTCTCTGTGTTCTGGTGTGGCCTGCCACAAGGGCCGCAGCAGTTGATGTTGTAAAGTGGCATGCACCACCTCCAAACAGCACTGTAATGGTGTAGTTGGAATGCAGCAGGACCTGCGCGAATAGGCATTACAATGGTGTGCCGTACGAGTGCACGAGATACAACCGCGCACCGTACATAAGTGTGGGGGCTCGTGTGAGGGAGGAGCAGCTGTTTGGCAACGTAACAGACAGTGAAATCACCCACGTGCTGGGCATCTCATCGATGATGACCACGGTCGCAGACATCCCACAACACCAACGACTGGCCTTTGTACACATCCTGTATGAATGCAGCGTGGTTTTCACTTCTATGCTCGTTCGTGGTGTGATGTTGGCGGGTTGGGTGACTTGTGCTCCTTGTTGGTGTGTTTCATTTTGGCCATTGTTAGTCTATATGTGTGTTGTACTTAATTGTGCATGTGTGCCATTCTGCCCATCTCCCCCCTCCCCCCACTCTCTGCTTCTTCCTCTTCCTAGTGCTGTTGTGTCTATAATTTTGTTGCTGCACACATAAATACATGTAAAGAATAAATTAGAATAGTTCCTTGATTCTTTTAGGTTTCAAAACTTCCCTATTGGTTTCTTTTTAATTTTCCATATGAACCGTTTTTTTAATATTCAACAACACATAGAAGTCAGAAGTGCAACCTATTCTATCAACACACTTTCTAGAACATTCTACGATACGTGCAGGTTAAAAGTTCATCAATTTTTTTAAACTTTACAATTTTTTTTTTAACATTTCCTTGAACATTTAATGACACGTGCAGGTTAAAATGTGACGATTATTTTAAGTTCGAACAGTGCCTTCCAAATGCAAGTAGCAGGTGTGGTTGAGCTGAGCAAATTTGATCCTATGATATGTACTCCACGTTGAAACTGCTTTTTCTTAACCAATCACAAAGATACTATTCCACAAAACTAATGTGAACCCTACTTTTAAAAAAGAATTCTTTAGATGATATCTTTAGAGATAAGTTATAGATAGGAATTAGCATTTAAAAAACCTTTGGAATTCCCAAAAATAACCATAGGTTTCAGGGGTGTTATAGTTAGGAATTGGCATTTAAAAAACCTGTGAAATTCACTGAAAAAACCAAAGGTTTCAGGAGCGTTATAGTTAGGAATTGGCACTCAAAAAACCTTAGAAATTCACTGAAAAAACCATAGGTTTCAGTGGTGTTAAAGTTAGCTGGACATTTCCCTCGTACAAAACCCTAGAAATTCCCCTGTTATAGTTAGTTCAGCTAACTATAACTCGCGCCCCCGCAATGCACTGCTGATGACGTCACATATTACATCACTCATGACATGGTCAGTGACATCACTGATGATATCTCAAATGACATCACTGATGACATCACTGATGACATCATCCATGTGATAAATTACTGCATCTTCTCACACCCTAATTTAACCGTTGATACACAAACTCAAAATTTCAGATGTCCATTCTCAAAACCATAGATACTCCAATACCAATAACTACATACCCACTTATTAACTCTTAGGTCTACATACACCTCCACTCATTCACATGTACAGTCACTCATGCTTACAGTCACTCCGTACAAGACTATCATATGCATTTATACACCTACATAGACACTCACACACCACCAATCATCCATAGAGGTACTGTCACACCTAGTCAGTCATGCAAATAATTAATCACACTCCCATTTACTCACCTATGCAGTTATACACACTCAAGTTCACTTACTCATAAAAATAGTACCACATTCTTACGCTCTTATACAATCATTGATACAAGCACACACTCATCCATACAGCCACTCTCACAATCGCACACTCTCACATATACCCACTTTTATACTCTTAAACGCATATATACTGCCTATCACATATGTAGTTAGTCACAAATGTACCACTGAGATATACATTCAATCCCTAACACACCCATACATAAACTCACTCAACCATACAGTTCATCACCGATGCACTCTTAAAACCATGCACCCATAGAATCACCCACTCACACATCTATGCACAGAGTCACACACAGCCTACCCACACAAACACTCAGGCACCCATACAGATACTCAGACAACCAATCGATAATCCATATAGATTATAGACACTCATATAGCTATTCACAAAACCATGCAGCCACTTATACACCAACAGACAGAAACATACAGACATTCACACAGTTTAGTCACTAGTCTGCAGTAAGATACATTTAATGACTCACTTATAGAGTCAGTTACGCACCTAGAAAATCATCCATTCACACACTTGTACAGCCACTCATTCTTCCACAGGCCTTTCACTACAAATATATAAAACATATTTAAAATTTACAGAAACACACATTCACTGGATGATGTCATCAGTGATGTCATCAGTGATGTCATTTGAGATGTCATCAGTGATGTCATCAGTGATGTCACTGACCATGTCATGAGTGATGTAATATGTGACGTCATCAGCAGTGCATTGCGGGGGCGCGAGTTAAATTTAGCTGAACTAATTATAACAGGGGAATTTCGAGGGTTTTTTACGAGGGAAATGTCCAGCTAACTATAACACCCCTGAAACCTATGGTTTTTTCTGTGAATATATACATATACTTGAAGATGAAGGATCACAAGTTAACAATAGCCAGCCGGGGCAAAAAGAATACAATGAGTCACAAAGAAATGAAATATCCAAGAAAGAAAAATGAAAATGAACAATCATGGCCATCCCATCATCTCTGGCAATGACACAGCCACTGAGAGACTCTCTTTATTTGTCGACCTGCACCTCCAGCCCATTGTACAGGTACTTCCATCATTTGTTAAAGATACCAATCCCTTCCTTAAGATTATTGAAAAATTAAACCAAACCTACACATTTGATGATGATACTTTTCTTTCATCATTTGATGTTGCATCATTATACACCAATATAGCACATGAGGGTGGACGAATGGCATTATCTGAAGCTCTTAATAAAAGAACTGTAAAAAAACCATCAACAAATGTGCTTACCAAATGGCAAGAGTTATCCTTAAATCCAACAATTTTACCTTCAATGGTAAACACTAGCTACAGATACAAGGGACTTCCAAGGGCACTCGGATGGCTCCATCCTATGCAAATATCTTCATTGGCAAACTAGAGAATGTTACTTGCTACTTCTAGCATCAAACCACTGGCATGGCTACAATACATTGATGACATTTATAATATGGAATGCAGGAAGTAGAACATTTTAACAATTTACAAATTATATCAACAATTTCCATCCTACCATCAAATTTACCAGCAGCATCAGTAAACAGAACCACCATCTCCCTTTTCTGGATGTGCCACTCAACATTCAAGAATAGAAAATTACAACTGATCTGTACCACAAGCCTACCAATCCTCATTTGTATCTAAACTGAACTTCATGTCATCCACATCACACTAAACTGTGCATCATCTACAGCCAAGCACTCAGAATATGACGCATCTGCAGCAATGAGGACACCTGTAAGGACCATCTACAGGAGTTTGCTACATTATTTAAAAGGTGCAGCTATCCTCTGCATATCATACAGCAACAAACTGACACGTCTTGGCAGTTACCCAGGGAAGCACTTATTTGGAATACCAACAGCAGAAACAAAAGTCACAGAACTCCATTTGTGGTTGACTACCATCCATCAGCTTCCAACTACAGGAATATAATGCAAAAAATAGCTCCCTTACTGTCCACTTGTGAAAAATTGCAAAAGGTTTTTCCAAAACCACCAGTCAATGCTTACCGCATAACACCCAATTTACGTTTTCTTATTGTGAGAGCTGAACTCAAGCGCGTTGTAAAAAATGCAGGGTTTCATTGCTGTGACTCTAAAAGGTGCATCACCTGTGAATTCCTTTTACAAGCATCATCAGTAACTAGTTCTGTTACAAGAAGGACCATTGGAATAGGACAACATCTTACATGTCTTTCAACGTGAATTATTTATGTGATTCAGTGTCAGCGCCAAAGCTGTAAAAAACAATATGTAGGCCAAATAATGAATGCCCTCCGTACACGATTCAGGAACAAATTGACAAACCTGTAGAAAATCATTTTAACCTTCAAGATCATTTACTATCAGATTTGAAGATTTTCCCTGAGGAACATGTCTTAAAGGAAGAACTACTGGACGCCAGAGAAAACTTCTAGATTTGCCGTTTACAATCACTGCATCCAGATGGACTGAACATTACTGACAATATCACCTGATTAATTCATATCTCAAGAGCTCTCAGGATTGAATTGTTCTACATTCCAAATGGAATCTTCACTCATGATGCCTTTTGAAAATTCAGCTGTGTCATCTGATTAAACAAAAACCACAGATGCACCACCAGTAAGCAAAGACAAAGACTTTTTTGTAATCCAAGTCCACAAGTATTCTTCCAAAATTCTTTTTTTATTTATGAGGATTAAAACACAATCAAGATGATCAAAACACAGCCAACGTATTTCATCCTTTCCAAAAGGACTTCTTCAGTGCACATTTGTGTTTTCAAAGGTAGTCCAATGGGCAAGAAGAGTAGTCAAAATGTAATATGCTTCCGTCACTGAAGTATTTTCGTTAGTTTTACGTAGCGCCTTGTCTATCGGAAAAGGGAGGTATATGTGTAGAGTCACTACAGGGCGACAAGATCCATGGTGGTCCCAAATGGGGGAGAAATAAACGAATATGTTTGTAACGACCGTCCAGTATCCGTCGGTATGTGCCCCTCTCGTCAGTAGAAGCAGGATGGATCATTTGTGCAGCCACTGAGCAAACCATCTTGTACTGCCTGAGGAAGGTGGAAGCTGAAACTTTGTAGTGGAAATATATTTTTGTTCTTTGGTGAATCCATCTGTTTGAGTCACTTCTTTCTTGGATATACTTTATTGTTTGATTAATTAAATCATTACAATCCACAAATAAAAGTCAAAACCTAAAAATATTAGAACATATTTTTCCCTAGCCTCCTCCCATCAGTCTTGATAAAAATGAGGCAGTAAAATTATTAATATAAACGTTTTCTGCTAGGACAGGGTAACCTTCACTTAAATAGAACCATATGGCGACATAGTATCAAAAAATTCAGTTAATAAAAATAGAGGTTACTTCTAAAAGCAACAGGTAAGCCACCAAACTTGAGAAAGAGCATCCAACAGCCCCAGAATGCACCATAATTATTGAATCAAGGAGTAATAAAAACCAACGAGGGAGAACACTGTTTATTGACCGCCATTCTTTTGCTTCACAGGCTGCCCATGAGGAAGGGCGTAATGCTTGATACGAGTCAGCAGCAAATTCTAAGGGGCTATGTACATGAGACCTGAGCGATGATCCTGAGTGTGCCTTCACCGCAAGGGGAACTTTGTTTGTATATTTGAGTGACCTCCCCGGGTCACGGATGGTACCACCACATGAACTCTGTGCGTTCGCTGCTACAGGAGCTCGAGCGACAAGGCGAAACGGGAGATGCCTGGTATTGCAGTTGCATTTCTCATGTGACATTTTGTTTCCCCAATTATTGATTGTTTTTTAAAATCTTGAAATGGTTTGGCGGTATCCTATTACAACTACCAGCCCCAGAATGCACCATAATTATTGAATCAAGGAGTAATAAAAACCAACGAGGGAAAACGCTGGTTGTTGACTGCCATTCTTTTGCTTCACAGGTTGCCCAAATTTAAATAAGGTTACAGGGACATTATTGTAAGGTTCAGATTTTACTCTTACAAGACCATGGAAATCCAGCAGTTAGAGTTACCTGAACTTTAACTTACTCCCCCCCATGTACTGCTTAGAACCTCACCTATTACATCACTCATGACATGGTCAGTGACATCACTGATGACATCTCAAATGACATCACTGATGACACCACTGATAACATCATCCTGTGACTAAGTTTTATAAATATGTCAGAGACTGAAAGATAAATACTCAGCTACAGCATAAGTTAAATTAGTATTCTTTCTTTACTAGTAATTAGTCATGCTATTTCTAACATATCTCATCTCAGGGGCTGTGTGACTGTCTGTGTCAATGTGTAAGTGGCTGTGTGAGGGGCTGTATGGGTGTGTGAGTGGCTGTATGGTTGTGTTAGTGGGTATGTGAGTAGCTGCATAAGTGTCTGAGCGGGTATGTGAGTTGCTTTATGGGTGACTGAGTGGCTGTATGAGTGAAAGAGTGATTGTGTGACTGGCTGTATGGGTGAGTGATGTCATCAGTGATGTCATTTGAGATGTCTTCAGTGATGTCATCAGTGATGTCACTGACCATGTCATGAATTATGTAATATGTGACATAATCAGCAGTGGATTGTGGGCGCGCGAGTTATAGTTAGCAGAACTAACTATAACGGAGGAATGTCAATGGTTTTGTACGAGTGAAATGTCCAGCTAACTATAACACCCCTAAAACCTATGTTTTTTTAAGTGAATTTCAATGGTTTTTTAAATGCTAATTTGTAACTATAATGTGCCTGAAACCTATGTTTTTTTCAGTTCATTTCTAAGGTGTTTTAAATGCTAGTTTCTAACTACGCCTACAGAGGTAGGACATGTAAAGAAAGAAGAAAAAACACACACAAAGAAGAAAAAGAAATGCAGTAAGAAGCAAAAGAAGTCCACAAAGACGAAGAAAAGTGCAGGAAGAAGGAAGACATGCAGAAAGAACAAACAGAGGAGCAGAAAGAGGCCTTGTTGCAAAAGCATCCAGTACCCTCAACTTTTTCAGATGGGTACTGGTGGTAACTGACTCTGACTAACCAGTCCTAGAGCCAGTGCTATGCTAAACGACACTTAGAATACAGTTAAAACACCTACATACACTAGGGAACACTATGTGTTGGGGTACCCCTGTGATTAGAATGACCTCCTCTGTAAGCCCCTAGTACATAATAGGGCAGGGGGAATAAAACTACCTCTTAAAACGTGCCACAGGGTGCGTTTGCACACTGGTGAAGGGAGGGGGGGGCTGAGCTGACGTGTCCAAACACGCCCTGTGGCCGTTTTAATTTGGGGGATAAAGTCCCATTGAATCCTGCGTGTCTCTTGGGTCCAACTAGCTCACCAGGTAGCTCTAGTTAGCGCCACAGAGCTGCATTGCAGAGAAGTGTAAAAAGTGGTACGGCCTGGACCACCTCTCTGCAATGCGGCGCAGTGGCGCTTTCTGGAAGCACCTGGTGGGCTAGTTGGCCCCCAGGGGCCCTCAGGATTAAAGGGGAATTAATTCCCCAACTTAAAACACGCCACAGGGTGTGTTTGCACACGTCACAAATGAAAAGATATGAAAGTATGCTGTTCCTAGAGAGAGCTATTGGTGAACAAAGAGATGTATGTGTCCCCGAGGTCAGGAGGAGAGTCCTCCTTTAGGAAAAAGACCCTCACACACCCGGCAGACTAGCTGTCATATGTCATCAGCATGTGGCCCAGATGTTAAGTGTCATCATCGGGTCTGCTCCGAATCGGGGCGGCGCTGCAATCCCCGATCGGCGACCCCAGTGGCGCCTTTTTGTGGAGATCTTTATTCCATAGTTGCCGGTGGGTGAATGCAGGTGAGGGCCTTCAAGTGAGGAAGTGTGTGGTGAAAGGAGTGTATTAAAAATAAGTAGTGGGGAACCTAAATAGTGTTTATTAAATAACGGGGGTCCCACTCTTATTCTAAAAACAATAGAGTGCGTAATATTACAGTTAAAATGACTGTTTTACGCTGTGGTCATAAATGGTCAACATGTTTCTTGCTTAAGTAAAGTAACCGCAATTCTTCAGGACCAGGTGATTCACACACTTATTGGTAGTGGTAGTGGCTACTGTGGCTTTTACCACACATACAGCACCCTAATAAGTGGTGACTAGTGGAGGTGAGGTACAATGCCCTTAACTGCAGGGCTACGAGATCCAACGAGCTGGCGCTGGAGGCAGACACCGGATAGTACAGTGTCAGAAGTCCGTAGAACAGGACGCCTTCCCACCTACCCTTGATCCACGCCGACTCGGGGGACCACGTCACCTCAGGCTCCGTTCCCTCCCTTCACCACTGTGTAAACGCGCACGGTGTCTGTTATAAGTTGGGAAATTAAGTCCCCTTGAATCCTAAAGGTCCCTAGGGTCAAACTAGCCCACTAGGTACCTCCAGTAAGCGCCACAAAGCTGCATTGCAGAGAGGTATAAAAAGGGGCGTGGTCTCTGAACACCTGTCTGCAACGCAGCTCCCTGGCTCATACTGGAGATACCTGGTGGGCTAGTTGGCCCTCTGGGACCCTCAGTATTGGAGGGGAATTAATTCCCCAACTTACAACTTGCCAGGGGGCAGGTTTGCACAATGGTGAAGGAAGGGGGCGGGGCGGGGCCTGAGTTGACATGTATGCAAACACGCCCTGTGGCACATTTTAAGTTGGGGAATTAATTCCTCTTCAATCCTGAAGGTCCCCGGGGACCAACTAGCCCACCAGGTACCGCCTGTATGTGCCAGGGAGCTGCATTGCAGGGGCCACGCCCCTTTTTACAACACTCAACAACGCAGCTCCATGGCGCTTACTGGAGGTACCTGATGGGCTAGTTGGCTCCCAGGGAACCTCAGGATTGAAGAGGAATTAATTCCTCAACTTAAAACGTGCCACAGGGCGTGTTTGCACACATGTCACCTCTAGCCCCGTCCCCTCCCTTCACCACTGTGCAAACATGCCCCGTGGCATGTTTTAAGTTGGGGATTAACTCCCCTTGAATTCTGAGGGTCCCTGGGGTGCAACTAACCCACCAGCTACCTCCATTAAGCACCACAGAGCTGCGTTGCAGAGAGGTGTAGTAATGGGCGTGGCCTCAGAACACCTCTCTGCATGGCAGCCCCCTGGTGCATACTGGAGGTTCCTGGTGGGCTAGTTGGCCCCCAGGGACCCCCAGTATTCAAGGGGAATGAATTCCCCAATTAAAATGTGCCACAGGGCACGTTTGCAGTGTTTTTGTGAGGGGGTGGGGCCTAGGGACGATCGCGTTTCTTTTTTTTGTTTTTATTTTAAAGGGGGGCTGTGTGGCCCCCCTTCCTTTTACTTTTTTGGGGCCCTGGGGACCCCATCCTCCAGGGCCTGATCCCCTATTTAAATTACAAATATTTTATATACTGGTCCCCAGGGACCCCATCCCTGGGGCATTGGCAATTTTTTAAATATTTTTATGGAGGGGGCTGCGTGGCCCCCCTCCTTAGGCCATTTATGACCCCGGGGACCCCATCCCCCAGGGCCGGCCTGCCTCTTTTTTTTTGTTCTTTTTTTTTATGGGGGCCACTTATGGCCTCGGGGACCCCATCCCCCAGAGCCTGGCCACCTCCGTTGGGGACTGTGGGGGGTCCCCAATCCCCCCACGGTCCCAGCCGGCTCCCAGCCTCCTGCGGGAGCCGGCATTGCTTTTCCACATGGGGAGCAGCTAACATGCTGCTCTCCATGTGGAAAAGCAATCTGCTTTGCTTCATTCAAGCGAGAGCAGGTTTCCCAATGAAGCAAAGCAGTTTGCAATGACTGCGAGGCTCCCGCCCTGTCATTGAAAACTACTGTGTCCCGGGGTGGGACGGTGATGGATCAAACCCAGATCTGTTGACTGGGTGTGAGCGTTTGATTTGTTCTGATGCTCCGTCCATCACCACCCCCTTTTATACCGCTTTGTTCGCCATAAGGTGGCAGGGTATGCTCAGACGTGAGTCCCTTGCTCACTTTGCCACTGGATTCAAGCAAGCCTGGCTGAAGACGGCTGAAATGCCAGAAACCGGTCCTAGGAAGCTTGTTTCCGGTCCAGGGAAGGCATGGCTTGGCAGTTCGGGCTGGACTGTTCCCATGAGGCACAGGGTCAGACTGATTTGCATATGGCCATGTCTGAACTGGGGTGGCAGAGTGGACTAAATAACGGTGATGGATCAAACCCAGATCTGTTGACTGGGTGTGAGTGTTTGATTGGTTCTGATGCTCCGTCCATCACCACCCCCTTTTGTACCGCTTTGTTCGCCATAAGTTGGCAGGGTATGCTCAGACGTGAGTCCCTTGCTCACTTTGCCACTGGATTCAAGCAAGCCTGGCTGAAGACGGCTGAAATGCCAGAAACCGGTCCTAGGAAGCTTGTTTCCGGTCCAGGGAAGGCATGGCTTGGCAGTTCGGGCTGGACTGTTCCCATGAGACACAGAGTCAGACTAATTTGCATATGGCCATATCTGAACTGGGGTGGCAGAGTGGGCTAAAGAACGGTGATGGATCAAACCCAGATCTGTTGACTGGGTGTGAGTGTTTGATTGGCTCTGATGCTCCGTCCATCACCACCCCCTTTTGTACCGCATAGTTGGAACTGGGCTCTGGCCCCTCGGGCATTGCAGACATAATTTTAGAGACTTCATTTAAATTGTGAGCCCTGATGACCACAGTGTAGCGGTCAGCTGGGGCCCATAGCCACGTGGCGTTGGGTTGAGGTGCACAGTTAGTGGCACCAGAAGCATTGAGGGTGTTTGAGCCTGTGATGATGCGTGGTGCAGACGGGGCACACTGGAGCAATGTCTCTTGTCTACTGGACTGCGTCATCTGTACTTGCAACTCTATCTGAATTGTGAGCCCTGCTGATCGCAGTGTAGGCCAGAGGTAGCGGTGAGCAAAGGCCCAAAGCCACGTGCATAGGTTGGTGGCCCCTCCGGCCTGCGTAGTTCAGGTTCAGTGGCACCATGTGTCGCCGGCCTTTCACATGCAAATACGCCTCACTAATCGAAAGGAGTCTGGTTCTGTGGTCGTTGCCACAAAGTTGGGGTCACTGCCAATCAGGATTCAAGACACAGTTCCACATGTGGGATCAGCTTGTGTTGAACAGGGTTAGTGGCACCACGTGTCGTGCCTTGTGTTGTACAGGGTTAGTGGCACCACGTGTCGCCGGCCTTGCATATTGAAATATGCATCACTGATCAAAGGGAGTCTGGTGCTGTGGTCGCTGCCACGGACTTGGGGTCACTGCCATTCAGGACTCAGGACACAATTCCACATGTGGGATCTGCTTGTGTTGAAAAGGGTTAGTGGCACCACGTGTCGCCGGCTTGTGTTGATCAGGGTTAGTGGCACCACGTGTTGTGGCTTGTGTTGAACAGGGTTAGTGGTACCAGGTGTCCAAAATTCAAATTGCGAGCTCTGCTGCCCGCAGTTTAGACTGCTATTGAGTGTTCCTTTGCACTTGAAGATGAACTTGAATGTACTAAAGCTATAACTCATATAAAAAAGGTCTTGAAGCAAGGATACTAAAAGGATATTATGTAGGTTTAAGGCCTAGGATAGTTACTTGCCTAGTGGACTCTGTAATTAATGAATCAAGACTTAATTTTATTTGTGAGCCCTACTGACCGCAGTGTAGCCGTATCATGAAAAGATGAAATATGTATGTATGTATAGAATACACTGTCAGAGTGTTGTATAAAAAAGCTCTTAAAGCAAGGATACTAAAAGGATATTATGTAGAGTTTAGGACTGTGATAGTTACTTGCCTACTGGATTCTGTAATTAATTAATCAAGACTTAATTTTAATTGTGAGCCCTGATGACCGCAGTGTAGGCCAGAGGTAGCAGTCAGCAGGGGCCCATTGCCATGTGGCGTTAAGTTGAGGTGCACAGTTAGTGGCACCAGAAGCATTGAGAGTGCATGAGCCTGTGATGATGCTTGGTGCGGATGGGGCATACTGGAGCAATGTGTCTTGTCTACTGGACTGCGTCAATTGCAATCACGACTCTATCTGAATTGTGAGCCTTGCTGACCGCAGTGTAGGCCAGAGGTAGTGGTGAACAAGGGCCAACAGCCACATGCATAGGTTGGTGGCCCCACTGGCCTACGTAGTTCAGGTTCAGTGGCACCACGTGTCGCCGGCCTTCCATATGCAAATACGCCTCACTAATCGAAAGGAGTCTGGTGCTGTGGTCGCTGCCACGAAGTTGGGGTCACTGTCATTCAGGACTCAGGACACAGTTCCACATGTGGGATCGTCTTGTGTTGAACAGGGTTAGTGGCACCACATGTTGCGGTTTGTGTTGAACAGGGTTAGTGGCACCATTTGTTGCGGCTTGCATTGAATTCTGCCTCAATAAGGCCATGTGGCGATGACTTGTGGGGTACTGAGTTAGTAGTACCTTTGGCACTGAGCGTGTACGTACCCTGCAATGATGCGTGGTCCAAGGGGGCCGCACTCGGACCAATGTCTTTTGTCTATTGAATTCTGCCGCAATAAGGGCACGTGGCGATGACTTATGGTACACTGAGTTAGTAGTACCTTTGGCGCTCCGCGTGTACGTACTCTGCGATGATGCGTGGTCCGGGGGGGCCGCATTCAGGGCAATGTCTTTTGTCTATTGAATTCTGCCTCAGTAAGGCCACGTGGCGATGACTTGTGGTGCACTGAGTTAGTGGCACCTGAAGCACTCAGCGTGTGTGCACCCTGCGATGATGCGTGGTCCAAGAGGGCCGCACTGGGAGCAATGTATCTTGCGTACTGGACTGCGTCATCTGCAATCGCTACTCCATCTGAATTGTGATGCCTGCTGTCCGCAGTGTAGATCGAAGGCAGTAGTCTGTACAGACATAAGTCTGCGGTGCTGTCTCGAGGACACCCGCGGTCATGGCAGCAGCCTTGTGACAGGGTGAGGCCCGCCGCTCTGGCACACTCGTTGGTCTTCACATTTCACAAGTGAACCACACCCAGAGCCCCGGCCTATTTATTCACACTCCTACGCTGAGGTGGTGTACGTCGGAGCAGCCCACTCCAGTTACGCTTATGCTTACAGGGGGGATGACACAGCTACATGACTGAGATCTTCCCTAGTGTTTGACGTAACATGGTTGAGTCCACTGTCCACAACCCTACAAGCACCAGTAGTATTTGTGCAAATGGAGATGTGTGTGTTCTGCATACTGAGATGTGGCCAGCACATCACCGCTACACTTTGCATTGTGTGCATTGTTATTCATGGGTGAATTGCTTCCTTCACATATAGTTTGTTCACACCTGTCCCAATATTCAGCTATTGTGTGGCTGAGGGGCCATGCCATTTTCGTAAAGTTTGCTGTCTTGTTCTGTGCTGCCTCGGTATCAGGGGGGTCCTGGGGATGGTGGTGGGTGTTGTGGCGTTCTTGGGTGTAGGAGCTGCTTGATTAGTAGGTCTATGACATGTGTTGGTCTTCAGATGTGGCTCTGGGCTGGGCTCTCTTTCATACTGTATGTTGTTGTTTAATATTTAAAAAACAAGAAGACATTTTTTTTTTCAAAATTACTGAGAAAAACATAGGTTTTATGAACATTATAATTAGAAATTAGTATTTACATAACCTTTGAAATTCACAAAAAAACATAGGTCTCAGGTTCGGAACATTAAAGTTAGAAATTAGTATTTAAAAAAAACATTCAAATTTACAGAAAAAACGATTGCCATATCTCCCAACATTGAGCTATTATATGGCTGAGGGACCATGCCGTTTTTAGAGGGTTCGCTGTCCTGTTCTGCACTGGCTTGGTGGTAGTAGGGAGAGGGGTGGTACGGGGGAGGTCCTGAGGGTTGTGGCAGTGGGTGTTGTGTCCTTCTTGGGTGTCGGAAAAACTATAGGTTAAATGAACATTATAACTGAAATTCCCTGAAAAAACATAGGGGCATATTATCAAGAAAAAGCGTTAAAATTAGCGCCGCTTTAGCGGCAGAATACTGCCGCTAAAGCGGCGATAATGGGCTTGATAATATGCCCTTGAGAATTCCCATAGAATTCCATGGGCTTCTATTGGAATTCTCTGCGCCATATTATCAAGCCCATTATCGCCGCTTTAGCAGCAGTTTTCTGCCACTAAAGCGGCAATAATTTTAGCGCTATGCTTGATAATATGCCCCATAGGTTTCAGGCACGTTATAGTTAGAAATTAGCATTTAAAAAATCTTAGAAATTCACTGAAAAAAACATAGATTTCAGACATGTTATAGTTAGTTGGACATTTCACTCGTACAAAACCATAGAAATTCCCCTTTTATAGTTAGTTCAGCTAACTATAACTCGCGCACTCGCAATGCACTGCTGATGACGTCACATATTACATCATTCATGACATGGTCAGTGACATCACTGATGACTTCTCAAATGACATCACTGATGATATCTCAGTGTTTCCCCTAGTGGGCCCCACGTTCACTTTATGATTCCAGTGTCCGTGCGAAAAACCCCATGGGTTAGGTGACAACTGACAGGGTTAGGGTACCAGATGATTATCATTGCAGAATGACAGGGACCCTGAAATCTGCAGCCTTTTGATGGGAATCAAGTGCAATTCTAATTTGATGGGTAAACTTGGCAACTCTGGCAAGTAAGCAAGTTGTAGTTTCTGAAAAGCACCATTCTGAGGTCTCACTGCAAGTTTTGAGGCCCATGTCCCTTAGGAAATTATTTAAGATTGTTTTCAGGGGCTTTTAGTACTCTGATGTCATATTTTATTAGGTCCCCTGTAGTACCCGGTCCGGTCTGTTCAGTCCTATTTCCAGTCTTAGTCTGGTGTTCCTTGCTTCTCTGGGAGCTTGTAGCACGGTCTTGTAAGCTTTTATCGGGCTGCATTGATGACTTTCACAAATGCTCCTGGGAAGGCTAAGTGACCGTAAGTGATTGCTGGAATTATTTTTGCCCTTAGTACAGTCAGCATGGGTTCTATAGATGGACTTACCAGGCGATGGCTTAGATGTCTGAGTGACAGAATTATTTTGTTAATTCTCGGTTTTAACTCCTTTATGTGTTTGGCTGCTATGGCCCTCTCCATCACCCATACCCCCAAGTAATTATAGGATGTAGCTGTCCTGATTCTGTGCTCACCCAAAGACCATGTTGCTTATTTTTTGTGAGGGTATTTACCAAAGATTACTATCTTGGTCTTGCTCTCATTGATCTGTAGGCTATTTTCCTTGTTGTACACTGCAAGACTATATAAAGCTCTTTGGAGCCCCACCCTAGTGTGGCCCATGACCACTGTATCATCCACATACTGGAGGGTTCCCAAGGCCAACTTCCCCAATCTCGGGGGTAATAGGCTGGCGTCTTTCAGGGCTGGCTCCAAGTCTGTTGTGTACAAGTTAAATAGTAGAGGGGCCAAAACACATCTCTGCTTTAGCCCAGAGTTAATTTCGATTCTTGGGGTTATCATTGTTGGACTTAGTTTAACCCGGACCCATGCCCCCTCGTAGAGGGATTTTATTGCTTTTAGCAGGTTTTCCGGGATCGCCCAGGATTCGAGTTTTACCCATAACCATCTTCGGTTGTCTCTGTCAAAGGCCGTGGAGTAGTCTAAGAAGAAGCAAAACAGGGGTGGCTTATTACTCAATACAGCTTGCTTCGAGAGGTATGAGAGTGCTAAGATGTTTTCCATGGTGGAACTATTTGCCCTGAAGCCAGTCTGAAAAGGTGGGAGGATACCGTTCTTGTCTGCCCATGCCTCTAGGTCCCTTAATAATAGGCGTGCAAAAACCTTAGCTTCAATGTCGAGCAGGGCTATGAGCCTATAATTAGCAGGGTTTGAATGGCCTCCCTTCTTGTGTATTTTTTTGGTAAAATTGCTGTGAAGAATGATTGATTGTATAGCGGGGTAAGGATGGATGCAAAAAAAGCAGGAGCAGCTTTGTAGACTTGGGCAGAAATGCCATTTGGGCCAGGGGCCACATCTGTTCTTATCGGCCTAATGTACTTTACAGTCTCCTCCACTGTATACGTGACGGGCTGACTAGGCACTGTAATTTCTTTCTGCGCGCTCTGAGTTTTAATCTTTACAGCTGCAGCCTGCGACCAATCTGAGCTGGGGAAGCCCATCTTGTTTGATCCACTAATGTACAGGCCCTTCACGTACTGTTCCCACACGTTGCCAGCAACGCTATTTTCTTTGCGCTGGCTTCCAGAGCTCAGACTATTAATATATCGCCATAGCTTTCTGTTATCTTTTTCTTTAATTAGTGAGAATACTTTAAGCTAGTTATTTTCCATCCATTGTCTTTTCAGCTTTCAGACTTTCTTCTTATATGTGGCTCGCAAGGCAGGGATGGAGGTCATCTGTGACGAGTAGATACCTTTCTTTTTTGCCTTAATTGCCTTTTTAAGAGCTTGTTTACTTTGTGTCAGGCATCTCGGTTTTATTCGTTCCGGCAAGTATTGATTTGAGTGTGGGCTTCTTCTCGGTTGGTATGTATTACCCAAGTTCTTCTGTAAATCCGCTATCAGTGTTCCCAAAAATGTATGATGTTCTTTATGTCTTGTGTATTTAGTCCCGCATCCCTTTTGGCTACATACTCCAACAGGTTATGACTAAGGTTGGCAGTCCATTTTATTCTTTTGAGGGCTAGATGACGTTCATCGCCTGTGGTTGCGCCAATTGTTTCCTGGACTTCCTCCAGTTCTCAGGCCAGATGAATGGAGGCACAGAAAGGCCTGTGGTCACTTTAGTCTCTGTCATCCACAGTGAAGTCACATAGTTTGTGTGCCTGCCCTTCATTGATGAAAATATAGTCTATGGTGGAGATGTTCCTGAAGGTCAACTTAGGGATCCATGAGGGACGGCTGATTTTTTTTATTCCATGAGTGGAGTGGAGGTTAAAAATTGTGAGGAGTGAGATCAATGGGCCCGACTTATTCCCATTGCTGGGTGCGACAGGGATCTGATCCCGACCTCTCGTGTTGAAGTCTCCCGCAATTATCAGATAATGTTGCTCAAATCTAATGAGTATGTCTTCCAGGATGCCGGTGAAGGATTCCATGGCCTGTTGCGTTTGAAGTTTTGTTGGTGTTAGAACTGGGGGTCTCTAGTTGGCAGAGGTTGGTACCTTTGACCAAATAGGGACCCTTGCTTCTAGTCAGGGTAAGGGGGTACACTCCTAAAATAACCCCAGCTCACCCCCTTGGTAGCTTGGCATGAGCAGACAGGCTTATCTCAGCGGCAGTGTGTAAAGCATTTGTGAACACATACATTAATCCAGTGACAACACTACAGATGGACACCACACAGGTTTTATATAAAAAATAAGTATTCTTTACATAGACTTATCACAAGACCACAAACAACAAAAATCCACCATACTGTACTTTAAAAATGGTAGAAATAGCTTAGTTCTTTTAAGATGGTAAATGCGACACTTTAAGTTCAATGTAACTTTGGATGCGTAACGCTATACGACGAAAGTGTTGCAGGGAAGGTGATGCGTCGGTTCCGTACAAGCAAGAACGGTGATGCGTCAGGTCCCAACTGATGTGTAGGGGATGCGTCGGTTCTTCTCGGCGTGGGGAGGTGATGCGTCGGTTTCTTATTGCACTTTTGGGGCGGTGCGACCCGCAACGCCGTGATGCAATGAAGATCCGGTGCAATGAAACAAAAATGGCATCTTCTTCTGAATGCGACACAATGCGTGCACGCCCGACGGCTGTGCAGCGACTCAACGATTCTTCTGAGCCGCGGCAGGCCCTGCGACACGCCTCTCTAGTGATGCGGCGACGTCTGATGCGATGGCGACACTCTTCTCTGGCGCTGCGAGACGCCTCAGCGATGTGATGCGACAAATGCAGCGGTGACACCCTTCTTCAGTGATGCGAGGACAGCGGCTGCGGCGGCGACACACTTCTCCAATGATGCGACGGCATCTGATGCGACGCTGACACTCTTCTCCGGCAATGCGAGGTGCTTCTGCGACTTCAAGTAACGCCTCTAGTTTTGCCAGCTTATCATCTTGGTGCACCAGGTGCAGAGCCATTGACTGCAGTAAATCGATTTGTACTTCCATCTTTGTAGACTGCCATAGCAACGCCCTAGCCATTGTGTCCTGTACTTCTCCTATTGCTAACAGATTTAACTCATATATATATATATATGTATATATATATATATTACCTACTGGCGGTCGCCAGTAGGTAGTTATAGTTAGGACCCTGTTTCCATAGGAAAACCGCAACATTCTATTTTGAATAACTTTGGCGCCGGTCGACGAATCCTCGCGAAATTCTCAAAACTAGTGGGGCGCTACGCTCTGCTCCTACCCTGAAAGTCTCGGGGGGATTCGTCAAGCGGGGGCTGAGAAAAAAGGGGGGTCCCAAAACGCGTTTTTCCCATGCATTTTTCCATAGGACCTTTAGACACAGCTACAGCCCGAACGGCTGAACAGAGTTACTTGAAATTTGGCAGAGAGGTAGTCTACAGGTCAAGGAAGTGCCTTTTGTAGGTCTGGTGTAAATCTGTTCAGTAGTTCCTGAGAAAATAGCATTTAAATCAATATATATATCTGTGGCAGCTTACGGTGCGCTTACCGTAAGCTTACCGTAAGCTTACTGTATGCGTACGGTGCCGTGCGCGAGCGCGATTCTGATTGGTTGTCACATGACTGTAAACATTCGAATCAGACGAAATGAGGAAGTGTCGGCCGCCATTTCGTGTTTTCAAACAGAAAAAAAAGGGAGATAACTTGAAAAGGGGGCAAGGAAGAGAGTTACAGACCCCTTAACATTTGAAAGGTGGTCAAAGAAGGACAGAAAAGTACAAAAAAACATTTAATAATTTAAAAAAAAATCGCGGGGTACGCGTACGGTAAGTTTACGGTGAGCTTACCGTACGCGTACGGTAGAAAAAAAAAAGAAAAAAAGAAATAAAATTCAGATTTAAGTGTTTAGATATTAGGGGGCTCTAAAAAGAGCCGTTGTGTTTATGAAGTGATTTGATTTTTTAGTGGTACCTACAAGTAAGTACCGATGCAGAGTCTAAGGTTCAAGAGGAAGACTCTGTTCCCTTCATCAGTGAAGTGTACACCATCTCCTCTATAAATGTCTTGCATGTCGTAACGCAAGTTGTTGTGGTAAATGGAACCCATACCATAGTCTCGGAGGAAAGCAGAAACAGATTTGTTGACGTGCTTTCTTGCTTTGTCAATCTGCGGACAAAAATGATTGGACCAGTTCCATTTTTGCCTTTGGCATATGTTAGAATACACAAAGGCAGTTTTAGGGAAAAGTGAAAACAGTTGTGCAAAGGTCTCCTTCATAAGCATTTCCAGACCTACCCCAGTCAAAGTGCCTAGGTCATTGCCACCACAGTGCACTATTATGAGGTCAGGGTGTTGGATTTGCATGAAGGATTTCACCAATGGCATCAATTGGTGCCACTTTAACCCTCTCTGACCAATCCATTTAATGTCTACATTTGGCAAAGCAAGGTCTCTCACCATACCTGTTTTCTCTGCATACTTTTCACTCCAGAAGACATAGCTGTGCCCTACAATCCACACTGTGAACATCTTCCAAGGAGATCGGGATGCACTCAGGAGGTGTATTTCAGTAGAATGGGAAAAAATAATGAAAGACAGTTTGGAAATGGAGGCATACATATTTTTTTAAAATAAAAAGAAC
Organism: Triturus cristatus; assembly: GCF_964204655.1. Lineage (NCBI taxonomy): Eukaryota > Metazoa > Chordata > Amphibia > Caudata > Salamandridae > Triturus > Triturus cristatus. The sequence continues at coordinate 506,102,760 of NC_140590.1, read as the reverse complement.
TCATTGGCTGTTTCATACCAATCTACACTAAAAACTAGGCTGTATGTGTCAATATATAGAAGCATGTTTTGTATTGGTACAGAAAAATGTGTTACCAAAGAACAGTACTATGGATTTGCTGTTAGGTTTGAAAAGTCAAGCACTCTTGCTCTTTGGAAATGAAACATTGTGTGGTGAACTTCTGACCTAACTCTACACAGCAGTGTTCCATGAGCTGTTGCTATGGTAGCAGGCAGAAGTCAAGTTGGGGGAAGGGTACTAGGCTGAAGTCAAGTTGGGGGAAGGGTACTTTTGGAAAAGGGTTGGTTTTCAACCAATAGAAATGTGTGATTACATTTGAAAAAAAGGGGGAAGCCCTGAGATTTGAAATTAACATGCATATGTGTGGAAAAAGAGAGGGAAACATTGCCATTATCTGGTTCTGCTGAGAGGAGAGAGGTGTACTGAACAGAGATCCTGGCTCTGATAATCTGCTGTTTGAGTGCCACATTTCTTTCACAACTAACTAATTTTAAAGGTGAGTTATGAGTTTGAGAGGGGATGTATATGGTAAATTAAGAAATGAATAATAGAATTGGAATTCCTTTTGTTGAAGTTGTGTTTTGGGAGAAATTTAAATGTAAGGAACATGTAAAATAATATGGACTATGTTTTCACCATAAAATAAGGTGTATTGTTATAAATGAGGAATACTTTTAGGGTTTGAGGTTGCAGTCAGTAATGCAAATACATTCAGCAACACTAAGGCTGGTTGCCCTTGCTGGAGTGTAGTCAGTCACCCAGGTTACACATGTTTCTGGTCTCAAAAAGCGGTTTGGACATGTGCTTTTTTCAGAATCTGAAAAGTGGATTCAAAATGTGTCAGACTGTAAAAGTACATCTCACGTGCCAAAAAAAGAGTAGTAAGTGTGCTTTCAAATTGGCAAAGAAATTTCGTTTTCTGACTAATATCAAACCATGACTCTGTGTGCAAAGAGGAATTATAGACAGAGATTTATTGCGTATTACTCTGGTAATTTTACATTTGCATTAGATGGAAGGGGGGAGCTATTTTTTCTGCAGAAGCAGACTCTTAGCACACACCCAGCTGCTTATCCTGTGGAATCATGCATAGTATTCACAACCGAGTGGGGTTTGAGGTTGCAGTCAGTAATGCAAATACATTCAGCAACACTAAGGCTGGTTGCCCTTGCTGGATTGTAGTCAGTCACCCAGGTTACACATGTTTCTGGTCTCAAAAAGCTGTTTGGACATGTGCTTTTTTCAGAATCTGAATAGTGGATTCAAAATGTGTCAGACTGTAAAAGTACATATCACTTGCCAAAAAAAGAGTAGTAAGTGTGCTTTCAAATTGGCAAAGAAATTTCGTTTTCTGACTAATATCAAACCATGACTCTGTGTGCAAAGAGGAATTATAGGCAGAGATTTATTGCGAATTACTCTGGTAATTTTACATTTGCATTAGATGGAAAGGGGGAGCTATTTTTTTCTGCAGAAGCAGACTCTTAGCACACACCCAGCTGCTTATCCTGTGGAATCATGTATAGTATTCACAACCGAGTGGGGTTTGAGGTTGCAGTCATTAATGCAAATACATTCAGCATCACTAAGGCTGGTTGCCCTTGCTGGAGTGTAGTCAGTCACGCAGGTTACACATCTTTCTGGTCTCAAAAAGCTGTTTGGACATGTGCTTTTTTCAGAATATGAAAAGTGGATTCAAAATGTGTCAGACTGTAAAAGTACTTATCACTTGCCCAAAAAAACTGTAGGAAGTGTGCTTTCCAATTGGCAAAGAAATTTCGTTTTCTGACTAATATCAAACCATGACTCTGTGTGCAAAGAGGAATTATAGACAGAGATTTATTGCGTATTACTCTGGTAATTTTACAGTTGCATTAGTAGGAAAGGGGGAGCTATTTTTTCTGCAGAAGCAGACTCTTAGCACACACCCAGCTGCTTATCCTGTGGAATCATGCATAGTATTCACAACCGAGTGGGGTTTGAGGTTGCAGTCAGTAATGCAAATACATTCGGCAACACTAAGGCTGGTTGCCCTTGCTGGAGTGTAGTCAGTCACCCAGGTTACACATCTTTCTGGTCTCAAAAAGCTGTTTGGACATGTGATTTTTTGCAGAATCTGAAAAGTGGATTCAAAATGTGTCAGACTGTAAAAGTACATAACACTTGCCAAAAAAAGAGTAGTAAGTGTGCTTTCAAATTGGCAAAGAAATTTCGTTTTCTGACTAATATCAAACCATGACTCTGTGTGCAAAGAGGAATTATAGACAGAGATTTATTGCGTATTACTCTGGTAATTTTACATTTGCATCATATGGAAAGGGGGAGCTATTATTTCTGCAGAAGCAGACTCTTAGCACATACCCAGCTGCTTATCCTGTGGAATCATGCATAGTATTCACAACCGAGTGGGGTTTGAGGTTGCAGTCAGTAATGCAAATACATTCAGCAACACTAAGGCTGGTTGCCCTTGCTGGAGTGTAGTCAGTCACCCAGGTTACACATGTTTCTGGTCTCAAAAAGCGATTTGGGCATGTGCTTTTTTCAGAATCTGAAAAGTGGATTCAAAATGTGTCAGACTGTAAAAGTACATATCACTTGCCAAAAAAAGAGTAGTAAGTGTGCTTTCAAATTGGCAAAGAAATTTCGTTTTCTGACTAATATCAAACCATGACTCTGTGTGCAAAGAGGAATTATAGACAGAGATTTATTGCGTATTACTCTGGTAATTTTACATTTGCATTAGATGGAAAGGGGGAGCTATTTTTTCTGCAGAAGCAGACTCTTAGCACACACCCAGCTGCTTATCCTGTGGAATCATGCATAGTATTAACAACCGAGTGGGGTTTGAGGTTGCAGTCAGTAATGCAAATACATTCAGCAACACTAAGGCTGGTTGCCCTTGCTGGAGTGTAGTCAGTCACCCAGGTTACACATGTTTCTGGTCTCAAAAAGCTGTTTGGACATGTGCTTTTTTCAGAATCTGAAAAGTGGATTCAAAATGTGTCAGACTGTAAAAGTACATATCACTTGCCAAAAAAAGAGTAGTAAGTGTGCTTTCAAATTGGCAAAGAAATTTCGTTTTCTGACTAATATCAAACCATGACTCTGTGTGCAAAGAGGAATTATAGGCAGAGATTTATTGCGAATTACTCTGGTAATTTTACATTTGCATTAGATGGAAAGGGGGAGCTATTTTTTTCTGCAGAAGCAGACTCTTAGCACACACCCAGCTGCTTATCCTCTGGAATCATGCATAGTATTCACAACCGAGTGGGGTTTGAGGTTGCAGTCATTAATGCAAATACATTCAGCATCACTAAGGCTGGTTGCCCTTGCTGGAGTGTAGTCAGTCACCCAGGTTACACATCTTTCTGGTCTCAAAAAGCGGTTTGGACATGTGCTTTTTTCAGAATCTGAAAAGTGGATTCAAAATGTGTCAGACTGTAAAAGTACATATCACTTGCCAAAAAAAGAGTAGTAAGTGTGCTTTCAAATTGGCAAAGAAATTTCGTTTTCTGACTAATATCAAACCATGACTCTGTGTGCAAAGAGGAATTATAGACAGAGATTTATTGCGTATTACTCTGGTAATTTTACATTTGCATTAGATGGAAAGGGGGAGCTATTTTTTCTGCAGAAGCAGACTCTTAGCACACACCCAGCTGCTTATCCTGTGGAATCATGCATAGTATTCACAACCAAGTGGGGTTTGAGGTTGCAGTCAGTAATGCAAATACATTCAGCAACACTAAGGCTGGTTGTCCTTGCTGGAGTGTAGTGAGTCACCCAGGTTACACATGTTTCTGGTCTCAAAAAGCTGTTTGGACATGTGCTTTTTTCAGAATCTGAAAAGTGGATTCAAAATGTGTCAGACTGTAAAAGTACATATCACTTGCCAAAAAAAGAGTAGTAAGTGTGCTTTCAAATTGGCAAAGAAATTTCGTTTTCTGACTAATATCAAACCATGACTCTGTGTGCAAAGAGGAATTATAGGCAGAGATTTATTGCGAATTACTCTGGTAATTTTACATTTGCATTAGATGGAAAGGGGGAGCTATTTTTTTTTTGCAGAAGCAGACTCTTAGCACACACCCAGCTGCTTATCCTCTGGAATCATGCATAGTATTCACAACCGAGTGGGGTTTGAGGTTGCAGTCATTAATGCAAATACATTCAGCATCGCTAAGGCTGGTTGCCCTTGCTGGAGTGTAGTCAGTCACCCAGGTTACACATCTTTCTGGTCTCAAAAAGCTGTTTGGACATGTGCTTTTTTCAGAATCTGAAAAGTGGATTCAAAATGTGTCAGACTGTAAAAGTACATATCACTTGCCAAAAAAAGAGTAGTAAGTGTGCTTTCAAATTGGCAAAGAAATTTCGTTTTCTGACTAATATCAAACCATGACTCTGTGTGCAAAGAGGAATTATAGGCAGAGATTTATTGCGAATTACTCTGGTAATTTTACATTTGCATTAGATGGAAAGGGGGAGCTATTTTTTTCTGCAGAAGCAGACTCTTAGCACACACCCAGCTGCTTATCCTGTGGAATCATGCATAGTATTCACAACCGAGTGGGGTTTGAGGTTGCAGTCATTAATGCAAATACATTCAGCATCACTAAGGCTGGTTGCCCTTGCTGGAGTGTAGTCAGTCACCCAGGTTACACATCTTTCTGGTCTCAAAAAGCTGTTTGGACATGTGCTTTTTTCAGAATATGAAAAGTGGATTCAAAATGTGTCAGACTGTAAAAGTACTTATCACTTGCCAAAATAAACTGTAGGAAGTGTGCTTTCCAATTGGCAAAGAAATTTCGTTTTCTGACTAATATCAAACCATGACTCTGTGTGCAAAGAGGAATTATAGACAGAGATTTATTGCGTATTACTCTGGTAATTTTACAGTTGCATTAGTAGGAAAGGGGGAGCTATTTTTTCTGCAGAAGCAGACTCTTAGCACACACCCAGCTGCTTATCCTGTGGAATCATGCATAGTATTCACAACCGAGTGGGGTTTGAGGTTGCAGTCAGTAATGCAAATACATTCGGCAACACTAAGGCTGGTTGCCCTTGCTGGAGTGTAGTCAGTCACCCAGGTTACACATCTTTCTGGTCTCAAAAAGCTGTTTGGACATGTGATTTTTTGCAGAATCTGAAAAGTGGATTCAAAATGTGTCAGACTGTAAAAGTACATATCACTTGCCAAAAAAAGAGTAGTAAGTGTGCTTTCAAATTGGCAAAGAAATTTCGTTTTCTGACTAATATCAAACCATGACTCTGTGTGCAAAGAGGAATTATAGACAGAGATTTATTGCGTATTACTCTGGTAATTTTACATTTGCATTATATGGAAAGGGGGAGCTATTATTTCTGCAGAAGCAGACTCTTAGCACATACCCAGCTGCTTATCCTGTGGAATCATGCATAGTATTCACAACCGAGTGGGGTTTGAGGTTGCAGTCAGTAATGCAAATACATTCAGCAACACTAAGGCTGGTTGCCCTTGCTGGAGTGTAGTCAGTCACCCAGGTTACACATGTTTCTGGTCTCAAAAAGCGATTTGGGCATGTGCTTTTTGCAGAATCTGAAAAGTGGATTCAAAATGTGTCAGACTGTAAAAGTACATATCACTTGCCAAAAAAAGAGTAGTAAGTGTGCTTTCAAATTGGCAAAGAAATTTCGTTTTCTGACTAATATCAAACCATGACTCTGTGTGCAAAGAGGAATTATAGACAGAGATTTATTGCGTATTACTCTGGTAATTTTACATTTGCATTATATGGAAAGGGGGAGCTATTATTTCTGCAGAAGCAGACTCTTAGCACATACCCAGCTGCTTATCCTGTGGAATCATGCATAGTATTCACAACCGAGTGGGGTTTGAGGTTGCAGTCAGTAATGCAAATACATTCAGCAACACTAAGGCTGGTTGCCCTTGCTGGAGTGTAGTCAGTCACCCAGGTTACACATGTTTCTGGTCTCAAAAAGCTGTTTGGACATGTGCTTTTTTCAGGATCTGAAAAGTGGATTCAAAATGTGTCAGACTGTAAAAGTACATATCACTTGCCAAAAAAAGAGTAGTAAGTGTGCTTTCAAATTGGCAAAGAAATTTCGTTTTCTGACTAATATCAAACCATGACTCTTTGTGCAAAGAGGAATTATAGGCAGAGATATATTGCGTATTACTCTGGTAATTTTACATTTGCATTAGATGGAAAGGGGGAGCTATTTTTTTCTGCAGAAGCAGACTCTTAGCACACACCCAGCTGCTTATCTTCTGGAATCATGCATAGTATTCACAACCGAGTGGGGTTTGAGGTTGCAGTCATTAATGCAAATACATTCAGCATCACTAAGGCTGGTTGCCCTTGCTGGAGTGTAGTCAGTCACCCAGGTTACACATCTTTCTGGTCTCAAAAAGCTGTTTGGACATGTGCTTTTTTCAGAATATGAAAAGTGGATTCAAAATGTGTCAGTCTGTAAAAGTACTTATCACTTGCCAAAAAAACAGTAGGAAGTGTGCTTTCCAATTGGCAAAGAAATTTCGTTTTCTGACTAATATCAAACCATGACTCTGTGTGCAAAGAGGAATTATAGACAGAGATTTATTGCGTATTACTCTGGTAATTTTACAGTTGCATTAGTAGGAAAGGGGGAGCTATTTTTTCTGCAGAAGCAGACTCTTAGCACACACCCAGCTGCTTATCCTGTGGAATCATGCATAGTATTCACAACCGAGTGGGGTTTGAGGTTGCAGTCAGTAATGCAAATACATTCGGCAACACTAAGGCTGGTTGCCCTTGCTGGAGTGTAGTCAGTCACCCAGGTTACACATCTTTCTGGTCTCAAAAAGCTGTTTGGACATGTGATTTTTTGCAGAATCTGAAAAGTGGATTCAAAATGTGTCAGACTGTAAAAGTACATATCACTTGCCAAAAAAAGAGTAGTAAGTGTGCTTTCAAATTGGCAAAGAAATTTCGTTTTCTGACTAATATCAAACCATGACTCTGTGTGCAAAGAGGAATTATAGACAGAGATTTATTGCGTATTACTCTGGTAATTTTACATTTGCATTATATGGAAAGGGGGAGCTATTATTTCTGCAGAAGCAGACTCTTAGCACATACCCAGCTGCTTATCCTGTGGAATCATGCATAGTATTCACAACCGAGTGGGGTTTGAGGTTGCAGTCAGTAATGCAAATACATTCAGCAACACTAAGGCTGGTTGCCCTTGCTGGAGTGTAGTCAGTCACCCAGGTTACACATGTTTCTGGTCTCAAAAAGCTGTTTGGACATGTGATTTTTTGCAGAATCTGAAAAGTGGATTCAAAATGTGTCAGGCTGTAAAAGTACATATCACTTGCCAAAAAAAGAGTAGTAAGTGTGCTTTCAAATTGGCAAAGAAATTTCGTTTTCTGACTAATATCAAACCATGACTCTGTGTGCAAAGAGGAATTATAGACAGAGATTTATTGCGTATTACTCTGGTAATTTTACAGTTACATTAGTAGGAAAGGGGGAGCTATTTTTTCTGCAGAAGCAGACTCTTAGCACACACCCAGCTGCTTATCCTGTGGAATCATGCATAGTATTCACAACCGAGTGGGGTTTGAGGTTGCAGTCAGTAATGCAAATACATTCAGCAACACTAAGGCTGGTTGCCCTTGCTGGAGTGTAGTCAGTCACCCAGGTTACACATGTTTCTGGTCTCAAAAAGCGGTTTGGACATGTGCTTTTTTCAGAATCTGAAAAGTGGATTCAAAATGTGTCAGACTGTAAAAGTACTTATCACTTGCCAAAAAAAACAGTAGGAAGTGTGCTTTCCAATTGGCAAAGAAATTTTGTTTTCTGACTAATATCAAACCATGACTCTGTGTGCAAAGAGGAATTATAGACAGAGATTTATTGCGTATTACTCTGGTAATTTTACATTTGCATTAGTAGGAAAGGGGGAGCTATTTTTTCTGCAGAAGCAGACTCTTAGCACACACCCAGCTGCTTATCCTGTAGAATCATGCATAGTATTCACAACAGAGTGGCGTTTGAGGTTGCAGTCAGTAATGCAAATACATTCAGCATGACTAAGGCTGGTTGCCCTTGCTGGAGTGTAGTCAGTCACCCAGGTTACACATGTTTCTGGTCTCAAAAATCTGTTTGGACATGTGCTTTTTTCAGAATATGAAAAGTGGATTCAAAATGTGTCAGACTGTAAAAGTACATATCACTTGCCAAAAAAAGAGTAGTAAGTGTGCTTTCAAATTGGCAAAGAAATTTCGTTTTCTGACTAATATCAAACCATGACTCTGTGTGCAAAGAGGAATTATAGGCAGAGATTTATTGCGAATTACTCTGGTAATTTTACATTTGCATTAGATGGAAAGGGGGAGCTATTTTTTTCTGCAGAAGCAGACTCTTAGCACACACCCAGCTGCTTATCCTGTGGAATCATGCATAGTATTCACAACCGAGTGGGGTTTGAGGTTGCAGTCAGTAATGCAAATACATTCAGCATCACTAAGGTTGGTTGCCCTTGCTGGAGTGTAGTCAGTCACCCAGGTTACACATGTTTCTGGTCTCAAAAAGCTGTTTGGACATGTGCTTTTTTCAGAATATGAAAAGTGGATTCAAAATGTGTCAGACTGTAAAAGTACTTATCACTTGCCAAAAAAAACAGTAGGAAGTGTGCTTTCCAATTGGCAAAGAAATTTCGTTTTCTGACTAATATCAAACCATGACTCTGTGTGCAAAGAGGAATTATAGACAGAGATTTATTGTGTATTACTCTGATAATTTTACAGTTGCATTAGTAGGAAAGGGGGAGCTATTTTTTCTGCAGAAGCAGACTCTTAGCACACACCCAGCTGCTTATCCTGTGGAATCATGCATAGTATTCACAACCGAGTGGGGTTTGAGGTTGCAGTCAGTAATGCAAATACATTCAGCAACACTAAGGCTGGTTGCCCTTGCTGGAGTGTAGTCAGTCACCCAGGTTACACATGTTTCTGGTCTCAAAAAGCTGTTTGGACATGTGCTTTTTTCAGAATATGAAAAGTGGATTCAAAATGTGTCAGACTGTAAAAGTACGTATCACTTGCCAAAAAAAACAGTAGTAAGTGTGCTTTCCAATTGGCAAAGAAATTTCGTTTTCTGCCTAATTTCAAACCATGACTCTGTGTGCACACAGGAATTGTTTTTAGATATTTAATTTGTGATGGTGTTATTGTGATTTTCACTTGTAGGAAAGGGTCACATAGTATTTTAAGATTTGAAAAGATCATAAAAAATGTAGTAATATATTTAAATAAAATAATGGAATTTTTTTTTAGTTTTTTTCAGGTATTGCTGAAGAGCAGTGAACAAAATTTAAGATGCCTACAAAATCCAGACAAAGGAAAAACCACAAAATAAATCTATATTTGAAGACAACTGGAGGACCTAAGTTAGTTGGAGATGCTCATGTTGGGAAAAAGAGAAAGTCTTCTGGTAAGCAGACAAAAGATTTTTTAAACAATATTTTCAAAAAAAGGAAAAATGTACAAAATGTCTGTACTGGAAAGAATGTTTTAAATAGAAAACAACAGGAAAAAATTGAGCATTTAGTTAATGCAAATATACCTTCAGAAACAATAAAGATTAACTTAAAAAGAAAAACAGCGTTTAAAGAGATTCGTAGAAAAATGTTTCTGAGAAGAGTTATGTCCAATTTGATAAAGGATGTGAAGAAATATAAGAAAAAAGCTAAATTTTATAAAAGAAAAAAAGAAATTGAAGCCATTGCAGCAAAGGCTTTAGAATTAAAAAGGAAACTATTCATTTTAATTTTGAATAGTATGCGTACATTAGATAAAATTGTCAATGTACTGAAATCACAAAGGAAAAGACTAGTGAAAAGAACAAACTTTTGTAAAGTGTTTTTAGGAGAATGGATGCATAGTTCAAGTAGTGAACCTTTTTTTAATGAAGAGAGTTATTTTCAAAGTAATAGTTTGCTGCATGCAGTTGACACCAGAGGTCGTGCTTATGAAGTGAAAAATGGTTGTATAATGGAGAAGGAGAAAATGGTTCCAAGAGATGAGGTACAAGTGATGGCGGATGAGGCTATGGGGAGACGTCCTAAAGCCCCAGTGTACACTTGGAATTGTAGTAGTATTTGCACTGTGCGTCAGGAATCTATTGATAAATTTCGTGAGTTTCTAAGAGAATATAGTAAAAAAAGTGTTAAACAGAAGATTAAGGTGCTTCAAAGTCTAGATCCATGCAGAGTGAGAGAGAATACTGGTTTGCAGGGACATTCTCTGGCTTGTCTATCTAGAAAAGTGTGTAAAAGTATTTTTCATCATTTTAGGATGCTGGCTGTTCATCATACTGAAATGAGAAAGTTTGTGAGACGGTTGTATTTTGCTTAAAGTCCAGCAATAAAGTTAGATGAATTGAATAGGGCTCTGTTCCGTGGATCGGTATCAGATGTAGAGAAGGTTACTGATGAAATTCAGTTTTGTTACTTTGGTCCAGAACAAGAAAGTGCAGAAAAGGACACAGTAAATGAGGAAGAAGTTGAAGAGAATGTAGAACCCTCTGTAAGTAAGGCATTTAATGATCACATAACAAAATTTGCAATAATCTCTAATGAAAGACCAAATATTACTTGTATTTGTTGCCGCAGAACTCATTATAGAAAACAAACCAGGAATGTTGATCTCTACAGAAAAAGTGAAAATGAAGATAATTATAAGTGGAAGGATTTTGCCACATATATATTTCTTGAAAATTGTTTTGAATTGGGTGAAGATCAGCGTATTTGTAAATACTGTTACAACAAGTTAGAGGAAAATAGAATGCCGACAAGAGCCGTACATAATAATTTAGAATTGGATGCTATTCCTGCCGAACTTTCTGAATTAAATACATATGAGTCTATACTTATTCAATGTGTTCATCCTTTCCAGACCATAGTACGTATGGAGCCCAAAACTGGTAAATTACCTCCTTCAGATTTACTGAGAGGTTTAAAAGGTAGAGTGGTGTATTTGCCCTTGGATTTTAAAAAAAATATGGAAACTATTGATGCAGATACTTTGGAAACTGAACCATTAGTTATTCTGGTTAATGGTGTACCTACAAAGAATAAGAAGATTTGGCAGGAGCTGGTAGATGTACGGAATGTACAAAGAGCAAATTTGTATTTGAAAAGGAATAACAAATGGTATGAATCAATTTATATAGAAGAAGAAGAAGAAGAAGATTTACAAGAAGACACAGAAACACCAACTGGACAAATTGAAAAAGTGGACAAGTCAAAGGAAGAAGAAATTTATGAACATTTTAGCATACATCCTCTTCACTCAAAAGAAGTTATGGGAGACAATATTGATCTGTTTCAGATGAAGAAAGCAAAAGGAACTCCCGTGAGTGTATGGGAGGAGAGCTTGGAAGCTCGATGTTTTCCCCAGCTGTTTCCTACAGGAAAAGGAGGACGATACGATGAACGTCCAGAACAGATTCCAGCTTCTGAGTATCGAACTATAAGACTATATGCAGAAGATCCCAGATTTCGACAAAGTATTCCTTATTTGTTCCATCTTTTATTTGAAAGCGACTTGTCTGCATTATCATATGCAGTAAATCACATTTTAAAAAGTGGAGCACATTTACAAAATGTGTCTGCTAAGGATTTTATGGAGAAAGTGCAGCACCGAGATGATCATTTGGAAACACAACTGATCAATCTGATGGCTTGTCAGCGTGGGACAAATGAATATTGGTACCGACGCCATGGTGAATTAAAATGCATGTTACGGAATTTAGGAACACCAACATGGTCCCTTACCCTAAGCTGTGCTGAGTACACTTGGGATGATTTACTGGATTTTCTACGAGAGGCAAATTCAAACATTAAAAACATCGAATACAAGACAGCAGGAGAACTGTGCTCATTGGATCCGGTTAATGTTTGCAGATATTTCAATCATAGATTTGAGGCTATGATGTCCTTCATCTGCAATAAAAAAAATCCACCTCTTGGAGAAGTAGTGGATTTCTTTTGGAGAAAAGAGTACCAGGCAAGAGGTGCTCCTCATATTCATATGCTGTTGTGGATCAAGGATGCCCCAAAGTTTGGAACAGATACCGATGAAGCAGTGTTATCTTTCATTGAAGAATATGCAACATGTGCTATACCAAAAAGTACAGAAGAGAAAAAGTTAAAGGAGCAAGTTTTACGTTTCCAAAGTCATCGGTGTGGAAAATACTGTCGACTGAAATACAAGAGCAAAGATAAATACTACACTAAATGTCGATTTGGATTTCCTAGACCTGTTCTTTCAAATGGAAGAGTAAACAGTTTTATGTCATCTGTGAGACATACTATTACAAGAAAATCACCTAAGAATACCTACAACCTTAAAAGAAAAGAAGAATCAAAAAATATAAATGACTACAACCCCGTCATTTTATCCATGTGGAATGCTAACATGGATATACAGTATGTAGCTGACAATTCCATTGCTGTTGCTCGATATGTAACGTCTTACATTACTAAATCAGAAAAAACTGAATTGAAAGAAATGTGGGAAGAGATTTCTCACGAGAAGACTGTCAGTAAGAAGCTGTACAGTTTCAGTTTAAAGATGTTATCGCATCGAGAAATTGGATCCTACGAATGTTCAGATAGGTTATCTTCTGCAAGTCTCTACTCGAAATCAAGAAGAATAATTTGGGCAAGTTTAGGCCTTGCAGCAATGAGAAATCGGGTACTGAAATCTGTTGGAGAAATTGAATATTTGGCCGAGAATGACCCAGAAAGTACAGATATTTTGAAATCAGACATGTTGGACACATATTATCCCAAGAGAAGTCTTCATCTAGAGAACATGTGTCTTTATGAAGTGCTGCAGAACTACATTTATTCACGGAAAGCCACAGAAGACATCAACAATGGAAAATATAAAGTCATTGGTGAGGAAGGATGTTTGGTGAAGCAAACAAAAGGAAGTTTGATAAATCACAGGAAGCTGAGTTGCGACACTACTGACAAAAAGGAATTTTACTACTTGGCTCTTTTACAGCTGTTTAAACCATGGCGTACAGAGGATGAACTACTGGGAGAATTTCAAAGCTATGAAGATTCCTTTAATGCTTGCAAAGACAGCATAGAATGCAGTACTTTCACAAATTATGTGCAAATGTTAAATGAAGAAATTGAACAGGAAACTACAATTGCAGCTGAAGTAGCTAGAGACAGTTCTCAAGACAGCCAAAGTTCAGGAACACTCATTCAAGATCCCCTAGGACAACCAATCGTTGAAAATGAAGCTGCAATAGCCATGAATGAAGTGGAAACGGCTATGAATCAACCTCAAGAAGAATTTATAGACTTACCAAATTTGGAAAGACAACTGAATGAAGAGCAGCATCAAATTTATGAAGAGATCAGAAACAAAATTGATCACGGATTACTACATGAAAAAAAAGAGTGCTCATGCACATCATTTCATCCAATCAGGATGTATGTAAGCGGACAAGATGGAACTGGAAAAAGTTTCTTAATAAAAGTCATCAGAAGCTACCTACAGCAAAAAACGGATTCAACTTTGTCTTGTGTGGTTACTGCTCCAACTGGGTTAGCAGCATATAACATAAAAGGAATCACCTTACATCGTTTGATAATGTTACCAGTGGAGCATGAGAACAAAATACAATACCACAAGCTAACTGGAGAAGCATGCTTGGAAGTTTCAAGAGTATTGAAGAAGATGCAAGTTCTCATTATTGATGAGGTGAGCATGGTATCAAACTTAATGCTTGCCTTTGTGCATTTAAGAATGCAGCAAATTCTAAGGACAGACTATGACATGTTATTTGGTGGAAAACATGTCATAGTTTTTGGGGATCTTCTACAGCTTACTCCAGTTAAAGGACAACCAGTGTTTAATACTGTGACAGATGAAGACACAAAGAAGTCATTGGGAAGCATTGGTAATGCAAATATTTGGTCCTTCTTTGAGTACAAGGAACTTACTACTAATATGAGGCAAGCAAACGATGAAGAATATGGAAGTATTCTGAAAGATATCAGAATTGGACTACTCACTGAAGCTGGCACAAAAGCATTACAGAGTCGGTTGCTACATAATTTATTTCCAAAGGAAGAAATAGTTGCAGAGAAGATATACAAGAACATTGCAGAAAAGAAAAGTGTCATCTGCTTAATGCCAACTCTACGTGAATGCTCAATATTCAATGAGGAGCTTTTGAAATTGGAAAAGGAAGAGATTAGGAAATTGGAAGCAGTTGACAAAATTCAGGATGGAAGAATTACTATCACATTAACAGGCAAACTGAAAAATTAATTGGATTCACTAGAGAAGAACATTTCCAAAACTGCTGGATTAGAAAAAAATCTATATGTTTGCATGAACTGTAGAGTATTTTTAAGGAGAAATTTGGATGTTGAAAAAGGCTTAGTAAATGGAGCTATGGGAAGAGTTGTGGGTTTTATTAATTATCAGAAAAAAGATGGAATTGAATGTTTAAAAATAAAATTTGATCAGATTGAAGAAGTTATAGACATTTGTCGTTGTACAGTTCGTTTCATGCTTGTGAAAGACTTATATGTACAAAGGAAACAGTTTCCGTTTTCTCTAGCATATGCTGTAACCATTCACAAGTCTCAAGGATTGACTGTAGATTGTGCATTTGTAAACATTGGTTCAACTGTGTTCAAAGAAGGTATGGCTTATGTAGCTTTGTCACGAGTGAAAACATTATCTGGTTTATTCATGATAGACTTTGATGATTCAAAAGTTAGTGCTGATACAAACTGTGTAAAGGAGTATAATAGATTAAGAAGAACCTATGCTCCTCATTTAGGTCAGTATCCTGTGTTGGAGAAACGTGTAGTTTCTCGAAAAAGGAGAATTGAGAATATCTGTAATGAGGATGTAGAGAGGAGGAAAAAAAAGAGGAGTGATGTAATTGCAAGCAAAAAGAAAAAGGAAAATGTTGAAGAGGTTGTAGGTTGCCATTTTGAAAATAGCTCTGGTGTCAACTGCTACGCTAATGTAGTGCTGAATGTTGCATTTTATCTGGAAAGTTTACAAGAGCAGATAATAGTAAATCAGAGAAAAAGATTCTGTTCTGAGTTGAGTCTCCTTTTTCAAAAGCTGAGTAATGATAAAACTCAAATAGAAAGTGCTACTGAAATTAGAAAACATTTAGATGTATGTACAGGACGAACACAGTTTTCTCAAAATGTACAGCAAGACGCACAGGAATTCTTGATGTATTTTCTTCAGGTACTGGAAGAAGAAGGGGTGCCAATAGAAAATATGTTTGGTGTCTCTTATAAATGGGAACATAGTTGTGAAAACTGTTTCAATACATGTGGCTCTAATGTTGATTCTGAAAGGTTTATTTATTTAACATTGCCAGACAGTAAAACAGTCACTTTTGCTAAATTAGTTAAAGATGCTAATCATAGCATGGAATGCGGTGAGTGTAAATCTGACATGTTTTCAACGTTAATTTTAAAGGAATATGGACAGTATGTAATTTTAATGATGCAACGATGTAAAGCTGATGGTTCAAAAGTGGATACTTTAATAAAGAAGTTTATAGGACAGCAATTATCAATTTCAGGAAAAACTTTTGTAACAGTTGCAATAATTTTCCATGAAGGACCTACTGTAACTTCTGGACATTACACAGTTTATCTTAAATGTGAAAAAGGCTGGACACTGTGTAATGATTCCCAATTGATTTTCAAGCAACGTTTGCCTTTTGATTTAGCAAATTTGTAGAAAAGATGGATTGTAGTCACGAGGTAAGTTCAAGTAGAAGTTTAATGATAAGTTACAAGTTGTTCAAGATGGTAGTTACAAGTTCAGGATCCCACCAGGAGCTGCATCTTTGCTGCTCAGCCTACTCCTCCAACTGTCATTCCTCCAATCCACCAGGCACACCAACATTCTACACAGTCATCACGCATTCCAACATTCCATACACACATACTCATGCATACTGGCTGAGCAGCAGGAAGTGTAAGTACAACATATCCTCTTCCCTTGAGAAATCAACGAACTAAAAAAATAGAACAAGCTTTTAAGAGGGTAGCACCCATATGCAGAGGGCTTCTTAAAACATTGCATCCAAAAGAATATTTTAGATGAAGAAAAGATGCAAGATGAAGAAGAACATTGTAGCTGCAAGAAAATAGGTACGTATTGCAGAAGAACAGAGAATGTTAATGTTAATGTTAATGTTAAAATGGTACTTGTAGAGCGCACGGCTACTCAAAAAGAGTGTCCCGGCGCTTTTATTTAAGGTGAACTACAAAATGGAGACACAGCATATTAAAAGAGAAAAAGAAGAAGTAACACATTCAAAAGGAGAAGCAACCATCAAAGCAGGACCTACTGAATAAACAGCCAGGATTTAAGATCCTTTCTAAAGGCAAGTAAGCTAGTGGCTCCCCGCAATTTGAGAGGCAAAGAGTTCCACAACTGTGGCGCCAATAGACCAAAGGAACGACCTCCCAAGCGCACTCTCCTTACTCGCGGGATGGAAGCCAAAAACAGATGTTCTGATCTCAGAGAACGCGCCGGTCGATAGAAAGCAATTCTCTTTTGGAGATACTTAGCTCCCGTCGCATGGAGAGCCTTAAATGTCAAAGTCAGAGCCTTAAAGGCAATCCGCTTGCGGATTGGAAGCCAGTGCAGGGTCTGGAGTAAGCCCGCAGCACTGACACGTCTGTTCAGGCCAAAAATCGCTCTCACCGCAGCATTCTGCACAATTTGAAGCCGCTGTAGCAGGTAGTCTGGCAGGCCCAGGTACAGAACGTTGGAATAATCTAACCTGGAACCTATCAGAGCCTGCACAGTCAGCCTCCTGTGCTCCTCCGATAAAAGGGGAAGAAACCTCCGTAGCATCTTCAGGAGGCCGAAGCAGATGCCCGACACCCCCAAGATCTGCGACTTCATAGTCAGCCCATTGTCCATCTTAACCCCCAAGTTCTTAGCCAATTGGGATGAGCATATAGGGGGGAACATATTGGCAGGCCACCAAGCCTGCCAGTCTGGCTCCGTGTCGCACCCAAAGAAAAGTACCTCGGACTTATCGGAATTGCACTTGAGGCTGTTCAGTTGGAACCATTGAAACACAGCCCCAAGGCAATCCCGGATACTCTTCCCATCAAAGTCTCCTCCTCTCTTACACGAGAAGAGGAGCTGGGTGTCGTCTGCATAGGATACGATCCGGGCCCCAAACGACTCCGCCAACGCCGCCAGAGGGGTCATGAAGATATTAAAAAGGGTCGGGCTCAAGATAGAGCCCTGAGGGACCCCGACTCCCAGAGGCGGCATCTCGGCAGAATCAGGCGAGGCCCAGACCGTTTGCCGGCGGCCCGTTAGGAAGGAAGAAAACCAACTAAGCACCGTCCCCCGCAGTCCAATCTCATAGAGTCTTAAGAGAAGACCATCATGGGGGACGGTGTCAAAGGCCGCCGACAGATCCAGCATCACCAGCATGACTTTGCCCCCAGTGTCCAGAACCCCTTTAATGGTTTCTGAGACCTCGAGGAGCACAGTCTCCGTGCTAAGATTTGGACGGAAACCCGACTGAGTGGCATGCAAAATCTCATTTGACTCTAGAAAGTTGGACAGCACCGTCTGCACGTGCTTTTCGACAACTTTCGTAAGAGCCGGCAGCAGGGAGATAGGCCTATAGTTGACTGGGGCATTTGGATCCAGACCAGGCTTTTTAAGCAGCGGGATGACCATTGCTTGCTTCCAAGCCTGCGGAACCACTCCCTGACTCAGCGAGAGATTCAGTAACGGGTTAGCCAATGGGTTGACCACCTCGGCCAGTTTTGCCAGAATCTTAGCAGGGCATGGATCCAAGGGCGAGCCCGATTTCAAATTGCCCAGAAGTGCTAAAGAGGCGGGCGCAGGTAAGGGTGGAAATATGTCCAGCGTCAAACCTGGCAGAGCAGAGGACGATCGAATAGCCCCAGAATTAATTCGCTCCACGGAAACAGTTAATTTGGAAAGAATCCTGTATGTGTTGGATCTTGCTAGTAAAGAAACCAGCGAGATCAGAGGCCCAAGAATCAGAGGGTCTCTCTTCAGAGATGTTAGTCCGTGGGGAAATAAATTCTTTAACTATGGAAAAGATCTCCTTACAGGAGTTTGAGGCAGCCTCTACCCTCTCTGCCAGGTAGGCTTTCTTGCTCAGGCGGATATCTCGATGGTACTCCTTAACCAAGCTCTTATAAGTCAGCTTAGCATCCGAGTCATATTTTACTCACCAGGCTCTTTCTGCTACCTTGCATTGCTGCCGCCTAGCCGACAATGCTACGGAAAACCAAGGGGCGGAGACTCGTTTAGGAGTAAGACGAGGAGCCAGTTCCGGGGCCAAATCGTTAAGCCTGTCAGAAAGCCAAGCCTGTAAGGACTCCAGATCCTTCGACAGGTCGCCAGAGAGAGGGCAAGGGTGATCCAGGGCCGCCTGAGCCAGCATCTCAGGGGTCACTCGATGGTACGCCCTATGGGAACGACCATACTGCTGTAGGGCGGCACCAGCCAATCTACCTGTGCCTTTGATCAAAAATTTAGCCAGCAGATGGTCAGACCACAGTACCGGGATAATTTCTAAGACTTCCAGAAAGGAAGTCGAGAAAACCTGGTCCAGAGTGTGCCCCTTAACGTGCGTCGGCCCCTGCAAATAAGGGAGTAAACCCAGCGGTGCCATAGCCTCAGAGAATTTAATAGCAACCGCATCGGAAAGGTCATCCATCCGGAAATTGAAATCTCCGGCCACGATGCAATGTTCTGCTTTCAAGGCCAGTCCCAAGAGGACGGAGTCAAGATCTTCAAAAAAAGTCGCAGGTGGGCCAGGTGGTCTGTAGACCAATAGTCCCTTGACTGATTGATGCGGAGCCAGAGCGATGGAAAAGGCAAGGGACTCCGAGCCACGAATATCCTCCACTGGCAAGATAGTGCAAGCCCAGCCTTTCTTCACCACCAGTGCCACTCCACCACCCCTACCCTTCGCTCTGTCCTTCCTGAAAACGTTATAATCAGGTGGAATTGCCATGACGACGTCTGGGTTCGAGAATTCTCCCCACCATGTCTCGGTCAACATAAGACACAGTGGTTTAGCCGTGTCAAGGAGCTCGTAAATATCTTGTGCGTGTCTGCAAGCCGATCTGGTGTTTAGTAGCATGCAGAGAAAATCCACATTGGCGATATTATTGCCGGGGAGGCACGACAGAGCGCGGGAGGGACGCCATCCGCAACCAGGACAGATGGGCTTACCCCGATGACGTCCAGGGAAAACAGTGCAGCAGCCACTGGAAACAGTGCGGAGAGCACAAAGCTCCCCCGCCGTATAACACAGCATGCGAGGACCTGTATGATACACGCTGGATGGCCGAGCCTGTCCCGCCGCCCCGAGCGTTTCCGAGACGCTGACGAGCGCAGACGGGCAGGACTCTGGCTTGACTCAGGCGCGAGTCAGGCGCTACCGCGGCGCGTCACCGCTGTGCGCCAATGCGAGCTTTAAATAGGCAAAGAGGCGGAACAGCGGCGCTGGAGCGCTAACCCCCGAACCCAGGATGTGCCAATAGCCCTCTGCAAGATGGCGGCGGCGAGTCACGTGACCCCGTGAGCCCGGACCCGCAAAGTGCGGTGCTGATAACTATTATGGTGCGGGTAAGGGCCAGGGGGGGGCGCAGCTTTCGTAAAAGCAGGGAGACAAAACAAAAATGAAATTAAATACAAAAACAGGGAGGTTTTAAAAGTTTCCTCAGCAAGCCACGAGAATGCGCGCAGCGCGAAACCCTCACGCAACGTGGTAGTCACCTTTACAAGGCTGACCCACCTGCCCACTCACCTTAAATAGGCAAAGAGGTGGAACAGCGGCGCTGGAGCGCTAACCCCCGAACCCAGGATGTGCCAATAGCCCTCTGCAAGATGGCGGCGGCGAGTCACGTGACCCCGTGAGCCCGGACCCGCAAAGTGCGGTGCTGATAACTATTATGGTGCGAGTAAGGGCCAGGGGGGGGCGCAGCTTTCGTAAAAGCAGGGAGACAAAACAAAAATGAAATTAAATACAAAAACAGGGAGGTTTTAAAAGTTTCCTCAGCAAGCTACGAGAATGCGCGCAGCGCGAAACCCTCACGCAACGTGGTAGTCACCTTTACAAGGCTGACCCACCTGCCCACTCACCTTAAATAGGCAAAGAGGCGGAACAGCGGCGCTGGAGCGCTAACCCCCGAACCCAGGATGTGCCAATAGCCCTCTGCAAGATGGCGGCGGCGAGTCACGTGACCCCGTGAGCCCGGACCCGCAAAGTGCGGTGCTGATAACTATTATGGTGCGAGTAAGGGCCAGGGGGGGGCGCAGCTTTCGTAAAAGCAGGGAGACAAAACAAAAATGAAATTAAATACAAAAACAGGGAGGTTTTAAAAGTATCCTCAGCAAGCCACGAGAATGCGCGCAGTGCGAAACCCTCACGCAACGTGGTAGTCACCTTTACAAGGCTGACCCACCTGCCCACTCACCTTAAATAGGCAAAGAGGCGGAACAGCGGCGCTGGAGCGCTAACCCCCGAACCCAGGATGTGCCAATAGCCCTCTGCAAGATGGCGGCGGCGAGTCACGTGACCCCGTGAGCCCGGACCCGCAAAGTGCGGTGCTGATAACTATTATGGTGCGAGTAAGGGCCAGGGGGGGGCGCAGCTTTCGTAAAAGCAGGGAGACAAAACAAAAATGAAATTAAATACAAAAACAGGGAGGTTTTAAATGGAGAATGGAAGAGTGAGTGAAAGTATACAGCAAGGAAAAGAGTGCAAAAGGGAAAATACGAACATAACATAGCACATCCCCTTCCCTTGGAAACATAAAGAAGAAAATTTAGAAATTGGAATAACGAGAAACTGCAAAAATAAATATGAGATAAAGAGAGAAAACATATTAGCAATTCACATGAAAATAAGAATTTCAGATGGAAAAACTGTATTAAATTCAATTATAGCATGGAAATACTGTGCAGAGTTGGGAGAAGAGTTGATACCAAAAAAAGTATATAACCCAAACTAGTCACCCATTTCAACACCACGCACTAAAGAGGACAAAGTGTAGGACTTGGAGAATGGAGGACACCCGCGGAGTGTAAATTCCAAACCAATCACACTGTTCTACACGCCACAACCATATAAGGAACACTATGGAAAACTCAATGCATTTACTTAAATGCATACAAAATAAACAATTATAGGGTACACTGCCCATTGCGCACCAAAAAAAACAGACAAAATATATATAATAGGGAACACGGCCCATTGCGCACCATAAATTTTAGAAAAGGATACACTGCCCATTGCGCTCCAAAAAATATATAATGTATGGGAAACACAGCCCAATGCGCATTATAAATTTAAGAAAAGGGTACACTGCCCATTGCGCACTACATGTTACAATACTTGACTAAACCACCAATTGCACAAGTATGCAGGGAAAACAAAACAAAAATATAGGTGTAAAGGAAAACTAACCCACACTGCTAGATAGGAAATTATACGGGTAATGCAAGTGTAAAAAGGGTAAACGACCCACACTGCTAGGTAAAGCAAATATACTAGTTCATACAAGTGTAAAAAGGTAACCAACCTACACTACTAGGCAAACAATCTATACAAAAGTTAGGCACAAATGCTGTATAAGGTGAAATCAGTGTAAAGGGTGTGCGCACCACCCACACCGAAAGATAAAAACCAGTGTATAGAGACCGGCTCTAATACACAACTACCCTAAAGGAAGCATCTAAGCTTAGTGCCCTGAAGATATCTAGATCGGCCAAATCATTAACAATTAAAGCTCACACTAAATGCATACCACGTAAGCAACAACTCAATTAAAAATGAGTAAAATACAGAATAAAATACAGTGTAAATAACAGATTACTTAGTGTACTAAATAAGATAAGAACTGTGGTACACCTCCCCTTACACGCCACTTGGCAAACACTTTAGAGTCTCATTGGAATTAATACATAAGTCATTACAAGCACATTAAATCGTAATTATAAACTAATTGCAGATGACAATAAATATGAGAAAAGAAGGAGAAACGCCGGTGAGCGAACTCTCTCACCCGAGTGTTGAACGCGTCTCACACAGATTAGTAAATCCTTTAAATACTTAAAGAGGAGAGAGAAAAACTTGCACCCTCCGGCAACTGACAACAACGATGTCAATGGTTTTATATCATGGAAAGGTTGCTCAAAGACTTATGGCACCAAGTCAGCTGTTCGTAGGTTTTCGGTGAGCTGGAAAGTTCAGTATTCACCCAGACTGCCAACATGAGCACGAAGGGTTACGTAGCGTGAAAGTGATCGGGTAGCTGGCAGCAACAAAGATGACTCCGGATGAAGACACAGTCAATATAACTTTATAGACTCGCTCAGAAAAGCAAACGTGGTTGGCATACAGCACGTTTTGTGCTGGAAGTTGCTGGACATGATGAAGCACGCCAAACTCAAAATGGCGGCACGCACCGGTGACGCCGCGCCGGATGGCTCCCGGCACCACCGTGCTGCTAATCGTAACTAACATTGAAGCCTTGGAAACCGACAAACGTCACAGAGGATGCACAGCCGCTTCGCTGGACACTGGAAAGCGGTAAGGCTGCACGTGCAGTGTCATTTTGAATGAAGCACACACAAGGTGAGCACGCGGGTGTGACGATTTAAACTAAGCAATTGAACTGCCACATAAAAAGAGAACGGCTGGGGCCCACAATTAAATCCAAAAATTGGGCTTACCTCCTTCGACAACAAACAAAGATAAAAAGTGCAGTACGGTGCAGTTCTCGCCTCACCCAAAGCGCCGTCTTAACTACTCCTTACACAAAGTGCCCCTTGCAAAGTCCTTGGCAAAATGTACGTAGACCAGTGTCTTCTGTAGATAACGGTTGATGAAAACATTGCCAGACTTCATGCTCTGTACCACTGTATGACCTAGATAAAGTAGTCTCTGAATGTCCAAACATGTAGCTAGATTCTGCTGACAACAGTAGTCAAAAACTCGCCAGTCCCTGCAGTCTTCACAGATGCCAAGATCACACCATGACAAACAGGTGTAAGAAAATATGCCAGTCTTTGACATATACTGGTTAGCGCTATATCCTTTCTTTTTTTCTCTTTTTTTAAAGCAGAAATCCATAACCACAAGGAATGTGAAGCGCCCTGGGTAGGCTGTCCAGATGGTGAAGGACACTGGTGGAATTTACGAGGGCGTTCTTTTCCTTGATCTTTAAGTTTCTTTTCTTTGAGTAGTTTCTTGAATACAGTTCGATAAAAATGTAAATATCTTCACCTTCAGTAGTCTTGTCACGCAGGGTTTCTTCCAGATCGTCGCCAATGTAGAAAAGATGGATTGTAGTCATGAGGTAAGTTCAAGTAGAAGTTTAATGATAAGTTACAAGTTGTTCAAGATGGTAGTTACAAGTTCAGGATCCCACCAGGAGCTGCATCTTTGCTGCTCAGCCTACTCCTCCAACTGTCATTCCTCCAGTCCACCAGGCACACCAACATTCTACACAGTCATCACGCATTCCAACATTCCATACACACATACTCATGCATACTGGCTGAGCAGCAGGAAGTGTAAGTACAACAAAATTCCTATCTAATCTTCCTGAAACCTAAATTTTAGACACACTTGGCAAGATCTGTACAAAACAACTTTACCATTTTATTGGATTACCATTGGAATTTACAAATAAAAAAGATTTTTCAAATTACCATTTGGCCTAAAGGAAAGGTAACCAATTGTATTGTGGACTTATTTAATTCCTAATTAATCTTTCCGAAACCAAAAATTTTAGAGAGAATCGGTAACATCTGTACAATTTAAATTTTGGAATTTTATTGGATTGCCATTGGAAATTTCATCAAAAAAGATTTTTTAAAATACCATTTGGCCTAAAGGAAAGGTAATCAATTGTATTGTGGACTTATTTAATTCCTAGTTAATCTTTCATAAACCAACATTTTAGAGAGAATTGGTAACATCTGTCCAATTTAAATTTTGGAATTTTATTGGATTACCATTGGAAATTTAATCAAAAAAGAATTTTAAAATTACCATTTGGCCTAAAGGAAAGGGAACCAGATGTATTGTGGAGTTATTTGAGATATATTATTTTTGTGATTATGCTTCTGTAACAAAATTGTCAGACGGTATTTTAAAGAAATAGTTATTGTTATTAGATGATTTTTTTTTGAATATTTTGCATTTCTATAATGTTATGTTTAAGTGAGAATAGATTCTGGGCTTTTTTAAAACAATCTTTGAGATTGTTATTTTTTTTTTGCCCGCTGTTAAGTGATGAATGCAATTGCTTTCACGATTTATAGTGAAATGCAATATATTCTGAAAACAGCAAAAAAAGGCAAAAAAGTGTTTTTGGAAAATATGTAAATACGTGTACTGTGTTATATAATGATTTATTAAATATTAATACTTTTTTCTTTTTTTTCAGATTGTGAAAGAAAATTTTCGAAAAAAAACAACCATTTTTACAAGTAATTTCAATTTAAATTTTAATTAAAAATTAAATTGTTGGGTGGGTCAGGTAAGTCAGAAATTAGATGGTCCCTTTCTTCCACTTCTCCTCAAACAGATTTACAGTATTTAGTTATTAATCCCTCAAGGATCTTGAAATGTGGTAATTGTTTTTTAGTGTATTTAAAAAAAAAAAAAAAAAAATACGCGTACGGTAAAAAAAAAAAAAGTTTTTAAGAAAAAATAAAAAAAAGTTGAGAGGTGAGGTTGGCTCTTAAAAGAGCCGTTGTGTTCATGCAGGGACAGAGGAAAGGAAGAATGGGAACATTAGCTGGTAGGACAAATGTGCTAATCTATTTTGTTGTTAATGAGGGGAAGACTGGTCTTCCTATGAACAATTAGACCATGGCAAAATGAACACCGCATAGTAACCCTCGCAAACCGATGGTTCGTTTCCAGAGGATCAGAAAAAGGTGAATCTGCCACCACAGATGAAGGGCTCTGCTGAGCTTCCGAAGAAGGACTCGGCTGAGCTGCTGTGGATGTGCTTGCTCGACTTACTGAAGGGTTGCCTCTAGTATGTCGTGCATGTGTCCTAGGATGTACATCCTCAAGGTGTCTCAACATAGTGTGATTCCCGAAGGAATACTTCTTGTTGGGATTACCTCTCGAAAGTACACGCTGGCACAGCTTGCAAGTCACCAAGGCAGCATTTACTTTTTTCTCGCCCTCAGGAAAAGTAAAATACTCCCATATAAAAGAGCTCTTCTGTTTCCTCTTTCTCTGCCTGATGGTGGTGCTGCTAGCCTCACTCTCAGCAGAAGAGTGCTGGTCTGCCATCGTATCCCAAAGACAACTCAGCTCCTTCTCCTAAGGGATCACAAGCAGAAATGAGGGGAATGGGTGTGGTGTAGGAGAGTTCTAGAACTGAAACTACTTTGAACCAATCAAAAGTTTTGTTTCATGATCACATGACCCACCGTGCGCGTACGTTACGCTTACGTTACGCTTACGGAGCGCTTACGGTGCGCTTATGGTAAAAGTATGCATGTGCATAAAAAAGACACGCGCTCGCGCGCATGCGCATAACAGGCACTCCCCAACACTTCCGCGTAACGTGCGCGTGTAGCGTACATGCTTACGTGCCCCATACGCAGTACGCACGGCTACGTAAATTGCGTAACCATACGCAAAAAGAGTAGAAATATTACGTACATTACGCAAACCGTACGCTTACCGTAAGCTTACCGTACGCGCACTTAAAAAATAAAAAAAATAAAAGGAAAAAAAGAATCTCTATGTTATACTAATATATCTTACCTGTTTAGTAAAAAAAAAATGAAAAAAATAATATATTGCTGTATTTTTTAAAATTAAGCATAGTGTATTAAGAGAATATAAAGTAAAAAAAAAAAAAAAAAAAAAACTTGCAAATTAAAAAAAAAAAAAAATTAATATAAGAATTTGTATTAAAAAAATCATAAAAAATCAATGAAAAAACCATGGGAATCACACATGTTATAGGTAAGAATTAGCATTTAAAAAACCATACAAATTCACTGAAAAAACCATGGGTTTCACACACGTTATAGTTAGGAATTAGCATTTAAAAAACCTTGCAAATTCACTGAAAAAACCATAGGTTTCACACACGTTATAGTTAGGATTTAGCATTTAAAAAACCTTGCAAATTCAGTGAAAAAACCATAGGTTTCACACACGTTATAGTTAGCGGACATTTCACTCATAAAAAACCAGTGAAATTCCCTCATTATAGTTAGTTAAGCTAACTATAACTCGCGCACCCGCAATCCACTGCTGATGACGTAACATATTACATCACTCATGACATGGTCAGTGACATCACTCATGACATCACTGATGACATCTCAAATGACATCACTGATGACATCATCCTTGTGATAGAGTGACAGACCTCCTCTCACCCTAATATAACCGTTGATACAAACATTAAAAAATAGAAACTAAAATTTTCAAAACAATGGACATACCAATACCAGTTACAACAACCTCTTCAGTAATTCTTAGATGCACATACACATCCACTCATTCACCAACAGTCCTGTACAGTCACTCATACATGTACTCACTCATCATATGTACTCATACAGCTATACATCCTGTTACACATTGCCACTCATCCATAGAGTTACTCACACACATAGTCACTCATGCTAATAAAGAATCAAACATCCATTTACTTGCATATTCAGTTATACACACACCTCAACACGTACTTCTACAGAAACTTACACATACTTACTCTTTTAAATAATCACTAAAAAAACACATACTTACTCATACAGGAACTGTTTCAATCTCTCACTCTCACACATACTCACTTATATACACCAATAGTCAAATATACTTCTTTAAAACATATTTAGTAACTCATAAAGACACTATTGAGACAGTCATTCACTCACTAACACACCCATACACACACTCATCCAACCATACAGTCATGCACACATGCTGTCTTCAACACATACAACCAGAGAGTCAATCATACATGCACCTATGCACTACGTAATACCCCCCACCGAACCATGCAGACACTCAGACTGATACTCAAAAAACAACCTAAAATCCAATATAAACACCCATGTAGCTACTCACACACCCATGCAGCCACTTATACACAAAGTGAGAGACTGATACAGATATTTACATATTTAAACATTACTCACTAAGCCATGTATTCACTAAGATACACTTAATCAGTCAGTTACACAATCAAATTTTCAAAAACAAATCATCCTTTTATACACTTATATACCCATTTATTTTTCCATCGACCTTGAGATATACATATATAAAACATATTTAATTTTCAGAAAAACACACATTCACTGGATGATGTCATCAGTGATGTCATTTGAGATGTCATCAGTGATGTCATGAGTGATGTCACTGACCATGTCATGAGTGATGTAATATGTTACGTCATCAGCAGTGGATTGCGGGTGCGCGAGTTATAGTTAGCTTAACTAACTATAACGGGGGAATTTCAATGGTTTTTTATGAGTGAAATGTCCGCTAACTATAACGTGTGTGAAACCTATGGTTTTTCACTGAATATATATATATATATATATATATAGAGAGAGAGAGAGATATAGATATAGATATATATATATATATATATATATATATATATATATATATATATATATTCACTGAAAAAAACATAGGTTTCAGGCACATTATAGTTAGGAATTAGCATTTAAAAAACCTTAGAAATTCACTGAAAAAACCATAGGTTTCAGGGGCGTTATAGTTAGTTGGACTTTTCACTCGTACAAAACCATTGAAATTCCCCCGTTATAGTTAGTTTAGCTAACTATAACTCGCGCGCCCGCAATGCACTGCTGATGACGTCACATATTACATCACTCATGACATGGTCAGTGACATCACTGATGACATCTCAAATGACATCACTGATGACATCATCCAGTGAATGTGTGTTTTTCTGAAAATTACATATGTTTTATATATGTATATCTCAAGGTCGATGGAAGAATAAATGGGTATATAAGTGTCTAAATGGATGATTTGTTTTTGAAAAATGGATTGTATAACTGACTGATTAAGTGTATCTTAGTGTATACATGGCTTAGTGAGTAACGTTTAAATATGTAAATATCTGTATCAGTCTCTCACTTTGTGTATAAGTGGCTGCATGGGTTGGTGAGTAGCTACATGAGTGTCTATATAGGTTACTAGTTGGTTTTTTGAGAATCAGTATGAGTGTCTGAGTGTCTGTATGGTTCGGTGGGGCGTATTACGTAGTGAATAGGTGGATGAATGAGTGACTTACTCTTTGTATGTGTTGAAGACAGCATGTGTGCAGGACTGTATGGGTGGATGAGTGTGTGCATGGGTGTGTTAGTGAGTGAATGACTGTCTCAATAGTGCCTTTATGAGTAACTACATATGTTTTAAACTAGTATATGTGACTATTGGTGTATATAAGTGAGTATATGTGAGAGTGAGGGATTGTAAGAGTTCCTGTATGAATAAGTATGTATTTCTATAAGTGATTGTTTAAAAGACTAAGTATGTGTACGTTTCTGTAGAAGTAAGTGTGGTGGTGTGTGTATAACTGTATATGCAAGTAAATGGATGTTTGATTCTTTATTAGCATGAGTGACTATGTGTGTGAGTATCTCTATGGATGAGTGGCGTTGTGTAACAGGATGTATAGGTGTATGAGTACATATGATGAGTGAGTGCATGTATGAGTGACTGTATAGGACTGTTGGTGAATGAGTGGATGTGTATGTGGATCTTAGAATTACTGAATAGGTTGTTGTAACTGGTATTGGTATGTCCATTGTTTTGAACATTTTAGTTTCTATTTTTGAATGTGTGTATCAAAGGTTATATTAGGGGGAGTGGAGGTCTGCCACTCTATCACAAGGATGATGTCATCAGTGATGTCATCAGTGATGTCATTTGAGATGTCATCAGTGATGTCATGAGTGATGTCACTGACCATGTCATGAGTGATGTAATATGTGACGTCATCAGCAGTGCATTGCGAGCGCGCGTGTTATAGTTAGCTGAACTAACTATAACGGGGGAATTTCAATGGTTTCGTACGAGTGAAAAGTCCAGCTAACTATAACGCCCCTGAAACCTATGGTTTTTTCAGTGAATTTCTAAGGTTTTTTAAATGCCAATTCCTAACTATAACGTGCCTGAAACCTATGTTTTTTTCAGTGAATTTCAAAGGTTTTTTAAATGCTAATTCCTAACTATGCCTACAGAGATAGGACATGTGAAGAAAGAAGAAGAAACGCACAGAAAGAAAAAAAAGAAATGCAGAAAGAAGCAACAGAAGTCCTCAAAGACGAAGAAAAGTGCAGGAAGAAGGATAACGTGCAGAAAGAACAAACAGAAGAGCAGAAAGAAGCCTTGTTGCAAAATCATCCTGTACCCTCAACTTTTTCAGACGGATACTGGTGGTAACTGAATCTGACTAACCAGTCCTAGAGCCAGTGCTATGTTAAAAGACACTCAGAATACAGTGAAAACACCTACATGCACTAGGGGACACTATGCGTTGGGGTCCCCCTGTGATTAGCATGACCTCCTCTGTAAGCCCCTAGTATATAATAGGGCAGGGGATTAAATTTACCTCTTAAAACGCGCCACAGGGCTTGTTTGTACACGTCGCCTCCGGCCCCGTTCCCTCCCTTCCCCACTGTGTAAACACACTCTGTGGCCGTTTTAAGTTGGGAGATTAAGTCCCCTTGAATCCTGAGGGTCCCTAGGGTCCAACTAGACCACTAGGTACCTCCAGTAAGCGCCACAGAGCTGTGTTGCAGAGAGATGTAAAAAGGGGCACGGGCTAGACCACCTCCCTGCAACGCAGCGCAGTGGCTCTTACTGGAAGCACCTGGTGGGCTAGTTGGCCCCCAGGGTCCCTCAGGATTGAAAGGGAATTATTTCCCCAACTTAAAACGTGCCACAGGGCGTGTTTGCACACGTCACCTCAGGCCCCGTCCCCTCCCTTCAGCACTTTGTAAACGTGCCCTGTGGCCATTCTAAGTTGAGAGATTAAGTCCCCTTGAATCCTAAGGGTCCCTAGGGTCAAACTAGCCCACTAGGTACCTCCAGTAAGCGCCACAGAGCTGCGTTGCATAGAGGTGTAAAAAGGGGCGTGGCATCAGAACACCTGTCTGCAATGCAGCTCCCTGGCGCATACTGGAGATACCTGTTGGGCTAGTTGGCCCACAGGGACCCTCAGTATTGAAGGGGAATTAATTCCCCAACTTACACCTGGCCAGAGGGCGCGTTTGCAGAGTGTTGCAAGGAGGGGGCGTGGCCTCCGGCACGATGCCTGTCTTTTATTTATTTTATTTTTTTAAGAAGGAGGGCTGTGTGGCCCACCTTCTTTTTCTAATTTATTGGCCCTAGGGACCCCATCCCCCAGGGTCCTTCACCCTAATTTTTTTTGTTGAAAAAAATTAATTTGGAAGGGGGCCACATGGCCCCCCGCCCAAGGCCTTAATCGGTCCAAGCCCCCGGGTCATGGCCTTATTTTTTTTTTTATTCTTTAGGAGGAGGGCTGCGTTGCCCCCCTCCTCAGGCCACTTATGGCCCCGGGGACCCCATCCCCCGGGGCCGGCCTTTGTTTTTTATTATTTTTTTTAAATATATATTTATAGATTTATAGAAACACCTAAGACATGCTGGACAAACCATATGTACCTATCACCATGACGATTTGCGTGATATTCATTAAAAGGCGACTATACATACAATGAATCCACGTGGAATGTATTTATTTTCCACCGCTAGTGAAGCTCTGACGTGTCTGAGGCCCTACCATGCCTAAACCCGGCGCCCCCGCCGGTGGGTACTCTCCAAGTAGACACCCTTGTCGTTTATTTATACAAACATGGGTAGCTATTGACGGGCACATTTAATACACACGCACACCAAGCCATTCAAATGGGATGCATCAAAAATTCGACCAAACTATGCAAGAAACCCCCCTCATGGTTAAAAAAACACACATCCACCGCCGGATGTGTAATACTTTTTATTTTACACTCTGGAAAGGAGACGAACCTCACTTGAGAGTCACAGCACGCTCCTGGCTGAGCCCAATGCTGTGTTACACCCACCAGTGTCCACCGAGTGCCACACACCTCTGTGTTGTGTTCCACCAGCTAGTGCGTATGTTATGACACTCTCTAGCCCATGTGCACTGTAACACCACCCCGTGAATATGTCATGCCATACTTGCCTTCGCATGGGTTATATTGCCCCATCTAACGTGCCTTCCTCGATGCCTATGTTATAACGCACAGCGCTATGCCATACATATTACAATCTAGGATCCATATCTTTGTCACAGTGCATATGCAACATTACACTCCCCAGCACATATTTTATATCCAACTTTAGAGACTAGTTAGGTTACACAACACTGCCCTGTGCATATTACACTCCAAGGCGCATATCGCATAGCATGCGCTAGTGCCTGTGCTATCTCATGCTCTCCAATGAATCTGCCAATGCGCAGAATGTATTGCATATTATATTTCACGCCCCGGTTCATCTTATATCACACTTTTTGGTGCATAGTTCATACCATATACTATATCTAGTTTTCATTTTCAATCGTGCTCTCAGGACTATGTTCTATTTAACACTGCGTCCACCTACCCTTTTCACGGCCATTACATTTTGCGATGGGAGGGTGGAGGGTCAGGGAGTGTTTCTGCCAAGTGAGCCCAGAGTCACAGTCACAAACGTCCTCTTCTTCCTGAATAAAAGTGAGATTATGCTGCATACTTGTTCATATTTAAAGTAGTTCGCACAGACACACATTTTAAAAACAATAAAGTTCCTAATACCCACCTTCTCTGAACAGTTAGATTTCTGCCCCATCCACCTCCTCCCTATCCTCTGTTGTCTGAATCCATGGACTAGCCTCCTCCCTCATGCCATGCATGGTCTGATGTGCAGCCACTGCCCTCCATTTAGCATGATGTACCAGTCCACTCCTCCTGCACTCCATTGCCCAATTCTATGGCCCATCATTGACCTCCTGCTTAGCCTCTGTGCTTAGCTTGCTGCCCCATTCTCCTTCCACCTGCCCTCCGATGTCTTTGTGCATGCCCCTGCTCCATCCTTTTTGCCCACCATGTTCCTTGGACCTGCCACTCCTATCTACTCTGAGTGTTCTGTTGAGCTGCCACTCCCCTCCCACCTGCCTAGCATTGTCAGATGACTGTAACCTGTCCCTGCCACCTCCACCCTGCCTGTCCACAAGCCATGCCCCTATCCCCTTCCTCCTGTCCTCCATGGTCCATTTTACTGCCACTCGCTTCTGCCCTCACTGGTCTGTTGTGCTGCAACTGCTCCTCCTGCCTGCCCCACGCGGTCTGTTGTGAGGCCCCTTCCCCTGAACTCTCTTGTCTGTGCCCAGGTCCTGACCCTCCCTTCTATCCTCCATTGTCCTTTGTGCATGCTCCTGCACCCTCCTTCTTGCTCATCATAGCCATTGTGCTGCCACTAACCCTCCCGCTTGCCATGCATGGTCTTCTGTGCTGCCATGTCCCCTCCCACCTTCCCTGTGTGGTAAGCTAGCTGCCCCTGACCCCCTCCCACCTTCCCTCCATGGTCTGTGTGTATGCCATCATAGTCTCACTGTTGCTCTCCATGGTGTGTCTTGTTTCTAGTGCCCATCCTGCCTGACCTCCATGGTCATCTTGCTGCTCCTGCCCTGCCCCCTTGCCCCCAGCTCTCTGTTTCCATGTGCAGACCCCTATTCCCTCCCTCCTGGCTTGTCTGTTCCATTGTCATGCCCCTGATCCGTCCCTCCTGCCCTTTACGGTCTGTTATGCTGCAGCTTTCTCTCCTGTCTGTCCATTATGGTCAGCTAACTACCATTGCCTCTTTCCCCTCTGGTCTCTGTTGTCCATGTGCATGGTCCTGTTCCCTCCCTATTGCTTTCTATGGATTGTTGTGTTGCACTCCCGTCCCGCATGCCCTGTGTGGTGTATTGTGCTGCTGCAAACCCTGATGCCTGCCCCGTAGGGTAAGTTTGGTGCACCTCTCCATGTCCCTCCTGTCCTCTGTTATACGAGTCCATGTCCCTACCCCAATTCCGCCTGCCTACCATGATCCAATGTACCATACTTGCAAACATTTTGAACTTGGCAAGAGGGAGATTTTGAAAAAAAAACTGGGGTATTGATTTTCCCCTTTGAGTTACATTGAAAAAGAGGAGATTGTAGACAAGAGATAGATCAAATAAAGCCCATTTGAGCTTAAAAACATTGGAAGTTTCCTGGCTGAAACGGGTCTGTTGGCATGTATGGTTGTACTACCACTGCCTCTTCTTTCTGCCCTCCTTTCCACTGCCCTCCATAGTCTGTTGTGCTGCCAATGCCCTTCCTGCCTGCCCAGTGTGGTCAAATTGTTGCCTCTGCACTCTCGTACCTGCCTTCAATTTTCAGAATCCGTGCCCCTGCACTCTGCCTCTCAACAGTATCCCAATGAACAACTAGATTGCTAACATTCTATATTTATTACAAAAGTGTGGAACGCCTGACGTCATCTTGATGTAATCAAAACTGTAATACCTAGAGCATTTCCTTTAGAAATTACATATATGAGAGGGTCTTATGTGCATCAAAATTATGATTAGTGCTCTACAAAACTAAAATGAGGACATATTTTCTGAGTTTTCAAATAGCAACAAAGAACTTTATGTTTTTTTATCCAGTTGACCACTTGAATAAATGTTGCACTTAGGGGAGAGGATGTGGTGTTACTTCCAGAGCTGCAGACATTTGCAACTGGGGAACCAGGTTGGAGTTTCTGCTTCAGCTCAACATTCTGTGATTCTGGTCAAATCACTTAATCTCCCCATGTCTACAACCAAAATGAATTTGATCTTGTGTGATGTAACCAATGCTCATGTAAAGCACTCCAATACCTGACAAGTCTGCACTATATAAAACTGCAAATACACAAAAAATAAGTGTTTTGCACACTTCTGTCATTGGGCTACATGTGGGTTACATCTGGGTGATATTTGTGCTGCATTTGGGCTCTTTTGTCTCTGGTGGCCATCTTGGGAGATTTATTTGTTATGAAGTTTTAAGCTTTACCAGTTTATTCCAATCAAGATGGCTTCAGGTGCGCCATACTTTTGCCATAAGTAAGACAGTAAGCGCTCTAGTTGTTCTTAAGAACACTCTGGGACAATCTGTCATTGGGCTATACTTGGGCTACATCTGGGTGATATTTGGGCTACATTTGGGCTCTTTTGTCTCTGGTGGCCATCTTGGGAGATTTATTTGTTATGAAGTTTCCTAATTTCCTCATTTACTGCAGTCTCCTCAGTAGGAAATACTTTCAGTTTTTTACTTTGGTTCCATCAAGAAGGCATTCAGATGTGTCACACATTTGCCATAAATTCTGAATGTTACCCCTCTAGTTGCTCATTAGATCACTGTAGTAAAGCTACTGCTCACCAGGGAAGTCTGCTGCTGGTATTCAAAGTGCATGTTTCAGTCTGGATGTCAGAATTTTTTTATGAAATAGAAGAGGATTTGAGAAGTCAAAATGTGCCCTCATTTTTCTTTCTGCAGCACTAATCATAATTTCTATGGCAAAATGAACCTCCTCATTGTGTTCCTTTTTAAATTAAATGTTTTAAGTGTTACCAGTTTATCCCAATCAAGATGGCTTCAGGTGTGCCATACCTTTGTCATAAGTAAGACAATAAGTGCTCTAGTTGTTCTTAAGAACACTCTGGGACATTCTGTCATTGGGCTATACTTGGGCTACATCTGGGTGATATTTGGGCTACATTTTGGCTCTTTTGTCTCTGGTGGCCATCTTGGGAGATTTATTTGTTATGAAGTTTCCTAATTTCCTCATTTACTGCAGTCTCCTCAGTAGGAAATACTTTCAGTTTTTTACTTTGGTTCCATTAAGAAGGCATTCAGATGTGTCACACATTTGCCATAAATTCTGAATGTTACCCCTCTAGTTGCTCATTAGATCACTGTAGTAAAGCTGCTGCTCACCAGGGAAGTCTGCTGCTGGTATTCAAAGTGCATATTTCAGTCTGGATGTCAGAATTTTTTTATGAAATAGAAGAGGATTTGAGAAGTCAAAATGTGCCCTCATTTTTCTTTCTGCAGCACTAATCATAATTTCTATGGCAAAATGAACCCCCTCATTTTGTTCCTTTGTAAATTGAATGTTTTAAGTGTTACCACTTTATTCCAATCAAGATGGCTTCAGGTGTGCCATACTTTTGTCATAAGTAAGACTGTTAGCGCTCTAGTTGTTCGTTAGAACACTCTGGGAGATTTTGTCATTGGGCTATACTTGGGCTACATCTGGGTGTTATTTGGGCTACATTTGGGCTCTTTTGTCTCTGGTGGCCATTTTGGGAGACTTAATTGTTATGAAGTTTCCTAATTTCCTCATTTACTACAGTCTCCTCAGTAGGAAATACTTTCAGTTTTTTACTTTGATTCCATCAAGACGGCATTCAGATGTGTCACACATTTGCCATAAATTCTGAATGTTAGCACTCTAGTTGCTTATTAGATCACTGTAGTAAAGCCAGGGAAGTCTGCTGCTGGTATTGAAAGTGCATGTTTCAGTCTGCATGTCAGAATGTTTTTATAAAATAGAAGAGGATTTGAGAAGTCACTCAAAATGTGCCCTAATTTTTCTTTCTGCAGCACTAATCATACTTTCTATGGCAAAATGAATCCCCTTTGTTCCTTTTTAAATTAAATGTTTTAAGATTTACCACTTTATTCCAATCAAGATGGCTTCAGGTGTGCAATACGTTTGTCATAAGTAGGACTGTTAGCACTCTAGTTGTTCTTTAGAACACTCTGGGAAGCTGCAGTAGAACACAAAGGAATCAACTGACAGTCTCTGCCCTTGTTGGATGTACATGTTTTACTGAGAATGTCAGACTTCATTCTCACATGACTGAGAAAGATAATGTGAATTTACAGAAAATATGCTCTCAGTTTAGCTTATAGATCACCTTCCAAACCTCTGTGGGAAAAGCATGAGAAAATAGATTTCTCTCAAACATGATTCATGACATCTCAGCAGAAGGCTTTTTCACATGGTAAAATCACCTTAGAACACACCACAATTCCTAAAATGAGTATGGTACCATCAACAAATGATTTATAATGTAACTAAAGTCTTAAAACCTTCTATTAACTGCAATGCTTTTTAATGAGGTGCTATCATGTATATTGGTCCCAAGATGGCTGCCAACACTTCTTGGATGAAGTACTGACAGACAATCAGATCTCACGATGAGATGTGTGGTTAGGCTGCGCCAAGATATATCTATCTTTTTAACTCGAATTTTCTCATGAACTACTGAACGGATTTACACCATTTAAGCAAAAGGCATGAGTTTGAGCTGAGGACTACCTCTTTCCCAAATTTGGTGTAATTCCGTTCAGCAGTTCGGGCTGTAGCTGCGTCAACAGGTCCTATGGGAAAATGCATGGGGAAAATGTGTTTTTGGACCCCCCTTTTTTCTCAGCCCCCACTTGACAAATCACCGTGAAATTTTCAGGATAGGAGCGGACCGGAGCTGGCCAAAAGTTTGGAAAATTTCGCGAAGATTCGTCAATCGGCGCCAACGTTATTCCAAATAGAATGATGCGGATTTTCTATGGAAAATAGGTCCTAACTATAACTACCTACTGGCGACTGCCAGTAGGTAATATATATATATAGATATATATATATATAACCAAAAGATCCGCTCCTTACCTCCACTTTTGGGAAAAAACAGACACAAACCCAGAATCAGTGATTTGTTGATTTATTGACGTGAGCAGTCTGCCATTATGCGGTTCGGCAGCCTTTTGCCTTGCTCACATGATACATATGTTCACTGAAAAAATACAGGTTTCAGGGACGTTATAGTTAGTTGGACATTTCACTCATACAAAATCAGAGAAATTCAGCCGTTATAGTCAGCTGAGCTAACTATAACTCACGCCCCTGCAATGCACTGCTGATGACGTCACATATTACATCACTCATGACATGGTCAGTGACATCACTGATGGCATCACTGATGACATCTCAAATGACATCACTCATGACATCACTCATGACATCATCCACTTAATCTCTGATGCACCTATTCACACTCTAATATAACCTTTCATACACCCACTCTAAAATACAGACTACCATTCTCGAAAACCATAGACAAACCAATACCGTTAGTACATACCCACTCACTGATTCCTAGGTCTATAGACACATCCACTCACTCACCCATACAGTCACTGATACTTGCAGTCACTCATCAATGCAACCACTATTATATGCACTCATGCACCCATACAGACACTCACACACCGTGACTCACCCATAGAGTTACTCACACACCTAGTCAGTCACCCAAAGAGTCAATCACAATGCCATTTACTTACTTGTACAGTTATACACACACCACCTCACTTATTCATACCGATACTACCACATACTTATCTCTTATACAATCACTGACACAAGCACACACTCATCCATACATCCATTCTCACAATCACTCACTCTCACATGCAGTCCCTTATATACTCCAACACTCACATATACTGCCATTCACATATGCAGTTACTCCCACATATACCACTGAGACATCTATTTACTCACCAACACAGCCATATGCACACTCACTCACCCATACAGCCCCTCACATACGCACTCATGAACCCATGCACCCAGTGAATCACCTACTCACACATCCATGCAGATAGTCACACAACACACAGACACTCAGGCACCCATACAGGTTCTAAGACAACCAATCAATAACCCATATAGACACTCATGTACCTATTCACCAACCCATGCAGCCACTTACATATCAACTGACAGACTGATACAGACATTTACACAGATTAGTCACTCACCCATACATTCACCCAGACACGTATAATTATTCACTTATACAATCAGTCACACCCTGACTGAATCATCTTATATATATATCACATTGTTACATTTTTTTAAAACACTCACAGTCACTGAATGATGCCATCAGTGATGTTATCAGTGATGTCATTTAAGATGTCATCAGCGATGTCATCAGTGATGTCACTGGCCATGTCATGAGTGATGTAATATGTGATGTCATAGGCAGTGCATTGCGGGGACATGAGTTATAGTTAGTTCAGCTAATTATAACGGCTGAATTTCTCTGGTTTTCTGCGAATGAAATGTCAGACTAACTATAACGTCCCTGAAACCTGTGTTTTTTTTCAATGAATATCTAAAGTTTTTTAATGCTAATTTCTAACTATAACGTCCCTGAAACCGGTGTTTTTTTCAGTGAATCTTATATATATATGTTTTTAATCTCCTCTCACTCTTACAAGGAAGGAATCAGCACTCAGGTTGTAGTTTGGAAGTATTTAATCTACAAAGGACACGCTCCACGCGTTTCAGCTTGTCAGAACCTTGATAATGATACACAACGTCAATGTAGCTTCCTTATTTAAATGTACAAACATTAACAAAGGACTACATATTAATTAATCCAAAAAGCTGGCGGCCATATTGGCCTGGTCACAGTGCGAAAATTCAGGAATTCATACAATAAAGGAAAGAAAACAAGTGTTGATATGCACACAATTTCATTTTAGCATATCTTGCCCCGTGACCGCCGTACCTGTATGTTCGTCAACGTGACTTGTTCATAGTAAACATACTTATGATTTCAAACTTCAACATAAACAATGGACTACACATTACATTAAAGTGAAAGGCTATCAGCCATATTGATCCGGGCACTTTACATATTATAATGGTTCTTACATGAAAGAAAAGTAAAAAGGGGTGTTAATATACATACAATATCCCTAAATAAAGTTGTAGCGATTGTGGTTCCATTCCATTCACAGCTCATTTGAGATGTCATGGGTGATGTCATGAGTGATGTCACTGACCATATCATGAATGATGTAATGTCTGAGGTCATAATTAGTGCATTGCAGGGCTGTAAGTTATAGTTAGCTCAGGTAATTATAACTGCTGAATTTCACTGGTTTTGTATGAGTGAAATCAGAGTCAAACTATAAAGTCCCTGTAATCTTTGTTTTTTCTGCAAATTTCAAGGTTTTTTCAATGTTAAGTAAGATGCCTTTATCATTGGATGGTGGGGGGTTGGAAGCAGGGCCTGGCCTGGCATTGTGCTACCCCCATCCAAGCTTGCTGCTCCTGCCTCCCCTCTGTAGTGTAGTTCTTATATTCCTGATAGGCCCTGCACATTAGAATAATATACACTATAGTTTCGAAATAGGACTGAGGTCAGTATGTCTCTATCGAGTACATTAAACTTGGGGCCATATTATCAAGAAACAGAGTTAAAATTATTGCCGCTTTAGCGGCAGAAAACTGCTGCTAAAGCGGCGATAATGGGCTTTATAATATGCCCTTGAGAATTCCCATAGAAGCCCATGTTTTGGTGACAATATGGGCTTCTATTGGAATTCTCAAGTGCATATTATCAAGCCCATTATCGCCGCTTTAGCGGCAGTTTTATGCCGCTAAAGCGGCGATAATTTTAACTCCATGCTTGATAATATGCCCCTTAATTACTTCTTTGTGCCAGCTAACTCAGAGGTCACTAGAAACTTCTCGAATAAACAAGAAGGAATTAGTTCCTGACAACCGCATAAACATGACAACTTTCTTTCCCTTAGAATCGGAACAATCTCAGAATTGTGGAAACAATAGATAACAGTTTCACTCAGTCAATCGTGCATGCTTCGTTTCTGCAGAGTTACACAGAAATAGATAGACAGGCGTTTCAATAAAAAGGGTTTATTGAACAGTCGTATTTCTCGTACAAGAGATATGAACTACTACAATCGTAAGACAGAATGCGAAGTATAATATGTACAGCGTTTGCAGTAATATAAAATAATACTGCAATAGCATGGTTTATAGCTATGACAGATATTCATAAAAATACATACATAAATAACACAGGCTAAAATGTTAATACTCATCTGATGCTTCTAGCTAGTTCTACCCCAGTGTACGTAACCTAAGTGTAGTACGAGGTAAGAAGTAGGTGCTGTTTGTCTATAATCTAGCTTAGCTATAGTTGCCAAGATTTGACAAAAGTCCCTCTAGGTTCTAGTCTGCTCCATACCTTAGAATGAATGAGGTTGGAATCTCTTTCCGAGTCTCGATCTCTAACACCCCGCAAGGGGAGTCAGAAACACTTTCTTCCGAACTTGCCGTGGCAAGCCACGTCGTGCAAGTAGGCAGCCGAACCGTGGTTTGCCATGGTAAGTGAAGGTATATTTATACCTTTAAGGTGTTTAGGAATGCCAGTATTGATGTAAAAGTCGGGCAGGAGAACGTCATGAATGAACCCCTAAGGAATAGATGTTAATGCATAATGAATGAGTTCTTGGAGAAATCAATATCCAAGCAAGGGGAAGTCCTAAAGGCTTAAGAGACTGGTTTTCCAAGAACTCATTGCCACTGAATCCTGTTTGCGGCGTGTGGCAGCCGCTGCATTCCTTCACCTGAGTGACCCGACGGCCGGGCTTGGCTCCGCCCCTTTACCGACGTGACAGAACTTGCCAGGAGGCGCTTAAAGGCAGACGCTGCGTAGGGGCTTGAGGGGTGCCACTGAATCCTGTTTGCAGCGTGTGGCAGCCGCTGCATTCCTTCACCTGAGTGACCCGGGGGCCGTGTTTGGTTCCGCCCCTTTACCGACGTGACAGAACGCGCCAGGAGGCGCTTAAAGGCAGATGCTGCGTAGGGGCTTGAGGGGTGCCACTGAATCCTGTTTGCGGCGTGTGGCAGCCGCTGCATTCCTTCACCTGAGTGACCCGGGGGCCGGGCTTGGCTCCACCCCTTTACCGACGTGACAGAACGCGCCAGGAGGCGCTTAAAGCCAGACGCTGCGTAGGGGCTTGAGGGGTGCCACTGAATCCTGTTTGCGGCGTGTGGCAGCCGCTGCATTCCTTCACCTGAGTGACCCGGGGGCCGGGCTTGGCTCCGCCCCTTTACCGACGTGACAGAACACGCCAGGAGGCGCTTAAAGGCAGATGCTGCGTAGGGGCTTGAGGGGTGCACACTGAATCCTGTTTGCGGCGTGTGGCAGCCGCTGCATTCCTTCACCTGAGTGACCCGGGGGCTGGGCTTGGCTCCGCCTCTTTACCGACGTGACAGAACGCGCCAGGAGGCGCTTAAAGGCAGACGCTGCCCTTCCTCCCGCGAGGACGTGCGCGGGACGCGCCGGGCTGAGCCCGGGCAGAGGGCGGGCCGTCTGTGGCAGTCCGGGGCCGGCCGAGGCCGGGCTGGGCCACCCCCTTTGTGGCCGGAACGTAGGATCTAGGACCGGGGACTTACTGCCGCTTAAGGAGAAGATGTGCTGACAGTGACTCCGGGACTACACAAACGCAAGTCAGGGCGGGGAGGGGTATAACGAAGAAAAGCCCGTAGAGTGGTCAGACCTAAGAGGGAGAGGGGATACAGGTGTGGCTGTAAAACACACATATTGTATTCTGTTTTTGTTCTGGGTGGGGGGCACTAGGTTCACCTGTAGGTAGAATGGTGGGCAAAGTGGCAACTCGCTCGACTAAAACCAAACTAAAACCCCCCCCTGTGCCACATAGGCACACACAGGAGTTAGGCATACTTCCTCCCCCAATTGCCCAGCCTACTGCCATCGATCGCATGCTACAGAAAGCGATTGGGGCAGTAT
Organism: Triturus cristatus; assembly: GCF_964204655.1. NCBI lineage: Eukaryota > Metazoa > Chordata > Amphibia > Caudata > Salamandridae > Triturus > Triturus cristatus. The sequence continues at coordinate 506,060,889 of NC_140590.1, read as the reverse complement.
CAATCGAAATCGAACGCACGGAGAGACGACTATCCTTGACCCCACTTATGGAACCCTCTAAACTAACCCAAGAACCACTGGTAGAAATAGTAGCTACCTTATCTCCCTGCTCACAAGAAATTAGTGAGTCAGACATCCCGTGTGCACAACAGGACCGGGGGGAAGGGGGGCGAGAGTGGTCATATATTAGTGAAGCCAGCCCCGACAGGTAGAAAACGGAAACCGCGTATAACGAGACCTAAAGCTAAGAAACCTAGAATAGATACTCTGCCTGATAGAAAGGGTAGGCAAGTGGCGGAGGGGAGTAAAGAACAGCTTCCACAATATGCAGTTCCACCAATTTGGTTGGCTCAAATAATAGCAGAACTGCAAACACACCTGGAAATGTTCATTACAAGCCAAATAAAACCAATCGTTAGCAGATTGGACAAAATAATGAATGAAATAAAGAGTAGGGCTAGGGCAAGGGGCCCATCATCAGATTTGCCCAACACTATAAATATAATTGATTCTAACTCAGCCCCGGAAAAGAATGGGTTCCCATGTAGGCACAATGAGGGACAAGCAATAATTACATCAGGGGCACATTCGGGTCAGCAGGACATGGTTACATTACTAAATGAGAGGGACCCACACAATAGACTGGAAGAACAAAGTACCCCTCTGTTAAGGTCCACTCAAACAGGCTCACAGAATACAACATTGAATATTAAATCAGTGAACCAGCCCGAGAGTACACTCAAAACCCCACCCGCTATGACATTACCTACTATCAACTTACCCCCTGAGTCGTGCCCCTTTGTAGTAATTTTTACAGCGGCTCCAGAATTAAGGGGCGAGCAGAAAGAATCACACCAGGAATTGAAAAACAAGACCATACACTGGCTGAATCAAAATAAACCATTGCCAAGGGATATAGATGGTGAAATCTTACTGGTGAGAAGGTTAAATTGGCTCGGCAATAGGAGAAAAGACATTGCCGGCAACTGTATTGTCGCCAATTTTAGGGACAGGAACGTTGTGACACATATCCTTAATGAAGAAACAACGAACTTTGCAAGCAATATAAGACCTCTGCCCTTAAGCTATTTTTACCCGAGCCAGCCCAGAGCACAGGGGGTTTCGAATCACACGGATGACCGAAGGGAGGGTCACCTGGTACATCATAGGAGGGGTTTGAACTAATCGGGAGGGTGGATGGGGTCTAGGGATGGAGGACACCCTAGTTGGAGAAACAGGTTTAGTCCTCTGGTGGCCCTATGGGAGAATGACTGACTATCACCCCCCCCCCACAACAGAGGGACAGTATAGAAATGAGGGAAAATTACACAACTGGGTGGCAGTAAGTGGAGTACAGAGAAAACCACTACAGGAAACATCACCCACAGAGAGTCGTCCGATAGAAAAGACAGGAACACCAAGGGACATGCGGGCGCCGTGGGTGGCAGAGACTATAGTCCACCCGGTAATAAGTAATGATCCTAGACATCAAAACAATTTAGGTGGAAGGGGCTCAGTGGGAGACACTACACAGGATATGGGGGCGGTAAGGAGGCACACACTACCCTTAGAAGGATGCCTTAATGTAGTATCAAGTAGCAGAGGCCTTATAGACAGGGGCCGTGAATTAATAGTAAAGAGAGGCCTGAGATTTATCTCATGGAATACGGCTGGTCTGGCAAGCAAATTTAACAATCTGGAATGGAGAGAATACATGGGGCAGTTCCAGATAATTAGTTTGCAGGAGACATGGGTGACCGACAACAGTCCCTTTCATATTTTAGGCTACAACTGTTTTTTTATCACTGCCACGAAATCTAGTTCAGGTAGGGCCAAAGGTGGGTTGTCCACATATGTAGATTTGAGGGTGCAAGGTGTATGGACAAACATGACTGGGTCTTCCCAGCACATTCAGTCACTGGGATTCAGATCTAATGGGTTTAGGTTAACTATGTTCAATGTCTATAGTACAGGAGGAGGAGGGGAGAATAACCCCATCCTTAGGGAGCTAGACTCTCGATTAAGACATGAGCATCCCACAACAATAGGGGCAAAGACCCCTTTGTATATAGTTATGGGAGATTTTAATACCCATTTGTGCCCCCTTATGTTTCCTGTTGAGACCGAAAGGTCCAATTGCCAAGCTAGGAAAGGTCCCCACTTTGACCACACATTGGAGGGGAGGGCCTGGAGTAAGATCCTGGATAAGCACGACCTGGAACATACGGTCAATATGATGACGGTGGAGAGTGATGGCTCCCTCCCTCCTCCCTTTAAGGGAAGAGGGTGTGCATCAATCATTGATTATATTTTAGTCTACAGGCTCCTAAAAAACTGGGTTATGTCAGTGGATATTGAGTGGAGTCCATTCAGTGACCACAATCCCCTCATAATGGAGCTTTTTTATCAGACGGAAGGGAGAAAGAGTCATACGGATGGCATTGCCATGAGTGCGACTGACCAAGGAAGGTGCCTCAGGTGGTCAAAAATAGATGGCACAGAATTTTATAAGTCCCTAATGGTCCGGGGAAAACAACCAATTGAAGATTGTTTAGACCTGGACATTGAGGGCCTCCAATTAATGAAAGCATTTGGCCATTTAACCAACTTGGTAGATGGGCTATTATCAACAAATGCGCCAAAAAGAAGGGGTAATCAGCCAAGATGGTTTAACAGTGAGTGCTCACGAGCTCTTAGAGATCTCAAAGGTAGTCTGAAACTTAAGCCGAGGGATAATAAGAAAATAAGGCAGTGCAGATTGGTATATAAGAATGAGGTCCAAAAGAGGAAATTTGCACTGCAGGGTGCAGCATGGGCAGACCTAAGGGAGGCGGCTGAAAAAAAGGATATCACCAAGTTTTGGAGTTTAATAAACAACCCATGCTTTCAAGACAATGCCCCTGAGATCGGACCAAATATTTTGCCTGAGCAGTGGCTGGAACACTTTCAGGGTCTGTACAATTACTGCAAGGACCCCATTATAGAGGATGAGATGGTGATCCCAGATTTACAGATAGTGGATTTTACCTTATCCGAAATCAGGGTGGGCATTGAGGGCTTGACCAAAAACAAAGCTCCGGGCCCAGATGGGACCCCCCCGGATCTATTTTTGAGTAATGTAGACCTATGGGCTCCAATTATCACAAGGGTCATAAATACAGCAGTCATATGTGGTCTACCTCGGTCCTGGTCTACGGCAGTTATAGTCCCCATTTTTAAAAAGGGTAATAGGGACAACCCCCAATGTTATCGGCCAATTTCACTGATCGATGTAACAGCCAAAATTTTAGGAAGGGTCATTTTGAACCGACTTATTGAATGGTCTGAAGACAATAATATTGTCTCAGACATACAATACGGTTTCCGATCTGGTAGATCTACTAGTGACCAATGTTTGAACCTGTACATGCTGGCCGCAAAGTATACTAAAACGAGCAATGAAATTATTTATTTAGGGTTCATGGACCTCGCGGCCGCATTTGACCATGTAAACAGGAGTAAACTCTGGTCGATGTTGAGCAAGTTGGGAATAGACCCAGGGCTGATTAACATACTGAGAGAACTACATCGAGACACTACAGCCAGGGTACGTTACAACACTGATGGGGGGCTAACAGAAGCCTTTGCATGTACTAGTGGAGTAAGGCAGGGGTGTATCCTTGACCCTTTTTTATTCTCCCTCTACATCAACAACGTAGAGCAGTGTTTAATTAATCTAAACACTGACTACCCAAAAGTAGGATCGCGTCACATTCCGGTCCTATTATATGCCGATGACGCGGTGCTGCTAGCCCGCACCCCGAAAGGTCTACAGATACTGATTGACGGCTTTGTTAAGTTTATGGAAGCCTTAGACCTCTCGGTTAATCTTGGTAAATCTTATGTGATGTCAGTAGGCAATAAATCACGCCCCAACTTTGTGTACAGGATTGGGGGCCACATATTGGAAAAAGTGAAGTCCTTTTCCTATTTGGGGCTACGATTCGATGAGTCATTAAAATTTTCCCCTCTAGTGGAGGAACGATGCGGAAAATTAATTGCTTCGAATGGAGCCATAGCGAGTTATGGGAGGAGATTGGGCAGATGGTCCCCGGAACAAACCATGAATCTCTATAATTCCATCTGCTGTTCAAAAGCTATGTATGGTGTGGAAGTGTGGGGATATGTAAATACGGATCAGCTGCAGTGCGAGGAAAATACATTTTTCAGGTCAGTCTTAAAACTACCCCAGAGTATTCCAGCTGTTATTGCGCATAGAGAATTGGGGAGGCCTCATATCGAAGATATGGTCAAGTTTAGACCTATTTTAACTTGGCTTAAAATCTGGACAAATCCAGAAGCCATACTGAGTAGGCTCGTTTTAAAAGACTGCTTGACAAGAGATAAAAGTATGAATATCCCATGGCTAAAATATGTTGAGGCTAACCTGGATAGCCTAGGCTGCAAAGATTTGTTTACAAACCCAGAAGCAATCACCACTCAAGATAAAATGACACTAAAGAGATCCTTCATGGTCCAAAGAGACACAAGGAGAACACTAGAGGAAGTGTCCAAAGGTGCGGTGATTGCTCATAACACGGTTAAGACCACCGAGGGGATGGAACCCTATCTCTATCTCATGCACAACGCCCAAGGGAGGTTTTTAATGTGTCGCTTTAGGCTCAATCTTTTACCACATTTACTGGAAGATCCGCCAGGTTTTACAGTGTCAATTGAGCAGAAGGGTGCCTGCGGCTGCGACAATAGGTCTCCGCAGGACACCCTTCATTTTGTATTTTTTTGTCCTTTTTATTTAATGCCACGGCGGAAGTTTTTAATAGAAATTTTAAAAAGGGCAAAGCTGACACAAGCTAAACCTGCTCTGCTCTTTTTACAACAAGCTAACGAGCCGTTGACATTATGTTGTATGATGAATTTTATTAAAGTTGCGCTGAGACTAAGAGAAACTAGAGGGGAGGTTTTAATGTGATTATTATGGTATGTGTGGTCCGCCTTTTCCTGTGGTTCTAATGTAATATGATTTTTAGTTAACGGTCCGAGGGTGAGTCAACTGTGTCTCCCCTTGATGAATTGTAATTCCAGCCAGGGTTCTTAAGATGATTTAATTGTGTTTTTAAGGATAAACTAAATTGTCTGTATTTATATGACTTTTATGGTGTTTTTTAATCACCGAATAAAGAACTACTGACTGACTGAACTCGTTGTGACGTAGATGAATGGATGTAGGTAGCCATGCCTGTATTTGGTTAGCAATGAAAATTCCTAAATACGGGTAGGATTTCTATGCCTAAATATAGGCAATGCGAATTGTGCCTATATAAGGACATAAACCGGGAAACCTATATACGGTATCTAAATCGACACACAACACCCACTCCACTTTCGTATGAACGACATAACTAAACCCTAAATTTGCTAAACATATCTAAAACATAGCTACATATGGATGGCTAAGAACATGTCTAAAACCACATTGTAAAATGCATAAAAACTGTTGCCATGCATAAAATGCACTGGTGCTGTACATATCAAAGCAATGTTTCATTCTAAGCATATATTTGCATTGAATGCTAAATTAATGAACATACATATATATATTATGAAATAGCTCGTAAATACAGAAGAAAAAAGCCGAAACCATTTCATGTCAAGTTACATAAATCAATTGTGTTTGACAAGGTGACATATAGTCTCTGGAAGTGTATCAAATAATTCTGTTCTCTATGAATAGTTCTACTAGAAGCAGATTACTGTGCCATAAAAAGAAAAAGTCAAATTTGGAAGAAAAAAAACTTAATCATAGGAAAAAGTTCCAAGTTTTAGTCATTGTTTTGAAAAAATGAAGGCCAATTTCAGAGTCATCCCGGTACACTGTGTGCTGAATCAAAAGTCAGAGTAGGAGGGTGGAGAAAACATGAAATCGTCTAATCCTTTAGACAAAAAGTCATCTACCATTGTAGGTGAAAGTTGGATTACCTCGTTTAGAAGACTAACCACACATAGATGAGAAGCATCGCCTTCAGCATTGGTCGCATCAGCAATGTTCGTATCAGATGTTACCTGCGTGCCTGTTATTTCCTCTCGTACCTCAGCAGTAGCAATTTGCGTCTGTGAGGTCTCAATGAATGCCGTCATCAGGATTGGTAGCCGCTGGGGACAACACACAGCATGAGCCGTTACCGGGTCCAGCAGAGTATCGATATTTGTAGGCATGACTGATGGGAGTGTTAGACAGATGTCTAGCATGCATTCTTCACTGCAAAGCAGGCAGCGTAGAACAGGTAAGATGCAATCTTGCAAGATTGGTCCGAATGACAGAAACCATGTGGTATTTAATTCTCGAAGGCGAGGTAAACTCAAAATTTGGACGATGCGCTCATGACACCTTATCTCCAATAGAGCTCTCTCTATGCTGCTTGGAGTTACGTTGGTGATTTGGCTTGCCATATCGGAGCAGTAGGAGCAAAAATAGGATCCCTGCAATGAGTCCAAAAAGTAGTGGCAGTCCGCCAAACACAGAGTGCACGAAGTTGGGAATTATTCCGAGGACTGCTTGAAAAGGTGCTAACAGTCCTGAACACACGGTCTTAAATACATGTACAATACAGCTCGTATCAGACATGTTTAAGATACGTTACAACATTTCTGAGAAATGTATAGGGCAGTTTGTATTCAAAAGGGCATGTATCTCGGCAGAAGTCCTTGCGACTTGTAGATCATAGGATTCTTTGGCTGAGGTCAGTGGCACAGTTTGCTGTAAAAGAATGGCTTTCATTCTGGTTAGAGTATCAATTCGTATTGAAGAGATGTTCAGTGAAGGCCATAGAGTGACTCCCTAACTGTCTGTATTTGTGGAAACAAAACTTGCATACAGCAAGTGACCCTGGATGTAACCGTTACTAGATATGGGACACCTGGCAACATGCCACAGCAGCTGTGATTATTCAACATGAGGTAACTTCCATTTGAAAGTAGTCCAAAAATTGGATTAATCACTGCAGCTGGTGAGCCTTGCAGGTGACAGAATAAGTTTGAAGTGGAACCATCGCAGGCCCCGTGTAAATTAATACCCTGACAAAGGAGAGAACCGCTTAGTGCGTTTTCACAGTTTGTACTGCTAAGAAAGACTTCACGTCGCCCACTCCAACATCTATGTGTGTAAGGTAAATCCCAAGATGTCTTGATGTATTCTTTACCCAACCTTTCATATTTGCCTGCTGGTATGTGTTTTAGGCAATATTGAAAATGGAAAGTTGTAACAGGCAGAGTAATTTTACCATGTATGATCCACTCAGTAGCTGGTTTTTCTGCCACCATGAATGGTAATTTTTCCAAGTTTTCAATGCTCAGCACCGTATAGTCTGCTCCCCTTTGTGCCAGTCTGATCTATTTATCAGTGAGATTGAATTCTGAAAACAGTGACATAGTGTTGATTAAACACCAAGGCACACAGCCTGAACGCAAGTTTTGGAGCGTCCAGCCTAATAGCATTATAGCAAAAGACACACAATAGCATTATAGAACGTAATTGAGACTAATCATGTTGCAACATGACCAAGTCTTGTTCCATGATTTTGACACGGTTTTCTTGCTCCTAGCAAGAATGCCCTAAGGTCTGTGTCTTCTTTAAGTAAAGAAAAGTGTTATTTTACATCCTGCAGTGTAGCTTTCTGTAGCCAATCAAGGCAGAGTTTCCTTACACTCTATGTTGTGACTACCCCTGGATGCTGTCTTTGAACATAGCGTGGGTCTGGCCTATTGATAGTGAAACCCTGTGTTTTTTTCAGGAATCGATCTTGACAGTTGTTTGTATCTGTTGGCCAGAGCAACTATATTTTCCATTCTGGATCTGATCTGTTCTGATGCAAAATATTATGCATGTCGACCTATCCCTGTGTAGTGCTATTGCTTGCAGGTATCGGTATGGTCGGTGTGTTCATGTCTTTGATCTTAGCTAACCCAAGGCAAGATGTTTGTTGGACAGTTTCATTCAAAAACATAATTTGCTCAGGGATGATACAGGCTCTAAACAAAGCTTCTACCCCCTGCACTTGCCAATCTTTTGTATCCCAGACATATTTTGTCTCAATGTTGTCTTTCCAAAAGTCGAAACCCTGTCTGGACAGTTGGGCAATAAAGGCTGCAGAACAAATCTGTTTCGTATTGGTTAACATATTTTTCATTCCTGTCTTATTTACATTCCTAAAACAAAATGTCTCTGGATTTGATAAGTTGATCCCTGAAATATATGGAAATTTCATTGCAAAAGTTTTTGAGCTACCCCTTGGAGGTGTAGGACAATGTTCCTATTGGTTATACTTATATACATTTCTTGGTGATGCAGTTTTATGCAAGAAATGATGACCATAGTGGTTATAACAATACATTTGTTCATAGTCTGATGAACCCTCTAAATATTCATGATTTGTGAATACTGCAGATGTGTGATGCAAAAAGGTACAGAGTTCCTCTAACAAAGAAAAGAAGGGGAAAGATGTATTGTCATGTGTCAAAGACAATGGGGCCTAGTCGTCAATGAAGCAGGTCGAGAACAGAAGGGGGAAATCCCTTGTTGGAACTAGAGCTCTCACACACCCAGCAAGCTAGGTGTCATGCTTCATCATTTGAGCCTGCCCCTCGTCAGGTCGGCGCTGCAATACCTGACGGGCACCCAATATTGAGGTTTTTTGGCAGGGATCTTTTATTCCTGCCGGAGGGTGCAGTGGGGGTAAGGGGCCCTAGAGTGTGTAGATGTGAGTGAAATGTAAAATAGGTGCTGTTAGTCCACACGTGAATTTTATTAAAGTGGGAAACAGCCTAAGTAAAAGCAATAGGAGTTGAGGTGGGTATAGAAACTAGTGTTTATGTAACTAGTTATGCATGCCCTACTCTCAAAAAGATCGACATGTTTCGTGCCATGGTAGCCAGAATGGTCAGGGCACTTCCTCAGGATCAGTAATAGGAACTATCTACAACAATAGGTACGTGAGCAGGCTACATACCTAACAGGTTCAGTAAGGTAACCTAAACTGCTATCAAGGGAATCTTGCAGCAGTGACCGGCGGGTATGCGAGGACTCCGATGTGGGTCCAGCGTCGTAAAACGCGTATATTCCTGAACCTACCCCTGCCGCCGGACCTGGGATGGTGAATACTGCAGACATCTCTAGATCAGACATCATGTTATTAACAGTCTCGAAGTCCCAATCATCAGAAAAGGCACTAGAGGTAATAAAGTCACTTAATGAAATTTTAAATAAGTGTGAAATCTTCAAATGTTCCGACGGGCCAAAAATATCATATTCAGTTCCTTCCCAAACTATACCATCAGGTATAGGAATGGCTGTGATGTTCCCTACTGACAAGTCTCTTGCTTCACGATGAGATGATTTGTGTGGCTGGAGAAGTAAGCTCACTCTTTTACTTGCTGTGTCCATTTGAATATATCTTCCATTTACTAGCATACCCAGAGTTATTACCAGAGCTAACCAAAGTAGGTTGAAGAATATTCCCAAAACAATCCATAGTTCAATCCATGGTGAAACCAGATAAGTCTTTTTCAGGAGATGAAAAAAGTCTGTTGCTTGGTCTTTGAAAAGTTCTTTGTGCTGGCGTCGTTTCAGGTTCGCTGGGATCCTCAGAAAAGTTCATGAAATAGCCAAAGGCAGTTCTGTCAATGGTTGGAATTGCATCAGGATTCGTTGAAATTGCTGGAACCAGTTGATCACTTGTTACTTCGTCGTAGACATGTGTATCAGGATGAACTGTTATTTGGGTCTCAAGAGGGACGAGTTACATAGCTTTGTTGCTTAGTCCTTTATTTCTCACTGTAGAATCTTCAAAGGTGATGAGTCTCTCAGATTGAACTTCTTGAATTGTAGCTAGCGGAGTGTGCCTGCTACATTGTCGGAGTCCACTTGGCCTACTGCTTAGTATTGGCCACATAGTGTGGTTTTATCAGGTCGATGGACACAAATCTCTTCTCCTCTTTACCAGCAAGGGGCGGCAGTAGTACTGTTATTGATCCGTGGATTGCTAGGACAGGTACTGGTTGTCTGTAAGAAGGCCCAAATTCCTTCTTGTCCGTGATCTTTTCTCTGACTTGACCACCAAGCTTTGGGATCCAGACAGGCCTTGCTGGGACGGTTGTTTTTTCCCCAGTGGCGGTTGGCTTCAGGAACACATTGCTTGTTTTGATCTTAGTTCATTTAAGTCCTGTAAAACAGCCAAACGATATTTGATATCAAACTTTTTATTTTCCACCACTGTGCCTTTCATGTCAAGGTCCAGAATCAACATTCTAGTTCCAAATAGAACTTCATATGGAGTGACACCCCCTAGAGAACTTCATGACAAATTGATAAATGAGCGTAGGACCCCATAAAGATGTTTGACCCAACCATCACCCGAACCTAATTCCCTAGCTGTTATAGACTGCTTTATGTCCCGGTTTTTAATTTCCACAACAGAATTTCCCTCGGACGGAATGGAGAAGAATACCGCAATGCTACGCCCAAACTGGCCATGGCTTCTTTGTAAGCTCGAGAGCTAAATGCAGGACCCTGGTCAAAATGTAGTGTGCCAATTGCGTATGTGCCGATAAAGACTCGCAAATCTTTTATAACAGTTCGAGCCTCAGCCGAGCGCTGAGGCCACATCCACATCCAAAGGAACCTTGAACACGAATCCACTGCGACCATGATATATTTATAGTTACCATCCCTTTGTAAGGGACCGCAGTGGTCCAGGTAAACACATGCTAATGGTTTATCTGAAATTAACAGAGGCATCTGCACAGGACGTTTCACAGTAGAGACTTTCATCTTCTGGCATAGCTCACATTCCAAAACATAATCCCTGGTCTGTTTCCTAATGCCTGGCCACCAGTATCTCTGTTTTAATAACGATACTGTGGCGGAAACACCTGCATGGGCAGAGGCGATCCCTTCATGTGCTGCTTAGTCCTAATCTATGTTCCATGTTTGGTATTACCCTATCCCCCACTCCAGGGATTCGAGCAAACGGAACATTGTTTGCATCAATTATATATGAGTATTTGAGTGGAAACCTTTTAGATAACGCTGCACCGCTGCCTTTGCTTGAAGCATTGACAGCCAGTATTATATCACTGTCTATTTTCGTTTTTGAATGAGTGATTGCAGCTACGGAAGCCGTTTGCATAGCCCCTTTCGCGGCTTCAGCTGCCAATGAATTCCCTTCAATGTGAACGCCATCACGTTGATGACTCAGCGTGTGTATCACGTGAGTATTTTGTAGTCTGTTTCGCAACTGAACTGCTTGTTCCCAAACCGTTTGATGCTTGATTGTGCCACCTTTTGCATCTTTGAAACCATTATGAATGCCAATTCTGTAAATATTAATTGTATAATTGAACACAATAAAAAGAATCGCACACTATGAGTGTGGGGAATTCGCGATCCATATTTTCAAGTGCCATTTTAAATGCTTGTAAGTCAGCTCGCTGAGCTGTACATTCTCCTAGTGACCAATGGTCTGAATTTGCCATCGAGCATACGACCTTTAACGATCGCGCATGCTGTACTATAAGCTTGCTTACCCCTCGTAGTGGGCTGTGCAGATCCGTCAGTATAAATTATAAATTCGTACTGGTCAAGAGGGAGGATTTCAGTAGGCAGAGGAATTTTGTATTCGTATTGCAGAAATGCCTGTGTTTTCAAATAGGGATCAAAAACATATTCAACATCAGTTGCAGCAAGAGAATTAACCCACTGTATCCATCTTGGATGTAAAGCTTTTGCATTCGGAATACTCGCTTTTGTAACTGCCTCTAAGGCTGGTACAAGGGTTGCGACCATAATGCGTTTCCCCAGGGCTCTTTCTTTTGCTACAGCGGTTTGAACTGCTGTCAGAATTTTTTCTGTCGATGTGAATTTCATTTCTGCTTGTGTATACAAATGTGATTTGTATGCAATTGGTACTTTTTCACCTTCGTTAAAAGGTAAGTAGGTGAATCCGCATTGACCCGGAATGATTTGGATCACTAAGTTGCGCATGTTTAGGCGTGTTTGTAAGTGTTTTGTTGCTAACATGTCAGCTTGAAGTGAACGCAATATATCTGTGTGTTCCTGTGTCCAATGTGTGATTTTAAAATCAGGTTTGATTAATTCGTAGAGAGGTTTAACCCTTTCTGCGTAGTTTAGAATGTAAGTTCTTCCAAAATATAGGAAACCTAGAATTGATTGTAAGTTTTTCATTGTTTTCCGAGGTTGGAGCAGCGCACACTTTTCTAAAAAGTTGGCTGCCAGGCTTTTGCCTTCACTTGATAGTTCATATCCTAGGAAAAGGATGTTGAGATGGGCAATTCTCGTTTTTTTAAATTGAATTTATAACCTTCAGAGGTGAAGCCCAGTATAATGGTATTCATACTGTTCAAGTGCCTGTTCAGGTCATCGTCTGTCAGATAGATATCATCGACATATGACAATGCCTTGTCATCATACATTTGTAGTAACTCTGTCACCCTTGCTGAGAATAACCCAGGACTATTCTTGAATCCCTGAGGGAGACAACAGAATTGACGCAGGGTCTCCATTATTGAGAAAGCTGTCAAATACCTACTTTCAGGTGCTATGTTTTGACAAAAGAAACCGTTTGAAATATCTAATGTGGTTTTATATTTTTTACGCACAATGTTATTCATTAATGCTGTACTATGTGCATTTTGCACTGCAAATGTTTCACAAGAGTTTAAGTGTCTGTAATCCAAAACTAGACGATATGTATTGTCTGGTTTGGAAACAGGAAGCAAAGGATTGTTCATTGATGAGGTGCATGTTTCAATCACCCCTTGGTATTCAAGTTGATCTAAGATCTCCCTGACCTGTTTTTTAGCTTCTTGCTTAATCGGATACTGCCTTTGTGCAGTTGGTTGATTTTTTAACTGGATCTTATGGTGAAGTGTGTCCTCATCCCCTCCTACATGATTTTTGTATAATGCTAGGGCTTGTGCCACTGCCCATTTCCTGGCATGAGTATATTTTAAATGTACTGGAACATGGTTAGAGAAGGCTGGCATAATGATGTCTTGACCATGTGGGCACTCTCTGACAAATTCTGGTGGCCAGTCCCGTTCTGCTAGAAGTATGTCATAACCCCTTGAAAGATGCTCCCATAAGAGTGCTTTCACTTTTCTTGGTATGTCTCCCTCCATCCGGAGTGTTATTTCATATAACCTATGTGGAGAGCTAACCCTGGTGTCTACAGTCTCAACTTGAATGTCCTCATTCAAGTCCACTGTCTCCAGAAGTCCCTTCAGGTTCTGGCGAGCTAGTGTTACTTCTGCTGCGCTGTCCAACATTGTCTGAGCCCATTTTCCGTTCCTGAGTTGTGTTCTCAGAATCCTCGGCATGTTTGATCTTCAGACCTGCTACTTTCTTCTTGGAGAATTGAGGTTTTGATTTGTTTTTCTGAACGTGTTTATCGTCTTTGGACTTCACGCGTTCTTCTTTGTGATCTGACCGTCCTCTTCTTTTGGATGTCTGTGACGATATCTGAAAGGTACGAGAAGAACGTGTATCAGTATCTTGATACCTGTCAGGTTTTCTCAAATTATCCCTATTCCTGAGGTTATACCTCCATTCAGAGGGCTCCTTTTGAGGATACCTACCTCGGGATTGAGAATCTTTCTCATTTAAATGTTGTTTTGTTATTTTCCCACTTCTTTTTAGCAGAGGTAGGATTGTTTTTAGTAAAGGCTTTTTCAGGACTTTCAGACAGTTGTGGTTTAACTGTAATTCTATTACATTTTGTATCTGATTAAGTAATTCTACGTCTGACATTGCTTCAATGTCCGGATGAGGTGTGTAGCAGGCTAAAATCGGCAATGTTTCTCCTGGTCTACCTAGTGGACTGAGCCTGATAATGTGATTGTAATGTTTTAGGGCGCATTTAAACCAGGGATCATGCTCCCGGTATGTGAGTGGAATTTCAATATCCTCAAAAGCAATATATTCCTCAGGTGGTTCATCTTCTTTGTAGAAGTGAAACGTTTTAGTAACTGGATTTGATTCTGGGAACACTATCTATTAATAGAATACCTCTGTCTGGTGAGATTCATGTGCCTCTATCTCAAAAACTGCTCTACCACCTCTTGGTGTTAGGCCATGTTTTATAAGTTTTAGAGTGATGGCTCTCCTTAAATTTGGAGCGATGATTTTCACATTTTCATCGTTTGCATTAAAACCTGTAAAATCAAAAGCTGCTACGGTTTCGGCGTTATTATTCTCGCTTTGGAACATTGTTTAATGAAAATTGCAGAGCAAGTTTCAAGGGAACAAAGATAAGGTGCACAATATTTTGGAACACTGTATCCTTCAACGTTGAACAAACCAAACAGCTAATACATTGGATTTTCGTCCTACTCAGCTATGGCAGATATTATCTCTACCCACTCCAGACGTCTTATGGAGTATTATGAGTAGGGGTCTCTGAGAAAAGCACGACTGAGTTACTTCAGTTTCTAGCATTAAATTAGTCCCTTACCAAACCATTGGGCGCCATGTAGTGTAGTTCCTATATTTCTGATAGACCCTGCGCATTGGAATAATATACACTATAGTTTTGACATAGGACTGAGGTCAGTATGTCTCTATCGAGTACATTAAACTTAATTACATGCATGTGCCAGCTAACTCAGAGGTCACAGGAAACTTCTCGAATAAACAAGAAGGAATTAGTTTCTGACAACCGCATAAACATGACAACTTTATTTCCTTTAGAATCGGAACAATCTCAGAATCGTGGAAACAATAGATAACAGTTTCACCCAGTCAATCATGCATGCTTCATTTCTACAGAGTTACACAGAAATAGATAGACGGGCATTTCAATAAAAAGGGTTTATTGAACAGTCTTATTTCTCGTGCAAGAGATATGAACTGCTACAATCGTAAGACAGAATGCGAAGTATAATATGTACAGCGTTAGCAGTAAGATAAAATTATACTGCAATAGCATGGTTTATAGCTATGACAGATATTCATATAAATACATACATAAATAACACAGGCTAAAATGTTAATACTCATCTGATGCTTCTAGCTAGTTCTACCCCAGTGTACCTAACCTAAGTGTCGTACGAGGTAAGAAGTAGGTGCTGTTTGTCTATAGTCTAGTTTAGCTATAGTTGCCAAGATTTGCCAAAAGTCCCTCTAGGTTCTAGTCCGCACCATACCTTAGAATGAGTGAGGTTGGAATCTCTTTCCGAGTCTCGATCTCTAACACCCCGCAAGGGGAGTCAGAAACACTGGAGCTGGATTCTCTGCGAGGAGGACGACAGCGTCTGGTCAGTGCATCAGGCGGGGACTTGACTTCCTTCCGAACTTGCCATGGTGAGCCGCGTCGTCCAAATAGGCAGCCGAACTGTGGTTTGCCATGGTAAGTGAAGGTATATTTATACCTTGAAGGTGTTTAGGAATGCCAGTATTGACGTAAAAGTTGGGCAGAATCAAGTCATGAATGAACCCATAAGGAATAGATGTTCATGCATAATAAATGAGTTCTTGGAGAAATCAATATCCAAGCAAGGGGAAGTCCTAAAGGCTTAAGAGTCTGGTTTTCCAAGAACTCGTTGTGACGTAGATGAATGGATGTAGGTGGCCATGCCTGTATTTGGTTAGCATGGAAAATGCCTAAATAAGGGAAGGATTTCTATGCCTAAATATGGGCAATGTGAATTGTGCCTATATAAGGACATAAACCGGGAAACCCATATACGATATCTAAATCGACATATAACACCCCCTCCTTGCCATCCATTGTCCAAGTCCATGCCCCTGCTCCCTCATTACAGCCCTGTTTGACTGTTGTTCTGCTACTGGCCTTCCCGCTTTCTCTGAACAGTTAGCTTGCTGCCCCATCCACTTTCTCCCTATCCTCTGTTGTCTGAATCCATGCACTAGCCTCCTCCTTCCTGCCATGCTTAGTCTGATGTGCTGCCACTGCCCTCCATTTAACATGATGTCCCAGTCCATTCCTCCTGCCCTCCATTGCCCAATTCTATGCCCAATAATTGACCTCCTGCTTTGCCTCTGTGCTTAGCTTGGTGCCCCTACTCACCTTCCCTCTGCCCTCCGATGTCTGTGTGCATGCTCCTGCTCCATCCTTTTTGCCCACCATGTTCCATGGACCTGCCCCTCCTATCTACTCTGAGTGTTCTGTTGAGCTACCACTCCCTTCCCACCTGCCTAGCATTGCCAGATGACTGTAACCTGTCTCTGCCACCTTCGTACTGCCTGTCCACGTTCCATGCCCCTATCCCCTTCCTCCTGTCCTCTATCGTCCATTTTACTGCCACACCCTTCTGCCTTTTCTGGTCTGTTGTGCTTCAAATGTTCCTCCAGCCTGCTCCGCATGGGCTGTTGTGAGGCCCCTTCCCCTGAACTCTCTTGTCTGTGCCAAGCTCCTACCCCTCCCTTCTATCCTCAATGGTCCTTTGTGAATGCCCCTGCCCCCTCCTTCTTGCCCATCAGGGCCATCATGCTGCCATTAACCCTACCGCTTACCATGCATGGTCTTCTGTGCTGTCATGGCCCCTCCCACCTTCCCTGTGTGGTCAGCTAGCTGCCCCTGACCGCCTCCCACCTACCTTCCATGGTCTGTGTGTATGCCATTATAGTATCACTGTTGTCCTCCAAGGTGTGCTGCGCTTCTAGAGCCCATCCTGCCTGTCCTCCATGCTCATCTTGCTGCTCTTGCCCTGCCCCCTTTACCCCTGCCCTTTGTTTTCCATGTGCAGACCCCTATTTCCTGCCTCCCGGCTTGTTTTCCATTGTAACGCCCCTGATCCCTCAATCCTGCCCTTTATGATCCGTTATGCTGCAGCTTTCGCTCCTGTCTGTCCATTATAGTCAGCTTGCTGCTATTGCCTCTTTCCCCTCTGTTCTCTGGTGTCCATGTGCATGGTCCTGTCCCCTCCCTATTGCTTTCCATGGATTGTTGTGCTGAACTGCTGTACCGCATGCTCTGTGTGGTGTATTGTGCTGCTGCAAACCCTGATGTCTGCCTTGCAAGGTCAGTTTGGTGCACCTGTCCATGTCCCTCCTGTCCTCTGTTATCCGAATCCATGTCCCTACCCCAATTCTTCCTGCCTTCCTTGATCCAATGTACCATACTTGCTAACATTTTGAACTTGGTAAGAGGGAGATTTTGAAAAACAAAATGGGGAATTGATTTTCCCCATTGACTTACATTGAAAAAGAGGAGATTGTAGATAGAAGACAGATAAGATAAACGCCCATTTGGGCTTAAAAACATTGGGCATTTTCTGGCTGAATCGGGTCTGTTGGCATGTATGGTTGTACTACCACTGCCTCTTCCTTTTGCCCACAATGGTCTATTATATTGCCACAGCCTCTCTTGCCTGTCCTGCATGTTGGTTTTTTGCCCACTGCCATTCTTGCCTGCCCAGTGTGGTCAAATTGTTGCCTCTGCACCCTCCTACCTGCCTTAAAGTTTCCGAGTCCGTGCCCCTGACCTCTGCATCTCTACAGTATCCTAATGAACAACTATATTGCTAACATTCTAGATTTATTACAAAAATGTGGCACGCCTGACATCATCTTGATGTAATCAAAACTGTAATACCTAAAGCATTTCCTTTAGAAATTTTAGAAATGAGATATTATGGTTAGTGCTCTAATAAACTAAAATGAGGAATTATTTTCTGAGTTCTCAAAGAGCAACAAAGCACTTTCAAATTATTCGTCATCTTTATATTTTTTATCCAGTTGACCACTTTATTAAATGTTGCACTTAGGAGAGAGGATGTGGTATTGCTTCCAGAGATGCAGACTTTGCAATTGGGGAACCAGGTTGGAGCTTCTGCTTCAGCTCGACATTCTGTGATTCTGGTGAAATCACTTAATCTTCCCATGCCTACAACCAAAATGAATTTGTCCTTGTGTGATGTAACCAATGCTCAAGTAAAGCACTCCAATACCTGACCAGTCTGCACTATATAAAACTGCAAACAAACAAAATTATTTTTTCCACACTTCTGTCATCGGGCTATACATGGGCTACATCTGGGTGATATTTGTGCTCCATTTTGGCTCCTTTTTCTCTTCTGGCCATCTTGGTAGACTTCAATTCAATAAACTTTCTTCAATCTGATTTAGAAACATAGATCATAGACTTAATTGTTCTGAATTTTCCTCATTTCCTCATTTACAGCAGTCTCCTCAGTAGGAAATGCTTTCAGTTTTTTACTTTGATTCCATCAAGAAGGCTTTCAGATGTGTCACACATTTGCCATAAATTCAGAATGTTAGCACTCGAGTTGCTCATTAGATCACTGTAGTACAGCTATTGTTCACCAGGGAATTAACAGGAAGTTCGGTATATGAAGTACATGTTTCAGTCTGCATGACAGACTTTTTCACTCAAAATGTGCCCTCATTTTTCTTTCTGCAGCACTAATCATAATTTCTATGGCAAAATGAACCCCCTCATTTAGTTCCTTTTAAATTAAATAGTTTAAGTGTTAACAGTTTATTCCAATCAAGATGGCTTCATGTGTGCCATACTTTTGTCATAAGTAAGACTGTTAGCGCTCTAGTTGTTCTTTAGAACACTCTGGGAAGCTGCAGCAGAACACAAAGGAATCAACTGACAGTCTCTGCCCTTGGTGGATGTACATGTTTACTGAGAATGTCAGACTTCATTCTCACATGACTGAGAAAGATAATGTGAACTGACAGAAAATATGCTCTCATTTTAGCTTCTGGAGCACCTTCCAAACCTCTATGGAAAAAGCATGAGAAAATAGTTTTCTTTCAAACATGATTCATTATATCCCAGCAGAAGGCTTTTTCACAGGGTAAAATCAACTTAGAACATACCACAATTCCTAAAATTATGATGGTATCATCAGCAAATGATTTATAATATAACTGAAGTCTGTTATCACCCTTTATAACTTCTCGTTTTGTTGACCCTTGAAACCTTCCATTCACAATAATGCATTTTAATGGGGTGCTATCATGTATATTGTTCCAAGGATTGCTGCCAACACTTCTTGGATGAAGTGCTGGCAGCCAATCAGATCCCACGATGAGATGTGTGCTTAGGCTCCGCCAGATATTTAAATTTCTTTTTCCTTTAATATTTAAAAAACTACTGAACGGATTTATACCATTAAGAGCAAAGGGTGCACTCTGGACCAAGTGCTACCTTTCTGACAAGTTTGGTGTAATTCCAATTAGTAGTTTGGGCTGTAGCCGCGAGAAAGGATTCCTATGGAAACTAACAATGAGAAAACACGTTTTGGGACCCCCTTTTTTCTCGTCCCCGCTTGACGAATCACCCCAAAAATTTCAAGACAGGAGCTGACCAGAGCGTCCCATTAGTTTTGAATATTTTGCAAAGATTCTTCAAACGGCGCCAAAGATATTGGCAAAAGAAAAAATGCTTTTTTAATGTAAACAAAGTCCTAACTATAATACATACTAGAGACCGCCAGTAGGTAATATATAATATGCCCGGTTGAAGGCGTAAGCTTTGCGCTGCTTTGCACTACTTTGAGGGTGCTTTCCAGTGCAAAACAAGTTTGGCGCTGGAAAGTTATGAGCAAAAAAAAAATGTTGCGCTGCTTAGCGTCACTTTTGTGATCCTAACCTAGAGCAAAATGTTTGTAAATCTCCCCCATGTTTCCACACTACGGTGGTCACCACTCATGAACATCCTGCATTATTTGAAGTCATCAGTAGCGGCCCGTGGTGGGAGTGCTGCTGGGCGCTGACGTGGGGCGGGGGAGGGGCAGGGTGGGGGTAGTAAACTACGGATTAGGACTGATTAGAGGGAAGTAAGCATATAAATAAATAAAACAAATTTTGTTGCGCGCGCTGCATCGCCAAATGCGATGCAGTGCACACAACGAACTTCGTTTTATTTATTTATATGCTTACTTACCTCTAATCAGCCATAATCCGTAGTTTACCACCCCCAACCCTGCCCCGCCCCACGTCAGCGCCCAGCAGCACTCCCACCACGGGCCGCTACTGGAAGTCATCCTGAATTATAACCCATGAATCATTCTTTTGTTCTATTCTCTGATATATTCTAGACAGGTTCACATACTGTAAAACCCTATTTACAATTATACACCCATTTGAAGTGGATTAATAATGTACATGTAACACTGACGCCTATAAATTGACATTGTTTTACATTGTATGTTTTGTAGATAGTCTCCACTCAGCTACAGGACATATTTCCTCCTATGCAAAATATATCATAATTTAAATCGGTAGCATCTGACAGGAAAGTGCTATGAAAACCAAAAGTAGTTCAGCTGGGCTGAAACTGAGTGAAGAAGTTAAATTCCCATAACCTTTGAAGTTCATTCCAAGTTCTACCTGCTAGTGGCCACTTCAAAAGAGCTGCCATCCTACAAGAGAGAAAAATCCATGGGGTCGGCCAAATGAGGCATCTGTAAATTAATGTGCTCTGTGCCCCAATATTTTAGAGAATTTTCTCAGCCGACCCAGAAAAGCAAAGCTCTAGAGAAGATAAAGTCTAGGTCTATGAAGCCAAGGATGCTGTCTGTGTGGGCGAGGGTAGAGGTGGGAGAAAAGAGATAATGTTTCAATATTTTGGATGGTAGGTGCAAGGCAACTCCGCTACGGAAAGGCTGCTCCCCGCCTGCATACAAATATGGATGGCGGTGTCTAGCAGACACCACCACCATATTAAACCCTTTTCCGCCCGGTCGATTCGTTGACCGGACAAAAAAGTGGCGGACGGTCTTCCCATCCACCGCGATACCCCCCGCCATACTGATATGGCGGGGGGGAAATGGGAGGTGGGCGGGGGAATATGTCGCGCGATCCGCCCGACATACTAATGGACCCCTTAGGCCATTGATCTTTACTTTTTTAGCATGTCATATATATTTTTAAGTAATATTATTAATTTATGAAACATTAATAATATTATTTAGTACATTTTAGCATTTTATACAAATATGCTTTGCAAAAGGTACGTTTTTATTTAACATATAATACATTTTTAGGCATTTTTGGGTATGTATTGTAAATGTTATAAATTAATGAGTAATTATAATGATTATTAATATATTTTTTATTAAATAATATTATAATTTTACAATATACTAAAAAGGTTACTTTATTTTAAAACAATTAGTACAATATTCTAATATTTTTAAAAAGCATATAGTTGTTTAATTAGGTCTATATTCTATGTTACGGAATTATTTTGTATGTGTTTTATTATTTAAGCAGCCATTTTTGTTTTACAGGGACTATTTTATAACCGCTTGTGGTTGTTTTTGGTCATTTCACAGGGGAAAAGCTCGCAGTTAGATGCTGCGTCGCGTCGAAGAAGGTAAGTTTAATTTACCATATTTAAATTAAATTTTACTTGTATTTGCATGTTGTTGGGTGGTAGTTAGTATGTGTAGTGTTAGGTTTTTGTGTTTTTGGTGTGTTTTGATTGTTAGTTATGGTTTAGCGAGATGTCGAGAGTTTGTGTTTGTGGCCTAGTGTGGAGAGGGTAGGATATGTATAGAAATGTGTGTTTATGGTAGCTAAAGTGTGTTTACATGTTATTTATTATAGTGCATGTGTATGTTTGTGTGGGTGGGTATGTTTATATCTATTTTTATAGGTTTTGTTATCGGAATCGCGTTTTGGAGAGGATAGCGTTTTTTAAAATTAAGAAGTGTGTATTAATATTTAATACTAATATTTATTTAACACTTCCTTAATTTTTTGGCTTTTCCTTGAGTGTTTATTTTTTTAAACAATATTTTCGGGTTTTTAGGGTTAAAGCCGTTGGATTAATCAATACTGGATTTTTATTTTGCAACATTTGTATTGTTACATTTTTTGGGGGTTAAGTTTAATATTTACTTGGATTGAGAGATACCTGGATGGATTAATGATGTTTGGATTACGTTTTCTTCAGCTACAGAAACAGTAAGTATTTAATTTTATAATTGTGGGAGGGTATGTTGAGTATATTGTTTTATAAATGTGTTATTTTTGGTGAAATGTAATTAAGATGTCAATATATATTTATATAAATACATTAAATATATATATGACAAATTAATTATATTTTACAAACTTAAGAAAAATTATATGTACAGTTACCAATTGTGTTTTGTAGAAAAGTTATTTTAGATTGTTTTAGGAAAATTATTTAAAGAATTGTTTTTGCTATTAGTGATAGGTATTCTAAGCCTCTTGTAGTTGTGTATGGTGTTACCTGACTTTGTAAGAATTCGTACATTTTTTTGGTTTGCTTTGTGAGTTTAGGGCCTATTTGAGTCACAGATTGTTCCATTCTAAGTTCCTGATAACATTGTTCTTTTTAGAGGGCTTGGAGTAGTCATTATTGACCTCTAGTATCAATGTAAGTGATCTATTAAGTAAGAAGCACATAAAGTGATCCATATTAACAGGCACATGTTTGATGACAAGATCGGCCAGCCACAGTAAGCAAAATCTAAGAGTAGGCATTCCACCAACAATAATAACTTAATTCTGACAGAATTTAGATTAGTTGAATGCTATTATTATTATTACTTGTAGTAGTAGTAGTATTATCATCGCTGATGTGGTTATTATTGTGTGCTTTTTTTGTACTGCAGATGAATGTATTTCTTCACATGGAGGAATAGGGGTATATATGGCTATTAAAAGCCTATTAGGCAATTTGTATTTTCTGGTCAGAGCTACTTCTGTGCAAGACATCCAGCTATCTTGCTGCACCACTACCCCAAAATTCAGCAAGCACACATCAAGCTAATTACTTCTCACTGCACATCTCCACATATAGGGCTTGTTAGGATACTATTGTAGCACCAAAACCTGGAAATCGTTAAATCACAGAAATGTTAGTGGTGTCACTACAGAGGCTAAAAAGACAAGGGGGCATATTTATGAGTCCCTTGTGCCACTGCTGTGTCACTGTTGGTGGTGCAACGGTGGCGCAAACTACCAAATCATATTTATGAGGCCACGCAAAGCCACTTTGTGTGGCTTTGAATAGCCTCATAGATATGGAGTAAAGCAAAGCAGTGCAAATATCTGTGTTGCCTTACTCTCAATTAATCAATCAAACATTTGTAAAGTGCGCTACTCACCAATGAGGGTCTCAAGCCAGTGGGTGGGCAGCTACTGATCAAACAGCCTGGTCTTGAGGAGTCTCCTGAAGGTTAGTAGGTCCTGGATCTGTCATAGGTGGATGGGGAGGGTGTTCCATGTCTTGGCAGCGAGGTGGGAGACATTCCATGGGCATTGCAGTGTGTGTTCTCATGCAACACCCATGATTTTGATGCATTCCCAGATTTACAAGATCATGTAAACCTGGAGGTGCGCCAAAACCTTATGCCTCCACGGAGGAGTCACAACAAGAAGAAATAACTTTATTTCTCCTCGTTGTTTCCTCTTTCTATGTGTGTTGTGTTTTGCATCACAAATAGAAAGAAATAAAAGCCTCCCTGGATTATGTTTGTGCAGGAAGGGGACCATTCCTGCACAAAAACAATCCTGCATGCAACACATGCCCAGCATAGGGGAAAGTACAGGAATGTGCTGTATGCCATAGATACAGCACCTTCCTGCCCTTTCACTTTGACATAGGGCAGCGCAGCAAGTTGACTTGCTGCGCGGCCCTGCACCAAATCTCCATGAATATTTCCCAAGGTCGTATCTGGATGACAAGTCCAAATGGATGTGATATAAAAGCTGAAATGTAATGGAAGAAAAAGTGAATTATATTTTAGTGGACAGCCTCAGCTGATGTATATCCAATTTAAAAAATCATTTCCACCTACTCTGGTATAACTAGCTTCAAAACGAAAGTCTCTACTCACAGTACCATTTTAGATGACAAAATAAGCCTGGATTTCCACATTAGGGCAAAGGGAAAGTCTTGCTCCTTTCAGCTGCACATCACTTTCTACGTTAGATCACAAAGCGGTTGTTGATGCAAAGCTAAATTATGGCACTGTATTTGGGTTTCCTGACCTGCCAGACAGCAATGTTATACAGTATTAAATAGAGCTGGGAGAGCCACTGAAAGCTTGAGGCAGGACCGAGCCTGAAGCCCGGCTCACCTCGAGGTCCTTTTGGAAGCTCGAATGCATAACGTGCTAAGCTTTCATGTGGCCTCTGCCTGCCACCCCCTGCCTTACCCAGGATGTTGTGTTACAGCCAGAGCTGCTGACTTTGGAACTGGGAACCAGATATGAGTATCAAGTTGCCTCACCATCCTGTGTTCTGGGAAAACCATTTAACCTTCCTATGCCTAAAAACAAATAATTTGACCTTGTGTAATGTAACTGGTACCTATGTTAGCCACTCTGATAACTTAGGGTCCAGTTTACACTATAAAAAACTGCAGACAAAAGCACAAAGAGGTAAAAAGAAAGCATTATTATAACCAAGCATTGGCAAAACCATTATGGCTCACCTATGCAAGAGCTATTGGCATTGCCAAAGTGTTTTAGCATTGTTGTACACCAGTGTGACTGCTGCTCACCATGGCAAAAGATGTGTGGTATAGAGGAGAATGTTGTGGAGTGGTATGCAGTGCCACAAGGTGGCATACAGTGCCATAGAGTGGAGTGCCATAGAGTGCAGTGTCACAGTGTTATAGAATGTAGTAGTGTAGATTAGAGTAGTGCATAGTAGACTAGAGTGGTGTAGATGTTGAGTGCTGTGGAATAGAGTGCAGTGGTGTAGAGTGCATTGATTTTGAGTAGAGTGCCATAGAGTTCAGTGGAATAGAGTGACATAGAGCAGAGGGGTGCAGAGTAGAGTAGAGTAGCATGGTATGCAGTGTGTAAAGTGGAGTGGTGCAAAGTAAAGTAGTGTGCATTGGCCTTGATCGCATTGGAGTAGAGATCAGTATTGTAGAATGAAGTGGCATGCATAGAGTATAGTGGAACAGAGTAGACTATAGCAGTGCAGAGTTCACTGGCCGAGAGCAAAGTGGTGGAAAGGGATGTGTTGCAGAGTAGTGTGTCATAGAGTGCAGTGACGTAGAGTGCAGTGGTGTAGTGTAAAGTGGTGCAAAATAGATTAGAGTGTCATAGAGTACAATGGTGGAGTGTAGACTAGAGTGTCATATAGTGCAGTAATGTAGAGTGCAATTGTGTTGAATGGCGTAAAGTGCAGTGGTGTAGAGTGCATTGGTTTTGAGTAGAGTGGTGTGTAGAGTGCATTACCATAGAGTGCAGTGATTTGGAGTAGAGTGGCATAGAGTGTAGTGGCATGAAGTAGAATGGTACAGAGTAGAGCAGAGTTGTGTATAGTGCAGTGCACGGAGTGGAGTGGTGCAGAGTGGCAAAGAGTGAATTGTTTGAGAGTAGAGTGGAAGGGCTAAGAGTAAAGTGGCATACTCTGCAGGCATGCAGAGTAAATTAGTGTGGCATAGAAGGGACTGGCATAGAGTGCAGTAGTGTAGAGTAAAGTGGTAAAGAGAAGATTACATTGGCGTAAAGGGTATTCGCATAGAGTGCAGTGACATAAAGTGCAGTGTTGCAGAGTAGTGTGACATAGAGTGGTGCAGAGTGGAGTGCTGCACAGTAGAGTGGAGTGGTCTAGACTGGAGTGATGAAGAGTGCAGTGGTGAAGAGTGCATTGACATAAAGTAGAGTGGTGAACAGTAAAGTAGAAAGAGATAGAGTGAAGTGACATAGAGCACAGTGTCGTAGAGTACAATGGTGTAGAGTGGAAGGGTGTAGAGCAACATGCAGTAACATGGACTGGTGCACAGCAGAGTAGAGTGGAGTGGCATAAAGTGAAGAATGCATGGTGTGGTAGCACACTACCATAACAGACAACACATTTTCAATTGAAATGACCATTATATATGCACCGAAATACCGTTTTACAGATACAAGTGTACAGCACACAAACAATAATGTATGGAAATGCCATGACCTAGTGTATTGATTTATTTTCATCATATTAAAATATTTGTTTCTATCACACTTCAGAATTACAAAATAGATTACTTAATTTCTGCTATCCTAATTTTTATATATGCTGAAATGTTTTCACAGTTTAATACAGACATTTACATTTTAGTGTGTGCTCGAAAAAAAGCCTTTCACAGCAATACTACCATGTAACTCCTCTCACTTTGAAGTCAGAAAAAGAAAAGTAAATACCAAGCTCCCTCAGAAGACAGTGCCTGGCATTTGACCTCTGTCATCAAATGCACAGCAAATATGACAAGATAAGAACAGAGCCTTTTTACAGAAATGGAGCACACATAAGCATACACTAAATAAGGAATGCTCTTTGCGAAGGGCAAACTCAAGCTGAACAGCCTAAAACAATTAAAGCCAGCAAATAGAAAGTAATTAAATGTGAGTTACAAACCACAAAGCCAATGGTAAGCAATGGGAGAAATCCCTTACCAGGGAAGCTTGCTGATTGTCCCCAAAATGTCTTTATCAAACCAGACAGCTGCACTGCTTGGTAGGCTTCCACTTAAAAAGGATTGATAAATAGATACTTTTATTTTTACAAAGTGAATTCAGAAAACCTAGATAAATCACAGGTTTCGTGCTCAAATTGTGAAATCTTAGGAGCATATTTTATTTAATCAAAACTCCTTTTTCTTCATAATCGCCTATAAAAGCACTTTCAAACTCGAATAGGTTAGTTCAGAATACCAGCTGTACAAAAACCTATTGTGTTTGATTTAATAGATCACATACAGGGTTCCCACAACAGCTGTCCTGCCTCTCAGTTCACTGATGCCCTGTCAAGTTAATTTTTAAAATCACTTTTAATAAGCGCTTCACAGTCCAGTGGTCTAATGTGACATAGCATTGTCAAAGCTTCCATGAATTAAAGGAATGCACTTTTTGAGTTTTGAAGAGCCTGTTTTCATATGTTATGCAATGTTTATTGTATGATTTCCAAAGCAGACATTTTCAGGGCTCGGCTCATGCATGGGCTCTAAGAGCTGAGCGAGAGCCTGGGGCGGCTCTTGCTCGGCTCTCCTTGTTAAAATGTTGGCTTGCCTACCATTAGTATTCAAAAGGCGGCTGCAAGATTAGTGCTTGCTATAAGTAAAAGTGTGTGTCTCATAAAACATATCGGAACATTACGGCTGCCTATTTTAAAGTGAATCATGTTTTTAATATTGTAAAAACCATGACGGAACCTCTGCCAACAGCGCTCCCTGACAATGTGTAATAAATCCCACCTAATACCTGGATTAAATTTATGATCAAGTTCATTTCTACTCTTGATATCACTCAATTTACATGGTGGGGATATTTCAGTCTTGCACTACAGGCCTCTATGTTGTTAGATGCCCATCTCACTAACATCAGAATTAAGTCTGTGTTAATTTATTTTCAATGACGTAATCTCAAATACACATCAATTATTGAGCTATGCATATTTTTCTCTTTTTCCTTCAGCTTAGCCCATTAACTCATGAGCGAGTTGAGAAATAACTCACATAGAGTTGTTTCAAGCGGAAATATCTTGTGGGAACTGTGAAACTGGCTGTGTGCCACACATAATGTGCTGGCAACTTTGCTCATGTGGCTTAAAGAATTTGGAAAGTGGCCCATTACGAGTGAAAAGCATGTGTGAAAATGGGAATAGGGTAACGAAAAGCATCACAAAATGTGATTTAATCAGGTTGGCATCAATCCTTAAATGACGATGTAAAATCCGAGAATGTCTTGTAATTCAAGATAAAAAACACCACAAAACTTCCACCCAGCCCTGATGGGCGCCTGTTTTTCATCAAATCGCATTTGCCACAACATATATCGATTTAAAGGTGCCAAGCAGCTGCCCACATGGCTGATTCTTGATTAATGCTGAGCTCTGCAAAACCGGATATTCTACATTGCTAAGCAGTGATACGCTTAGGTTTTGAGGCGACTTATCATGTGTTCTGTAAATATTTTTATTAGCGGATGTGCACAGGAGTTAATAGCAGATCTCTGGGTGGGTGCACCACCGAAACAAAATGGTATAAATCCGCAAAGTAACAGGAGCACACACAGAATAGTCATAAGTTGTTGAAAGAGTGTTTAACTCACACAGCTCGAACTGGACACAATAGACAAAGAAGCATTGTCAAAGGCAACAAGTCAGCTTTGAAACGTGAGTGTCAACCTATTAGATTTGCCAATGCTTGTTTGCCATGATGCTGTTTGAACGAAAGTATTCCAAGTTGGCCACAATGCATAACACATGTGAATGTGTCATAATACACTAGAGGCCATTTTGACATTTATAAACTACTGTTTCAGAATGTTCACCATCCATTTTAGATAAGTAAGTTACAAATTAAAAATAAAGTGCATGAGAGCACCAAAAATAGAAGAAAGTGACCCAGCAACTCTATGCAGCGGGGAGTCTCTTAAAAAAAAGAAAAATTAAAAACAATTAAAAACAGGCAATAGGAAGGGGTGGCGGAGCTCTGGAGAGCAAGAGACAATTGGTGCTACGGTACAGATATGTACACTTTCAGTGCAAAAATGTAATTTAATTAAAAGAAAGTTTTAAAAAAGGAGAGAGGGAGCAATAGATACATGGGAGGGGGAAAGTAGAAAGAGAGAGTAGGAGGTAGGGATGGTAGTAAGGCAGACAAGGAGACAGTAAGGACACAAGACATGCTTCCATGAGTGCTGATAGAAAACTGATAAAAATGTTTACCCAAGTCAGCAGTTTAAAGTTACAACTCATCAATTCAAAATCAATATAAAGCAGCAATGCTCCTGCAGTGGGACAAGAATAGGGATGAATGCCATCAAATAAGGAACAGGGAATTGCGAAAAACAAGAAAGCCATCCAATCGCGGACCCAAAGGCCACTTTAGATATTGTATTGTAGAGAATTGGTATTTGACAAAACAGAAGGCCTAAAAAGGGAAGGTGCAGCCTTCCCTCCTTGTCCTCTTAGGTGAACTGCCTAAAAACACTAGAGCAGTGCTAGGCGCAAGCAAAGAAACGTTTTAAAATATGAGCAAGTATGAACAATTATGGTCATTGAAAGTGGTGACAATTCTTCTCCGGTGTCCATTCTTGTTTTACGTTCACAAGTGAGAGTGGCAGAAAGTGGGCGCTGTCTCCACAGGGTGGACACAACTCGCAGCCTATGCCTTTATAAATGGGGCACAGACTTCGGGATTAGAAGGCAGCAATAGGCTTTTGCAGGCATCACTGTGGAGCTGCACCCAAATGGAAGGCAATCATTGCTTGGGATTTACAGTGACTTCAACTACTTCCTTCACATGATTGCACGGTGAAAGCAGCAGACTTTTTCTTCATGCGGATTTTTTTCTGATGTAGCAAGCTTCTTCTGTCTGAGGGGTGCGCCTTGCATCCTCAGCAACACATTAAAATCGGGGCACTTGCGCACCATTATGACAAAATCAAATAGTTTCAAAGGATTTTGCAACAAATGTTCTTTATGTCCTACCACAGGTGCACCAGTATGTGAAGTCTGGTGTTGGTGCATGATCAAAATGGTAAGAGCCATCACATAATTATGTGAAAGATGTGCAATTGTGCAAAATATAGCACAGTCAGGAGAAATAAGAGAACATAATCCTAGAAATACCAAAAATGAAAATGGAGGTCAATTAGTTTATTCAAAAACATGCTTTTCCTGACAAGATGCATAAAATAATAACAAACTGTGTATGCCATTATTAACTAATGAAACATTCCTTGAAAGACACAATTACAGAAATTGAATTGTCATGATTAAACTATAATATTTATATCTACAAATAATATAAATACCAGCGGCGGCCGGCACAGGTAAACTCGGTGAGGTGGGCGGGGGCAGGGTTGTGGTGGGAGGAGGTCGAAGTCGAAAAATTATGGAACAGGTATAATTAAATAAATAAATAATACCTATTCTGTCTTCTGTCGGCTTCCCCCCTGTGGCACCATGGCGCACCGCGCTTTCCTGTGCCGGCCGCCGCTGATAAATACAGTTATAATAGGTATAATGGTACGACCAATACAATGATAAATTACAAATCAGTTCCATCAGCGTTCTGATGAATACTTCTGGCATTATCCCATAGAATGCATTTGATCCACACCCATAACACCCAAAACGCATGAATTGTCAGCCTCTAAACTGTCTCTTCGCCTCCTTCTGCTCCCTCAACAAAGTTATACACACAGTGTATATTATTTATTAGTGCATTCTCCAAGCTCCCTGTGATTCTTTCCACAGATTTTCTTTGTTTTAGTAATGTGGGAATCGTTTTGAGCTTATCTTTGTCCACACAGTAAATTTGCTTTTAGATGAGAGATACCCATATCAATGCAGACCTCATTGGAGTAAGCAGTATCATTGCTGTACATTAAATGTAAGCACTTTCTTCATTTACTACATTATTATATTACTATCACATTGCAGGATTTGCCATTTCCTTCTCAGATAAAATCCAAAATGACCCTGAATCCTCAAACCACTGCGATCTTAGCCCCTTTGATAGGAGTCTTCAAATACGATTGAACGGCTCAAAGAACACTAAAGTGTTAGGTCTAATCGAAAACCTGCAGATCGTAGGAATCAAAATCAGCCATTCAAAGACAAATTGCATATATAGAGCGAAAGTCTGGATCAGGTGACCTAACGTTAATGTGTCAATCCTTACAGTGCAACCCCAGGTATGGTCAAGTCATTCACTGGACACATTTCATTTCTTGGATACGGTCATCTGATCCCAAAACAATAAAGTAAATAATATTGCTTGTCAAAATACCTATAACACGATCCATACAGCATCTCAAGACACAAGAAACTAACAAGACTTTTTGAAATCTCTCTCTTTCTTAAAGAGGAAAGGCTGAAACTAGTAACAAATGGAAAGTTGATGGTGTAATTTCAGCATCAATACAGACAAGACACTTCGCACAATACAAAGGAGGGAGCATTATAAATCCCTTAAGGAAAAAATGCTGGAATATTCTAACTAGATCAATGATATTTTCAGCCTTATCTGTATACTTATTAATTATGTTTCCTTTAAAACAACACTTGTAGGACATCACACTGCATGGACAATTTGTCATTCCTCAGCTCTAGAATTGTGAAAAATCAGAAAGTGAAAAATTAACACCATTACCATCCCCACATAACAACATATGCCAATCGTCATTCAGATCTTCTGTATCAACCTTCAAACTGTTAAAGGGCGAATGAGGCAGTTTAGCCAGCAAATAAAATCAAAAGTCAAAAATTGTGTCAGGAGCCTTGCTCAGTATCATGCTTCAGGGAATGTGTGCTGTTGTATTCTCTGTACATAACTGAACTCAGACATATAACCCTGATCAGTGACTTGGGATGGGGAAGAGCTAAACTTTTTGAAACATAAAATTGTCGATCCCGCCTGAAGAACCCACAATTTAACCAAGGAAATAGCCAATTATTGCACCACAATAAATGTACCTTAACCTTGAAAAACACTGGAAAGAAGAGCTACTAATAAAGTTCATTTGAATGTCGAAGACTACAATTGTCTTGGTGGCTATCAAATGACGGAAACACCAAGGAGGTCAACTATACAGCCTCAACAGCCCTGGAAGAACTTTGGGTTCTTGTACTTTCATTCATAACTACCTTCTAAAAAAGTGGAATGGGTAGATAAAATTCACAATGACATTTACAATGACACCACTATGTTGGATTTTACTGAGTCAGCCAAAATTCCAAATTAGAGACTTCATCATCTGGGCTGAACATTTTCACTCTGTAGTTTAACACCCAGATGGAATGATTTCACAGCCAGTTTGAAAGCCCATCACAGTTCCACAGGTATGCTGATGACATTCAGATCAATATGTCATCAGTCTCAAAAAAGACACAGGAAATGAGTCCAGCTTCACTAATTGGTTTCTCCATTTCTATTATCATAGGAAGGTGGAACTGTCTTAGTCTTAATGATGTTAAAAAATCTGGAGTGGCACAAAGGGCAAGCAGGAGTACCACTGTTGTAGCTTTGAAATTTGGGAACTGAGCTGCCACTGGATGCAAAAAGTGAGGGTGTAGTCTTTCAGTGAGATCTAAGGGGCCTATTATGATGTCAGGCGGATTGCCACTGCCCGCATGGCGGTGGCAATCCGCCCGACATCTTCCCCCGCACGCCTCCCATTTCCCCCTGCCATATTATGATGGCGGGGGTACCGTGGCGGACGGGAAGACCGTCCGCCTCTTTTCCGCCCGGTCGACGAGTAGACCGGGCGGAAAAGGATTGAATATGGTGGCGGTGTCTGCTATACACCGACATCCATATTGCAATGTCAGAGGGAGGCATGCAGATTCCTCAGTTGGGGGCCTCTTGAGGGCCCCCAGGATGTTGGGGGGGTGGGTTGGGCACATGGGGGGTACCTATGCATTTGCATGGATGACGTGGCAGGCACCGCGCAGTGCCTGCCACGTTGTACTTGCAAATGCACAAATGCCTTTTTTGTATTGCGACGGGTGCTGCTGACAGCACCGCCCACCACAATGCAAATAATGCAGAATGCGCCCACCAGTGTGGCGGGCACATCCTAATTGCACATGCGGGACAGCCGCACACATAGCGGGCAGTCCCATTTCCTTTGCCCACCCGCCATCGTAATAGACCCCTAAGTTTCTTCCCTAACTAAAATCACTGTGAAATGAAATTAACTTAAAGAATTATTTATTCTCTGAAGAGTCTTACCACTCTTCCACACTAACCAGGGAGTGGAGCAAACTAGAGCCATGATCATGACCCATCTCATGCAGTGTTACTTACATCTCCCGCTCCAAAATAATCATGTTGCCAATGATGGTCAGTCTGGTCCGTCAGCCTTCACATAAAATATATCACGACTTTAAAACAACCTTCAAAGCCACAACAAGCACTTGGTTGATTTTAGGACTACATTCAATGTCCACCGTGCTTTTAAAAAAGTCTTCTGTAATGAAAGTCAAAAAAATCACCTAAAGTGGCCCACACTATGTAGCAATCAAGAACCTCGGATGGGATTTTTCACAAACAATAAGACAATATAGGTTAAAGTAACAGAGCTATTTTGGAAAGCCTGGAGGGATAAAGGTCTATTATGGACTCATTAATTAATACATAACTATTCACCTATCTCTTTTTCACAGTCTCAATCCATCTTTCACTTCCCACTTTCATACCAACACAAATTTCCATCACTGATCTCTTCTATTTCTACCACATACCTCTCACTTTATTTGTTACCAATTTTCCCTCTTCCTATTTCATCTATACCAACATTACTGCTAACTGCCCCTACTGCTTCTCATATAAATACCCACCTTACTTCTCCCCCTATTAATCGACAACATTTAACCCTAGAATTACACTGGGAAGCAGATCTTCACACCTCATTTCCTATTCCTTTGTGGAACAAATTATGGCTTAACATTTGTGAAACAACCCGTGCTGTCAACATCAATGCTCTTTTCTTATTTATAACCACCTTCTAATCACTCCTGTCTCTTTACACAAATTTGACAGTGCCACTTCATCATCTTGTTGGTCCGGTTCTGCATCAATTTGTGATATTAAACATATTTTATTTGAATGTCCCTTCACCTATCAATTAACAAGTGTGGAAACAAATTAACTCTATTTTTCCTACACATATACCATTCTCCTTGACTAATTTAATTTTAGGTAGTCTTTCTGATGATTGGCATTGTTGTCCTTTTAATATACAACTTGTAGACTTATTCATTGCTGTTGCATTTCAGTTGATTACTAAAGATTGGAATAATGCTCTGCATATCTCTTTTCAAGCATGGTGGTAAAGTGTGTTTGTTATAATCATGGACTAGATAGATCATATACTGTCCCAATGTCTCTTACTATTAAGCGAAATTCTCACTGGTCTCCAGTAACCATTTTTCTAGATTCCTCAGTTTCAAGGACTTTCATACATCAACCCTTAACTGATGAAGTATCTAAACCTCCATGAATACATTTTGTTTCTTCTTTGAGCTTCAATACAAACAGTAATATGTTTTGCTCTTTTGTTTCACTGATAATATGTACTCTATGATATTTGTAATTCCACTACTGTTCATAAGTGTGCTAATTTCATTACAAGAGAAGTGCTTTCATTTATTTATTTATTTTTGCCCTTTCTATTTTCTTTTTCACTCCCCTGTCCTGTTTTCTACATATAATTGCAAAAATGTTCCTGTTCTATTTCATTATTGTTAAAATGTTTTCAATACATTGTTAATATATTATACTGTGAACATGCTACCTGTTATTTCCCTTTTTCCTACTTAATAAATGTTTCTTTTAAAGCTAAAAAAAGTAACTGAGCTATATACTCTGAAGTGACAGACCTATCAGATCATTGCAATCAGCATTTTTCAGGAGCCAAATGGAACGCTAATTAATCCCAGACAGCATTGCAATCTAATCTGGACTTTGTCTTGCAAACACAATTCTTTTCCTTAAAACAGGAGTGCACTCCTAACAGCTCGTTGCCCATGTATATGGCACCTACATAATGGCCAAATTAAATATTTTCACATGAAAAAAGCAACAGTATTCTTTTTTAAAAATGTTAATTTTTTTTCTTGTCCTCATTCACCTCAGAAAAAAGAGAAAAATGTCAATTTTTTCTGCCCTTATCGTTTGTTAGGGTTACCAACCACCAACGGGCATACTCCAATAAACACCAACCTTTCTGCGGCTGTGTCTCACACCCGGTATTATACCGGCACTGCTTTATTTTCCGAAAAAAGCGATGAAGACCCTGAAGCAGTGCAAGAGTGTTAGCCGGTGTAATCATTGGACGTGACCTAATACTGGTATCATAAATATAACCTCAACCATTACTTCATTCACCTTCCAGCCAAACAATTAATGGTTTCCAGAAAGCTTTCTTTTTGGACATTTTCCCTGAAAGATCCATTCTAGATATATATATTAGGGATTCCAACCAATCCGAGTGCTGTGGAGTTATGTTGCTTACCCATTTACGACAGATTTCCCTTCTGGCCAGTAATACAGCGCAAAACAACAAATCTCTAGGGGTTCCTGTTAGCTCATCATCCACCCCACAGATAAGCAGAGAAAGGCTTACCTTTATTAGCCGACCCAAAATACCTGTCATGGTTGTTTCTACTTTGCTCCAGAACTCACTGATTTCTGGACATTAGAAGAACATGTGGACATTGGTTGCCTTTTCCAACCCACATTTCGCACAACTGGTTCGGCTTCCTTTCCCCATCTCAGATAGTTTCTCTGGTGATATGTAGGCCCTATGAAGTGAGAAAATATGGTTTCTTCTTAAAAAAGCGAGTTTAACTGTGTTGTATAGAGTGCGCATAGATACTTGCCAAATGTTCTGCAACTGGTCACCAGGCAAGTGCTTTCCCCACAGCTCCTCCGCCAAAGTGAATTCTCCATCCATGCTGTTTTGAAGGTACCAATACCAAAGAGATACTTCTTTACTTCTTGGTGGCTTACTTATCAGTTGGTCTTCCAGGATGTTACTAGTACCTAATAACGATGCCTTGCTTTGCGCCCAACCTTTTTAATTGAAGGTATTTAAATGTTGAGAGGGAGCCCATCATCAAACCATTTAAGTCATACCAAGGTAACAAATGTCCATCTCTAGATAGATCTCCCCAGATATTTAAGTTGGCTTCTCTGATTGATAATGCCAATTTATCATTGAGACACTCGGGGTCCCTGGGGAATCCCAGATCGGGGCAGAATGAGAATAATAATCTATTTTCAGCAAGCATTGTATATGGTACCACATTGATGCCATTGAGTGCAGTACCTTCAATTTACCTTTTTTGAAGAATTTAGGATCTCCAAATGTAAAAAGAAAGCCATTGGGTTTTATTTTTTGCTCTTTTAGCATGGCTGAGAACATTGAGCCTATTACAGATCTATCAGGTGTCTTTATAAGCACTCTGGAGTTTTTTAATTGGAAGGCCCACGCATACAGCTGAATGTCGGGTAGAGATAGACCACCCTTCTCCCTTCTTCTGTGTAGCTTCCTCCAAGAA
This sequence comes from Triturus cristatus, assembly GCF_964204655.1. NCBI lineage: Eukaryota > Metazoa > Chordata > Amphibia > Caudata > Salamandridae > Triturus > Triturus cristatus. The sequence goes on along the minus strand of NC_140590.1, from coordinate 506,024,834 downwards.
ATCCTAATCCCTTTGTTAGCCCAAATAAAATAATTGATTGCTTGCTGGATACTGTGTATGGTAGCTTTGTTAAAATATAACGGCAATGAATTAAATATAAAAGTGATTTTCGGCAAGATACTCATTTTTATCAGACTGACTCTCCCTAGAATAGTTAATGGGAGATACATCCAGTTTTTCATTAATTGAGCTATCTCTTTGAACACGCTTCTTAAATTTATTTCAACAATTTGATTAATGTCCTGGACTATTCTAAGACCAAGATATCGTATCTCCTTTTTAACTAATGGATTACAGCTGACCTGGTTCCATATCATAGCTTCGGTCTTAAGTTCATTTACAGAATACCCCGATATTCTTCCAAAATCTGTCGCTATACGAAAAATAATAGGTAAATAATAGGTAAAGCAGCATCTAGATTGGATGAGTATACCATGAGGTCATCAGCATATAATGCAACTTTTTTAACCCAGTTACCCTGACAAAATGGTGCAATGTCAATTGAATGTCTAATTCTAAAGGCCAAGGGCTCCATGTATAAATTAAATAAAAGAGGGGAAAGGGGGCAACCCTGTCTTTTGCCTCTAAGGATCTTGAAGGAAGAAGATAATCTGCCATTAACTAATACTCTTGCAACTGGATTTTTGTATATTAGCATTATAGCCTGACAGAAATTATCACCCAAATTATAGCTTTTTAATAGAGAACAGGTAAGACCATCGGACCTTATCGAATGCCTTAGAGGCGTACAATGTTGTTATAGCTAACGGTGTACTAAGGCAAGTTACAAAATCGATAGCCCCAACAAGATCATTAGAGAGCTCATGTAGATATCTCCCTTTTACAAAACCTCTCTGGTCTTCATGTATAATATAACCCGCAATTTTGGCTAACCTGTCAGATAACATTTTAGTAAAAAGTTTATAATATGAATTTAAAAGTGATATTGGTCTATAAGACTCACAGGATACAGGATCTTTACCCGGTTTCAAAATAAGGGTAATTGTCGTCTCGTTCCACGACTTTGGTAATTGTATTCCCTGATCTAATATCTCATTTATCACTGATGTTAAGAGTGGGGATATCTCATCGACTAAAATCTTGTACATCTCTGTTGGGATGCCAGCTGGCCCTGCAGCTCTACCTCCTTTACTGAATTGAATTACTTTACCTACTTCCTCCTTACTAATTACTTGATTTAGAATATTCTGTTGACTATTATCTATAGGACTAATAGATTCGTTAAGCCAATTCTCTACCTCAGTTCATACAATATCCTCTTTTTCTTCTGTGAATAGGTCACTAAAGAAGTCTTTAAAAGTCTCTCTTATCTCCGTCTCCCTACTTAGGGGCCGATTCCGATCCTGGAAAAATTTCCCCCGTACGAATCGTATCCGGATTTTTTACCGTTCGAATCGTACAAGTAGCATACAAACTGCCAAGTACGATTTGCATGGGAAAAAGTCCATACGAATCGCATTGGGAAAATTTCCCCACACGTCCTCGGGTCGGAAAATGTGTCCGACATATCCCCGGACGATTTACCGTACGAATCGGAAAAATTAAGTCCGACCGCGCAAGTACGATCAGTCCCGTCCTTTCGATTTTACAACCGTATGGAAAAAACACCGTATGGACCGAACTCCTATAGCAACCATGGAGATATGTGCCCGCATACGCGCCGAACTCCTCACCAGAGACCCCGTATGTTCGCGCAGAACACCCCCCAGCTCTCGTATGTACGCGCCTAACACCCCCCCAGCCCCCGCATGTACGCGCCAAACGCCCCCGGCCGCGGATGCATGCCCCGAACCCCCACCAGTGTATGTACGGAGCGTACCCCCACCCGTGTATGAATGGAGCATACCCACACCCCACCAGTGTATGTACAGAGCGTACCCCCACCCGTGTATGAATGGAGCGTACCCACACCCCACCAGTGTATGTACGGAGCGTACCCCCACCCGTGTATGTACGGAGCGTACCCACACCCCACCAGTGTATGTACGGAGCGTACCCCCACCCGTGTATGTACGGAGCGTACCCCCACCAGTGTATGCATGGAGCGAACCAACACCCCACCAGTGTATGTACGGAGCGTACCACCACCTGTGTAAGTACGGAGCGTACCAACACCCTACCACTGTATGTACGGAGTGTACCCCCACCCGTGTATGAATGGAGCGTACCAACACCCCACCAGTGTATGTACGGAGCGAACTCACACCCGTGTATGATTGGAGCGCACCCACACCCCACCAGTGTATGTACGGAGCGTACCCCCACCCGTGTATGTACGCAGCGTACCCCCACCCGTGTATGCATGGAGCGTACCAACTCCCCACCCGTGTATGTATGGAGCATACCCCCACCCGTGTATGTACGTAGCGTACACCCAGCCCCTCCTGTATGTACGGTGCAAAACACCACCACCGATGGACGGTGCGGACCAACACCCTGCCCGTGTCTGTACGCACCCTACCCCAGGCCCCTACACCAGCACCCTCACCCAACATCGCGCATGTACGAGTCATACTAAGCCATAGCAAAGGACAGCACTGTACAACAACATGGCCCATGTACGCACCGTACAGACGCAAAAAACACTCGTACTGAACCAGGACAAACCAAAACAACACAAGGAGAGTCAATTCGATGCACACAACACCACAAAACATATCCAACAAGCCCAAATACATCCTATACACTGACCTGCAACTGCCAAACAGCTAAACAGAGGCCCAAAACACAACCACTCCTTATAACACAACCACCCAAAGTTCAAACACAGCCACACCCACAAATGGACCAATAAAAAGGCCCAACACACACAAACCATGATCCTTTGCAACAGATCCACTACTGCCAGACGGATGTGTGGCGTTACAACGCACAATTTTACAACGCATGCACTTACAACGCATTTTTTACAACGCATAATCCATTACAATGCATGACATTACAACGCATGACACTACAACGCATTTTTAAAAAATACCTTTACAACGCATTTCCATTACAACGCATACTACCTTTACAACACATACCATTACAACGCATAATATTAAATTACATTTAAGGTAAGTATTAGATAGTATAGGGGTAAAAATTACTATTCTAACTCCAGGGGGTGCAACAGTAGGGAAAGTGTTGGATAGTATAGGGGTAAAAATTACTATTCTAACTCCAGGGGGTGCAACAGTAGGGTAAGTGTTGGATAGTATAGGGGTAAAAATTACTATTCTAACTCCAGGGGGTGCAACAGTAGGGTAAGTGTTGGATAGAATAGGGGTAAAAATTACTATTCTAACTCCAGGGGGTGCAACAGTAGGGTAAGTGTTGGATAGTGTAGGGGTAAAAATTACTATTCTAACTCCAGGGGGTGCAACAGTAGGGTAAGTGTTGGATAGTATAGGGGTAAAAATTACTATTCTAACTCCAGGGGGTGCAACAGTAGGGTAAGTGTTGGATAGTATAGGGGTAAAAATTACTATTCTAACTCCAGGGGGTGCAACAGTAGGGTAAGTGTTGGATAGTATAGGGGTAAAAATTACTATTCTAACTCCAGGGGGTGCAACAGTAGGGTAAGTGTTGGATAGTATAGGGGTAAAAATTACTATTCTAACTCCAGGGGGTGCAACAGTAGGGTAAGTGTTGGATAGTATAGGGGTAAAAATTACTATTCTAACTCCAGGGGGTGCATCAGTAGGGTAAGTGTTGGATAGTGTAGTGTAATATTATGCGTTGTAATGGTATGCGTTGTAATGGTAGTATGCGTTGTAATGGAATGCGTTGTAAAGGTAGTTTTTAAAAATGCGTTGTAGTGTCATGCGTTGTAATGTCATGCGTTGTAATGGATTATGCGTTGTAAAAAATGCGTTGTAAAGGTAGTGCGTTGTAAAAGTTGCGTTGTAAAGGTTGTTCCCCCTGCCAGACCACAGAGACAACGCACTGCACCATACTACATCCATCAATACACCTTACACTTGCACTCCTTCACACACCCACCATCACAAACACCTCCTCATCACATTCACACACACACACCTTCACAACCACACTCACACCCCCATAACCATCCACACCCACACCCACACCCCACAACCATCCACACCCACACCACACACCATGCGCACTAACAAGAATCCAAAGTTCTCAAAGGAGGAGCTGGAGGTCCTTGTCGACGAAATCGTCAGTGTCGAGCCACAGCTCTTTGGAACATTGGTCAGACGGACCAACATATCCGAAAAATCAGCCATGTAGGAGAGGATTGTCAATTCTGTGAATGCTGTTGGGTCCACCAGAAGGACCAGGCATGAGTGCCAAGCCAGGTGGTATGATCTGCGGAGGACGGTCCGCCGCAAAATGGCGGACGATCACAACCAGGGGAACATCACTGGAGGAGGGCCGCCCCGCAGACCGGTACACTACCAACCCTGGGAGGAGAAGGTGATGGCCACGCTGCCGCCGATGGGGGTAGACGGAGTAGAAGGAGTCCGAGAGCCTGGTGAGTACACAAACAACTCACCTCACATGGGGGGAACGCCATACACAACCAAAATACCAATCATGCATGCAACCCCCCCAAAGCCAGCACCGGACACAACCACACTCCAAAAACACACACATGCCACTAGCGCCTCCATGCTCCATGCCCCAAGCAAGGCCATGCCAAGTCACAGGCCACACAAAACACCAACACAAGACAGGATGTCCCCGATGCCGGGAGGGTGGGCCTCAAAACTAACATAGAGCAACCCTGAAGCACACAACAATGCCCTCAGCCCATATGGCCTAGGGCAGTGGTTCCCAAACTTTTGACTCCTGAGGACCCCCATTGAGTCACCACTGGAAGCCGGGGACCCCAAGCAATTTGTAGGATTTAAATTTCAAACATTAAAACAGTAATTCGAAAAAAAGAAACACACGTGTGCACACAAAACAAATACTCAAATTACTAAGGATTTTAGGGGCATATTTACAAGTCCCTATCGCCATGGGAACGTCACTTTTTGTGATGTTCCTGTGGCAGTAGGGGCTTCGCCTTATTTACAAGGCAGCGTTAAGCCACTTACTGTGGCTTAACACGGCCTTGTATATAAGGCCCCCTTTCACGCAATGCTTAGCGTAAAAAAGGTGGGCAGTGGGAGTTGCAGTGGGTGTTTCACTCCAACACCCATTGATTTTGACGCTGCCCTCTATTTACAAGGTCAGCTGAAATAGGAGACCGCACCGAAATTAAGACCATGAAAAATCTGGTCTTAACTTGGCGAAATGAGGAGGAATGCCTTATTTCTCCTCGTTTTTGTTTTTTCCAACAGAAAAAGCAAAACGCCTTTGATTGTTTATGTTCAGGAAGGTGACCCTTTCTGCACATAAACAATCTTTAATAAAAATAACGTTTTGTAACTTCCATGTGTGCTGCATTAGGCAGCACACATAGAAGTGACAAAACGGCATTACAAAATTGTTCATGTGCAGGAAGTGGGAACATAGCAGCATCAGGATAAGACTGGGAATAAACATATGTTGCTAATTTTTAACATGCAGTTTGCAAGCAGCTCTTTGATGACAGTTTATAGGACACTGTGCTAGATTACAATTGTCCCTTATATGAATTGCACAATGACAAAAGAATCTCTGTGACAAAATCAGTAACCCAGTGACCTATGCACATAAAATACTGTTTTTTAAAATGCATTGTACACGTTCTTTGCAGTAGGCATATTAACCCTCTGTGTCACATTAGATAAGTCAAAGCTGCTACTGGACAAAACTCTCATCTCTCTCCAGCAGGTACATTAATCGCTGGCATTTTCTTGACACTTTTATAGTTGCTCGAAAACTGCTAATTTTACAAGGAACTTTGCAGTGCTTTTAAAACTGCTGCCTGCGGACCCCCTGGGAATGTGCCACAGACCCCTGGGGGTCCTCGGACCCCAGTATGGGAAACACTGGCCTAGGGCACAGCCATACAAACAGTGTGTCCCACACAGTACTGTGTTGCCTGCAAATGGTGGCCGCGTTGCAGGATGATATGGGTATGAAGCCACAATTTGCACATAACAGCAGCTAATGAAGACGCATCACTCTGAAAGAGTGTCAGCACACACCGCCACAGCAGCAGCGCAGACTCAGGCACTCCGCACAATGGGTGCCCGGAGATAAGAAACAAACCCACATGAACAAGCCAATGGCCTTTGAAAGACCTGTAAACTGTGTGTGCCCAGGAAGCTGGGCTGAGGTGACAGAGGGTGACACACAGAGGGAGGGAGAGGGGGAGAGAGAGGGAGGGAGACAGAGGTGGACACAGGGAGACAGAGGGAGGGAGGAGGGTGACAGAGGGAGGGAGAAAGGGAGACAGAGGGAGACGGACAGAGGGAGGAGGCTGACAGAGGGAGGAAGAAAGGGAGACAGAGGGAGACGGACAGAGGGAGGAGGCTGACAGCGGGAGGGAGAAAGGGAGACAGAGGGAGACGGACAGAGGGAGGAGGCTGACAGAGGTAGGGAGAAAGGGAGACAGAGGGAGACGGACAGTGGGAGGAGGGTGACAGAGGGAGGGAGAAAGGGAGACAGAGGGAGACGGACAGAGGGAGGAGGGTGACAGAGGGAGACGGACAGAGGGAGGAGGCTGACAGAGGGAGGGAGAAAGGGAGACAGAGGGAGACGGACAGTGGGAGGAGGGTGACAGAGGGAGGGAGAAAGGCAGACAGAGGGAGACGGACAGAGGGAGGAGGCTGACAGAGGGAGGGAGAAAGGGAGACAGAGGGAGACAGACAGAGGGAGGAGGGAGACAGAGGGAGACGGACAGAGGGAGGAGGCTGACAGAGGGAGGGAGAAAGGGAGACAGAGGGAGACGGACAGAGGGAGGAGGGAGACTGAGGGAGATGGACAGAGGGAGGAGGCTGACAGAGGGAGGGAGAAAGTGAGACAGAGGCATACGGACAGAGGGAGGAGGCTGACAGAGGGAGGGAGAAAGGGAGACAGAGGGAGACGGACAGTGGGAGGAGGGTGACAGAGGGAGGGAGAAAGGGAGACAGAGGGAGACGGACAGAGGGAGGAGGTTGACAGAGGGAGACGGACAGAGGGAGGAGGCTGACAGAGGGAGGGAGAAAGGGAGACAGAGGGAGACCAAATCACCCTTGGGTGGTGTAGCCATGTCCGCTCATCAGCAGGTGGACTGTGTGCATGTAGACAAGGTTTGGCAGTGCGTGAACCCCCCCTTCAACCTTTGATAAACACTGGGCCATGTGTCAATCTGTGCACGAGTACATCCGTGCTGCAGGCACAAACCTAACCTTACACCCAGTATACCCACCCACTGTGTTTGTCAGAACCCTGTCACAAATGCTTAAGTTACCTACCTGTATTCTCAAATAGCATGGAAAAAACACCATTTGGCCACGTACAGTGCAACACGTAAGGCGGCTCTGCATGGCTTGCTACGCCCGCTCACTACACTGCTGACTGCGTTCCAAAAAGATGCATCAACTAAGATTGTGTCACACATAGGTAAAGTGTCGAAAGCTGTGGCCAAGGGACATACCCATGCACAAGTGCACTGTGAGAGGAATGCAAGCCAAATCCAACCACCCAGAGGAACTGTGCCAACTCAAAAATGAATGAAACATGGATGTCGCATTTAACACAATTAACATTGTCTCTCTCACACACAGGTCAACGTCGTCGATCTCCCCCCAACACTGGGGGGGAAGACTCACAGGACCAGGCTCTGCGTGAAGAGGACCCCACCAGCAGCGACGACTCTCACCACTCCGTGGGTGACCCAGACCAACCTGGCCCCTCTGGTGTCCAACCACCTGCAGTACCTGCATCAGGTACAACTGTGCCAACCACCACCCCCATTCCTGCCACATCCCAGGAGACACCCAGGAGCCCTGCCCGCACACAACAACACAGCCAGTCTGTCCAGGAGGGACAAGGTTCTCCGGGGACCCAGGAGGAGGCAGGTGACATCCCAAATGGCATCCCTCAGGGGTCCCGGAGACCCGATGTGCCCACAACGGCAGGCCAGGCGCATGTGGGCAGGGGTGGTGGGAGTGGAGGACGGCGGAGGCGCGAACCTGACCAGTTGGCTCAGGAACCGGTAATGTCACACGTCAGCAACATCCTGGACACATACCGGCGTGACGCCAGGGGCATGGTCCAGATTGCGTCCACCCTCACAGACATCAAGGGGACCCTCGAGGAGATGAAGACCCTGCAGGCCGAGCAACATGCCTGTCAACAGCGACACCAAGGACGGATGGAGGCAAGACAGGCTGAGCTCGTGGCGGTGCAAACGGACATGACCCGTGTACTCCGTCGGATTGCCGAAAACATGGGCAACCCTCCCTGTGCCACCAGGCGAAGAACATCACCACCCACAGGGAGGGATCAGGAGGAGGAGGATTCATCCGACGGAGCATCACAAGCATCGTCACGGCCTGCTTCTGAGGGTTCCCGCAGGAAGGTGGGTCGTCCACGCAAAAGACCGTGAGAGTCAGCGGAACATCACCATCTTCCAGGTCACTGTCTGACCAATGTTGACAAAGACTGTGGCATAGACTCTGATGACTTCCAATGGCAAGGCTACCAACTCCCCCTGTGAACTTTGGATTCAACACTCCTGCCAAGAACCTCTTGTCATCCCCCCAAACACGTACCTCACCACAAATAAAAATCATCACAATCACGAGATGATGCCGTCATTTTGCATTATTCCACTATATGTGTGTAAAGTCAAACTATGCCTGATTTCAGAAGTAACTCCAACCATCCATACCCTGGGGTTTGAGTCTGGCACAGGACACACATGGGTCACAATGTATCATCCAATACAGACATGGAGCACCATACTCACCCGTGATGGGCCCAACCAGCTGAGGGGGTGCCCGCACAACTGTGCCTACAGACCTATTTAGAAGAGCAACAGTCATGCGCAGAGGTCAGGGATCATGTGGAGTGTCCTGGGATGCTACTCCCAGGTATGTGTAGACATGTGGCAGAACCATGTCCTGCATGCTTGAGTCAGGTGGATGAGGAGAATGGTGGGCCGGCCAAGGTTGGATGCATGGAGATGGCACAATGGGGTGTTGGATCACAGTGCCACAAGGTTGTGTTGTGGTTGTGGGCTGCATCCTGAGTGTGTGCGTGGATTGAGAAGGTCATCCTGTAGCTGGCAGTGATCCATTCCCCCCATCTCTGTTGGACGTTGATGTGGCCTGGTCGCCGGATGTAGAAGCAGAGCTGTGCAGATGCACCCTGGATGTGGACAAGCATCATGGGAGTTGTAACGCACATGTCCGTAGAGTGCAGGGTAGGATTAGACACGGATGTCGTAGTTGACCTGGGGGATGGTCTCTCTTGCCTTGAGGTGGATGGAACTGGGGATCTTGTGCATAATGCAGAGTGTGCTGCAGCATGAGGCACAGATGCTGCTGATCAGCATAGCACATGTCAGCAAGCAATCCATGATGAACACCAGCTCATTTGCGTGGACACTGGGTGCCCTTGCTGCAGGGCCTGCAGCAGCATGCGCCATGTCAAGAAAACAATGCCACAAGTAGCACACAAAGACAAGGATGTCAGGAAGGAACTATGCAAAAGGTGTATGTCAAGGAAGGAATGTCTGGTTCAACATGGCACACACACACACAATGGATGCACATGCAGCACAGTGGCCGTCGTGGAGACTGACATGCCACAATACAGATTCTAATCCCTGACAAACAGCTTGCATCTTGCTACTCTACACATAGACTCATATGCACCATCTCTGAGAACTATGCCAGACATGCCGCATGCACAGTGGCAACAGACCACCATTGACAGAGATGAGGCACCTTGGAGGCAGAGGGACACCTTTATTAGTCATGTGTGTCGGAATGCTAATGCAACTCTGTCAACACATACACAGGTCATGTGGATGAACACGTGGGACCAACACTGGCACCCCCCCTTTGCACCACAGATGCTGGAAATCCATAGAACTGGCACACAAGTGACGGGTTACAGCTAAACACCCCCTGCTGCTCACGGAGAGGCTGCTATACACCATTGAGCCTCTAATGGGGAATTCACACACCATGTCAACCCGGTGCAACCCGTATGTTTCCGAGGGCAGTGTTACACACATTGATGGCTTCATCACAATCCACAATCCCATTACAGATGACTGTCACCAAGTCTGACCATCAATTCAGGTGAATTCAGCTCCATGTCATGTGCCCCATGGTGATTCTACATGTATGTAAAGTATCCAAACATGAACAGGAGCAGTGCACACACATTCAAAACAAATACCACTCCCAAAAAGCTGTGCTGCATCCCTTACCCTAAGGAGATTTTCAAACTTGTCCGTGCATGTAACGCTGATTCAGCACATGTTGCTGTGTTCATGAGGAATAGCAGGAGCACAACAATGCCACCAGCAGACAGCATGCGCAAGTACCTGTGGATGAGAGACACACCAGAAGTCAGCCAAAAGAAGCACATCCGCATGCATGTGCATGTACTCGACACGTATAAGGTTGTCAACATGCTAGGTGACAATGAAGACTCTGGAAAAACATTCTTCTATTGCACCATCACTCAAGTGACATATCCAAACACACCTCTGACTCACTTGGCAGACATGCAGATGGACACACACATTGCAACACATGCCACACACGGCCCAATGCGTGCACACTCAGACACTGGAACTCACCACTAAGAAAAGAAGTTGCGTATGAGCCGACTCCGGATGTCCTCTACCGCCTCCTCCTCCTCCACATCACTTGCCTCGTGACCAAGCCCTTCATCCTCCACGGGTGGATGGTCCTGCTCATCTGGATCCAGGATGAGTGGCACAGCTTTCTCCACTGCCATGTTGTGCAGCATGCAGCACACGAGGAAGATCTTGCAGACCTTCACCGGTGCATATGGGAGTGCGCCACCGGTCTTGTGGAGGCAACGGAATCGGCTCTTCAGGAGGCCAAACGTCCTCTCTATCACTCGCCTGGTCCGCCCATGGGCGTTGTTGTAGCGGTGCTCGGCAGCCGTGCTGGGGTTGCGGAGAGGCGTGATCAGCCATGGCATGTTGGGATAGCCAGCGTCCCCTACATGGAAACATCATGGACAAAAGTGGGTCACGAGAACCAGTAAGACAGGAAGATGACGTTAAATACAGGACTGCCAGAGTATACCCACCAACAATACATGCTCGTTCGTTGCACAGCTGTAGCATCATTTCAGGCACCCTGCTACGCCTCATGATGTAGGCATCGTTGGCTGATCCTGGAAAATGAGCACAGACATGTGAAATCACCATGTTGGCAAAACACACCACAAGGGCATTAATGGAGTGGTAATGCTTGCGGTTCCTATACGCTACCTCCTGTGCCTGTGGTGGTACCAAAGCCACATGTGTTCCATCTATGGACCCAATGACATGGGGCAACCCTCCCAGGGCATAGAACTCATGCTTGACACCTGTCAACTGTGCCCCTTTTTTGTTACTGTGACTTCTGGCATTGTGTCCATGTGTGACAGACATGCAATGTTGTTTAGAGTGGGTCCCAGGGTGGGGAATGCCTCATGTCTCCCATGCAGAGCATGCTGTAGTTCCTGTGTGCACTCCTCACTTGCATAGTGCTTACTGTGACAATCAATGCATGCCACATTCATCCTGGCTACTCCTCCTGGGAATGTTGTTTCTACAGTCCTGATGTGATTCTGTGGCCCCCCCAGTGTGACAGGTGACAGTACCCATAGATGTTTGTTTAGTGTACCTGTGCTGAGAGTGTCCAAATGATGTGTTCATCCCCTGGACATTGGTGTGTGTGTGTGTGAGTCCCCTGTCATGTGGGTGATTGCATATGTGGAGTGTTGCACGCCAGCTGCATGAGGGATGGATATACCCTGCCCATCTGATGTGAGCAGGGAGCAGTACTGTGTGACTTCCGTGCAGAGCCAGCCCCACACCTGTGACACCCCCCAGACTAGTGGCACATGGGCAGAGTGAGGTTTGTACCCGCAGTTGGCAATGGCAGGTGATTGTCCTGTGCCTGTGTGTGTCTGTGTACTCTGCTGAGGTTGCGTCAGTGGGCTGGGGCATGTGACTGCTTTGAGGTGCTGTACATAATCCTGGTGTAGCTTGTTATGCACAGTGTGATCCAGGATCATTGGTTGTGTGGCACCCCTCATTCCACCTGTGTACTTTCAATGCCACGTAGTGCATTTGGCCTTCCCCAGAGGATAATGTCCCTATGACAAACGTGCAATGAGTTGCCTGCATACCATGGCCTGTTCAAACAAGACAAATTATTAATATGTGTGTCTCTGTGTCATTGCTCAGGTGTATTAAAGTATTCTCACTTTTGCATCCTCACAGGTAGGCGTCCATGCCAAGGGGGAGATATGGAAGCAAGCCGTCAGTGCCGTGAGGAAGACGGAGGGTCGGAAGCGGCGCCTAGCCCAGGTGAGGAAACGCTGGCAGGATATCCGGTGCTGGACGAGGAGGATCGCACGGGTCCTGCTGGGGGACTCACCTGAGAGCCACAAGAACCGTGGGCGCCGGCGTCTGACCCACATCCATAAGCGTGTGCTGGCGGTGGTCTTCCCCGACTTGGATAGGTGCTTACGGGAGAAGCAGCAGCAGGAAGGGGGTAGGTACATGTGTGTTTGTTGTGTGTCACCAGCTTTTGGAAGTGCGCAGTTGCATGGATACACTGCCAGGGTTTAAATGTGCAGTGCATGACCTGTTCCCCAAAGTACACCGGTGCTGTTCTTCCTCCCTTCCCCTCCTTGCCATGTGTTCCCTGGTCTGTGTGTAGTCACTCTTGCACAAGGTTATCTAGGCTGGCAGTTAATCCAAGTGCCCAATGCTTGCAGCATCATGTGTGGGGGTGGTGTGTAACAGGTTTTGGGACCTTGCCTGTGCCCTGGCCAGTTCAGTCATTGTGGGGTCCATGTCAGTTGGCACTGATGGTGAGTCCCGACATAGGAGTGTGCCTTAAAAGTGTACTGCCTTACAGCATGCATGTCCAATGTTGTGCCCTCTGACATGATGTGCATGAGTGGGAGTAATGCATAGTGCAGGGACGGTTCCTTCAGTTGCAGTCATATCCATCCAGGACCATGGAGGAGTGTGGCCACTACCGTGCCCTGGGGCACCTTTTCCTAGGTATCATGTGTGTCATCCAACAATATGGACATTCTCTGTGTCTTCGGCATAGGTTGGGCTCTGTGACATTGTACCCTGGCCTCATCTGTATTTACGTAAACTGTTCTACCTGTGTCCACTGTACAGTGTGACCCAATTTTGCTTGTGCATACTCACAGTGGGCAGTGCCTGTGTGTCTTGGTACGACAATCTGATGATGGTTGATTGTGAAATAAAATGAATGAAATGAAAAAGAATTTCTAAAGCGCATGGCTGCCCTTGAGCGTCCCAGCGCTACGTGTACACACAGACAGACCTCCTCTGAATCGCATCCGGAGATGTTAGTCATTCTGGGGGAAAAGGAACGTTTTCAGGGATTTTCGGAATCTGGTCAAGCTAGGTTCTTTCCTCATTGATGTTGGGAGGGAGTTCCATAGCTGACCCGCGTTTATTGTAAAGCGGCGTCCTCCGGTCCTTGCTCTTTTTGCTCTCGGGATAGCTACCAGGTTTTCCTCGCCAGAGCGGAGCGTTCGTGATGATTTGTAAGGGCGGATCAGATCTCTAAGGATCGGAGGGCCTGTGCCTTGAAGGACTCTGAACACTGTACAGAGCGCTTTGAATTTCACTCTCGCTCTTATGGGCAGCCAATGGAGCGCTTTCAAGGCCGGTTTCGCTGACGTTCCTCTGGGTGTATTCGTCAGCAGTCTTGCAGCTGCATTCTGTGCCCTCTGGAGCACGTTCAGGGTGTATTCCGGTGCAGCCAGGAAAAGGGCGTTGTTATAATCCAGTCTTGACAGAATAAGGCCCTGTACCAGCAATTTCCTGGAGTCTAATGGGAGTAAGGGCAAAACTTTCCGTATTGAGCGGAGCAGCCCATAGCAACACCCTGCAGTTTTTTTCGCCTGAGTGTGCATCGACAGCTCCGGTTCAAGCCAGACGCCGAGACTTTTTATGGATCCCTTCGGGGTCGGAGGATCTCCTAAACAAGCCGGCCACATACATTTGAGGAGGGAGGTGCAGAGATTTCCCAGCAACATCACCTCGGTTTTGGAGGCATTAAGCTTGAGTCTTGAGTCGGCCATCCATGCCATGATGTTGGTAAGGCAGGCGGCAAACTTCTCATCATGGCTTTCTGCGAGCGAGAGCGAAACAATCAGTTTGGGTGTCATCCGCGTACGTTGCGAGTTTCACTCCAAAGGGTGCGACCTCCCCCTCCAGTGGGGCCATGTAGACGTTAAAAAGCGTAGGGCTCAGTGATGAGCCCTGCGGGACACCACACTGAAGGGGGGTGGGCACTGATCTATTGTTGCCCTCGCACACTTGATATGTTCGATCACTCAAGAATGACATTAGCCAGGTGAGCGCCAGGCCTCTTACTCCCAGCTCCTCCAACCGGTGGATCAAGATCTTGTGATCCACCGTGTCAAATGCTGCACTCAGATCCAGGAGGACCATGGCTGCTGATCCTCCTGAATCTAAGATGCACCTGCCCTCTTCTACCATGGTGATCAGCGCCGAGTCAGTGCCCTGACCGGGCCGAAAGCCAGTCTGGGTGTGCCAATGATATATGTGGACAGGCGCATCAGGGGTAGTTTGTGTACAATCAGGATTTAGTGCAGGCCATTTGTTTTTATCCCAGAGTAAGAGGTGTAAGTACTTCCTCTGTCTCAATCACATTGTCTCAGGTAGGGGGTGGTTTGTGTGGGCAAGGCCTACATATAAAAATCTGAAGTCTCCTTGCTTGGTCTGGCCTGTGTGTGATGTTTGTCTGGACATACACTCAAGGTGCAGTGACCCAGTCATGTTGGCCATGGTTTAATGTATTAGCTTTGCAGCATGTGCAAAACGTTAATAGACATGGTTCCTGCTCATCCCTTTTTTGGCAACGCTGTGTGGTGCTGAATGCTGTGCTAGATTGTCCCCAGAGCCTGGCTCCTCTGTCCAATTTGATATCAAGTAATTTGCTGTTGTGTCATGCTCTCCATTGTTTCTCAGTGGCATGGTGGGTCAACCAACTGTGTGTTGCAGGGCCTACATATGTACCTTGTATTGTAGATGTTACTCATGTTGCTTTTCAGGCTATGCACTGTGACCTATGTAGATTTGACTCATGTGACATATGTATACAGGTGTCTGATTATTTCCTGTCTCTTCACCTTGCCCACAGCATCGTCGGGGGACTCCGAGGGAGACACTGGCACGGACCGTGAGGAGGGATCGAGCACCAGTGCTGTCTTGTCTGGCGCATCGAGTGGCACGGAGGCCGAGGGGAGTGAGGCGGAGGACCTGTCCAGTCCCACCACCGACTATGACGCTGACAGGTCTGAGGCGGAGCTCCCAGAGGGGGCAGAGGCAGCTCCCACAGCTGAAAGCAGCACTCATTCTCTACCCGCCCCCTCCATTACCATCACCGGCCTCCCACTTGCTCGGGTCCCTTCTCGCCGTGCTAGGTCACCATGTGTCTCCTTCTTGCCAGGCACCGCACCCCCTGCCCCTGTCTCCACTGCTGCCGCGAATGCCGAGTCTGTGGACATCCTGCGCCAGTTGCAGGTTGGTCAGACTGCGATGCTTAATGTCCTCTATGGCCACACCCGTGTGCTCACCCAGATGGAGGCATACATGGAGGGCATCTCAGCTGCGCAGTCTGACCAACGCCAGTTGCTGAGGTCCATAGACTCGACACTGACTGCAGCAGTGGATCTCCTGCAGTGCTGTGTCCCCCCCCTACCCCTGCACCATCCACACTTCCCACTCCCATGCCTGTCCCACGCACACCCAGACGTCCCCATGTACGCAACCCACCAGATACAGGCACCACACCACCAGGGAAGGCCAAGCGCACACCTCCTCTCACGCACACACAGGGTGAAGTAGGCACACCCACTGGGTCGGGGGCAAACGGAAGACACGCAGCCACAGTGGGAGTCCACATTCCTCACAACCCACTCCCCCCGAATCCACTCCCCTCAGCTCTCTTGGCCAAGATTCCAACAAATATTCCTTCATGGCCGCTCTGTCCCGGAGCCCCAAAGTGACACCACCCCGCAAGCGGTCAAAGGAGTCCCCGGTCAGGGTGGTTGAGTCCCCCCCCTGTCCACACCCTCCCCCAGTAGCGCTGCGACCCATCCCTCCGACCCCCCCCCCTCCTTGGGGCCTGTGGTTCCTTCAGGTGCAGGGGAGACGCTGGGGGACCTTGCAACCGTGTGCAGCGCCATTCTCACCACCACTTTTGGTGCTGCCCCACCCCCTGTGGTGGAGTCCTCCGTCCCTGCACCCACAACACCTACCCTTGCACCTCCTGTCCCTGCGGTGCCTGGTCCTTCCCCCCCACATGATGCCCCCCCCCCTGTGGAAGCAAAGGAGGTATGAACTGTGCAGGCAAGCTAGGGGACACGCGTCCCTATGTGTCCCCCACCAGGAATTGGACTATGGACTGCCCTATGGGCCTTGTACATATTGAACTTTTAATAACAATTTTTTCTTTTCATGCTGAATAAAGCAATGTTTTATTTTTCCTTTGTACACTACTGCTTTTCTGGTATTGCTGTTGGTGGTGCTGCTCCATGATTTGGGGTGGTGATAATGTGTTAGGTGCCTGGGAAATGTTGTGGTGTGCTGCTCATGGGGTGGACCCTGGTATCTGTGTGCCATCACAAGGGCTCTGCAAATAATCTTTGGTCATGTGTGTTCTTACTGTATGGTGAAATTGTCCCAAGGTGTGTTCCTTCCTCTGTGGACCCTGACATCTTCCCTGCAGGGTGTTTCCAATATGTTGTGCTGAGCTGTGTCTACATTTCCTTGGTGTGTGACGGATCCGTTCAACTTTGGCCATGCATGCTGGGCAATGTCTCCACCTGCATCATTAGCGGCATCCTTGGTGGTCATTGTACTTGTGTATGGAGTTTATTGACATTACTTCATGTGGACATGTTCCCTTTTACACACTATGCATGTGTGTACTCCCAGCCTCGCACACATGTGTTACGTGTTCTGCAGGGTCTTTGGGCACCGGACTGACATTTGTGGCCATTGTATCTGTGGGTACTCCACCCTTCTCTTTCCATGGGCACTGCTGGGAGGACTCTGCACCCACCCCTCCTGTGTCTGGGCACTGCTGGGAGGACTCTGCACCCACCCCTCCTGTGTCTGGGCACTGCTGGGAGGACTCTGCACCCACCCCTCCTGTGTCTGGGCACTGCTGGGAGTGATAGGCACCCAACCCTCCTATGTCTGGGCACTGCTGGGAGTGATAGGCACCCACCCCTCCTATGTCTGGGCACTGCTGGGAGGACTCTGCACCCACCCCTTCTGTGTCTGGGCACTGCTGGGAGGACTCTGCACCCACCCCTCCTGTGTCTGGGCACTGCTGGGAGGACTCTCCTGTGTCTGGCCACTGCTGGGAGTGATAGGCACCCACCCCTCCTATGTCTGGGCACTGCTGGGAGTGATAGGCACCCACCCCTCCTATGTCTGGGCACTGCTGGGAGTGATAGGCACCCACCCCTCCTATGTCTGGGCACTGCTGGGAGGACTCTGCACCCACCACTCCTGTGTCTGGGCACTGCTGAAAGGACTCTGCACCCACCCCTCCTGTGTCTGGGCACTGCTGGGAGTGATAGGCACCCACCCCTCCTATGTCTGGGCACTGCTGGGAGGACTCTGCACCCACCCCTCCTGTGTCTGGGCACTCCTGGGAGGACTCTCCACCCACCCCTCCTGTGTCTTGGAATGTACGCTCGGGACATACACGGGTGTGGGTACGCTCCATTCATACACGGGTGGGGGTACGCTCCGTACATACACTGGTGTGGTGTGGGTACGCTCCATTCATACACGGGTGGGGGTACGCTCTGTACATACACTGGTGGGGTGTGGGTACACTCCATTCATACACGGGTGCGGGTATGCTCCATACATACACGGGTGGGGGTACGCTCCGTACATTCCCGTACCTACGATCTGCAGGCCTGGGTACGGCCCGTACCCATGCCTTTGGAACATGGGTACGGTGTGTACCACCATTGTTGGGGTGCCGTAGGGGTCCGCATCGTACCCAGGCCTTCAGAGCGTGGGTACGGGTCGTACCACGCGTACCCCTACATCACCCCAACAATGCTGGTACGGCCCGTACCCAGGCCTTTCGAACGTGGGTACGGGCCATACCGCCATTGTTGGGGTGACGGAGGGGTGGGCGTGGTACGACCCGTACCCATGCTCTTAAGGCGTGGGTACGGTACGTACCGGAATTGTTGTGTTGCCGGTTCGCGTCAACATCCACTTCCGTTGTGGCGGACGCTTGCGTTGCTGGACATGCCCCCACCCCCTCGAGGTGACCAGGTCCTGCAGGTCAGGTATGTCCAGGGCATGTCTGATTTGGGACTTGGGTGGGGGTTATGTGTCCTGCCCCTGCCCCCCCCTTTGCCCCTGGGTGTTGTTCTGATCTTCTGCGGCGTCTGCATCGGTTCCTGTAGAGCAGGTGGACTGCTATGAAGGCTGGGATGACACGTAGGTTCGGGTCCATGGCTGTCCGTCGCGTACAGGTGCTCCTTGTGCGCGTCGTCCTGATTTCCCTGCAGTTTTTGGCAGCCGGAGAATATAATCCGTGCGGGGTGATGTTGGTGTGGTTCGTACTTCCTTGTTCGTGAAACACAGCCTGAATGCGTCCCGACATCACGTTGGCGCTTTCCCGGATCACATTTGTATGTATATTTTCGTCGGTTGGTGTTTTGTACGATTCGCACCGAAATAGTGTTTCCATGCGAATCGTACTTGCATTTTTGTAATGTTTTTTGGCCGGGTACGAGTCGGACGGAGAAAATGCTCCGTCTGACGGTTCGTACCCGGTTTTTCCAGGATCGGAATCGGCCCCCAAGTATGACTCCAGACCGTTCTTCTTTGATCTCCTTAATCCTATTCCTGTTCCGTTCTGTCTTGACTTTCCAGGTTAAAAGTTTTCCCGTCCCCTCACCATACTCAAAGTGTGCCAGCTTACTAGTCTCCCACCTTTTTTTAACTCTTAATTGGAGAATCTCTGATAATTGATTTTTCTTAAATAGTAGCTGCTTCACAAGCTCCTCTCTTTTCTCCTCTGACTCTGATCTTCTTATTTCTAGTTCTATGTTTTTCATCTCTTCCTCTAGTTGTGAAATTTCTCTTCTGTATTTCCTATTTCTATGGATCGTTTGACTGGAGATTTTGCCCCTTATAAAGGCCTTTAGACTGTCCCACACTATTCCACTTGATGCCGAGCCTATATTAATCTGTATAAAATCTCTAACGTCAGCTTTAAGCTTTTCCATTGCTTCGTTATCTATTAGTATAGTTCGATCCAGTGTCCACCTGATCTCTTCACACTCACTGCTGTTTTTTAGAGTTAAAAGTACCGCAGAGTGATCTGATAAATGAGCCGCCTTATATTCGATGTCTAAAATGTCTTCTCTAAGACCCCAATCAACAAGAAAATAGTCAATTCTTGACCTACTGCCATATTTTTTATTATGGAAGGATATTCCCTGTAAGGTCCCTACTCTTTCTTTCCAAAGATCACATTTTGTGTTTTGAATCATCAAGTTTTTTAATAGTGCACATGATTTTGGGGTTGGTATAGTTCTAGTTTTACTTGATTTATCCAATTTTAAATCCAGCACAACATTGAAATCACCTCCCATAATTATCGGACCAGTGAAATCCAAGAGATTAGAGAATAGGTTTGTCAATGGTTCACAATCATCATAATTCGGGCCATAATAGCCTACTAGCGTCAATGATCTATCATCAATTTTAGCTTCTGCAATAATCCATCTGCCCCCTTTGTCTGTTTTTGTACGTGCTACCCAAACTTTTGTCTGTTTTTTTAATATTATGGCCACCCCCCTGGTATTCCCATTCTGATCTGTACAAAAAACTTGTTGTACCCATCTTAATTTTCCAAAGATATCTTGACACTCCTTTTTCAATAGGTGTGTTTCTTGTAGGATCAATATTTGCGCAGGGGAGTTTTTTAGATATTGGAGTAGCCTAGCCCTTCGACCCTTCACCGGTAACACATTAATATTCCAAGTTAATATCTGTATGGACATATCTTTGATAATGCAATTCTAAATATAAGGACTAGTACTGAGGTGTTTGAGGATTTTTTTTATTTTTTTATTTTTTCCCATATGCTCCCCACCCTGTGACACTCTTCCCTCCCCCACCCACCCCTGGAGAACCCACCCCTGCTTCTTCCTCTTGGACATGGCGTTAGTCCAAGTTAGACTTTTGCTCCATTGCCCCCCCGTCTCGCCAAGTCCCAATAAAAGTGTAAAAAAAATTTAAGTGCCTAACTCTTAGCAAAGAAAAAAGAGAGAGAGAATCATCTCCTATATGTGTGCCTATAATAAATATTCAGTACGAGTACCTAAGAACCTATCATCTTTTCTTAATTGTTTTTTTTTAACTAGCTTCCTCCGCTGCTCCCTCCATCTCCACTTTCCCCCTTAATGCTTCCTAGCAAGTCCTCTGCCTCTCTTATGCTCCTAACCATATACATTTTGTTGTTAAACATAACTCGCAGAGAGGCAGGGAATTTGAGCTTACAGTTGCCCCCACTTTTTTAAAATCATCCATACGCCTCCCAAGTTCCCACTGTCTACCTAATGTGGGTCGTGATAGATCTGATCTTATTTCAAAGGAAAAATCAGGACCCTTTAGGGTTTTAAGTTTTAGTGCAGCTATCAATATTTTTTCTTTAAGAGCATAGGTATGGAAGTTAAACAAGATCTTCCTTGCCTTTGTTCTCCCCGGGGCTTTTTTAAAGGGTTCCCTATGTATTCTTTGAATGTCTTTGGCAATCTCCATTTCTCTCTCCTCCACCTGAACTGCTGCTTTTATGAGAGCTACTACATATTTTTTTAGGTCCTCCCTCTCTTTTCCTTCTGGACCGTTAAGTATCCTCAGATTGTTTTTTCTAGAGGTATTCTCCAACTGCTCAACCTTCTCCAGAAGCCCCTGTTCCTCTTTGCGCAACGCTTGGAGTTCCATTTTATTGTTGATGAGGTCCTTTTTTAACTCCTCTACTGTGTCCTCCAGGATCTCTGTCCTGTCTGCTAGTGTATCTAATTTCTTCTCCAGAGATTCACAAAATACGCGAATTTCACGCTGGTTTGCCTCTGACTTGGCGAACCCACTCCTTATTTCCGCTGATAAACCTCCCATCATTGTCTCTAATGAGTTAACCAGAGGTTCGCGTGACTGAATATCCCAGTCTTTACTGCTAGGAGCTATACTGATTGTTGAATTTATATCTGGGCTTGTAATACACAAGATACTAGTATCTGGCCTATTTTCAACGTGGTCATCGCCAGTGACCTGACCCATATGACCTATATTTAGGGTGTCAGTAGAGTTATTCACCTCGTGATATAATACTTCTTCAGGTGGTTCAGATATATCAGAGTTTGCAAGGCCCTTTTTCACAGCATTCCCCTTCGGGCTCCCCTGTCCTGAATTTATATCATTCTCCACACCACTCTCCAAAGCCATGGGGGTAGAATCAGTAGCCATACTAGCTCTAGTCACTGCAATTGCACTGGAGCTTAACTTTAAATCCACTAATGCGGATTGGGAGGGTCTTTTTAGGGCAAGTACTGAAGGCTGGACTTTAAAGAAAGAGCGTAAGGATGGTGTGATCTTAATTTTAGGCTCTATATAATCCCCTCTCTTCTTTTGTTTTTTGCCCTTCTTTTTGAAATCCTGCTTCGAGCTAGACTTGGGTGACCCCTTTGGAGGGTGTACGGAAGTTGCAATAGTAAGGCCAGGGGGGGCTGAATCACACTCTAAGAACTGTCCCCCTTTTTGCTCAATACCCTCACTTTGTCTACTTTGTTCCTCCCTTCTCCCCTTCACTAAAGGGCCCTCTTCAGCACGGTCACCAGAACCACAAAACAGGGTCTCCTCAGTAGGTCACCTACCTTTCGCGTCCTGTAGTTTTTCCACCTTGATGCTGGAAATGGCGGATGGCTGCCTCGAGGAAGCTCCAACTTCCAAGCAGTTCAGACGTGCAGCTACAGCGTATGTGCTGACGCTGCCACTGCTCGTCCGGAGATAGCCTTGCGCTGCTGCCCTGCGGCTCTTCCTGAGCTCCAGGGTGGCTGAGACACAGCGAGGACCGCTGTCCGGATTCCGGAGGATACCCGACGAAACAAAGCTCAAAGGGCTCAAAGGGCTCAGGCTAAACCCCCGGTTGAGGCACATAGAAGAAGAGAGGTACGAATACTCGGCAATAAAATTATGATGAGTTTAGGCGCAATGCATGGCTCGGCTCGACCGGGAGCTGCGACCTACGTGCTACATGGCCGCCATGTTCTCCCCCCCCCCCCAAGAGCTCTGTAACAATAAGATTCACCAAGCAACAGTATTCTTATCTGATTCCTATTTACTACAGAAATCATGAAGTGCTCTGTGATTATTCAAACTGTCAATCCGACACAGTAGTATGATACCAACAGTATTAGAAACCTTTTAGCACACATATAACAAGCATTTGCAATGCAATAGGTCTCGCATTTATAGGAGTTTGAGCTATTGGCATTGTAAATGACAATGCTTTTTATTTAAGTTTGGTTTTTTAAAACATAAATAAAAGGCACTGTCATTTATAATGCCAATAGCTCAAACTCGTATAACTGCGAGACCTATTGCATTGCAAATGCTTGTTTTCCAAAGCATTCTGGGAAAGATGCCAACTAGAGCAAACTGTTAAAGAACACAGAGTGTAGAGGGACGCGAAAGAAGGATTGCAGGCTTTGAGGAAGAGGAGGGCCACGGACAGAGATCATGCGGTGAGAAACAGGAGGGGCAAAGGCAGATATGGAAGACGACGATCCACGGAGGAGGTCAAGCCGTGGGGAGGCGGGGAGGCACAGGCAGAGAGCAGACACAGAGCAAGGGGAGAGGAGGCGACAGGCAGCCAGAAACAGGAGGGGCACAGACAGTGTGAAGGGCAGAGGGAGCTAGATTGTAGGCGCTATGAAAGAAGGAGACGAGTTCAAACATTGGGAGACTGTGGAGAGAGGCACTGTTCAGGGCAAATATATGTATTTAAAGGAGACACAGGCAGAAAGAGGTGAAACCGGGAAGAGGCCGAGGACAGATAGGGGGAAGGGGACAGGAAGTGTGAAAACAGAGTGTGGAAGGGGCAAAGATGCACGGGCAGGGAGAAGAGTGCCAGAGGCGGTGAGAAAAGGGGAACAGGTAAGCGAAAGGCAAAAACAAAGTGTGCGGGGAGGGGGAAGGGAAACATGCATGTCCAGGACAAGCAGGGTTGTGCAGAAAGTGCCGATTCTGCGTGACAGGCACCGCCACAGCTCCGCCCCTCAGGCTCCGGCTCACATTTCACTTTAGTTCCTGTCCAAGCGATTCAGTTATAGCTAAAAAACAAGCATTGGCCGGGATGCCTTTTGTTCCCGTCCATGTGCAGTACACGTCATGGCAAAAGTTACGTATGCGTGTACGGTCTGCGGTAAAAACAAGGCAGTGCGCGATTGGCTAAAATGCAGACAGAAAAACAGTATTTGCAGGGATCACTTGATCGCTGTGCAGGCTAAAGCTTTGAAATATAATTCAAATCAATATTTTCGGAAAAATCTTTGCATATAAAAATGGTGTATAGCAGCTAGCCAGTGTATAAA
This sequence comes from Triturus cristatus, assembly GCF_964204655.1. NCBI lineage: Eukaryota > Metazoa > Chordata > Amphibia > Caudata > Salamandridae > Triturus > Triturus cristatus. The sequence goes on along the minus strand of NC_140590.1, from coordinate 506,001,017 downwards.
CCACGGTCAAAGATCTTCAAAATATGCAGCTAACAGACAACCAAACTTTAGAAATGGACACATCACAAAGCACCCTGCACCACACATGCACCACACACACCACCCACCCCTCGGTGATCCGCAACGGTTACGCCTCACCTCCATGCGCGGCTAGCCGAAATAAACAACAAGCAGGTGAGCTTAACTAGCCCAGGTGCAGTAGTCACTGCACCTAAAACGCAAAGTGGATAGGTGTACAACCACAGTATCACAACACTATACTGGTGTACACCTCGTGAAGTAGATGCGCGGAAATGACTGCGGTCTGCGGGAGGCGGGAGTCTCCTATATGACGTGGTTGTGATGTAATTGCGCACTGCGTCCTCTGCCATAGGTCGACTCTCAAATGTCGTGCTCCAATTATCGTTCTCTTGCAGTCACTGCTATCTGATCCAAATAACTACTGGCAGGTGGGTTTATGCGAGGTAGTCGATGACGGCAACATCCCCACAGGTTTTTAACAGGTTTATAACAAGCCCGGCAGAGCGTGGCGCGTGCGCGCTTGGGGGCGGGGGAGCGGACCCTTTGAAGTGCTCCCAAAAGGCGGATTGCATGGCGGCACGATGCGCGTGATTGTGCGCGTGCTAGCCATGCAATCCGCTTTTTGGGAGCACTTTTCAAACCCGCTCTCTATAGTCTCGCTTCGCGATCGCTTACGCGATAACAAGGCAAGACCTAAAAAGCAATCTACTGCAACATTAACCGTTGTGCCTCATATCATGCTTGCATTATTAGTGAATTCATTTATGACTTATGATGAGCCTGCTATTACTTGGTCTCAGACTCGAGATCTTTGGTTTTGATAGCAGAAGCTTTTCCCCTGTGATATTGGGGATCACCAAGTTTTCAAAATATACAGTCTTGTACACTTGCAAATTCGACCTAAAGGAGAGAGAAAGTGCACATTTTGCAATAAATAGAATGCTTTAAACAGGCAATGTTGAAAACTGGATACACATATGCAGTGCTTAATTTTTATTAAAGTAAGCGCCAGGGTTTTCGTCAGGATGCCATTGCATTTTGTACCCCTAATTGCCTCTGCCTGCACTGCCAATGACAGTACCAACACAACTACTAAGCCACACACTCTTACAAGTGTGACAATTCAGATTATTCCAGGCCCCCGAAGCTATAGAAATGGTTTGGGCAGCACGTATTAGTCATTTTTTATGTATATTTATTTTAAATTGATTTTATATTAAATTAACAAATAACTGTAGTTGTGCTTATCTGTAAATTACCAAATGACACAGTGAGTCGTAAGTGTCGATGTTCCGGTGCTGAGCATCGGAAACCACGGCTCAAAGCAAACACTGCACGCAAGCCTGCAAATGCCATGTGATAGGAAGTCCTTCTGACCCGGTGACTCACAGTTTCACAGTTTCATGCTTATGTCATACATAAATCATAAGAGAACCGAATAAGTACATCTTCTGAATATATGACATGGCCCAGACTTTTTTCTTTCTGTTTTTCAAAAAACTCTTCTCAATCTTCTGACTGAGCACACCTGGGTTTGCATTTCAATTAACAACGAACCATCAATGGAACTAAAAACATGCTGACTTCTCTCCAGAGAAAAAGAATAGACCAACTTTACCCCCTGTCCTGTTCAAACTGTAGTCAATTCACCTTGTGTGAAGAGGAAGACAATTGATCAGTACACATAAAATAAAGAACTGTAGTGGGCAGCGTTAGGGTGACCACTCAATTCCATTCCATCCCAGACACTGCTCTCAGTGCTCCTGGTTTTAACTCATAAATCTTTTCCAGCAGGTTAATTAGTCTACTTGTGTCAAGGGAAACACTTCAAAACTAGAACACCCTGAATGCATTGGATTATTGTGAGAAAGTGGATTATTTGTTGAGATGGATGGTAGTCCACCACAAGTAATACTATTAGTATTCTTGTTAGTTCCAGTAAAGATTTCAGTAATGTAAACCTGGGCTCAGTCCCTGGTCGCTGTGGAACAGAGCACACATACTTAATTTACGAAAATGTTTGACGCATTTAGAAGCACCAAAACAGTTAAAATGTCAAAAGTACAACACAATAAAAAGCCCACTACAAATTAACTGAATAGAGGTTATTTTAATCAACAAAATAACACCAAAATAGCCAAAATCCAACAAGGGATACCAGAGATATGAATCTTTACATTTTTAAATAAAAATAGGTCCTTTAAAAAAAATGTTTTTATTGTCAAAGATCATTAAAAAAAATCCAGATTACATATAAATTAAAAACATTCGGCGAGGGATTACACCACCTTGCAAACAGATCCCCTACAAATTTCCAGGCTGGCAAGCAACAAACATCCAGCCTTCATAAAAATTAAATAAATACATAAAAGAAAAGAAGACAGCTCCACCTGAAATATATTATTACAGCACACAAAGCCTAACCATGAATATATCGCAAAAGCTATAATAAGGGAAAAGAAAAACAAACTAAATCAACTCAAATTATTGTATTGATCCCAACTAAGTCTACTTCATGTACGTTCAAATTTCTTGATAGGATGTTGTGACTCTGAGAAGTTGGCCTGGTATATGCTGTCCACTAGTTATAGTGGGCACCTTGCACCAGTCCAAACAACCCCTTATTGATGATAGGTTAAAGACATCCTTATTTGAAATCTATACTAGTGGTAGATATGAAGAGCAGCCTTCAGGCTAAGTTTTGAAGGAATGTAAAGCAGCTTGTTTCACCAGTCTATAATCTCTTGAATGGCTAAATGAAAGAGAACCACACCAGGTATATATATAAAATATATGTATTTATTTCTAAACACACCTTACTAGTCTCCTTATGAGGCTAGAGGTCAAAGCACATATGTTACACTTCAAATATCACAGTAAATTAGCACAACATACGATAGGCCCTAGGGGCGAACCAAACCATAAAATAAGAAAGTGGTATAAGAACCATGACTTGACTAGACACAAGGCCTAGAGCCTGTAGAATCGCTGGGACCCCAAGGAACCACCCAAGGTAGTGACACAGGGGACCCACGGGGGACGTGTGCAGTGTGTGAACACAGCCGTGAGCTCTGTTGGCTTCTATGGGGAAATTCGCGGTTAGAATTTTAAAGTTTAAGGAAACTTAGGAGTGGACTAGGAACAAACCCTTTTGGACTTAGATGGTTCTAGGGCCAACACCCATGGGAGCACCAGAGTACTCGTGTTACCTCACCCAGGGAAGCTGGGTGCGTAGGTGTCAAATGGTGTTGGGTCACGTCGTTGTTTTAAATGGCAGGAGACTGAAAAGTGCTGCTGCGTGAAGAGGAGAAGTGTCCGAAGAGATCCAAGCCTGGATCGAAGATGTGAATAACCTGAAAGCAGAGGGGACAGAGTCTGGGTCACTAATCAGTGACCAGGGGCACTGTAGACGAATGCCCACCGATGTTGAGTGCTTCAGGTGAGAAGAGGGGAAGCTTGACTCTTCAGCCACGAGGACCAGGAGGCATCAAGGATGACCAGGAGCTGGATTCGAGCTTTCCCACGAAGAATGTCGATTGCTGCAGCGTCAATGCCCATATTGGCAGAACAAGCCTTGGCAACAGCAACCCACTCAGGAAGAGGAAAGATACTTCGGTGTAGACCAGCAAGGTCCTGGGAACTCCCCAAGCAATGGAGAGTCAGGGCACATCTGGAGCAACCAGGGAAGCCAAATTGAAGTATGAGTTGCCTTCACAGGGACCGACCAGTCAACGGACCAGGGATCGCAAAGGTACCTCAAGCGAAAATACAAAGGGCCGGATTACGGAACACTCGTGGAGTGTAGGCCAGCAATCTTCAGTGCAAAAGGTGCTCGGGGTCTGGGCTACAAGTAACCCAATGCCCAGCCTCAAAGGATGTCGAGAAGCTGATGCACTTGCAAATGTGCACTGTGTCCAGGGGTTCCGGTTCCTGGGTACCCACGAGGGCTACGGGTCTCAGCTTTGCTGGGGACTCGGGTCAGCCTCAGGGAAGTCTGGAAACACACCTCCTGTGTTGCAAATGCTTCAGAGTCCGGCAGGAGCTTCGGAGATGCAAACCGGGCAGATGCGTCTTTGGTGCCTGCCAAGCAGGGGAGTAACTCCTTTACACCAAGGGAGATTCTTCAGTCATCTAGTCATGTAGATCGTCGAAGTTCCGGGATTTCTGTATCAGAGTTTTGTCCAGGTGTAATCTAAAATCCTGTAGCCAGGGGTTCCTTTCTTATACCCAAGGAAGGGGTTGGACATACTCTGGGGACCCACCTATGGGAGGGTCAGGAAAGAGGGGTTGCTACACCCATTTCCTTTGTCCAGTTTCACGCCAGAGCAGAGGCTGGTAGCTCCTGCAACCGGTTTGAGCTGGACTATGCACAGGGACACCAAATGTGCCCCCAGTGCAGACTTCAAAGCACTCCTGGTGTGCACCCACCCAGCCCTAATCCACTAAGGCCTGTCTGGGAGGTGATAACACCTCCCTGTGACAGGAAACCTGTTGTCCAGGCCTCCCCTGACAGAGTTTCAGTCAGCAGCAGGAGGCCAGACCCGTGTCTGTGGTTGGCAGCATCCATTTTGTGTTGCCAGGGCTCTGTTAGCTGGTACCGGGTATACCTATGCTGTCATGTCTCTCCCTCTAGAAGGGTGGGATCATACTCCCACACCAGTTACTCGTGTGGGGGTATGATTCCAAGGTGTTTGACACCAAACACAACATGGTTCCGTGCAGCCATCCCAAAGTTAGCATTTACCGCGAGGTTATAATGCACTTAAGGGTATATGGTCAGGCTGCATCACAGACAACCCCGGAGAATAGATTCCGAAGGCTGCAGAGGGACTCTGCTCATGCATGTGCACCCTCTCACATAAAACCAAGCACCCTGCCTTCAGGATTGATAAGGCCTGGCATAGGGGTGACTGATAGGTTTATATGTGCAGTAATAGGGTGAGATATAGTTAACCTATATCTCAGTAAGGGGTGCATGCACCACCTTATGCAGGCTGTAGTAGCAGACCTGTGGTGTCATTTTGGAGGGCTTCCCAGGGGTAGCATAATACATGCTGCAGCCCCTGGTAGGCCTCTGGGGTACCTATGCCCTGGGTTCATAGTATACCATATACTAGGAACTTATAAGGGCACCCCAGAATCAAATATGTGGTGTATCTAAGGTACATGGAATCTATTTAGAGAGGAAGCAGCTAGGCTGGGGTCCTGAATAGCAGGGCCCCAGCCAGACTAAAGTCGAAAAACAGTGAAACATCAGCAAAAAGTGGGAGTAACCATAAGAAGCAGATCCTACTCTCCTACATATGTAATCCCCTGGTCCTGACTAGTGCAAATTCCCTCTCATAGATTTCCTTCATGATTGCCCACAACTCAACTCACCTTGGAGGCATCGGAGAAATCTGTGCCTTAGCCATAGACAAACTGGCCGTCACAATCATAATATATAAAAGACACTTTAAGCATAGATCTGCTTCCGCCCTGTACCCAAGCATTAGCTCCTTATGAGTAAGTTGAAAATCAAGGCTGAGACAAATCTTAATGGTCGGGCTCACCTCTTCCCAAAACATCCCCAATTTTGGACAGGAAATAAACATAGGTAGCAAATTTACAGTCACTTATCTGCATTTAGCACATTTACTTGTATCCCCCTATAATTCCCATCCTTCCCTGTCCACCTTGCTATTGTATCCAGAGTATAATATAGCATACACACAGTTCTGAATTGCTGTGATCTTAAACTTATGGAATGTATTGACCCCTCCTCCAGCTCTAATGCAGAAGTTACCTCCGTGGAGGTGATGTCACACGACAAAAGGTTACTCCATTTCATAGCAAGCTTAGAGCTTTACTTATTCTATACTGACAGAGGTTCTGATAGATAGAGCTACTTAATGACTTCTTGGGTGCTCCTTGGAGACATGGCAACAAGTCAGAGCTCTCAAGTGCCATTATCCTGGTCGCATCAAGAAATAATCCCTCATCTGTAAGCATTTAAAAAAGTGCTGGTGGGGGAGATCATAGTACTTTCAAACGTGCAAAACCCATTTAGATCATACAGATGTCCCACCCGCTCAACCTCATATATAGCACAGAAATTGCCAGCTCAGTCATGGAATACTTCTGGGAGCATCGGATTCTTCCATAAAGGCAAATTCACATGAATAGGAGGTAGGGAGTATTTTGATGAAATTTCCCACCATATAAAAACTATGGGGCTGATTACGATGGTGAGTGGACTTGGTCCGCCCGCCACCGTAGCGGTGATTGGGACCGCCCACCAGACATGCGGCGGTCCCTCCACTGCAATTAGGATGAGACCGCCAGTATGGCGGGCGCATCCTGGGCTTTCAACATTGCGGGCGGTGCTGCTTGTTCTGACCCCATCCCTAGTGTCATCGCCATCGATTTCTACACCCATACTCTCTCTTACTGGACCAGGCTAGTTAATCTCTTCCTCAGTCAAGGCTCCCTTCCTGTTGCCCTCAAATCAGGACAGGTTACCCCTCTTCTAAAAAACCCTCCGCTGATGCAAACGATCTCAACAACTTCCGCCCTATCACCAACCTCTCTTTTCTTTCGAAAATCAACGAAAAATGTGTTGCGAAACAACTTTCCCTACATATTATGGACAATAATCTCCTCGGCGTTTTCCAGATTGGCTTCATCCAAAATTGCAGCACTGAAACAGCCCTGCTGCAAGTGATTGATAATGCGCTGCATATACTTGACTCTGGGGAATCGTGTCTTCTGATTCTTCTAGACCTCTCTGCAGCCTTTGACACTGTTAATCATAACACCCTCCTCAACACTCTTCAACAGAGAATGAGATTAGATGGCACAGTCCTTAAATGGTTTGCCTCATTCCTCTCTGACGGATCCCAAATGATCAAGATAGCAAACAGTCTTTCGTCTCCATTGGCTGTAGGTCAAGGCATCCCTCAAGTTTCTATCCTGGCACCCACTTTGTTTAATCTTTACCTGGAACCATTAGGGAACCTCCTAAGTAAATCTGGGATCCATTACCATCTTTATGAAGATGACACCCAATTCTACTTCAAGGTGTCTTCCGCACACGATCTCTCACTACTCAACTCTACTCTCAACTCTATTCACAACTGGATGTTAGCTCACCAACTCATTCTAAATCCCGCCAAAACTGAATTCCTCCTCCTTTTAACCTCTCTCTCCCCTCCTCCTGTTCAATCTTGGATGTATCAGCTGAACTTACTCAACAACAAACCCATCATTGTCGACAGCGCTAAATCCCTAGGTGTCATACTTGACAAAAGACTCAACCTACTCTTCCACATCAACCCTATTGCTAAGAACGCACATTACCCGTTGCGCCTTCTGTGGGGGATTCGTCGGTTCTTCCCGGAGAACGACCTTAAAACCTTGGCACAATCGCTGGTTCTCTCTAGACTGGATTATTGCAATTCTCTTCTGACGGGCCTACCCAAATCCCACCTCTCCCCTCTTAAATTCATCCTCCATTCAGCAGCTCGCCTCATTTCAGGGTCTAAACGAAGTGACCACGTCACTCCTATCCTGTACTCTCTTCGATGGCTCCCAATCGAGGCAAGATCTACTTACAAAACTGCCTGCATCACACACAAAGCCTTGCCCACGTCCTCCCCTCATTACCTGGCGAATAAATTGAAATTGTCCAGAGGCTCTTGACCTTCTCGTAATGCAGAAACGCTTCTGCTTGAGCCCCCCTCCTTCAAAAGGGAAAGATCGATGGCGCAATCCTTCTCAGGCAATGCGGTGAGAATCTGGAACTCGCTTCCCCCATTGCTCTGTGCTCCCTCCTCTACCCGGATCTTCAAAGCTGACCTCAAATCTCTTCTCTTCCAAAGACACTTTCAGAACTAAGACTTTCATTCTCAGGCCCCTCTAGGAAGTTTGCTCATCATTGTAAATTATTATTTTTTTTTTCTTGTGCATACCTCACCCTTGCGTGCTGTGTTGGATTCTGTGTTTGTGTACACTTCCTTTTAAGTCTCCTATTTATCTTTATAATGTTCTGTTGTGTAACACTTTTTCCATGTAACGTAAGTGCAACTATTGTACAGCGCTCTGACACCTTCGGGTAATGTCCGCGCTTTATAAAAATGCTCTAAATAAAAAATAAAAAATAAATAAAAAAATGTTGAAAGTGCTTGCACCGCATTTCCCTGCACCGCATGGCAGGCACCACACGGTGCCTGCCACTTGGTGCATGGAAATGCAGGAGGTAACATGGGTACCCCCAGTGCAGCGACACTCCCCCTCAAACAAGGGAGGCCCGCAACGGGCCCCCCAGCCAAATCCCTGCCAGCCTTTCCATGGCAGCATCGCCAGTACGACGACTAGTACTGTTAATGCAGGAAATATACACATAGATTGGAGCATACCTGAAGCAGAGGAGATGCAACTATGTAACGAGACTCATGAAAGGACTGACACGCTACCACCAAGCAGTATCTGTGTGGACACAACAAAGTTGCGAGAAGCACCAAAGAATAAACAGGCTGGCAAATCTACTCCTGCATGTAGGAAAAATCAGCCAATAAGCAGGACTGCCAAAGGCAGCCCTTTACGGGACTGGGCCATGTCAAAAGGGGAGGTCAGGGCATTAATATCACGCTTGTTTACTGCGTTAGTAGATTCTCAAAACCCTGGAAAGGAGGGCAAGAAAGGCTCAATGGAGCAATAATCTTCAATTGTTATTAACCCAGAAACCCTGGCCCCACTAAATACTAGTCTTTACTCACCAGGAGATGCTACTACCATCTGCTCTCCAACCATAGCCTCATCCAATCCATTTGTGTTAGACAATGAACAGGAGCCAACATTGCTAACTTTTCTACCGATGCTGCAGGCCCAATGGACAGAAGCACAAAAACATTACGATTAAGTTCAAGCGGATAATGCAGTTATACAGCGTTCATTAGTGGAAGTTACCGGCAAAATATCAGCTCTCTCTGTAGAGAATGTAGAACTTCAGTAATGGGTCTCACATATTGAGGACTCTGGAGCAGAAAATAAAAATATGATAAAAGACCACAATCAACAGCTGGACTTAGTGCAATTTAGGTTGAAGATCTGAAAAATCAACAGAGATGGAACAATCTACGCATATTTGGTATACCGAAAGGAAAGGAAGGGGATAATCCATGTCAGTTTGTTGTGCAGTTGTTTAGAAAGGCGTTTCCAGATTTGTCAGATTGGGATGTGGACTCGCAAATACAGAGAGCACATAGACTCCCTATCAATCGATCTGTTAAGTTGAATAACTCCTATTTAGCGGGGGAAATCCATGACCTGTATTGATATACATAGGCAATGTTTGTGTTAAGGCAAGCCATCTCTATCAAACCTCGCCTAGCAGCTCCAACTCTGGTTGATTCAATGTCAATAATAGCTAGGCCAGATTTTTGCAAACCGACAGTGGAGAGACTGTGGAAGTTATGACAACTCATAGACCTATAGAAGTCGCTGAAACACAGGTCTATTTGCAGGAACCAGTTAAGCTTAAGATTATTAAGAGGGGTCAAAAGTGGATATGTTCCATGGAGCAAGAAGTATCCCAGATCCTGTCTAATATAAGAGTGATTTGTTTTGAAAAATAGTTACCCTTATACTTGGGGGGGACAAGAGGGCTCCTTGAGGGGGTGAGGGGGGTTCTCCCCTTTCTCCTCTATAGTTTTCACTTTTCTTTTTTTAGGTATTTTTGGATGGGCGGCAGCAATATCTTGGGGCTTCCAGAGGTCCAGTAATGTTCTGAGGAGGGTATCCTCACACAGACACTAGACTGTGGGTGACTTCATGTCTCTCTCTAACAATATGGAATCAGTTACCATGGGTAACCCTACCCACTTTAGCAGCAGTTCCTGTGTGCACTATTGCATAAAATCTAGAGTGCCCCTCTCTCTCTCTCTAAATCCAGTATGGCAGAACCTTACTTCCCTTGTTCAGATCATCTGTGCCCACCCTGGAGGCATGGAGAGGGAAATGAGCAACCCCTCCTATGTGGTCATTTAAAACCATTTCTGGGGGCAGCTCACCTCCTGCTGGGATTAAAGCCTGACTGGCAAGGAAGACAAAAAAGTAGGCAGGCTCAGGTGTGAGCACATCTGCCAGTGACAGGGTAGACATCCTTTAAAGAGATGCAAGGGGTTGGACATAGCCCCCAGGTAATCCTTCCTAAGGAAGTCCAACCTCTCCCCACACTGAATACATTTGCCTCAGCTCTTGGAGCCAATTCACAGCTCATCATGGAGTTATTCAACTCCTGGTTGACAGTTAGAAACTCTGGCAAATGGATTTGTAGAGACTTTAGGCAGGCTGATGGTGACTTCTAAAAGTACATTTTGTAAAATAATTAGAATAAATATGACCAATGAATTGGATTTGTAAAAAATACTTTAAAAAGTCCATGAATGAACTTTGTATCTGATTCCAATGTGGAGATAACATCATTTACTTTTAATAATGTATACCAGTGCTTTCCTACGGAACAGCTAACCCTGCCACAGTGAAAATAACTTTTAGGGCATTGTCACTGTAAGGGCATGTTTAACATTAAACTTTTTCATGTTGTACTTTTAAATATTATGCAGCGTGTCTTATTGGCTAATAAAACTTACTTGGGGTGACTTATTAATATACAAGAAGGGTTTAGCGCTGTCTAAGGTTGTTTTTTTTACAGATTGAATTTGAGGGTTAAAACTGCACTGCAAGGCTGCAGTAGTAAGCCCGCAGCCATGTTTTGAACTGTTTCTCTAGTGGAAGCACAATTGTGTGCTTCAGTCCACTAGTGACATTTAACTTACATCACCTGGGTACACTATACTAGGGACTTATAGGCAAGTTAAATATACTAATTTGGGCTATAGTCAATTTCAAATGTTTTAGTGGCCAGAGCACATACACTGGGCATTGGACAACAGTGTTCGAGTGTTGGCATTCCAAAAACCAGACAAACTGGGGGTGACTATGAACAAACAGGCATTTTTGTACAGTTGTCACTTGAAAACCCAGACTGTGAACAGCTCCTGCTGCAACAAAGACCTATGAAGCCAATTCTAAAGCAAGCCTAGTTGATTGTCCAGGTACCCCGCCTTTCTCCTGAGCCCTCAGCATCAGAAGAACCACAATGGAGCCTGGTAGACTGTCCACTAAGAAGAGAAGCAAGGAACTGCTCTATGGGGAAGGCAAGTGAAGACTCTCCAGCCCAGTAGGAGAGCATGCCCCCATTACCCAGGAGCTGCACTCCACTCAAGTGTGCACTCCCCCACACCCTCACATCACAAACAGCAGAATCAGAGCCTGAGTAAATAAATGGATGGTAAACACTAAACTTGGCACAGTAGGAGGTGGCAAGACCCTGTACCATGGAGAGATAGAGAGGACCATTATAGGAGGACACCTTCAAGTTAGGAATTGGGAATAAGTGCTTGTTTTTAAGTTTGTTTTGAGACTAAGGTGGGCATAAGCTTCCTGTGTTCTAGGCAAACCTCACGATGCAAAGACTAGGCCATGGAAGACAAATGAGTAGGTAATTGTGCAAACATATACTCAAGATTAATACACCATCTAGAGCTTGTAAGAAAACTCATACCCCCACTGCTCAATGAATAAGAGATAGTCGTTCAGCCTAAAATATGACCAGAACACAATAATACTTGATCAGAAGCTAAATTAGACTCTACATCTGTGATGGTAATCACCATGGAACCAGGTGAAAGGTATGTAGTCTTCTGTGACAGTTTTGTCAAAACAATAATAAAGAAACAAAGCAAACTTACATTTTGTACTTCCCTTGATAATGTACAGTTCACTCCATAATGCTTGAAATAATTATTTAATTTTCTGGTGTATTTTATACTGTATATTGTTTTATTATCTGTGGCATATCAACTCACTTCGAGTTGATTGTGAATTGCTTCCCTGCACCTCGGCGAGTATGTTTACATTGAAGGAATAGGAGTTTGCGATCCGAGGGGCATATTTACAAGGGCTTTATCTCCCCTTTTTTGGCTTACAAAGCCAAAAAAGCGGAGATAAAACCAGCGCCCTATTTACAAGAGGGTGCTAACATGCATAATCGCATGTTAGCACCCTTTTTCCCAATGCCTCCCTTTGCATCTCCAATTAGATGCAATGTGGGCGTTACTGGGCGTACCACGGATGGACTACCTTGCAAATATCGCTGATCTTTACATCGTGATATTTACAAGGCAGCCCACATGATTTTAGCAGACGTTAGATTTTGGCGAAAACGGACGTTTTTGCCGAAATCTAAGGGGCATATCAACAAGGGCTTTATCTCTGCTTTTTTGGCTTTAAAGCCAAAAAAGGAGAGATAAAACTATAACCCTATCAACAACAGGGTGCTAACATGCAAATTTGCATGTTAGCACCCTTTTACTCTACGCTTCCCCTTGCATCTCTAATGAGATGCAAAGGGGGCGTTCCAGAGTAACATAATGGGAGAAATGTCGCTAAGCGACATTTCTCCTATTATCAAGAATGTCGCTAACCCTGTGAGAGACAAAAAAAGCAGCGCTAACCGCGGTTAACGCTGCTTTTTTTACGTCTGGTATTTTTCTGACTTAGCCATGATATCCTATGGAAGGAGGATATCATGGCTAAGTTTGCCTGTCCCTATCAACAAGGTAACGTGAGATTATCGCTGGGATTCCAGCGATAATCTCACGTTAGCCTGTTAGCGTGAGAATTTTTATCGCTATTGAGATAAGCGTTGCTAATAGCATGCTATCTCAGCGATAAAAATTCACGCTAGCCGGTGATAATTATCTTAGCGCTAAGTGCGCTTAGAGATAATTATCGCCGGTTGTTGTTGATATGCCCCCATCATCTGCTAAAACCCTGATTTAGCTATCCCTAACATAGGGGGCTGATTATGCTGTGTCGTATCAGCAAGGTTATCGCTGTTTTGCAGGGAACATCGCTGGAAAACCAGCGATGTTCCCTGCAAAAGGGCGATATCCTCGCTATCTCTGGAATTTTTATCGCCCTGGAGAAACACGTTGTTAATAACGCGCTACCAGGGCAATAAATTCCAGAGATAGCCTGCGATATTACTATTATCGCTAAATACGGCCAGCGATAATTATAGCTGGCCGTTGATAATCTGCTCCCGAGTTGGTTGGAGCAAGATTTGAGATATAACGTTTTCCATTTTAAAAGATACACAATAAACTACGCTCTGGGTATGTGTATGAGTGACAGAGTAAATGAGTGAATGCTGCCCTACGCTCATCCACACTGGTGAGAGGCGCTACAAATTATTGTGCAGACTGCTGAAGGTAATCGGTATTTAACGCCTTTTTATGCACTTCCTTTATTCTGTTCCTTAACAAAATATCCAGTTGCTGTGCCTGCAGGTGTAGATGACAGTGCTTGTTTAGTTCCTAAATCCAGGGCCTATTACTTCCTCAAAGAGCACAGTTATTTTACTTCCTGAACATGTCAAATTTACTTCTAAAAATGAACTAGGAACAGATTTACATTTTATCATTTTAGGGCTCAGTTAATAGATGCAGTCAACTTCCTCCTCCACAGCTCATTCTCAGTGGTTTCCAGACAAGGGTACGTAAACAAAAATAAACAACTGAGATTATTTTCCGTTCCCCCGGTGAGTTGTTCTGCAGACCGCTGGCCCGAGAAAATATCCCCTGCGGTCAGAGGGTGGTAAGAGATCGTTGTGAGATCCTTGCACGCCTGCCTGATCCTAAAGTGAAGCCAGCACCGGAAGGCCGCACCAGGCCCGTCAATCAACCCCTTCTCCCCGTCCCCTACTCCCTGTCCTGGGTACGCCACGTCCCTGGACGACCTTTATGACAAATTCAGATATAATAACGCTATCCCGGATGTGGCCTGTACACGTTATGGCATGTGGTGATTTAAGAAGCCGCCTGGCAGCTGCAACTCCAGGATGTGGTGCAGACTGAAAAGGAAAAATATGCACGCGTTTGTCTCACTTACCTAACCGTCCAGTGGGAAAGGCCCGTCCTACCCATAAACAGGTGAGGGCCTCAGGACCAGGTATTGTTCATGGACTTCATTACTTAATATAAACATAATACAACAATGATAATAGGGTGTACTACGTATAAAAAAGGCTGTCATTTTGCAAAAGAAGTACTTTCAGCATGTTGTATTCAATAGCAGGAACGTATTGACCAATAACTCAGTCAGGCTAATGCCAGATAGGCTAAACTACCTGAAAGGCTTTGGGACCGGAGCGCCCCCGGGTGGTTTAGGGCCACTTACCGTTGATGCTGACAAGCCTGGTTGTTAGTATGTCTGAAGGTGAAATTGTGTTCCTCTAGTTTCATTCTGCATTCTATCGTGTGCTGCGCCGCATAGCACAGGTCAGTCATAGCACAGGCCACAGTGTGCAGGACCATCACTCCAGTCACCCACGCCATCCTGCACGACCCCTCGAGGCTTCCCGCTGCGCCCCTGCTGAATAGCATAGGTGGTAGTTAAGACCAAACCTACAAAGCCGCTTCTCTTTCTCTGTTACCTTGCCTCCCTAATGAGAGATACAAGTCTCTTTGATTTGAGAGTTTTAACATCTTGTGAATAACTGTATCAAAGACACAGATCATGGGCCATTTCTCATCCACAGTTCCTCTTTGAATCATCCTGTTGCATACAAACAACAGACCGTTGATAAAGGATCTTTGAGGATGATACCTGCAGGCGCTACACAATGTTTTGAATAAAAAAAGATAATTTAGTGGAATTATTTTAAGGGTTATAATGCACATACTTAGATGCGTTGAGGTTTGGTTCGGTGAAATGATTACATCCCCTTGACCAGTTCTCACGTGGTGTTAACATGTGTGTTCATGGTCCTGTAGAGCAACTCATAGCAGCCCCTTGATGTAAATGTTCTAATGTGTGCTCTCTATCTCTTACTTGTCCTTCCTCCATCACATGGTTGAGTACTGCCATCCAAGAAGGATAAGTTCACCCCTCAATTAGCTCATGAAGACCACCGAAAACACTTACCAGAGAGGCCTACCTGCATGTACAACACCCTTCCAACCAAACGGACACACATTCCCCGAGGATAGTGCACGTTGGTGCCTCACAATGGGATCTACAGTGCTATAGAAACAATAGCTTTATTACAGAAGCCCACTCATCACAAAAGGTAGCAAGTAAGGGACAAAAAAAACTGATAAGCATATGGAACTGCAACTGAATGACAACAAGAAGGGGAAAGATTATAGAATATGGAACTGGAGTTGAATAGAAGAAGGTGAATTTTACTTAGAATCAAGAAGCAAGGTGAAAGGAGGCTGCAGATGAAATGTGGAGCATTGTAGCTAATACTACACGTCTCCCCTACAACATAAAACAAAAACATATCCTTGAGAATGTCTACCAGTTGTCCAAGACTAAATCTTGACATTTTCTGTTTAGTAAGGTCTCCCTCAAAGGATGTTGTCGGGTAGTAGCAATAAAATCAGACAACAGCTTGTTGAAAATCAAGTGCTATTTTTGAATAATTGGAGTGAGTCTTTAAAACGGTTTTGGATAATTATCATTTGACATTGAAGAGCTAGCAACATTAATTACCCAGGGCATCATGAGAAAGTCCTCTAAACCTGGCAAACCTAGAGAGACTTCAGCAGGACCATTATTTAATAAAACAGAAGATTTACCTAAGCACAATCTTCTAGACTTTTGAAAATTCAGCCTTGATTACAAGATAAGTACATTTAACTTCCTAACTTTAACAGGATCCCCAACTTGAAATCAAGCACTTGCAGCTGACAAAGGTATATTCACCTGTTTAACAATACTTTTATATTGTTTACTGGATACAATTAACTTACCCTGTTTATACACATCCTTAAGACAAATCAAATATAATGGACAAGTATACCAATGTCTTCATTGTTCCCACATCAATTTAGCAAAATGGAGTAAATATTGATACACTATTTGATGCTAAAATAACAAAAATCCAATCAGTAGAACCAGAGTTATGAATTTCTAAAGTTTAAGGTAAAAACTAGCACCTAAATGATCAAAGCGCCAACTGCAGACATCTAGTCAAGCAAAACTGGGTCAGAGTCGAAAATATGGCTAACCACGATAGAGCGCAAGTCAGATACAGAAGTAGACTAGGCTTGTTTGACACTTACCTTCAAACTTAGAAGAAATTCTGAGAAAAAAGTTCAGAGATGTTAAAGGTCAGAGGGGCCAGGCTGCAGGCAGTGTCCGAGGAGGGAGCGTTGTTGTAATGGAGCTACTGGGCAAAGTTGCAGGGAAGATTTATGTGTTCGGACATAGTCTTTTTTAGAAGTCAAAAATCTCCAGTTGGGAGATTCTCAAGCCTATAGCTGACAAGAGTTACTAGAGGCCGCATACCCCTTTGCTGAAGGACTACTGAAAAGGTTTTGGTTCTGCAGAAAAAAACATAGAGGGAGCTGCCACAAATTCAGGTTGACCAGTGATGCACCTTGGACAGATAGACGAGCAGGTTGGACTCTGTCTTCTCTCGGTCCTCAGTGCAGTTTTTAGCCAAAAATGTCCTAAGTCCCAAGTTTGGGATTTTGTCTAACTGGGAATGTTTAGTGCCTCCACCAAGGGTTTGTGGACTGGAAGAGTACCACCTTGGGGTTTAGGACTCACTGGTGACATGTGCAGGTTCGAGATGGTTGGAGCCTGAGGCTCTGATCAGGAGGCAGCCAACTAGCCCTTGGAGTCACTCTGGTGTTCCTTGGTTCAAGTGATGAAACAGGGCTCAAAGAGCAGGACAGACATATGAGGGTTTAAGGTAGTCTCGGGGCAGCAAAGCAGTCCTTCCAGGTGCAGCTAAGCATTCTTGTGGAATACACAGCAGACCACAGCAACAGGTAGTCCTCTGAGAGTCCTTCCACTTGTCCAGAAAGTGAACGGAAGAGTGGGTCTGAGGGTCCTAGTCTTATATATGGTGCCTCCTTTGAACTAGGAGAAGTTTCTAGAGCATTCCCTTTGAAGTGCTTGTAGTTTCCTGACTCCCCTGCTCTGGCTCCAAGCTGGCTGCATGAACATGAGGATGATTTGACTGATGTCGCCACCGGGGACAATGTTGATGTTGTGGAATCTAATGATATGGGCGAAGGGTGCCATGTACATGTTAAACAGGAATGGGCTGAGGGAGTAACTTTGGGGGACTCTGCAGAGAAGCTTCTTGAATTATGGATTCCTGGAGTCTGGCAATTAGGGTGCCATAGGGGATGGAGCCGAAGATCGCCAAAAGGTCCAGGAGGAAGAAAGTGGTGGTTTTCCCTCAGTCCATGATGGACTGGATGTTGTCTGTTGCTGCCAGCAGGGTAGTTTCCCTGACTGTGTGGTGTTGTTCAAGAGGAGTAGAGAGTTGCTTGTTGAACTCTTTCTCTTGGATTTTGGCTGGAAATGGAAGGGGTGAGATCGGTCTGTTATTTTTGAGATCCTTTGGGTTAGCCGGGGGGTTCTTCAGGAGAGCTGTGACTTCTGCATGTCAAGCTATCCGGGGCGTTTCCACTGAGGATGGAGTAGTTGATGATTGTGATGAGGTTGGCGCTGATCAGAGTGCTTCCCAGGTTGTACAAGTGGTGAGAGCAGGAATCAGTGGGGGACCCTGAGTGGATGGCCTGCATGATTCTGGTGGTGTCATCTGTGGAGGGAAGGCTCTAGTTCAATAGAAGGCGGGTATTCCTGATGGTGGTGGGGAGTTGCTTGATGATGTCTTCTACGGTGGGTTGGGATAGATCTGGGTTATGTAGGTGTAGATCTTGAGTATTTTGTTGCGGAAAAAGTAAGAAAGGTCATTGCAGAAAACTTGTGAGGGGATATTGTTATAAGAGGGTGCTGTTGGACTGGTGAATATTTTGATGAAGTTCAAGATTTCTTTGCTGGAGTTGGAGCAGTATTCTAGAATGAGCATGAGGGCAGCTTTCTTGGCTTCTTTGATCTGTGCATGTTACCTTCTGAGTGCGGGTTTGTAGATGTCCATAGAGGTGTTGTCTCTGCTAGTTCTCTATCTTTTTTCTAGTTGTTTGCAATAGGGCTTGGAGTCTCTTGGGTCTTCGTTATACCAGCATGCTCGAGAGCGAGGTCTTGTATGCCTGACCTTCTTCATGGGAGCTCAGGTGTTAGCTCAGTCTGAGATCCAGTTGTTTTAGGTGAATATGTTGTTCTGTAGGCCGCCCAGTGAGGATAGGCTGGTTGGATCTGAGGGTGTGGGTCCAGTCTGCTTTTGTTTTGTTCTATTTGCAGCTGAAGTTGATGGCTGGTTTTGGTGTGCTGGAGTGGGGTGTATTGATGTAGAACTCTACAATGGAGTGGTCTGTCCATGTGAGTGTGGTGAGAAGTCTAAAAATAATCTTGTTGCTGGTTGTGAAGAATGAATTGAGTGTGAGTCCGGTGAAGTGAGTCGGGCCTTGTACAAGCTGTGTGAGTCCGATGTTGTTGAAGCTTTCTAGGAGGTCAGTGGCTTTGTGGCCCATTGAGTCATCAAGATGAATGTTGAAGGTGCTGAGCAGTAGAAAGTCATTGGATCTAATGGCGATGGGAATGATGAAGCAAATGAGGAGGGTACTGAATCTGATGCAGGTTCCTGCTGACACTTGATAAGCGAGGGTGCCTAAGATGGTCGTGTAGTGGCTGATATGTGAACTGCATTTGTTCCATGAGCATGGTTGGTTCTTCCGCTGCAGGTATTCAGCTTTGCAGGTGATGATGTTTTTGTAGATAATTGTGAGACCTCCTCCAGGTTTGTGGAACCTGTCGGGCAGACATCCTTGTAACTAGGAGGAATGGGCTCTGCAATGGCTGGGATGGATGAAGAGCTGAGCCAGGCTTTGGTAAGAAAAGGCCATCCAGGGAGTGTGTGTTGATGAGGTCACAGACTTCGATGGCATGTTTGCAGAGAGATCTGTTGAAAAGAGCATAATGGTGATGCAGGCTGAGGTGTGTGCCGAGGGTGGCATAGGGGAGATGCTGCATGAGTAGCAGTAGTGAGCACATGAAAAAGGTCCTGTCATGAGATGTGATGTGGAGCGGGGACAGCAATTGTGAATGCATCCGGTGTTGAGTGATAGCAAGTCAGAGAAAGGGTAGTGGGGGTGTTCGGACAGACCAGGGTCCATTGTGCTGAGCACAATCCATGCTACTCAGGTGTAAGCCAATGTTAACATGTTTTAGGGAATGAGCAAGTCTGAAGGCCAACAAAAACAAATTCAGAAAAAAGTGGAGGATAAAGTGAAACAGTTTGGGGGAATACAACCCCTAAGGCTGACAATTTTAACACATACAAATTAGACAAAATTCTGCCAAAATAACCTGAGACCATCCCAGTACCACTGCTGTTGAGTAAATACAGCAAAGTGATGAGGTCTACTCAGTTTCAAAAAGAATTACCCCAAAGATACTTTTTAAAATGTTCCACACTCCAGAAACACACAACATCCTCTCCATCAATGTTTGATTACTTACACTAAGCATCTGCTAAAGACTTTGAAACAAAAGACGATGCAACCTCCTTACGAGACTTAAGATGACCAAAAACAACCCTCAAGCCATCTGAATCTACAGTAATTATTCTCTTAACAGATATGAAAAATGACTGGTCAGCCTCAATAATATCTCTCTTAAGTTTAACAAATGCATTCTTCCATTAACATTTGGCATCTAAATTTAATAATAACCTCACAGGAGCAGCTATGACTTGAATACAAAAAACATATATAAACCTAAGAAAGATCAGAAAGTAAAGTCTGGAATCAAGGTACTAACACCATTCAAAATAGCCAACATGTCGTGAACACTTGCATTGTAAATGGTGACAATCCACAACTATTTGTTTATTGATGGATATAAGGTGTACCATTAAGGCCTTATTTAGAATTTGTCTAATGAGATACCTGTCACAAATACGACATATGTTCCATATGCCTTATTACAAGCGCATATTATCCTATGGTACTTGCAGTACGGTAGCCTAAATATTTGCCATGTTTATGACAAAGTAACTCATTTTTTTTTTTTAAATAGTTTTTATTGATTTTCAAACAACCAACGACAAAGAGCAGCATTTTAATATCAAATATATAAATTAAAGCATAATATATCTCAAGTCGCTTCCCTCTGTACCCCCCACCCTCAGCCCTCCCCTGCCACCGGTGTGCCTTAGAGCATGCACTATAACCAATGAGGTGCATCTGAATCTAGTACAGTAACAATGCCGATCAACACTAATGCAGTACAGGTGAGAGATTTCTAGTAGAGATCACCACTCGTTCCACTGAGCATGCCTTGGTTCATTCTTCTTGTGTCAGGGCATCAGTGGGGTCTCCCCGATCCTCCAAGACCGATCCCTCCTCCGAACCTGGTTCCGGAGCCTGCAATATTGCAATTAAGGCTTCACACGCCCTTGCCTCCTCCCGTGCCTTTTCATTATTAGTACGTAGGGCCTGCTGCAGCCTAATTGTACCTTCACTTCGTGCCCACCTGAGTAAGTCCGCCCGCCATCTCCCCACACAGGGCCCCCTCGCTGATTTCCAATGGATTGTGATTTCTCTCTTGGCTAATACGAGGCCCAGGTCTAGAAATTTACTTGTCACTTTCGTTTTAGCGGTATGCGGGAACCAGTGCAGTAAACAAGTACCCAGTTCTAGGTCTATTGTACGATCAGTTATGCTACACAGCAGTTCCAGCACTTCCTCCCAATATGTTCCCAAACTTGTACTTCCCCAACTCATATGCCGGAAGTCGGCCCCTCTAATCCACATCTCGGGCACTGAGCGGCCACCACTTTAAAATATTGATTAAGCTTAGCTGGTGTCAAGTACGCTCTATGCAGGACATAGAAATGCACCAATTGAAATCTGGCATTCCTCCTGCTCTTCCAGGCTCTTCTAATCAACTGAGCCCATGTCTTCTCGGGAATTTCCCTGCCAAGGTCTACTTCCCACTTCCCCTGCAACACGCGCAATGGTTCCAAAGCCTCAGTCGACATGCGCCTGTAAAGGCACGTAATAGCCTTAAAGGTCCCCGCAGCCATTACCACATATTGGCACGCCAGTGAGGTCCGTGGTTCGACAGTGCCATCCCCCAGTAGCGTTGCATAGCCGAGACGAGCACTGAGTGCAGCAAATAATCCCCGCGCGGGAGATCATATCTATGTTGCAGGGCTTGAAACGACAACAGGGTTTTGTTTTCATAGAGGTCTCCTAGCACTTGTATTCCCAGTTCTTCCCAGTTAGCCAGTGCCGTCCAATCCTCGCCATGCGGGAAGGCCGTGCACATACCCAGCGTTATCTCCGGGGCATACGGGCGTGTGAATCCAGCCCGGCGCTGGCTCCGGTTCCAGCTCAACCTCAGCATCCTCTCCTCAGCAGTGAGTGGTTCAAGACACATCTTCTGCTGAAGCACAATAAAGAACAAGATATAGCATGGGACCCACCATCCTTCAGGACCATCCGGGCCCTGGAACACCCGAGCCACAGCTTGGGTGAGCCACTGCAGCTGTGCTGCCAAATAGTACCACTCAAAATCCGGCACTGCCATACCCCCATCAGCTCTCAGGCGCATCATTGTAGCCATTGCGACCCGCCGCCTGCACGTCCCCCAGAGAAATCCCCCAGCCATAGAGCGGAGCTGGCGGAAGATGGAGCCCTGCACCCAAATCGGCAACATCCGAAAATAATACAATAAGCGCGGAAGCGCCACCATCTTCAGGAGCGCTACCCGTCCCGCTACCGATAACGGCAACATACTCCAAAACGTCAAACTGCCCCTAAGTCAGCGTATGGCCTGACCAAAATTACCCTCCAGCAAATCCTCAGACGCATGATAAATGTTGGTGCCTAAGTAAGGTAAACAGTGGGGCTCCCAGCGAATGCCCGCCACCTGCAAAGGGTTCACCTCAGCCGGCGCCACCGGAAACAAGCAGGTCTTTGCCCAGTTCACCCTCAATCCTGAGTACTCCCCAAACACATGAAGCAAGTGTCGCGCGCCCTCCAAAGCCGTGTCCGTGTTCGCAAGAAAGATTAACAAGTCATCCGCATAGAGGGAAATAAACTGCATATCCCCGCAGAGGTATAAACCGGGATAATGTCTCCCCAACCGGGCATGGGAGGCCAGAGGCTCAATGGCCAAGGCAAACAACAATGGGGAGAGCGGGCATCCCTGTCGCGTGCCCCGCCCCACCTGGCAAGCCAAGGAGATCGTCACACCCGTCCGCACACGTGCCATCGCCGATCTATAAAGGAGCTCCGTCCACCCCACACAGGAGTCCCCAAGTCCGAACGCTTGAAGGACCTGGTACAAATACGGCCACTCAAGGCTATCAAACGCCTTTTCAATATCAACAGAGAGAACCGCTGCTGCAGGGGTCTCTCTATGGTCCTCTCCCAAAATCCGTAGAAGGCGTCACACATTAGTCGCGGTAGTGCGCTTCGGGATAAAGCCCGCCTGGTCAGTATGGACCAGTTGCGCCATGTAGGGAAGAAGCCGGGTCGCAAGAATTCTGCTCAAAATCTTATAATCAGCTGTTAACATTGGCAATGGGCGGTAGGCAGACCTAGACAATGAGACCTTACCCGGTTTCAGCAGCGGGATAATGATAGCCTCGCGACTAGAAACTGGCAATCCCCCTAAATCCCAGGCCTCCCGATAAACCGCCAGCAGTTTGGGGGCCAGGATATCGACATATGTTGAGTAAAATTCAATCGGTAGGCCATCTTCCCCCGAGGTTTTCTTGCGTGCAATATGTTTTATCACACTACGTATTTCCCCCACTGTAATCTCTTGTCCCAACATATCCCCCTGTTCTTCCTATAGGCGTGGAAGTTGTATTTCAGCCAAGAACACACTCAATCTGTCACTTGTATCCCGCAACTTACTCTCATATAGATCTGCATAGTATGCCAAGAACATCTCATTAATCCCCTGTTGGGTATATTCCGGTATAGCCGCTGGGGTGGACAAAGCCAGGATGGGCGTACCTCTCGGCGCCGGGTTGGCCAGCCACGCCAGGAGGGAGCCCACCAAATACTCTTTGTGGTCAAAACAGCGCAACCCCTCCACTTGCATCGCCACTCCTTCTCTCACAGCTAAGACTTCGGCCTGGACTCCCGGGTTCTCAGGGTGGGCCCTCGCTGTCCGGCGCAGCCGCAGTTCCTCTCTCTCTATATCCTGCAAAAGTGCCCTCCACACCCCTGCTGTTTTGGCAATACATAAGCTCCACACCACCACCTTAAAGGCATCCCACTCCAGAGCCAGGGTCGAAGCCGTCCCCTCATTCTCGAGGAAATAATGCTCTATACCCTCCTGCACCTCTGCGCAAAACACCGGGTCTTCTAATGCTTCCGGGCGTGATCGCCAGGTAGGGATTACAGGCCTTCCCCGAGACCACCTCAGCACCAAGAGCAGCGGATTATGATCCAATAGTGTCTTCGCCGGGTACTCACTATGGCGAACTAACGCATGAACATCCGGGGAACACAGCACTGCATCTAGCCGCACATGCAAATCATGTAGGGCAGAATAATAAGAATAGTCCCGCTCCCCCATATGTTGCGCGCGCCATGTATCTATCAGCCCCCACTCAGCCTGCCAATCCCTCCGGAGTTTCATGAGCCTATGTATGGGCGCCTGGGGTAGCGATGGATGTGACCTATCCATCTCAGTATCTGTGACAGAGTTGAAATTGCCCCTAAGAGCAATGAACCGGTTAGGAATGACGCCAATTTCCCTGATAACCAAGCAAAATAGGACTTCTGTTCCACATTAGGGGCATACACACTGCATAATGTCACGTCCCTCCCATCCAACCGCCCCATAGCAGCCACAAACCTCACTTCAGGATCCACTATCTGCGGAGTCGGCTGGAAGGGAACCCCCGCCCTCACCAAAACCAGTACACCCCTAGCAAAAGCAAAATACGTTGTATAAAAAAGCTGCCCCCTCCATCGGCGCTGCAAGGCCTGGCCTTCAACTCGGTCCATATGGGTTTCTTGGAGAAAAGCTATCTGTACCCCTCTACGCACCAAATAAGCATGGGCCCTGTGACGTCGCAACATCGTATGCATTCCCCGTACATTCCACGTAATGCATTTGAACTCAGGTGATGTCCCCATTGTGCGGATTATCCCTGTTCCACAACTGCACTCCCTGCATTGGCACACCGGTGACTCTAACTACCCCAAAAGCAACCCCCAAATTCTCTCCACCGCCCCTCCTAACTACCCCAATAACAGTCCCAAAATACTCCTCACCACCCATCCCCAGAACAGCTAGTACCCATCCAAACAATCCACTAACACCCCCACTGGTAGCTACCAGAAATTCACTCTAGGAGTGAAACTAAGGGGGGAGCCCTATGCCAATAAGATATGTTCTGCAGCTTCACAGTGGCCAAACACCAACCGCACTATAACAGAGTCTTCAGAACCCCCGGCAGGGTCCCCAAGTGTGGGGGCAACTGCATGGTGCAAATGTCCTCCCCTCCAAACCCGCCCAACAACCGCGTCCCGCCCAAGTACCCCACCCCCCCAGGGCAACAGCACCAATCCCAATCGACCCCCCTTACTAGTCACATGAATCACTGCAGAAGTTCTAGCATCGACAAGCTCATCTGCGGTCCCCCGTGTAACGTGTGGTAGAGTGACACTCCCCGCATTCGTCCCATCAGAGTCTGTCCCTGCGGATCCTTTTTCGGAGTCAGTCCTCCCAGCAATGTCGTTCCGCTCGCCTGAGAAATCTCTGTCACGGCCTGCAATGCTACAGACCGCTCCCTCTCCGCCTGTGTCGTGGAAGGTTTCTGCCTCCTGGGATGTTGTCGTCTGGTGCGTCGGGCACGGCCCGGTTGTGGCGCCTCCGTAGTTCGTTCCTTACCATCTCCTGCCTCACCCATCCCTGCTCGGTACGTTTCCAACCAGTTCCAGGCCTTGTCATTGTCATTATTGAAGAATGTCTTGCCATCCAGTATTTTCCTCAGGCGCGCCGGGAACATCAGAGAATATTGAATGCCTTTGTCTCGGAGGGCCATCTTGACCGCCAGAAACGAGGCTCGATGACACTGTACATCAAAATTGTAGTCTGGGAACAGCGACACATTGCTATTGTCCACTTTATAGGGGCCTGCGGTGCGCTCTTTATGTAGCAAGAGGTCCCTGTCCTTATAGTGGAGCAGGTGGGCTACCACAGGTCTGGGCAGCCTCCCAGTTGCCAACGGGCGGGCCGGCACTCTGTGCGCTCTCTCCAAGGTGTAGAATGGTGACAGGCCCACCGGAGCAACTTCAGTGCGCAGCCACTGTTCCAGGTAGTCCATCATGCTGTCCCCTTCCACTCCTTCGGTAGGCCCACCACCCATATGTTGTTCCGTCTATTATGCCCTTCAGCATCTACAGCTCTCCTCTCCAGCACTTGTAGCCTGTGAGCGACCTCCCCCATTTGAATATCCAGTGCTTTCTGGGAGGGTTCCAGGACCTCCAATGTAGTCTCAGCTTGCTTCACTCAATCCACCAGCTTCGCATGATCTGCCCCGAGAAGACCCAGCCCCAGCGACAACTGGGCAATGCCTTGGTGGAGTGCTTCTTTAGTGTCTGTGATAGCTCGAAGGATTTGGTCCACCTGTTGCTGCATCAGACCCTCTGGGTGTTGGCCTGCCACATTCGGCTTCCTCTGCTCCGCAGTGTCCTCCTCCTGCTCTGGGGGAGTCCCTCCTGTTGGCCTCGCGGCTTCCCCATGGGTGACAGGCAACCAGGACCCCAGGCCCGATCCAGCCCTACAAAACCTCCTATATGTCGATAGTGCCGGTTCCACTCCCAGATAAGGATATGGATTCTCTAAACTGCCAACCTCTGTCGTCCGCCGTGTCCCTGGAGGATCCTTGACTGTCTCTGCCTCCCGCAGGCTCCCCAGCTGATCAGACCTCTAGGAGGCGAAGCGTCCAGCCCCCAGACGATAGTGCTCCAGTCTCGGTACCATCCCAGATGACTTGCCAGTGACCTGTATGCCAGACATAGCCCGACGGGGTTTTACAGGTCAAGATCCCCAGAAGCCAGCTTCCGCAGATAGTAGGGGCCAACAGGTAATCAGCAGCCAGGCGCCCCAGTCCTATCCCAGGGTCATCTGACTCCACGAGGTGCGACAGCTCTGGTCCGCCAGTGTCGCTGTTTACCAAATCACTCCCGAATGGCTGGTCCTCCACTTCCCCAGTCTCAAGGCTCTGCAGTGTGCCTCCGTCCCTCTGTGCACCTCCCACTGCGCAGATACATCTCACCTCAACTTCACCGCCGGGCCGATTGTAACACCTCATCAGTGCCACCTCTGCAGTCTTCTTATGCCGGAGCGTCCGGTGAAGCCTTTCTCCGGCCGGCAGATGACAAAGTAACTCATCTGCCAAACTCCAAATCAGGCCCATAGTCTTAAATGTTCTCTTTATTTTTCTACAGAATCAATGAGAGAACCCCATTCTGCAGCATCCACAGGTTATAACACACCTTACAAAACACATATCTTGAATAATATTTGCCAACGTCTTTCCTGCACTAATGAACATATTTCTAAGTTTTTGTTTAATGGACACAACATGCTCTTTACATTAAATAGTTTGGAAACAAACCTACAACTTAACCCAACTCTTTAAAAAATTGGTTTATACTTACCCAGTAACTCATTCAATGCATATAGGACACCATCATACAGCACACAGCCATTTCTGCATCTACACCGAACATTGGGCTTTTCTTATAAGGATTACTTGATATATTCACCATGGCTTGATGTAACCAACTCAACTCATAGTAACCATGACAAGTAACATACACTTTCCCAAAATACATCTTGTAATGCATCTGTGCATACAAAATACCCATTCATATCAGTTTTTGTCTTGCTTTAGGAAAAATCCCTTATCTCATTTGATTCCAAATTCTTATTGTACAATGACAGAATGGTGTCACCCAGAATCTGCAAAAATAACAGTTGATTGTCAGAATGCAGAACAATGTCATACATGTCATGTAGAGCCCTCCTTATTGCAATATTGTGCAGGATGGCACACTTAGCAATGACTTTGCAGCATGTGTCCCGCCTGTAGAGTAGTGCCCCACTGGTCTTGTGGAGGCAGTGGAAGTAAGACTTCAGAATGCCAAAGTTCCTCTTGATTATCGAGTGCGTTGTCCCGTGTGCCCTTTTGTATTGTCTCTCACTTGGTGTCTTCAAGGTGAGGTAAAGTGTGAGTGGCCAGGGCTGTAACGCTTATGTACTGTCGCCTTAAGAGCATGGGAAGGGAAACCATTAGGTCACATCGCACACCGTCCTGGCCACTGTATTCATTAAGTTTGTGATTCTCTTACCAAGTAGGAACCCCATTGCCAAATTCCACCCGTGCCAGTCGGTCTGTATTCCACTGCGGAGAACATGAAGGAGTCGTGGGTGCTGCCTGGGTATCTGGCCACAAGGTCTGTGATAATACAGGAGTGTCACTCAGTACCTGGACATTCAGTGAGTGTGAGCTTTTCCTCTTCCTGTAGATGTATTCAAATGCCAATATGTGTGCCATTAACGCAGCTAATGATATTGGGGAACTGTGCTACCCTGTATAAATTCAATTTTGTTTCCTGCAGTGATTGGGGGGTATTCAGGAAATATATGCAGTGGTTCACCTTTCTAAGTATTATGTCCAGGAACTTGTGAAAGAACCTGGAAAAAGCACTTTGTGTCCCCCTGCCACTTCTATGACCCCATGGTAGCTCATCGATGCTAGGAGGTGTAGGCAACACAATACCTGCAAATGGGGTGGTATTGCGTTGCTCCTGAGTGTTAGGGCCTCTAGCTGAGGCTGAAATTCAGCTATTCAATCAAAGATGATCTGACTACTCAATCTGTACCTCTCAATGATCTCCTACTCTGTCTGTTCAATCAGGGTGACACTCACCCTAAATATCCTCTCCTGTCTCCTCCTCCTTCTCTCCCTCACAACCACAATCCTCATCTTTCTCACAAGAATTTACAAAGTTGCGATTTTGAATGAGCCAGATGCATTTCGATGGCCTTTTTATAGTTTGCACATGGTTAACACCTTTTCCGAATCAATGGTATGTGCATTTCCTAAATGGCCATTTTGCGACTAGTTGCAATGAGGAAACCCATTGTGCATGCAGATGTGATTCATAATTAGGAAATTGCTATTTGAAACCACGTATATGCCTTTCGTACATACCAAAAGGCTATTTTGCATTTCTTAACTGCCCAAATTAGTGATATGTGGCCAGATGTACGACCCTATTTTGCATGCGCAAATGGGTTTGTGACCTGTTTGACCATGCAAAATACATATGGGCCATGTACTAATCCTATTTAGCGGGTTGCAATTTTTTTGCGACTCGCTAAATAGGATTAGCAACTCGCTATTAGGAAGGGGCGTTCCAAGAACGTCCCTTCCTAATAGCGAGTCTGAGCCATTTGTAAGACTGTTTTGCGACCGCAATTGCGGTTGCAAATCATTCACAGTTTACCACCCTTCTCAGAAGGGTGGTAAAGCACTTGCAAATGGGAAGAGGTCACCAGGGGACCCCTTCCCCTTTGTGAATGTAGGGGAAAATATTTTTTCGGGGAAGTAGTGTCCCAAGGACCACTACCTGCCCTTAAAAAAATGAAACGAAAACGTTTCATTTTTCTTTTTTTGAATGCATCCCGTTTTCCTTTATGGAAAGTGGGCTGCATCAAAACAAAACTGTTTTTTTTAAAAGCAGTCCCAGACATGGAGGTCTGCTGAGCCCAGCAGACCACCATACCTGGGGGGCACAGCCATTCCCAATGGGGTCGCAAATTGCAAGTGCCTCATTAATATTCATGAGGCATGCAATTTGCGACCCCATTGGGAATCGCAAACAGTGTCCGAGACGCTGTTATACATTGTGATTTGCGACTCACAAATTGCAACTCACAATTTGTCGCAATTTGCGAGTTGCAAATCGCAATGGCCGTACTACTGGTCCTTGGTCCATTAGGAAATGTAAAATTGTTTTGTACATATGGGCCTAAGTGATTGCTGTGCATCATTTCTTTTGTACATCTGTTCCTTTGTGTTCTGTTAATTCACTTTTATGTTTTTTGATTGCTTTGAAATAATTTTGCCTGTTTAATTCTCACAGATTTGTCACTGCGTTAAATCTTATGAATGCATACATTTTTACCATTAACTAAAAAGCAATCCATAAATGATCCCGTTGGAGTTCAAAAAGCATCAATACTAATCTGAAGATAAAGAAGTGATTACGTAAAAAGAGGGATTTTATCCACGGTTGGCAATTTTGTCATGGGCTTTCTATTAAAGAATGTGTTCTGATGTCTGCACATGAATATGTCATCATTCATGTGTGCGCATGCTGCAGGTGGTCATTTTAATTTACCACTCTAACATGGCAGATGGTCATGAACTAACAATCAAAACAAATATTTAAAACAAGTTAAATGAAGTTGCACACAAAGCACAAAAAGGGGAGCGAAGAGCCAAGCAGCAATTTGCATCTTCCAGGCCCGCAGCATCAGGGAGCAAGGAGATTTATAAGACAGCATGCTGAGCTAACCACAAAAAAGGAGATGAGCGACCCAGCAGCACCTCGCATGTTTAGGAAGCAAAATATGTATTTCTCATGCGGAGTGGGCAGCATCAGGCAGCAGAGGATGTCTGTCACAGTGTTTCAAACACAGCCATTTGAAAGTTTGGTGAGTGTCCATCTTTGGGGATGGATGCTTTTACCAACCTTCAAAAGTTTTAACTTTTTCCCAAAAAAAACTCCCAAAGTGGGGAGTTAGTTTTTGGAAAAGTAAAAACCAAAATCCTCATTAAAATAGGAGTTTTCTCTCATGTTGTGGAGATCATTTTTATATTCTTTACAGTCCCTTACGACTAGAATACTTCTGGCAGTGACGGACAGTAAAAAAAAACAAAGTACGAGTTCGTTTTTGGAAAAGTAAAAACCAATGGCCCAACAACATGGGTATTTTCGCTCATGGTGCTGGGGTAATTTTTTAGTTTTTTGTTTCCTCACCTCAAGTGGTGATGGACGGTAAAAAACAAAAAGCCACCCAAGTGACCAAACTAAGGGGCAGATTTACAAGCCCATTTGCGCTGCCGTTGCGTCACTTCTGTGACGCAGCGGCAGCGTAAACCTTGCGCCACGTTGCGCCCTATTTACAACATGACGCATCTAGCGAGATGCATCACGTTGTAAAGCCCTGCGCCACATGAAACCTGCGTCAGGTTTCATGTGGGCGTTACAGCGTAGGGTGGGCGTCCCCTCGCAGGTATGCCTCGTAAACGTGACGCAGTGAAATCTACAAGATTTCACTGAGTCACTTTTACGGCCATGCTGTGTCAAAACCAAGCAGGCGCAAGGAGTGACGCAGCATGTTAGGCATAAGGCGCCCCCGAGCCTTGCTGGAGCCGCGTCGCACTTGCGACGGTACTCCAGCAATGCGCCGCCGTTACGACGGGGGATGCAACAGGCATCTGCCCATCCGTGCGCCACGGCGCGCCGCATTGTAAATGCGCCGCATCAGTGGTGGCGCACGGGTGGTTTTGCCTGTCGCATGTGTTCTGGCGCATCCCTGCTGATTTGCAGAGATGAGCAAGACCAAGTAAATATGCCCCTAAATAGGAAAGACAATGGGATGGCTTACTTCCGATGGCCCGTACTCTGTCTGGTCGACAGAGGAAGGTTTACGCTGATGAAGTTAATTTTATTCCATCAAGTTCAAAATTGGGAAGGCAAACAGTGAGTTTGGCTGACAGGGTGCTCCCTCTCGAGTGTGCTTGAGTGCACTGTTCATCACACCCTAAACCAGGCCCTGAGTTTTAAGGTAAAACCAGATACTGGGAGAATGTGGCAAACCTACGCAGTAGAGAAGCACTCTCTGCAGCTGAGAAAACCTGTTTTTTCCTCTTGCAGCTTTTAGTACCAACTTGTAATGCTTCAGCAGGAGCTGTGATACTGCAAATTCCCCTTTGAGGTGCCCTTGTCAGCTTCAACAGAGTCCCTTGAGCCACTGGTGGATTTTGAGAACAAGAAATACATGTAAGTCCCACTGTAAAAACTTTGAATGTTGTGATCTGCTTAGCCAACCCGAACTCTGCTCCAACGAGAGTCAGTTTGAAAATGCACCTAAGTACCTGTAAACCGAGAACACAAAGTTTCACTTTGAGCTATGTGATATTTTTAGTATGTTGGACTTTAAAACATTAAAATCCATATGTCTGATTCCCTTATATGATTTTGATAATTGGTGCCTTTTTGCAAATTAATATTTGCTTGTTTTTACTAAATAGGTTTCTAAATTTTATTGTGTATTGTGTAATGTTCTTAATTTCAATATTGTTTCTCATTGCTTGAAATCAGCACATATTTCTCTAGGGAATTGTTTGTTGTCTGTGCCAGTGCAGCCATGGGTGGAGCACAGATTCAATTAGAACTGTCTTTTGACTTGAACAGGGTGTGTATAATAAATCGGTTGGGGTAACCAATTCTCCATTTAATAACATAATTTCTGACACCCCTTCTTATAGCTTAGTTGTCACCAGCAATATATGTGTGAGCATCTTCCAGTTCCTATCTATATGTGTCTCCGGTCTCTTTGTTCTGTACTTGCATCGCTGATCTTCTTGTGAGAACTGTAGCTTCACTGGCAGAACTTCAATCATCTCCTATTGAGACCAGGCCAACCTTGAGGGCTTTGGCAGGCCTTGTGAGGATCCAGAGAGAGAGGGTCTCTTTTGCTTCTCCATCATACATGCTGTTCCATATTGACTCTTTAACTACACATTCATTAAGGGACCAAGGCTTATTTTATATAGCAACTGAACCAATAATGAGAAAAGGCTAAAAAAAAACACAGAGTTTCAGGGTAGTTCATTTTATTTGTGTTAAAACGTGACGTGTCGACTAAGGACATTTTAGCTGAGAATGGCCTTAAGTTTTCAGGACTTCGTTGTATTTCAATTTCACTGTTGTAGTCTGGAAAGAGAAGGACTCAAGTCACCCTGGTGTGTAATGTGACTGCGAGAGAATATATTTAGGTAATCATTTGCAAAGACTTAATGGACAAGTTCTTAGTGTTAAGTAAATTAATTTTCCCTAGTGAAGAAGAAGAACTAGAGAAGGACTAACCAGGAAGAAGAAATTAAAAAGCAATAAGGCTAATCGCTTCTATTTGTCAGTCGCCATCTACAGCAATAACCTATCACAGTGCCTTTAGTGGGATCTAAGAAGTACTAAGGAAAGTGTACGCAGGAAATTGGGTTTCACCGTACTAAACTAATGGAGAACTGAGTGGTTTATACAAGATATTAGAAAGACCAAAATAAATGATATTTTTGTGTCCAGAGGTAGCAAAATCAATCCAGTGTGCTAAGTGAATTTCATTAGACAGAAAACAGGAATGCAAAGAGAACCTATTCAATCTCTCTCTCTCTCTCTCAGTCTCTCTGTTTTCTTTGGCTCGCACTTCCATTTCACATATGGAGGTTGCAGTCAGTAATGTGGGCATGAGCAGATCAGGACATTTTGGGAACTCGGATTCATCCATGACACAGTCCAACATGGCAAACTTTATCCTTTGCTTAATACAGGTTATTCCAAGGCAGAGATGGAGGATAGTCACTTTCAGCTCAAGTTTGGAAGAATAAGTTTGGATCCCATATAAACATGCAAGCAAACTGGCTAGGTATGTGTCACAACTCTGCAAGTAGAGGATGTGCCATAACGGCTAGAGCGGTCAACCTCGAAGCTGGGGATCCGTGTTCGACTCTCGACAGGGACGCTCAATATCCAGTGATTCTGGCCAAATCACTTAATCTCCCCAAGCCTAATAAAAAATTAATCAGGCTGTCTGTCTGTAACGCTACTGATGCTCATGTAAAGCGCTCTGATACCTTCTGGTCTAGTTTCCGCTATATAAAACTAATAAAAAATCCATCTCCATTGTTTGTTTACTTGCTCCTTATTTGTTTATAGGGAAGGTTTTATAGGCATTGTTTACCCCCTTCTGAGCTGGAGCCAAGTTTTTATTTCTTCACCTCTTGCATTTTGTTCTCTTTAGCATCTGCTCCTTATTTCATCTTGCTTTCTCCCAGTTCTTGTGAGTAAACAGGGTGGAATCTGCAAAAAGTCACCTTTATCATTCCATCAGGGATAGCTGAACAAAGGTGTCTTGCAGCCACTGCATATTAGTATTCAGGTGATAAATGCATTACTACTGTTGTTCCAGGCACCTAATACTACTTAACTTAAACTTTATATGCAAGCAATAAAGAGCTGGATTCCAATCTATTTTATCGCATTTACACACCCACTCATCCAAGCCCTGGTCATCAGATGGCTGGACTAGGGCAATGCACTCCATGAAGAAATCTCCTCGCACCTCTTGAAGAGACTACAGACCATAGAGAATACCGCGACCAGACTCATCTTCGTCCTCCCCAAGCGGACCCACATCACCCCCATCACAGGAAGCTCCACTGGCTCCCCATCCAGAAGAAATGCCGCATCAAGATGTTGATCCCTGCGCAACCAAGGGCCAGCATACACCATCCGATGTCTGAACTCCCACCAACCCTACAGATACCTGCGCTCCACCTCCCTTCTCCTCGTTTGCACCCTTCATAAATGTCGAAGTCACAGTGGAGGCTGCTCCTTCTACCACCTTGTGGCCAGGGCTTGGAACAACCTTCCTCTCTACCTCTGGACCTCACCCTCGCTACTGAAATTCAGGAAAGTACTCAATTCCTGGCTGTTTGACTAAGCCTCCGCAGCAAGATCCACAGTACCTGGATACCCTTACGGGTGATTAGCTGCGCTATACAAGTCTTGTTTGATTGATTGACCACATTTACGCACATGGTGCTAGCCTTTTAAATAACATTGAGGCATTTGGTCAAAGATATACTATGCATCGAAGTTTGAGTGTTCTAAGATTGCCTTTGATCTGATTTCCTTCATTACAATGTATGTAAATATTTTTCACTCACTAGGGCAGTTGCGGAAGACATAAAGACCCGCGTTTTCCAGTTTAGGGATATATTATAGTGCCTCTGGTTCTGTGTGTGAGGCTGGAAAGCTAGTACAGTTTAAAACCTGCTACTGATTGTCAGCTCTCTATAACATCTCCTTAGTGCACAAATCTTAAGAAATACGGTTCCAACCATGCACAGTGATGGGGCTGAGAGGAAAACTCTCCATGTTATTCTTGAGTTTGATTGGAGAAGTTACTGACCATACAGTTAATGAACAAGTGAGACATGGTGGAGACTCACCAAAGATATTGGTAGAAAAACATTTTGGATACTCTGTAACTCGAGATAAGGATCTTCAGTTCTTGCAATGACCACCAGCTGGGAGGCTCATTCTATCAAGGTGACCTCTATACAGATCTTTAGTCTTCAGGAGTTTAGGCAGATCTTCCATCTTGTCCCCCCAAGGAAGCTTAGCTTCTTCTGGTCCATTACAATAGCAAGATTCTCAAGAATCCAAGATTTAATGTGGACTTAATAGAAGCTTACTATACACAAGGCTCTGTAGCAGTCACATGTGGACTTAGTCCTGATGTGCACAGTTCCTTTGAAGTCCAATGAAACTGTAGTGCACAACATCCTGCTTTTGAGCCTTCCCAAGGATGGAATTGGGAAAAAAAGAACTTGTCTAGATTACAGATTTTCTTATAGATCAGTCCTAAGCTATATGCTTGCCGCCTTTCTGCTCAACATTCTCTAATGTAGCTTTTGAAGTCCCTCGAGGATCTTTGCCCAGTCCTACTTTTTAATATTTATGTCTCTAACTTAGCCCAACGTCACTCCTTTGATTTTTCCTTTCAAACTCTGTATGAATGACACATAAATTCTTATTCAATTCTATCAGGCCTCTCATTCTAGTCATACTAATTTTCAGAAGTACCTTCTCAACATGGTCACCTCCATGAACCAAAGGTCTTTGAAAATGATCGCAGATAAAACAAATATTTCGATTTTAGTCTGTTTTGTCTATTGGCTTCCTACTCAATATGTACAGATGGACTCTGGTTTTTACAGGTTATTTTTTGGCCCTATCGTTTGAGTTTCTAATGTTTTTTTAATTAGAAGTATGTGATCAAGTATCATTTTTGCAGCTACTAATAATGAATATAGCTCATTGCGTGTACCTTAGCTTCATCATTTGGCTTCTTTTAACTTATGTGCCCATGGCTGCGTCTCACATCACCAACTGTGAGATCTGTTAACGCTGAAAATGGAATGCATTGCTCAATAAACCTCACAATCAAATTAAATGTTAAATCTGAAGGGAGGGATTATTACAACAGTCAGAGAGAATTATGTTATGCATTCTAAGGTGTCAAATCACCACAGAGCATAACACACAAGTGAATGCTTTTTCATATTATATCACTTTGCATTTTTATTATCAGGTCTGCTTCCCTTAACATTTCTACCGCTCTTTGCTGTACATTTATACAGTCCTGCCAGACTTTTGGGTGAAATTCAGAATCACCGCCTTTGCTGATGATTGGTGAGCTGAACTAACTTTTAGAATTAATAGTTCTGCGGATGTATTACAGATTACATACTCTGCTCCTCTTTAAATGAACTTCATCCATCACTCGTGTTCTGTGATCTGACATAACTAATGAATGGTGTCTCTTGTGTTGTCAAAGAAGATTTACTTCAAGGTTATGTTCCGAAAGTGGCTGTGGCAGCCATTCTCGCTATTTTCAATTTAAAAATTAATTATGATGCAGCAAAAGCAAAATCTTAGTGGTGCCAGACGTGTTATTGCCCAGGTAAATTAAGAAAGTACATATGCTAATTCTTCACGTATTGTTAATTATACTTTATTCCCGGTGCTGGTTATTCCCTTACCACCGTATGGTGCTTTACATTTTCCATATTGATGTTTTTTTTTATCCTTTCAGTTTTTCAACTTTCATTTACCGCAAAGGCTGTCTTTAGAGCAAGTTAAAGTCAATATCCAATAGGATCCATACGCTTCTCTTTCGATGTTGCCCATGAAAAAGGGATGCTTCGTTGTTGATGTTTCCCAGGAAGGACTTTTCAGCTCTACATCCCATCGGTCAAACTGCTCCTCCCCAACAGCATTTCTCACTCCAATTCCCCACTCACCTGTATGGAAGAAAAGACCAATCAGAACTATATTCAATTAGTCTAACAGTGGCTTCTCGGCTGTCTGGAAGAGTCAGTATAATTGAGACTTCTGTTTTCGCTCCTCCCCTGGGCCCCGTTCTTATACCCAGAGTGGTTGTCAGACCCGAGGCCCTTCCTCAACATCTGTGATTGGGCATAAGATATGGTGTGGAAGTAGAAGCTCAGCCACCAGCAAAAGGAAGCCCATCCTTATTGCGATTGCATTAGCAGCCCGGAAGTAGCCGTTAGTGGTTCCATACAGGTAGGCGGTTCTATGGGTGATGGACAATGATTTTCCTATGGGTCCTATACTGCTCCTCCTGTGCCCATTTGTTTTGTGGATGCAATGAGTCATGAGCCATGCTTTCAGATCTTCCAGGAAAATGCAGAGTGAGGATGACTGAAACCCCGCTGGGTCAGCATAGACCATCTAATGTGGTTATTGGCTCTCTAGCCTACCACAATATACCACAGCCCCACACCTGGGAGTTGGCTGGGGTGTGAAACTCCTATTCTGGAATGGATTGAGTTTGATAGTGACAATGATGATTTAGGATTACAAGACATGTTGCAACCCATATATACCTCTGATGGAGAGCACACAACGTCAGTGCAGGTACGGAATCTAATTATTTGCCCTTCCTTTGTCAAGGTCTGAGGACACTTTCAATAAATTCACCAAAAGTAAGGTACCTGGGAATTGTTTTGCTCAGTGGCTAAAGTGGTTAGTTTCCAACTTGCATTCCTCTGCAAAACTCCCCCACTGCTCCAGATCGCCTCATGAAGCTCACAATAGTGTTGATGATAGAATGCCTAGGCTACTTTCATGAAACCTATTCGGTGTTCACAAAAAAATGACAAAAGAGACAACAAAGACTGAAACTAGGAGCACTATAACGTGCCTGAAACTTTGAAAACGTAACCACATCAAACTAGCACTGAAGGTGCTTCACTTGCTCCTGGTAGAAGTGTAGATAAAGCGTATGGGTCCCTGCATTGTTTAGAACGGCTAATGAAAGCCATGGGGATCTTTAGACCCCTCACTATTCACCAGCAGGAACCTTCGCTCCAAGCCTGCACCCCTCATCACCAAAGGTCCTTGAAATGGCTTAAACTTTCAGAAATATCCCTGGGATGCTAGGGCCAAAGGAAGTGGAACTCTCTGAACCCAAACGTAGGTGATTCACACTATGTGTTTCAGAAAGAGGAAAAGAACGTGCTAATCTTGACTGCAAACACGTTTTGACACAGTAAAGGGTTTGGTCTAAGAACACTGGATAAGATTTTACGTCATTGTTGGACTTGGCCCTTTTTGCAGGGTCAGCCCTGAACTTTTTGCCTTCCGCCTATATTTTTTCTGACCTGTTGTTGGCTGTTTTATGACTCTGGGCACTTTACCACTGCTGATCAGTGCTAAAGTGCTTATGCTCTCTATGGTAAATTGATGTATGAATTAGTGATTCCATAATTGGCTGGTTTGGTTTACCTGTTAGACCCTAGTACAGTACACCAGGAATGCCCAGGGCTGGTAATCCAAATGCTGCTGGTGGGCTTGCAGCACTGGTTGTGCCATCTACAGAAGCAGCCTGTAAAAGTGTGCCTAAGGCCTGCCATTGCAGAGCCTGCGTGCAGTCTGGTACTGTCATGCTGACTGGGCAAGTGCACCCACTTGCCAGTCCCTAAAGCTTCCCTTTTCTTCATATCAGACACCCCTATGGTAGGCCTAAGGGCAGGGTGCATTGTAAGTATAAGGTAGGACATGCCCTGATGTGTGTGGCATGTCCTAATAGTGAATTAAAGCCATTTTCGTTGAGAAGCGTGCCGCCGTCGGAGCCGCTGTCGTCGCATCACTGAACAAGGGTGTCGCGGCTGCAGCTGTCGCATTGAGCGGAAGCGTCTCACATCGTCGGAGAAGAGTGTCGCCACCAAAGCCACTGTCGTCGCATCACGGAACAAGGGTGTCGCCGCTGCAGCTGACGCATCGAGTGGAGACTTCTCGCAACATCGGAGAAGCGTGCCGCATCAAGAAGAAGACAACAACTTTATTTCTTTGCACCAAACTTTCATCGCATCACCATCGTTGCAACACTTTCGTTGCCCTGCGTGTCGCATCTTAAGGTACATTGACTCAAAATGTCGCATTTAAGATCTAAAGAGAACTAAGCCAAATTCTACAATTTTTAAGTAACAGTATTATGGATTTTTGCCGTTTATGGTATTGTGTTAAATCTAGATAAATAATAATTATTTTTTATATCAAACTTGTGTGGTGTCCATCTGTAGTGTTGTCACTTGATAACTGTATGTGTTCACAAATGCTTTACACACTGCCTCTGAGATGAGCCTGTCTGCTCGTGCCAAGCTACCAAGGGTGTGAGCAGGGGTTATTTTCGGAGTGTAGCCCCTTACCCTGACTAGACTCAAGGGTCCATACTTGTCACAAGTACCTCCCTGTGCCAACTAGAGACCCCCCAAATCTAACAGTCATCGATCAGAGTCCGACTTTTTCTCTTCAGGTACTCTAGAGTAAATGAAAGGAAATAAATAGAGCTCTTGAAAATGTTCACACATGCGACTGCCGATGACACACTGGATTAAGCCAACAATGATTGGTGTATGTCATTCAAGTATTTTGGTGCTCAGTTTCATTTGGGGCGTCACATCTGCTTGTGACATACATTCGGAGCATAGGATAATAGCATGCTGATGACGAATTATCTACATGGGAGCAGAGGTAGAGGACGCCCTAGTGTTGTGTCTGCCAGTAAACCAATTTGCCGTGATGCGTGTGTAGACTGTCTACTTGTCCCACTGCTTAACTTGTTCGTTGTCAGATGAGTGTATTTACAACTAATTCCATCAATACGTCTACAGCAAACAATATATTTGTTTTAAATGCACAGGAAAACGTAGGCAGAATGAAAGTTGAAAGATGAGTGCAAATTTTAGCTGGCTATTGTGAACACGCTTCTCCTACTAAAGAAAATCGAGTGAAATGTAGTGATAATATTGTGATCTCCCAAACACTGTACAACCTGGCTTGTGGATAATTGTGTGATTATTTGACATCCTTTATGCAAGAGCATTGATACTGGCTAGTTTTGTGATTGTTACAACAACGAAATGCCATGCTATGTAGAGACTTTAGGGTGGTGGTCAGACGACTACATGACAATGACCATGAGAGAGCAATGTTGACATCTCATCACAATCATGAGCTTGAAGACATCTTTAAATTTGATGCCATGAAATAGTGTTTGCCTGCTTTTGCATCATCATGCTGTGTTGGTTCAAAGCTCCGCTGATATACTAGTCTTAGCAGTCACACGTCTTTGCTTGATAGGCAGCTTCTTGCATTGAATAACTGTTGCCCAGGGCATTTTTTCCTGATCCTATGGAGTGAGTCCCATTGCCCACAAGACATTATGCTTGTGGAGTTTGCAGTTGTCAATGTTGATCCAGATATCTGGGACTAACAAATTTCCATTACCTGGGCCCGATTCATTACCCAACAAGCCCCTTCACGCTGGGTAAGTAAAGTACCAAACTTACCAAATTTCAATTACTATATCATCCTCTTAGATACTTTGTGGTGATGCTATCTTTATTTATGTAATCAGGGTTTGGCAAACTAATACCCTGATCTAGAAATACTCATTATAAACCAAATTCAATATCTCTAATAAAGACCAACTCACTTGTATCTTTATAATGCTTTATCTAAATAATGTGATTGCTCATCAAAATACAATACAGCTCGAATCATCGATTACTACAAAAGAAACAATAAATGAAAATGACAGTAGTACATCTCAACATCAATGCAATGAGTGAGTGGCTAGGCCTAGAGACAAAAGATTAGAGACAAAAGACATTTGCAAAATGATTATGCAAATTCAGATATTATATTAACCCACAAAGGAAATTTGGAAAACTACTCTCCAGCCATGAGAGCAGCAAGGCCCCCCAAGAAGAATTGAAGAGCAAAGACTAATTCAGGATTTAGCAAATAGGAACAGCCAGCCCAAATAGGAATAGGAGACAGCAATGCAGCTCTCTCCTCTCGCAAAAGAAGGAGAACACACAACCACCTAAACCCCTCCCACTGGGTACCTAATATTATACTCTAATAACCAAAAAAACCAACCCACTTTGTATCATAACACACAATTTCTCTTGATTCTATTGATTAAGGAAGGGGGTGTACTGTCACACCACTCTCGTCATGACGCTTCTGTAAGACTGTCCATTGTCCTCTTTACTCATTGTATCAACTTCCAGCCCAGCAAATACAAATTTGAGCTACTGTCATAGTACACATTTCCTCCATCTCGTTCGTGTAACAACTCTTGTGCCTCGATTGTTCAATTGCGCCGCTCACTAAGGAAGTGTTCCGCTTCCGAATTTTTTTTGTTTCTCCACACAAACTTTGGCAGGCACACAGGACCCGTGAAGGGTGAACAGTATTCCACCTTCCCTTTCTCGCTCAGATTAAACCCGCATTTATTTTCTAAAATGACTCTCGGGCCTTTTCTGCAGCGCAGAAAACAATACTTCGACGGAAAACAAACACATTCATTATTAATCACTTATAATGCTATACCATAACGCACCCACCCGGTGTGTTGCATTTACCCATGTGCATCCCAGATTAATGTTATTACCAACACATTTTAGTATAGAACAAACAAGCAGCATTAGTCCTATTATTTTCCATTAGTCATAAGCATTTGCGGCCTACTCCAGCATTTTAGTTTGTGCTTGCACAGTTTCATTTTTCCTTATGTAGCCCTTTTCGCATTTAGGGCCTCATGTAGGAAGCCAAATACCGGTCGGTAACGGCCGATTTTCGGTAATTATACCGTTACCGACCGGTATTTTGGCTTTTGAGATGTAGGGGGAGAATTTCATGATTCGGTATTTACCGAATCGGTAAAAATACCGAATCGGTAATATTACCGATTCGGTAAATACCGAATCATGAAATGAGATGTAGGGGGAGTGTGTGGTGGGTGTGGGGATTCTTTATTTACCACCAACTAAAGGTTGGTGGTAAATGACGAATAGGTGAAAAAAAGCATGTTTGTGCACGTTTAAGTGTGCAATGTGGCAGACATACATGCCCTTAGGGCATGTATGTGCGCCACATGTGCACACATGGCCGAATCAGGGGTGCAACAGGGTGTCAATGTGACACCCTGCCACCCTTGCATGTGCTCCCCCATTACCGAATCGGTATTTACCGATTCGGTAATGAGGCATATCTTCCCATCAATGGGAAGGTATGCCTCATTACCGAATCGGTAAATACCGATTCGGTAATTACCGAATTTTTCCGATTCGGTAATATTTACCGACTCATTACCTACATTGCATTTACCACTTCATAAATACCGAATCGGTATGATTCGGTATTTATGAAGTGGTAAATGCCAGCCCACCTACATAAGGCCCTTAGTTTGCACACCACATGATTAATGACTTTACACTATGAGAGTTCAATCCGAGCAAGTTTTATTTCGCGAAAACCCTGCTCCATTATTGTGATCAATGTTTTTGTGGAGGAGAAAACAACTGCATACCATTTTG
This sequence comes from Triturus cristatus, assembly GCF_964204655.1. Taxonomy (NCBI): domain Eukaryota; kingdom Metazoa; phylum Chordata; class Amphibia; order Caudata; family Salamandridae; genus Triturus; species Triturus cristatus. Next base: position 505,959,208 of record NC_140590.1, on the reverse strand, counting down.
ACATTTAGACAGTGTTCCTAATTGATCCGGTGAGCACAGAACTCTGACATCATACAAATGTTGGATTGCTGATTCAATTGACTTTAAAAGCCAAAGGACAATCTGTTCTTTGGACTGTGTTCTTATTTTGAAAGAAAAAAACAATCTTATGGATTCTATAAGGAATACTTACTTCATCAACAGGAACAAACTGATGTTTTTGTACTGAAACTGCATCCTCTTCTTGCCCCTTTCCCATGGATGAATGTCTTTTGGTTTAACCCTTTGTACTTCGCTTTTATGGTGCATCAGATATGCCAGGGAACATTTTACCTCTATAGAATAAATAAAATACTTCATTTTCGATCTCTCTCACAGTGGTGATTTTTTAGAATTTCTTGGTTGAATGAAACTTTTACCCACCTTGCCGGCACGCAAGAACACGTGACCAAATACACTGTAGATATTAAGGGACAGATGGGAGACAATATTTCACCCTGTAAAACTACCTATCTTGACAGCACTGATTAATGAAATCCTGAGATTCACCCCAAAATGAACCAGACTCATCGAGGCAAACAACTGATTAATCATGGCGATCAGGTAGAGACAAGCACTCACTCCGTAACCCTGCCTCTTCAATCCTTATCATAACCTATGCCCACGTTGATGTGTAAAGGTGTACAGAAAAAGCTCACCCTGGTCCCACCATGCTCAGAAATCCAAATGCATGCAACTCCATCATACAGCCCCTTGGCGCAGAGTATTCGGTACTCTGGAGCCATCACGATTCCTTCACTCCTCCTGCCTCCTTCCTGTGGAAGAAAGTGCATAAACGTCCTTCAAAAATCAGTAAAGAGACTGAGTGCTACCCCGCACTTCAAAGGCACATAAAGACAGCTTCCAATGGGTAACCTTCATATATGACTCACTCCAAAAATATTTTTGTGCTCCTCTTGGGAACAAACCCCCCACTGTCCTGCATCCTCACTGTATGAAATTACACCCTAATATCATATAATATGCTGAAAAAATCTTAGGTGCACCCCATGACACATTGGACATTCAGGACACTAAGATGTTTTCCAGTGGGCGAGAGGCATTGAACGCTTGTTGTTGAGGGCCCTGTCACTCTCCAGCCACCTGTGGAATGTTAAAGCAATAGTATATGTTGCAGTGCTTACTGCATCATCAGGCAGCTCCTAAGTGTCTGACGGCAGAGGTAGCAGTGTGGGACGAGGCCTCGCAGCCCTGATGCACCTGCAGCAGACTCCCCTCTCCTCCTGCCCATCCCTTGGGCTGCTGATGGCGGACCCACTTATTCCTGACTGTAAAGTGCTGACCCTGGCACCACTTGGCATTCTAGACTGGAGGCCACTCATTTTCTTCAGTGGGTAAAACCCTTCCAGCAGTGCCTGGAGATCTGCTTCTGCTGTTCTGATGAGATGCACGCAGTCAGACCCTGGTCTGCCAGAAACCAATGTTGGATCACATGGAGCATTGCTGATTGCCCCACATTATGTAATAGTTTACTGAAAAGCAGGGCTGCCAGGCTGGACAACCACTCAACTCTAGTGGGCCCGGGGCAGTGACTGTCATTTCACTGTGGCGCATGCACAGTCAGTGATGGCACGTACTCTTGTGCCATTTTTGGGATTCCCATCATCTTCACTGCTCCTTCTCACCCCTTTGGACCGTGGCCCACCTTAAACCTCGGCTGAAGATCAGCCCCATAGCTGCTCATAATGTGGAGATCTGTCAGTTCTAGTCCACAGGATCGCTGTGCTAAACACGATTGCAAAATTACAGGCTTAGCCAACACAAGTGCAGTGTAGTAAATAAAGCCTTTTTATGAGTCAGAAAAACATTTCTTCATCAAAAACAGGGGTTGCTAAACTTCCCAAATCGCAATTAGGAAGTGGCAGCAAAGGGGCTTCCCTTCTTAATTACAATGATATCAATGGCAACCCCAATGACTTAGGGAAATGAATTGTCTCAGTTATTAATATTACAGCAAAGAAGACTAAGTGAATGAATAAAATAGCTATAAAATGTAGCTCGGGAAATTTCTCCTCTCAACTTGTTAAGGGGATTTGATGCATGAAGCATTAAATATGCATATGAATTGAAAGGACATTACTGTAATATTGCAGATGTGAGGAGTGTCATCACTTAGCACAACAGATTTCTAATGTGTATATTCAAGCCAATAATTGGATTGCCACCCCTATACCCTTTGTCTGAATTCTGAAGCAATATACTTTTACAATAAAACCTCTTATGCTTCATATATTCTAGAATCTCTAATTCTATGAAATAAGGATGTTCATGCTTAGCTTTCTATATTCATGCATTGGACTTTTCTGTTTTATAGGGTAGGAAGCTACTTGGAGATGGATATTACGTCAAACAAGGGGATTGGTTGCATTCGGGACATACAGGCTGTATCTGTTTAAGCAAATTCCGATTCTTAGGCTGAGGGATGGATGGCTGAGAAGAAATAATCTCATAATAACTTGTATCACATTGTTTTTGTTCTGGTCAATCACTCACACTTCTCATAGAGACATCTTTTATTCAGTGTTGTGGAGAAATAGAGCTTGTGGGTACTGGGAAAGCTCTGAAGTATTGAAATGTTTACTCCGTTCCCCTCCAAAAATGCTTCTTTATGCAGAAACATAAATGCATGCCATAGCTACATATCTTGTTACAGACAAAACAAATGCTGGCTTTGAAGGTTATAGCTTCTGATTATTTAAATACAAATCTAGTTATACAGTATTATCTGGCAAACTCGTCATCAGCTGTGGTGAACTAATGATCAAAAAACACACAAGAAAATGAGGGGTGAGAGGATAGAGAACCCTCTTTGACCTCCCGCTCAGTAATTTAATATCACAACTAGAAGAGGCCTAATAACACTGCCTGAAGGTGGATGAGTGTATGGGAATGCACCAAATTTATAAAACTGCCCTTACACACAGCAAGCTGTGTCATGCTTCATCATAGGGCTGCTAACACACTTTCGCGCCTGCCCAATGCTGGAGGTGGAGCAATAGGGAGGGGAAGACTACACAACACATATTGTAAGATCACAGGTGAAAATTGGTAAAGAAAAAGTGATATAAAACTGGTACCAGGGAGTCCTTATCATAATTTTAATATTAGGTACCCTGTCCAGATTTAAAACAAAAAATGTGGATGCTGGGTTGGGGAGCTTATAATGAGACGCCAATGCCTCCACTCTGCAAAAGTGTCGACATGTTTGGAGGGGGTTGGCGTCTCATTATATAGACTTATAGCCCGTCGTAACGGGCTATACCGGCTATTAAAGGCCCGCTGCAGCGTTAAAGGCCCGAGCCGAAGGCGAGGGACTTTAACAAAAGCAGCGGGACTTTAATAGCGGTATAGCCCTGCTACGAAGGGCTATAAGGCTATTAGAACATTCTGCCACTAGAGGGCAGAATGTTCTAACAAATTAAACAAAGGCTTCTCGAAGCTCGAGGAGATTTAAATCCCCTAGAGCTTCGAGAGGCTTTTGTAAAAAATTGGAATGTTGCTCTGCGGGCCTTTACCGGCCCGTAGAAGCACGGAGCACTCCATTGTCTACAATGGAGTGCTCCACATTCCAATGTTCTAATAAGCCTTATTGGCTGAATGCCAATCAGGGATGCCTCGGCACTGAGTGAGGTGTGATCAGTTCCTCTTACTGACCCCATACCACTCTACGATGGGTAAGAGACTGCGGCCTCTTCTCACTGACACAAGTTCAGCTAATGAAAAAAGGTAGCAGTCCAAACCCTCCAAGAACTTCGAAGGCTTCTCTTTCGCAACCCGAGATCACAACTGCAGCCGCTAAGTTTTTTTACTATTTGGTGCGTGCGTGTGTCTATGTATGAGTGTATGCGTATTTTTGCGTGTGTGCTATGAATGAGTTTGTGAGTGTGTATGTGTTTGTGAATGGTTGGAAAGGTTTTTGGATTATTATCTCTGAGTCTCTCCATTTTTCTGGAACATAGGGGCATATTATCAAGGACGGCGTTAAAATTATCGCCGGTTTAGCGGCAGAGAACTGCCGCTGAAGCGGCGATAATGGCCTTGATAATATGCCACAGAGAATTCCAATAGAAGCCCATGTGGACACCAGAACATGGGCTTCTATTGGAATTCTCTAGGGCATATTATCAAGCCCATTATCGCCACTTTAGCGGCAGATTTCTGCCGGCAAAGCGGCGATAATTTGTAATGCTGTCCTTGATAATATGCCCCTATGTTTGTTATTGACTCCATTTCTTAAGCTCATATGAAATGTTTTTTCTAAGTATAAAGTTTGATTTATTCAATATACTAAATTACTATATAACTGTTCCCGCAGATGCTATTGACGAAGCTTCGACTAATGTTTTAAACTGAATTTTTTGATTATATTAAAATCAGCTATTACGAAGTATTGGTTCTTTATACCATCAGTGCCCTGAGGAAGGACTGCTTATTGGATTCCGAAACGCGCGTCAGCGCAATTGTTTGTTTTTGTTTTGTAGTTTGTTTTTTGATGTATATTATTGTTATATGTATTTTGCACAATAACTGTTTTTGTTTTGTTTTGATCAATTGTCCATATATTTATTGTATGTCATCTGTTGTTGAATCATGTACTTGGATTTACTTTGTTGCTTCGTCTTGTTTTGAGATTTTCCGTACTTGATTGAAAAGTTTAGCGATATGTACATTTTTGTATGAAAAAGAAATATAGTTTTTGAAATAAAATATGAATTTGTGATAATATTGGTTAGCTCTTTTGTTGGAAAGTTTTTTCGCCATTATTGGAAGGGGTTTGTGTTGTTCATTTCTTTGTGAATGGTTAGTACACGCTTGTGAATGCATGGCTGCCAGTGAGTGTGCTGTACGTGGGTGAGTGTATGTGTGCATGTGTGGCCCACCCGCCCCTCTCCTGCTCGAGTTACTGGCCACCACTGGTTCACAACCTCTTAGTATTGTACAATCACTAAGGTGGGAAGTCACATCTAGAAAGAAAAAGAGAAGGGGTTGGCAGAGGGGGAGAGTTGTGTGGGAAAGAGACCGTGTATGTGTGTTTAGGTTTGGATGGATAGTGTTATATGAAAGCAATCAATGTGTGATTCCACTGCTTATTAGTTAAATTTAGTCTAATGTAACCCTGGGCGTAGGACTATGCCACGGTCACATAGTTTGAAAAGTTTGCGCAACTACGTGGCACGCGAATTGCACGTAGCACAGTGCAAAAACACGTAGCGTAGCAGGCATTTTTAGCTTGCTCGCGGCCCTCAACGTCAAGTTGGCGACCGCAAGCGAGCAAAATAAGATCCCAGCGAGACTTTTTCCTCATTCGCGATCAGCAACATCAAGTTGCCGATCGCGAGCGTGGAAAATAAACCTCCCGGGTAGATTCTCAACGCAGGGAGGTCAGGTTTCTCATTGCGAGTGGTTGCGTATGCTCGCGACCGCTCGCGATGAGAAACTATCAGTCCGCGTTGAGAAAGCTGCCGCTCGAGTACAAATCTACTTCAGCGGCAGAAAATGACTGCTTGCACTGTGCAAGATGCCGTTTACAATGATTGCACAGTGCGAACAGTATTTTGCACAGTGCACTACGCATTTCACATAGCTACGCGTAGCCTGCGTAGTGCGAAGTGCACATCACGTAGCTACGCATAGCGCTACTACGTGAACTATGTCAGTACTTAGATCTTGGAACAGGAGGACCCGGTAGACTCAGAGCAAACTGAAACTACATAGTTGTGTGTTCTCCCGCGGGAGAATGTTAATCACTTCAGAACTGCTTTGAAAAACACTTTTGTTTAGGCAATACATTTAAAATGTGTTTTTTGCTATTTACCCCGAGGCGTGTTGTTTTCCCTGGGGCAAGATGGTGATGTGTAGGTGTACGGCTAGTCATTCCCCGCTCCCTGCCCCTCTCACCAAAAAAGAATGTCAACAGCTGCTAATGCCAGCTGGGCTTCAAGAATAAAACAGAAGGTTTGGGATATCTGTCAAGGCGAATGAACAGAAAGTGGCAATTGTCCTTCAAGAGTGTCAGCGCTGCTCCACTCTCTCAAGTCTGCAGGTCACGGAGGTGGTGCGGCTTGGATAATAATTGGGCGGATCGGCTCAGCGTACTTCCTGGTTGCTGCCCCCGAGTAGGCGCTCCTCTGGTGCTTGTAGCGCTTGTTATGTCAGGGAAACCTTCTAAGTTACTCTAGGAGAAAGGAGACGCTGCATGCAAAATTACTCAGACTGTGTCTGTTAACAAGGGAGAGAAACAAGAATCACCTCAAGACCAAGCAGGTAATGGTACAGGTAAGCACATAGACTCCCGACCTGCTAAACATCTGCCTGATAGCCTGTGGTAGGGTGGAGGAAGAATTTGTCAGACCGCTCAGGCAGTGCAGCAAGTAAACCTCCACTTGTGGCTGCTGGAGTGCTAGTGTACCTTCACAGTTTACCACAGAACAAGAAATTACTGAATTTGTTCACTCTAAATGTATAATTAACGATCAGGTTCCCCAGGTCCCCCAGGATGAAGGAGAACCATGCTCAAATGGGGTGGGGTGGCTGGGACATACTGTCCTCGTTGTCAAGAGCCAAGTGCATACCTGGTCCATATGTTTTGTCTGTGTTCCTATCTCAATATATTGAGGTCACAAATTGCACTATTTTTAGGGAAATTCTGAAGATGAATATTTCCCCATCATAGCAGCTTATGTTGCTTGGTATGGATGAGTCAACTTAAGGGATGAGGGCATAGCAAATTTTTGGTTTGTTGCAATGGCAGTTTTTCGTGTAGCTTCAGTATGCTTGAATCTTTTACCTCCCATATTCCAGCAACGGAAGGGCCACTTTTTATATATTTATTACTTGGAAGTGGCACTTTATGAGCAAAAGGGGAAGAAAGCTAAACTAAAAGGGAGGAGTATTTTGGGGCCACTCTCGGATTGGGTAATTAGTAGTACCATTGTTTAAACTCAAGCTGAAGGGAATGAGAGCAGACCTAGGTGCCTAAACCTATGTACTGTAATGTATGGCTGGCACCTTTTTGTATTGATTTCTCTGTTAAGTATGTTATTTGAGATGAATTTGTACATAAATCCAATAATTGTATTTATGTATACTTGCTGCTCAATATTTGTTACATTATTGGGAGGGGGAAAAAGAGATAAAAGCTTAATAAATCACAAAAAAATTAAAAATAATTTGCTTTGAAAAATGAGTTGCTCTGCTTCACTCCCTCAAGTGGAGTTTTGCTCACTTGCTAGGAGCAAACTGTGGTTACATTGATTATTGTTTCCAGGGCTGACGTGCCACTGGAACTAGGGGTGTGGGAGATGCTGCAGCACCCCATATTACTTTAATGGGGTTCATGCTCCATTTTTGCTCCAAAAGAATTACAAATGGCGGTATAAAGCCTACCAAAAGCATTATTTACACTATCAAATGTGATCTCCCAATTTGGCACTGAGCTCTAAATAAGAAATATTAGGCTTCTGTCAACTTTGTGATATCAGATGTGCCATTCTTTCAGTGTAGTATGTGTTGAATTTTGACCTATGATATTTATTAGTTCCCTTTGTTTAAGCATTGTGACATCTGCAGAGCAGGTGTGATAATCCACTGAACAACTACACCCTTATTTGGTGTTTAAATGTTCATTAAAAGTTGAGCCCTGGGACTTTAAGCCTATGTGTTAATGACAGGGTGTTTTTTGTTAAAAGCAGTGTGGCAGAAACATAGTGCTAGAGTGCTATTTAACTTAACAAGCGTACAAAAACAAAACACTACATTGTCTCTACTCAAACTTTGTTCACAAAAAATAAAGAAACACATTTTCTATTATCCCTTTAACTTTTTTCTTTTAGGCATTTTATATTATTTTTAATGATTTCTATCAAAACTTACAACAAAAGGTACCAGTTAATAATGACCATCCACTTATGCATATTGAAGTATAATGTCACAGAAGGAAAAAACATACCAAATACGACTGTAACACTTTCACCCACCTAATGGACATCCAAGCAGTTACTAGGATAAAATTACTAAAAAACTGATATGCGCACAAAGAGAGATAGATCCTCTATTAAGACAATTGCAAGGCAGGGCAGCCACAGTTGTAAATCCAGAGGGGCTGGTTCACAGAACACAAAGTTGGCAGGATGTTTTCACTGACACAATATCAAGGGGACAAAGCGAGCAGATAAGTTTGCAGTGGATTTCAAATGTCTCTGTGTCTGGACATGGGCAGCATAAGTTCGGCATATGGCTGAAGCTGTTTATTACTATGTACAGGGGTAGCAAACCACTGCTTACGTTTATGGGAACACCCTCTACACCAGCAACAGGCTGGGGCAGAGGGCGACTCTTGGCCAGCAGGAGCACTAGAGCTAGAAATGTCTTATTCAGCATGGGTATTCTGACCACCCAACCCAACAGAGTGAGCTTAGGGTCCACACAGAACACACCATCGAGCACGATGAACAGGGTGGGTATCAATTAGCTCCACTATGCATGCACTCTATCGCAATGCCATAGCAAATGTAAAAACAATTGTCTCATCCACCCCACATCTCTCAGATATGGAGATCTCCCTTAGGCCACTCTGCCACAGCATCGGGGGTGTGATAGGCTCAATGGAGACAGTTAAATGAATGATGCACAGTCTACCGCTAGAAGATTTCATGCCACTCTTGGAACAGCAGAATCTCCAAACCTGCTCCAGCAATTCTACGCCAAATTTTTCTCCCTAGCCCTACCATGCGGTCTGAGTGACCACCGGGCTGAGCTGACCGGTACAAATTCAAGATTAATTGCTCACTGGAGGTGGCAGTCAAAAGCATCTCTACCATTGGGAAAGCAGCAGGCTTTGAGAGTAAATCGATGATAGCCTTCCATATAGATTCTCACATTTGATATTGCAGAGCCATCTCTAAGGGGGTTTGATTAAAGTACCCTTACTATAGAGATCTCCCCTATATAGTAGGCCTCTGTTAGCCATCTGGGAGATAGCCTTAGCTTTTTTGTGTTAGTGGCAGGGTCGGATGATAGCTTAATGCCAGTCGAGGGTTAGTAAATCAAGGATGCACCCATCTTTTCACTCTTCATCAGGACTGCCACATATTTTCAGCCCCACTTTGGATCCTGGTGACCAATGACAAACAGAATCTGTCACGCAACCATCTTTGTTATGTTGAAACATTTTGCAGCAACTGTTGGTGTTCACAGAGCCTTTGAGGCTTGCGATTTTTAGCACCACAAGCATATTCATCCATGAAGAAATCATCTCAGAGGTTCTCTAATACAAGGCATTCTGTTCAATAATATGATTGATCATCTGTGCTCCGTCTTACACGCATTCAATAGGAAAGCAGATATCAGATTACTTCGGACCTTCTGAGTGCACCAACAGTTACTAAAAAGTGTTTCAATATAATGAAGATGGCAGTGTGACAGGTTCCATATGTCATAGGTCACCGGGATCCAAAGTGGGGTCTGAAAATATGTGACAGTCCTGATGAAGGCATTTCACGCCGAAATGCGTGTTGATCTATATAATGCTGCAATATGCACAAAAGAATTGATAACATTGCAAAGAAAAGGAAATAACAAATGGATGTAACCACTGAATGAAAAACTTTCTTGGTGTAAGTTTCCATATAACTGATAATAATAACATCAAGTTAGGCAAAATATTTGATCTCCAACTTTGGAAAATATGTGAATCTAAAGTGGTACCAATGGAATACAAAGACCATGGAAATATGGATATGGATATGATATATATTTTTATGAGTGAGTGTATGGAAGAAAGAGTGAGTGTGAGGCGTGTATTCTAGGGGAAGAGTCAGAAGGGTATTTTATATAATATTATTTATGTTATCCAAGAGACCTGTGTTTGAAATATTAGTGATGGTTTATTTAATCATAGAGATTTAATTTTTGATATCCAAAAATGATTGTGCAATTATTTGAAGAGATACATGATTGGAGTTAAAACAGAGTCCTTCTGAGCCTTGTGCACATTTATATTTTCTTCTGAATTATAAAGTGTGATGCAATTGAAGGTTAAGATGGGGTTTGTCCTTTGTAGATTGCAATATAATGGGCCACTTGTATAAAGGCTCAATGTGGATTGGTAATTGACCATCAGGATTCAGCTCACTTGTCTACTGGAGGGCTCTACACCAGCTCATGCAATCACTCTGATATTTACAATCACCTGCCCTCATTTTGGTGCAGTGGGATCAATTAGACAATTGCTCATCTCAGCACAGTCTTTATACAGGAAGGGCTCAGACTATGTTTGGCAGTGTTAGGATAAGGGTGTCAGCTGGCCGCATGTCACTAGAGCACCAATTCAATGCCTCATCTTTCTTTTAAGAAATCAGTGGTTTGCATGAGCTACAGTTTGCAGTTGCTTTCAATTAAGCCAAATGGACTGACACACTTGACAACAATAAGCTGTAAACCAAAAAAAACAGCCAATAGTGTGCCCTGCAACATAGAGCAAATTGGAACTCCTTGTTAGGAAGCATGCAATTGCATAATTCATAAACCTGTACTTGGATGGAAATAGCCATCTGGTCCAATACTCTGAGAAGTACAGTTTGGTGATACATTATTACCGAGGAGGATAATTCTATTCATAGTCAGCACTATAGGACAATATATTTCCTTGCCATAAGGTGCATCTGATGTGAGTACTTCTCTATCCAATTACGTCTGGCATTTTATTTCTCAAAATAATGCATTAATCTTGAGGGCCATTCAATAAATCAATCAATCAATCAGTTAATTTGTAAAGCGCACTACTTACCCGCAAGGGTTTCAAGGCGCTGAGGGGGGGGGGGGGGGTGCTGCTGCTACTGGTCGAAAAGCCAGGTCTTGAGTCGTCTCCTGAAGGTCAGCAGGTCTTCGGTTTGTCGTAGGTTGAGGGGAAGGGTGTTCCAGATCTTGCCGGCGCGGTGGGAGAAGGACCTGCCTCCGGATGTGGTTCTACGGATGTGCGGGACCGTGGCCAGGGCGTGGTCGGCGGAGCGCAGTTTCTTGTTGGGTACGTAGAAGTAGAGTCGACTGTTGAGATAGGGTGGGTCGGTTTTGTGGAGTGCCTTGTGTGCATGGATCAAGAGCTTGAAGGAGATTCTTCTGCCGACTGGGAGCCAGTGCAGGTTTCTCAGGTGGGGGGTGATGTGGTTGCGGCTCGGGACATCGAGGATCAGGCGTGCAGAGGCGTTCTGGATTCTTTGTAGTCTGTTGATGAGCTTGGTTGGGGCTCCGGCATAGAGGGTGTTTCCGTAGTCGAGTCTGCTGCTGACTAGGGCCTGGGTGACTGTTTTCCTCGTGTCTGTCGGGATCCATCTGTAGATCTTGCGGAGCATGCGGAGGGTGTTGAAGCAGGTAGAGGAGACTGCGTTGACTTGTTTGGTCATGGTGAGTTTCGAGTCGAGGATGACTCCCAGGTTGCGTGCGTGGTTGGTAGGAGCCGGGGGTGTCCCCAGTGATGTGAGCCACCAGGAGTCATCCCATGCTGAGTGGTTTGGCCCGAAGATGAGGATCTCCGTCTTGTCTGTGTTTAGCTTAAGTCGGCTTTCCTCCATCCAGTCGGCAACAGCCTTCATTCACTGGTGGAGGTTGGATTTGGAGGTGAGGGGGTCCTTGGTGAGGGAGAGAATCAGCTGCTTGTCGTCGGCGTAGGAGATTATGTTGAGGTCGTGCTGTCGGGCGATGCGTGCGAGTGGTGCCATGTAGACGTTGAACAGCGTCGGGCCGATGGAGGATCCCTGCGGGACGCCGCAGATGATCTCGGAGGCTTCGGACCGGAACAGGGGGAGACGGACTCTTTGAGTTCTGCCGGAGAGGAAGGAGGTGATCCAGTCCAGGGCCTTGTCTCGGATCCCTGCGTCATGGAGGCGCGTGCGTAGTGTGTGGTGGCAGACGGTGTCGAAGGCAGCAGAGAGCTCCAGGAGGATGAGGTCCACCGTCTTGCTGTTGTCTAGCAGGATCCTGATGTCGTCTGTGGCGGCGATGAGGGCGGTCTCGGTGCTATGGTTGCTGCGGAATCCTGATTGGGAGGGGTCCAGGATGCTGTTGTCTTCGAGGTGACGGGTGAGCTGAATGTTAACTATCTTCTCGATGACCTTTGCTGGGAACGGAAGCAGGGAGATGGGCCGAAAGTTCTTGAGGTCGCTCGAATCCGCCTTGGGTTTCTTCAGTAGGGCGTTGATCTCGCCGTGCTTCCAGCTCTCAGGGAAGGTAGCGGTCTCGAAGGAGAGGTTGATGATGTTGCGCAGGTGGGGTGCGATGGAGCTGTCGGCTTTGTTGAAGATGTGGTGTGGAAGAGGGTCAGACGGGGAGCCAGAGTGGATTGTGCCCATGGTCTTGATTGTGTCCTCGATGCTCACGTTGGCCCAGGTTGTCAGGGAGTCGTGGTCGATGGGGTGCGGTGGGTCCGGCATGTCGAGGCCTGTAGGGGTTGTCCGGGGGTTGAAGCTGTCATGGATGTCGGTGATTTTGCAGTGAAAGAAGGTGGCAAGGGAGTCGCAGAGGGCCTGTGATGGCGGAATGTCGTTGGCGCTGGAGCTGGGGTTGGAGAGTTCCTTCACAATGTTGAAGAGCTCCTTGCTGTTGTGTGCGTTGTTGTCGAGGCGGTCTTTGAAGGAGGTCCTTTTGGTGGTCCTGATGAGGTGGTGGTGGTTGTGGATGGCGTCTTTGTGGGCAGCACGGCTGTCCAGCGTCTTATCGCTGTGCCATTTGTTCTCCAATTTCCGGCAGGTGCGCTTTGATGCTAGGAGTTCCGGGGTGAACCAGCTGGCTCTCTTACTGGTGTCTCTATTGGTTGGCTTTTTCAGCGGGGCTAAGGTTTTGGCACAGTCGTCCATCCAGAGTCTGAGGATGCGTGCACCATCGTCGGGGTTGGTCAGTGGGCTGAGTGCGAGGTTTGTCTGTAGTTGTTCTTCAGTGACTTTGCCCCAGCAGCGGCGGGGTATCTGTAGGGTGCGGTGGTGTGTGAGGGTTTTTCAGAAGGTGAAGTGGATGCAGTGGTGGTCTGTCCAGGTGAGTTCGGAGGCATGGCTGAAGGCGACGTGGGGGCTTGAGGAGAAGATGGCATCGAGCGTGTGACCGGCGATGTGGGTTGTCGTCATGACGAGCTGTTTAAGTCAGAGGTTGGCGAGTTTGTCGATCAGGGTGGAGGATTTGCTGTCGTTGTTGTTCTCCAGATGATAGTTCAGGTTTCCGAGGAGGATGTAGTCTGTGGAGGTCAGCGCGTGCGTGCTGATGAGGTCGGCGATGGAGTCGCAGAATGGTGGTCGGGGTCTGGGCGATCTGTTCTTATGTTCTTCTGTTACTTCTCCTTGTGCAGCCATTACGTTGGACATTATTTCAGCAGAGGCTCAGCATTTTAGAACAAGACAGTTTCTGAATGTATGCAATGTGGCAACAACGTGAACTATCAGGAATATTACAATGTTTTTAATAAAGTGTTCTGACACACGCAAGACACATCTGACAATTGCTGAGTATTTAGTGGTTTATGGTTTATCCTTTCTGGCCTTTCAGAAGTGATGATTTTCTGATGCAGAATGTACCAGGTAGGACACCCGCCAGCAAACAAATGTTGAGTGTGGTGGCTGGACAAACACACCCGGAGGTAAGATGTGTGGTAGGGAAGGCTCTGAGCTGAGGCCTGATTATTTAATTGTAAACATACAGAACTGCATAAACTTTGTATTTCACAAATCTTGAAAAGTTTAGAAAATGCACAAGGTTGTGAGTCAGCCTACTTTACAACTTTACACCCCTCTGTTTTAAATCCCATCTACCTCACCTGATAGGATGCAAACTTGGGTGTGGAAATTTGATTGCGTATGCTTTAATATGTAACTTAAAAAATCCATGTATTCCTTCACATAGAATCACGCAGCATGCATCCTTAATATTGAAACCAGAATATTAAAAGCACAAAATATCGAGGACAGAATATTGAATCCAAAATACTGACAGTTTATAAGCATAGATTTTCTATAACTTATTTGACATATATGTCCCTACGCAATACACACATACTCACAGGAATTATTGAAAGCAATGGTAGGGTTGTAATGCAAAATTAATAATACCTTCCAGTTCGATCCAACTCTCTTGATTCATATTTTATCAATGGCCAGACACTGCAGAACTGAAAGTGGAAATGATATGCTTGCTGACTGTGAAACAGTTATATGCTAAAATATTGGCCTTTCAAATAGCTTGTAATTTGAATATTGTGTCCTAAATGCCTTTTTCAAGAATATTGCTCCATTGGGTGTAGCTATTCAGTTGTTAACTGGGAAGATGAAATTTAGGACATTGTATTTATTATGACAATGATTCCCTTTTACCACACTCTCTAAAATGCTGTCACATGTCTCTGTGAACTTTTTAGTTCTTCCCGGGCACCAGAAACATTGAAGTGAAGCTGCACTTTACAAGAACTATGTTATGTTTTGCCAGAAATGAACTTTGCAAAATTATTTTTCAGAAAACTATTAAATTTCCTCGAAAAGTGGATGTGTGGAGAATTTTCTTTTCCAGCTTAGGTTAAAAGGAATGTAGGGGTAAATTTACTAGGAAATGGCGCAGCACTGAACTTTGAGCAATTTTGCAGAGCCACGCTGCATCATTTTAAAAACACATGGATGCGCTGTATTTACAAGAATACGGTGCACCCCTGTGTTTTTCCTTGTGCTGGTGCTAAAGAAAGCTGCCTAGAGCCAACACAGACAGCCTTGTGTCATAGTGCAAGGGTAACTGTGTTGCAGGGAATGACTGTTTATGTGCAGGAAGGGACACCTTCCTCCAAATACACAATCTTAAAAAGGTGATTTGCTGTTTCTATATGTGCTGCACAATGCAGCACATATAAAAAGAGCAAAAACGAGGAGAAATAAAAGTATTTCTCTTTGTTGCGCCAATCTAATACCTGCTTTTGAATAGCGTTAGTTTTTGGTGCTGCCTCAGATTTACAGATTTTTGTAAATCTGGGGCAGTGTCAAAAAGCAATGGGTGTTGTGGTGGAAAGTCCACAGTAACACCCATTGCATGCCCTTTTCACACAGAAAACTGCATGAAAGGCTACCATATTTAAAAGTGGCGTTAAGCCACACAAAGTAGCTTAACGTTGCTTTGTAAATATGGTGCAGGGCATTGCGCCACCGGAACGTCGGAAAAAGTGACATTCCGGTGGTGTGATTCTTTGTAATTATGCCCCTTAAATGTCTAAGATGGTGATGAGGTTAAAAAAAAAGTTTTCTTTGGTGTAAATATGCAAAAATAGGGAATCCTTGCAAATTTTTTGAGGGGTTTTCTAAGCACCTGTACAACCAGAATAGCGTCAGTGTGAGCTTATCTAATACGGGTGGCACCACATGCCTTCAAGACTGCTAATTTCTTATACTAGCAATGATGGGTAAATATGCCTACTTCGCTTGCTTGCTCATGCCAAGAAGCAGTCACAACACCTCCTGCCGCTAGTCTTCATCTCCCTGAGCACCGATGCCTTAAATGTATGAAGGCAACGCGACCCGCCCCCTCAGAGAGTTAGGCTCTAATTAGTACGATCACCCATCAATAAAGTACATTACTAACCCTCCATTAGACATAAAATAATTGCATCTCTGGTGAATTAGAGCGCTTCATCGAGGTTCCACCGCTGGTACACATGCCATTGGGAAGAATTGTGTTAGATGTTTCCTTCCCACTTCTTGCCCATCATTCGTCATCTTTTATCGTTTGTTTAATGTCATGCATCCCGGACTAATCAATATGGCATTCAGTTTCCGTGCCTACATCTGATGAATTGGATTTTCTGCAGTTTGATGGGAGCTATTAGTGCCTGACGCACTGTGAAATGCACACACGTGCCTCATTAGCTCCTCGGCTCCGCAGCCGCACGCACATTGGGAATCACTTTCTGCCGTGTAGACAGACACACGAGCAGAGAAAGGCAGGCGGGCACAGAGGAGAATTAAGTGTCCAGCAGCCTGAGGTAGCTAAAATCACACCCTTTTGACCTTCAGTGACATCAAAGCACAGAGTCCTTGTCACGCCATTACACGTCAACACCCACTTACTAGAACAACTGAAAGGGAGCAGCTCTTTTAAAGTCTCAGTTATTTTCCATTCCTTTTTAAGTTAAAAAAAAAAATTATTGATAGAAACAAAGGTGTCAGTACATAGTTCACAACGTTAAGATCATGTCATTACAATAGAATTTGCTGTAATAAAGAACAATAAATGAATCGGACTAATAAATACAAGCATAAGGGTTAAAACGAAATAAATGGGTCATAAAAAGCCATGGAGTAACACATAGTCAAGGAATGTATGAGGGAGTCAAGGGGGTTTAAGAACTTCTTGCTGAGATGGTTTCAGCTGAAAATGGCGCCTGGAACACACATCTAAGTACAATGTAACAGGTGACCACAAATCCAGACGTTTCGTTGCCAAATGTATGGGATATACAAAGAGGTGTCCAACCTATGATTATGGCAAACAGAATACCACCATGCTTTATAAGAAATGTTTGTGAAATCTTTCCAATACACAGTGATCTGCTGAAAAGCAACTGATAATAATAAATCAATAATTTTACCATTAAGTGCAACACTCTCCCAGCAAGATGAGAGACTACCTAAGAAAACATGAGTAATGGAAAAAGAAAAATTAGTACCAAAAATTAGGTTATTTGAGACCATACTTGTTCCCAGAAGTTGTATACAATTGGACAAGAGAATAACATATGAAATAAATCAGCGTTTGGAGAAGAACAAGTCCAACAGGTATCTGGTACATTCGTAAATCTCTCGCTTAAACCAGTGCTTAAAACAGTAGGTGTGAATAAAAGTCTATTATAAACAAAGAACAGCGTTTGTATTATGTTAGCTGCTCTAGAGGATTTACGTATCTTAGTCCATAAACTATTCCATAAAGACACTGGCCAAGATAACATAAAATCCCGTTCCCAAGCTTCTTCTATTTTATATTTCCGCCTAGTATTTCCTTTACCTTGTAAATAACTGTATATAGTGGAAGCTTTGGGAATAGTTTTTAACAGAGTGTGGAGTTGTGAGGAAGGTTCCGAAACATTAGAGGTAATAGGAGTGGTCGATAATTGGGTGTATTGAGCCATCACTGCTTTCTTAAGTAAATTGTATTTGTGAATATATGAGGCTGGCAGGCTAAATATTTGGCTAAGTGATGAGAAAGGCAAAAAATCTGAATGAGAGAATAACTGATGTATCCATATTAAACCTTTTTGCCGGCAGGTCTTCCGATAGAATGGTTTATTACTGATAGTTATGGTTTTGTTGTGCCAAATTGTTCAGTTGAGGAAGGAATTGATGGTACTAGGTAGAGAGAGGAGCGCAGGCTCCAGGAGTTTGGAGGTCAGTTTGATTATAGGAGTTGACAAGGCCTGTGGTTTACGCGAAAAAGAAAGATATTCAGGAAAAGAGAAAGGAGATAAGAAAAGACGCTCAACTGTAGTCCATAAAGGACAATAGTCTGTGGGATCAAGCAACCAAAGTGAGGCTTGACGTAAAAGAAATGCTTTCTGATACGCCTGGAAATCGGGAAAGTTGACTCCTCCTTCTGTTTTAGGGCGAGTTAGTTTAAGTAGAGACATTCAGGACTTCTTTTTATTCCATAAGAAGGAAGAGAGGGTTGAGTTAATTTTCTTAAAAAACTTAATAGGAATTGATGCCGGGATATTAGAAAAGGTATATCAAATTATGGGCGACAACATCATCTTTATGGTGTCTAAGCGGCCCCACCAGTATAAGTATAGGGGATGCCATTTAGTGGTTAAATCCGAAATCTTTTGTATACATTTATTCATACATAATGCTACTGTATCTGATATTGAAGAAGTGACATGTAAACCTAAATACTTGATGTGATTGGGACTCCAAGTAAAGTTGGAAGCACTAAAATCTGATTTAAAAGTAAACTGGGTTAAGGGTAAAATCTCACATTTATATTCATTCAATTTGTATCCAGAGATTTTAGAGTAAGCTTGCATTTCCGTCAAAAAAGCAGGGATCAAATCAGTTGGTTTTGATATAAAAAGCAAGATATCATCAGCATAGGCTGCAAGTTTAATATGGGAAATTAATGTTTGAAAGCCATGTAAATTTGGGTTCTGACGTAATTTATAAAGAAAAGGCTCTAATGCTAAATTGAAAAGGAAAGGGGAAAGAGGACATCCTTGACGTACTCCCCTCTTCAAATCAAAGAATGGGGAAGTCAAGCCATTAGCACAAACAGCTGCACGAGGTTTAGAGTAGAGAAGAGAAATCAGGGATGCAAATTTAGGGCCGAAGCCAAACCAATTAAGAGTGTGGAACAGATAAGTCCACTCGACTCTATCAAACACCTTTTCGGCATCTAATGCTATCGCCGCAAGGGATTGGTTTAGATGGGAAGATTTAGATAAAACATTCAAAAGGAGTCGCGTGTTATCAGTTATGAATCTACCCTTTACGAATCCAGATTGTTCTTTTCCCAACAAATCAGGTAAGTAGGAGTCCTATCGTATAGCCAATGATTTAGCGAAGATTTTATAGTCGATGTTGACCAAGGATATGGGCCTATAATTCTTACAATATTTAGAACCCTTGCCAGCCTTGGGGATAAGGCAGATATGTGCCTCTGAGAAAGAACCTGAGGAGCTGCCTAATGTGCTAAAGGAGTTAATTAGGGAGTATAATTTGGGCAGTAAGAGTTTAGAGAAGTGTTGATAAAATTCTACAGTGAAGCCATCTGGTCCCGGGGCTTTGTCCTTTTTTAAGATGTTGAAGAGCTTTTAATAATTCTTGGCAGGCTAGATCTAACTCTAGGGAGGAAAGGTCTGGCATATTATGTTGAGATTTTTGGATATTGGAAAAAAGTGGGAGAGAGAAAGATCAGAGGGTTGCGTTTCGGAAGTGTATAATGATTTGTAAAAGAGAGAAAACTCATTCAAAATCTCAGCATCTTTAAATTTTAAAACTGAATGATCATCATAGATGGATACAATATTTAGCTTGTTGTGTTTGATTTTTAAGTAATTGGCCAATATTTTCCCTGCTTTATTCTTACCCCCATAAAACTTAACGCTGTACTTTAACAGATATAGTGAGGCATCCTCTGTTGACTTCTTATTAAATTGCAATTTGGCATTTATGAGAGCTGTGAGACAGTCTTTCGAGTGTGAAGTCTAATAGGAATGTTCCAATCGTTTAATATCCTGAATAAGATCGTTAGTGAATTTACGGGAATTTCTTCGCTCCGTTGCAACAAAGCCTATTATAAAATCTCTTGCTGAGGCTTTAAATGCATCCCATAAATTGGAAAAAGGCATGGAGGGGGTTTGATTCACCTAAAAAAAACTCGTTAACAAAGGCAATGAAAGAGGCAGTAAATTTTGGAGGGCATTGTTAAAGCGCCATCTTCTGGGACCGGTAACTTTAGGTAGGATGTCAAGGCCAATTGAGACTGGGGCGTGATCAGACAATAAAATGGGGCCAATCTCTGCATTTGTAAGAGTTTGCGAAATGTTATGAGAGACAAATATATAATCAATTCTTGATTGAGTGTGATGAGAAGGGGAAATAAAAAGTGTACTCTTTGGTAATCGGATTACAAAGACGCCAAGCATCCAGGAGTTTGTGTTGAGTGATAGCCTGAACAAAGGATTTGAGTGGTTTGTTGGGAACAAAGGAGACTTTAGAGTTTCTGTCAATAAAAGGGTCAAAAATGTGATTACAATCACCAGCTAAAATGAAATTGCCTCCTATACAGTTTGTAATTTGTTTGGCCAGTGTAGGCCAAAAAGAGGGTACATCACCTGTAGGGGTATAAACATTGAGGAGAGAGACAAGAACCCCCTTCAAGGACAATTTAACATGCACCCATCTGCCCTCCGTATTTTATTCTTGAGACACAAATGAAAACGAAAGGGATTTGCGACATAGTATCATTACTACATTTCGTTTACCATCACCTGGGGAGCAGAAAATCTCCCCCACCCAACCTTTTTTTAACTTTAATGATTCAGTATCTGAGAGGTGAGTTTCTTGTAAAAATACAATATCAGCATCTAATTTGGCTAAGTGGGTCAGGACTCTTTGTCTCTTGATAGGAGAGTTTAATCCCTTAACGTTCCATGTAATCAATTTTAGTGGCATAAGTAATAAAGGAGAAAATGAATCAAAATTGATAGATATAAATCCAATTCATTGAAACAACAATTTAGAGTATGAAATAAGGAAATTAAGATACAAACGATAGGTACAAAGTCAGAGTGAAGAAGAGCGAACATATCAAATAGCCAAAAAAAAGAACGAAAAAAGAATACAGAAATGAGAAAATGGAAAGACAAGGTAAATAAGCGATAAGAAGACGAAGGAATACAGATACTAATAATTGTAATGACCAGAATAATAATGAGAATGGAAAGATGAGATGAGGCGAAAAAACAGAAGACACCATCAGAAGAAAAAATACGAACCAAGAAAACAAAACAAAAGACACCACAAGTGACAAAACAAAAACAATGCAGGAAGGTAACATACCTACAAAGAGAGGACTCAGGGATATACGGAAGGGGGGATGGAACCACATGGAGAAGGCTATACATCCGGGTTCAGCCAAACGGAGGATCAAGGAGACATCACAATATGGGGCTTTACAATCTGTGAAGACGACAAATAAAAGAACAAGGTTAAATATTAGAACAACAGATGAGAAAATAAATTAAATCAATTAGTAGTAGGAATATCAACAGTTAAAGTAAACAGTTCTGAGTAAAAAACAGAACTTTGTAAGAACAACAAGTATAACAAAACCCTACATAGAGTCAGTTCTCAAATAGCAGGATACCATGGAAGAGACAACAGAAACAGAACATCCTGTGAAGAGTAAACTTTCATCATGTGTTAAAAGAAGTCGAGGGACCAGAAGAGTCCATAACATCTGTTTTGTAAGAATTGATGAAGCTTTGTAGACACGTCGGATCCTCGTACATCGTTGTTCTGTTGTTGTACGTAACTTTAAAAAGACACGGATGAAAGAGGCCATAACGAGCTCCATGGAACGTAGATCAGCTCTCATATTGAGGAAAGCCTTGCGTATGTTAGCAGTAGCTTTAGCATAGTCCTGTGCGAAGAATAAAGATGAGCCTGACCTTGTAATTCTTGGAGAAGCTTTAGCCGCCGAGAGTACCTTCAGCAAAACTGTGTATTCCAGGAAGTGTAAGATGACTCCTCTAGCTCTTTGTGAAGGAGTAACATAAGAGGAGGGACGTCCCAGCCTGTGAGCTCGTTGAATGTTAAGTACAGTTCTTTCAGGCATATGAAGAAGCTTAGGGAGAAATGATTTGAAAAAGGCAATTGAGTGTGTTTCTTCAAGTCCTTCTCCCAGGCCATAAATCCGCAGGTTGTTCCGTCTATTGCGATTTTTGAGATCCTCAACCTGTTTTTGAAGTGTAGAGACCTGAGAATGCAGTTGGGAAACCTTAACGCAAGACTCTTTTAAGGAAGCAACAGTGTTCTCAACAGCAGAGACCCTTGTATCATTTTGAGACCAATTATCCGTTAAAGTTTGCAACTTAGTGTTAGTCTCTTCCATAAAAGGTCGGAGGGCTCTGATCTTCTCAAGCAAAAGTTCCATAGAAACAGGCGAAGTTGACTTAAGTGGTGAAGGAGGGTCTTTTTTAAGGCGTTAAGTGACAGATTTTACAAGGGTTCCAGAGGAAGGATCCATAGTGGTCTGTAGGCACTGAGGCGTGAATGATAGGGATTCTTCAAACTTAGAGAATTCAGTGAAGATTTGTGAATTTTTTATAAAGATGTGCTTCTTGGAGGAGGAGGGATGAATCGCTCTTGTTCTGCCCATAAAACGATAGCCAAACAGTCTCCCCTACAGTCAGCTGCCAGAAAGTGGAGAAAAGTACTCTCTGTGAGGACTCACTGAAAGTTCGCAAAACGGCCGCTAAGACACAATCTGCACAAAACCCTCAGTGAAATGTACAGCTTAGATAGCAGTATACTTCCGAAAGTCTAAAGAGATATCTTGCAACGCCGAGATGTCAAAAAATGTTGTTTACATTATAGACCTAAAGTACTGGGTTTTTTCAGAACCCAGCGGTGCCAGGGAACACACCCTAAGACTTTGAGTCCTTCCTGTTTCAGACTATAGAAACACAGAGTCTTCTTGGTGAAGTCAAAGATCGTATTTATTGGCTGCAGCCAGTAACAGGTATCCTAGAAGTACAACACGGTGTATATTCTCAGGAGACTGCTCAACCTTACAAAGCCAGCCTTCTCTTTTTATACAAAATATTATGCTTTAGGCAAACATTCCTTATTTTACAGTTGACCATTCACATATTTTCACTACAAAGAAAAAGCAGAGTCATGATGACAAGCCCATATTTCAGTTTGTCCAGCCCTCAATTAATTACCCGGCAAGGCTCGGTACTTTCATCAGATATCGACGGACCCCCAATAAAAACGGGCACCTCCTCCTCGTAAAGCAAGTCATAAAGGAAGAAACAGGGACAGGTGTGTGTAAGATTAGGCATGGTTTGTGTGTCATGAAAGGTTTTATGATATGTTGTGCCTTGATACTAATCTCATTCGGCCACTGGGAAAGGAACTGGCCGAACAGGTTTGGCTTCAGCCAGTGGAGTCAGCTTGCCCAGGTCACAGAGGAGTCAGCAAAGGTGTGTGTGTCCTTCAGACTCGTTTTTGGCCTTAGTCATTGGCCTATGTGAGGGCAATCACAAAATGGCTGCCGTTCAAATGGAACCCGAGGTTTCAGGACGGAAACTCTAATTTCAGGGTGAATTCGTCACCCGAATATGACGAAAATACTTGTGCATGGTATTCTAATCATTCTCGGTCTGCTGATACCAAAATCGTCATGATACGACGATGTTTATAACATGGGTCCAGAATTTTCAGTACCACAGACCCTCCTTTTGCCCTTACATAGGCAATAACCTATACTCACGCTAATCTGAGTCCAGGTCTATATTCATAAAGTCGTTGAGATGTTGCTGTAGCATCATCCTATTACTTAGCTCGTCTCTTGATACAGGTTTCCTTACACACGATGTAGCACAGAGGCCACATATTGCAGGAGCACACTGTACACACAGACAGGACAGGAAAAGAATGGCTAAGATCATCCCAATGACTATCAGAATCTTCCATCCCCAGGCGGATATCAGTTCCCAGAACCACCCCATCAATGACCAATCTCCTTTATCCACGTGAATAGATTCGGAGATCTTATGCAGTTTGGAAATGGCCTGGTAGACTGTCGGAGCGTTATCTGGAATGAAAACACAGCAACTTGATTGGATCACTTTACATACCCCACCTCGGTCTGCAAGTCTGACGTCTAATGCGACCCTGTTCTGAAGAGTCATAAGGCGATCCGACTGGAGCTCAGCAGTCAAATTACTAAGGGCACCGGCGGTTTCAACTACCGTGGATTCAACCACCCTTGTCAATTGCCTTATGTTCCTGCTGTTAACCATAGGCCCCCAAAACGGTAGAAAACCCTTTACGAAATCTCCCAGTTCTTGTCCTGTAGTGTCTTCTTTACTGATGACACCTCTAACTATCCTTGTCTTATGGTAATCTGCTGCAGCCGTGTAGGTGGGAGGCAACAGGAACGAAACAAAACATGTGCCTGAGAAGTCAGGGGGCAACCATGTATAGGCCCTATTATGGCAGATGAAATAGGTACCCTTAGCTGCTAAGAACGAAGGGGAAGTCTGAGACGCAAAAACATATGTTTCAGTGCAGATAATTTTCCCTAACTGAGCTCTGGGATTCTTGCCATTACCTTGCAGACATAGGTGACCCTGATGGGGTACAATCCAAATCGGGGAGGATCTCTTTGCTCGCTGGTTCTCACTCAGAGTAACTCCATATCCTGTTATATTCCATCCAATATATGCTAGTGTCTCATCTCTCGGGATAGTCTCATAGGAAATATCTTCCCAAATCATATCTACTATACCCTTAACTAGAGCACTATTCTTAGGATTATCTTTCACAGAATGTAGGGGGTTGGCTTCATGAGCGTATATGAACACCGTTCTATATGCCCACACAGAACCATTATGGCTGAAAGGCAGGACCAGATAGGGGATACCTTTATCAGTAGTATGAGGCATAAGACCACACACCCAACAGTTAGTTGTGTTAACTACTAATTGGTGTTGGTGTAGAAGCTGAATGAATGAATTATTGACAAATTCTAATCTTCTAGCGGACTCGTGTTCAGGCAGAGGGTGAAAAGAATGCGAGGAAACAGGAGAAGGAGGTATGGGCTGTGTAGTGGGTGCAAATGTCACTTGAAAAGAGAATAAAACATATCCTATTAAAAACGTCGAAACACTAAGCAACATGAAAATACATAAGATCAAAAATCGTTTCTTTGTCATCATTATACAAATTCTGGCTTTAAAGTCCATCTGTTTGGCAGGTCTCTCATTCTCGAAAAACTCCATCCTCTCTAATTGCTGCTCACGGTGGTAGGGTGTTCTATGCTAAGGAATGCTTCTGTTAGTCCAGGGCAACTCCCTTAGACCGACCAGAACTGTCGACCTAACGTCTTCAGCTGCACTCCAAAGACTTGGGCAACCACGACCCTACAGCTGAACCCGGATGGCGGTTCGAAAAACAAAAATAAGAAAGTTTCTCAGATGAGAGTGCTGCACTTTCAAAAATAGCAAAGAAAAATAATTTTTTCTTTGTCCATTGTTCTCGGCCTCAAATTATAACGGCTTTTTCCAGGTACTGTCTGGTTCTGGAACAAGAGTTCAGGCTCTGTAGTGTTCAATCGAATTGACGGTGGCACAGCTTCTTGCAAAATATTGTCACTTTCTCGTTCAAAAATTGTTCCTTTTACACGTGCATCGCTAAAAGGCAGAAAACGAGGCACAGTCTCAGTCTCAGAGTCAGCGATCCCCTCCTGGACCCACCGGTCGTACGGTAGAGGCAAAGGGACCCTCTTGCAGTGTACGCCGTGGATCCAGTTCTTTTTCCCTTCCACTCGAACAGCTGATCTTGTTGAGAGAAGGACGAGGTGGGGGCCGGTCCAACGGGGCTGGTCATTCTTCGTCCGCTGGAAGTTCTTGACCAGCACCCATAATCCAGGATCGATAAGATGTCCTGGAGCTTCAGAGACCTGAGGCAGAGTATCGTGAACCTGTTGGTGTAAAACACGCAATTTAGCCGTCAATTCATACAAATAATCAAGCAGTACAGGGTGTTCAATCTCACTGAATTTTGTCGGCCTTGGCACTCCCCATATGTTGGCCGGGCGGCCGAACACAATTTCATAGGGACTAAGTCCCACTCGCGAATGCACAGTCATTCTTGTTGATAGGAGTGCTAAGGGCAGAGCGTCAGGCCATTTAAGACCAGAGCTCGCTTGTATCTTTGCCAACTTCAATTTTAGCGTGCCATTATAGCACTCTACTAGTCCAGCTGATTGGGGTGATTTGCAGCGTAAAATTTTTGCTGGATACCTAGCCCCTCACATACTTTTTTCATCACTCGACCCACAAATTCACTCCCATTATCACTCCAGACCATTCTCGGCATTCCAAACCTAGGGAAGAATTCTTTGGCAAGGGCTTTAGCTGTGGATAAGGCAGTGTTGTCTTTTAAGGGATATGCTTCTACCCATCTTGAAAAGGCACAAACAACAACGAGTACGTATTTCAAATTTTTGCACCTTTCCATGTAGATGAAATCTAGCTGCAAAACCTCAAACGGATACGTTGGAGGCGCAAAATGACCAGCTGGAGTTGGGGTTCCCCTACCAGGATTGTATTTCAGACACACCATGCAATTCTTGACCACATTCTCTGCACATTTAGGAATTCCAGCATTTTGCCATACTGGAGCCAACAACTTACAAATCCCTTTCACACTGATATGGGCCATTCCATGAGCCATTGTCACCACTGCAAGCACATACGCATCGGGTAACAACCATCGCTGATGTTCTGACAAGTCAACCCAACAACCATTTTCATCCAATTTACCCGTACTTTCTCTCCACACACTCAACTCTTTCTCTGAAGCTTCAGCTTGAAGAGACTTCACACTCTCTATCGTATCTTCACACATTCCAAAGTCACCAACCCATCTTGCAGGGCCTGCAACATACATTCGATTCATCACATCTTTTGATGCTTCTTTTGCGATTTCGTCAGCAAATGCTTTGCCACGACCAACATCATCAGTAACCTTCTTTTGTGCACTGCATTTCACAATCGCAACTTGTAACGGCAAGGTCAGTGACTCAAGAAGCTCATTCACCAACTGACCATGCTGAATCTTAGCTCCATGCGAAGTCAGGAACCCACGTTCTTTCCACAATCGTCCAAAACTATGAGCCACACCAAACGCATACTGGCTATCGGTATATATGGTCACTTTCATTCCTTTTGATAACACACACGCTCTCGTAAGTGCAATCAACTCTGCTGCCTGAGCTGAATTATGTGGTATACGTGCAGCTTCAACAATAGTATGCAAAGTCGTGACAGCATATGCTGCAGTCGTATCACCATTCGGAAGCTTGAAGCATGAACCATCCACCCATAAGGTACCATCACACTTTACAAGAGGAGTATCTTTAAGATCTACTCTCCCTTTCGTTTCTTCTTCTGTCCTGAGAAAACAATCATGCTGTTCAATATCATCTGTCTCTACTGAAATCGGCAATAACGTGGCTGGATTCAACGTATTGCACCTCTTTATGTGCACATGACTCGCTAACAGTGTCAACTCGTAACCTGACAATCGAGCACTAGTTAAGTGCTGTGTCTTGGTCCTGTTTAACAACGTGTCCACTGCATGTGGAACCATCACAATCAACATATTATTCATCACTAACCCAGCAGACTGTCGAATAGAAACAGCTGCTGCTGATGTGGCTCTCAAGCAACTCGGCAATGCTTTAGCTACCGGATCCAAAGTCGACGAAAAATACGCGCATGGACGCTGCTTGTCTCCAAAAGACTGTGTCAGCACTGACAATGCACAACCCTCTTTCTCATGGACATACAGTGTAAAGGGCTTACTGTAGTTGGGGGTACCCAACACAGGAGCCGAACACAATGCATTACGCAATTCGGAAAAACTTTTCTGACAATCTTCAGACCACGGAACGGGATTCGGTGTATCTTTACAGGTCAATGCTACCAAAGGTTTGGCCAGCAAAGAAAAATTCGGTATCCACTGTCTGCAGTATGATGTAATGCCCAAGAAAGCACGTACTTCTCTCTGTTTCCTTGGCACACTTAATTTTGCAATTGCCTGAATTCTTTCTGGGGTCAGTTTCCTTCCCTCCTTCGATAAGAGATGACCTAAGTAGGTCACTTCTTGTCGACAATATTGCAGTTTTGAAAGAGACACTTTGTAATGTAAATCAGACAAATGACGCCACAACGACAAGGTGGCTTCTTTATAAATCTCCTCAGTATCTGCAGTGATTAGCAAATCGTCGACGTACTGAATAAGGGTAGCGCCATCGGGTAAAACAACTGCATCAAGCTGTGTTTTTAAAGCCTGACTATATATTGATGGACTTTCACAGTAGCCTTGAGGAGCGCGTTTGAAGCGGAAGCTTCGGCCTCCTAAACTGAAGCCAAAAATATCCCTGCTCTCCTCGGCAATCGGGATGCTGAAGAAAGCATTCTTCAAGTCAATCACCGAGAACCAGGTGGCGGAAGCTGGAATCATAGTCAATAGGGCAGTGATATCAGGAACAACTGGAAACTGTGGCACAACTATTTTATTGACCTCTCTAAGATCAATCACGAACCTGTAAACAGGTGGCTGGGAAGGGTCAGTACGTTTCAAAACAGGCAGAACAGGACTATTACAAACGTTGCCTCTTGTCTCTTCAATTACATCTTTTTCAATCAAATCATAAATGATCGCTAGCAACGCCTTTTCACCTTCACTAGAGATCCTGTATTGGGGAATGCGTGGCAATTTAACATTGGCTTTCAATGTCACAACATATGGCGGTATTTCCAAAAGACCCACATCATTAGGACCAGTAGCCCAAAGAATATCAGTAAGAAACGACAATTCGGTCGGAATTTTATCCTTCGACAAATACATTGGAGAGATCACTTTCCTACCCAGTGTAAGTTGTACTCCCGAAGGAGAACAATATAATGTTGCATACAATCTTTTCAACAAATCCAATCCTAACAAGTTTTCACCACAACCTGTCGTCAGAATAAGGGGTGCTTCCAATTCACAAGGCCCAACAGAAAGGGACATAGGACTAGAAATCGGATTTCTAACCAGGGCGCCAGAAAAACCTACTGAAACATTCATCTCGCCAGACAAAGGTGCGCCAGGGAGTTTTGAGTGCATAATAGAACTCTTTGTAGCACCAGTATCCAACAGAAAAGGCTCTGACACACCTGATGTAATCACCTTAACATATGGCCCACTCTGATCTACTGGAACTGAATCAACTCCCTCTCTTTGTCTATGGCTGTCCTAGCAATCATTACCTTCGATATTCTCATCTTCTGCATAGTAGTCGTCAGCATAGTACTGAGCCGTCCTACCAGACGCGTTATTTTGCAGGTCAAAACTATTCATTGAATTCTGAGACGGAAGGGAACGCGCGTTCTGGGGTAAACTTCCACGTCCTCTACCTCTAGGAGCTTGTTGAACACCTCGACCTCTTGCGCCAGAAGCACCATTCGTACGCTGTAACAAAATAGGACAACTATACTTGAAATGACCCTCTTCTTTACAATATGAACACTGATTGGGACCTACATTAACACGTGGTTGAGAAAACTCGAACCTTTGCGAGTTTCTCTGAAACTGTTGTGGTTGCTGATAGTTGCTCTGACCACCACGTGGCGGATACGCCTGTTGTAAAAGAACCTTCGTCTTCAATTCTTTAGTTTTCTTTTCTGCTCTATCCTTCTCATCTTTATCCCTATTTTCGTAGTACTGTGCAGTAGCCAATATTTGTGCTGAAGAGGAAACGGCCCAAGAACTCTCTGAATCTTTCAATTTCTTACACAGCTCGGGAAGGAAATTGTGCACAAACTTGTCAACGAACAACCGTTGACCACCTTCTGTACTCATATCTTGACCACTGTGGTCGATTAACGTTTCCTCAAACCTGGTGAAGAAATCAGACACTGTTTCATCTTTCTTCTGCTTACACGCAGACAATTTATCCCAATTCACACGCATCGCAGGCATTAAAGTCTTCATGTAAGTAATGATCCTAGCAGGAAGTTCTGCTACCAAAGGCTCAGGCTTGGCACCACCAACTTGTCTATCATTTGCAGTACTAATATTAGCCCATGAGTCACCTAACTCTTGCGCATGATCTGTATGGCGAATCAATCCCCACAAAGGCTGTGGAACAACATTCCCAAATAACATGTCTATGTCGGCTAAATTCATAATGCATGAGTCTGCAGTCTGTGATAATTCCTTATAATACCCTGCAGGGTTTTTACGGGGGTCAGGCAAAGTCTGCTTAAGGGCTAAAACTTCAGCTCGCTTCCAAGGAACATGTACCCAAACACGCTGAAAATGAGCTGGAACAGCATCAATTTCATTAGCGGCATCAGCTGCAACGGCGTCCTTCCATACCGGAGGGACTTCTCTCATTGGGTACTGTCGCACTTTTTTCCTAACAGAGGAGTCATGTTCAAACAGTGACTGAGAAGGATCCTTATTCCTAAAGGACAACAACGTCGCAACTGCTTTCTCAACATCGGAACCCACAATCGTGCCCTTTGATAACTCAAACCGTACACGGCAAAAATCAGGCGGATTTGTTTCCAAATCATTATCCTCCAATTCCTCACAAAGGAAAGCACACATTTTCTCAAAAACGTATCTTTGTTTTGGTGCTTCCCATTGACTGAAGACATCCATAACAGACTCTACATCATATTTAAAAGGGAAAGTAACCCATTTACGCGCCATATGGTCAAACATTTCTCTCTCTCGAGAATTAGGCAGTTGACTACGCGACTGCTTACGCTCCGAATCAGGGGTCATACCAGATGACCCACAGAGAGGAAATATAAGGCTAGCAACAGTATCAGTCATTCTCTGTTGGACAGAGGGAGAAGTTGACAAAAGAACAGGAGGAAAAACAGGGGGAGGCAAGGCAGACGCAGATGCAGACGCAGAGGCAGTATCAGGAAGAACACCAGAAGAGGCAGTCGATGTAGTAGACAAAGTCGTAGGGAGGACAGATGGAGCAGGTAGCGAAGTCGGCGGCCCTTGAGGGGGCTGCGCCATATGAGTAGGAGCCAACTGAAGAGGAGCTGGCGGCTGTGGAAGAACGTGAGGCACAATATTTGGGGGTTGCACAACTAAAGGTTGCGGTGGTGCTGTAGCACTCTGCGCATAAGGGGGTGGCGAACTCAACAAGTGTGACATTAAAGGATCTTTCTCAAGTTCTTTTGCTGCATCTTGCTGAAGAAGCGGCAAAACTGGATAACATTTATCGATCACCATTTTACGTTGCCTGTGCAACTGCTCACTCATCTGTTCTTCTTCATTATCTTTAAACTGCATAGCAGCTTGCATTACCGATATACCCTTTTCTCTCTTATTTCTCTTTGCTAATTTATTTTACTTCTGTTTGGCTTCCTTACGCCATAGGCGGAAAGAGTCAAACATCGCCGGCAGGGCTTTCTTCTTAAAAAGTTTAACCTCCAGATTATCCAGAATCTCTGTGTCAAAACTACCATATTGGGGCCATTTTAAAGCACCATCTTTCCTGGTGTGTCGGATCCATACTTCATTATATGTGATGGGGCCTACGCCATGTTTCACATATAGTTCATAGGTTGGAGTTCCAATCGGAGGAACCGGACACGAGTCCTCCAATCGGGAATCCCTATTACAACCAGGACAAAACAAATTTCCAAGTCTGCTAAGACCAGGCATCTTTGCTCTCTAGTCTAGCTTCAAACTTCAAAGGATTATCGAATATGATAGTCTCGTGAATACACGAGTCCCTCTGCTTTGGTACTTGCAAGTTCCAAATCAAAGATCCCAAGGGGATACCAAACTAAGAACCAAACTAAGGACTGGGAGACGCTCCACTTATACTTAACTGAGGTATCGATGACGTCACCAGAAGACTCGTCTATCGTTTCGCTCTACCAATCATCAAGGGTCCAAAACAGGGCGATAGTCAGGGCAGCCTTCGTAGCCGTCGGGAAGCGGGGAACCTCGCAGCAAAGACTTTCGGACCACGTCGACATACAGGGGTCGATGAAGTGGCGGCCTTCCTCCAGAATTTTCACACGAAGCTCATCCCGAACCTCTGGCTTGGACCGGTACCGCTGAAATCGCCATACGTTGGGCGCCAACTGAAGTACTGGGTTTTTTCAGAACCCAGCGGTGCCAGGGAACACGCCCTAAGACTTCAAGTCCTTCCTGTTTCAGACTATAGAAACACAGAGTCTTCTTGGTGAAGTCAAAGATCGTATTTATTGGCTGCAGCCAGTAACAGGTATCCTAGAAGTACAACACGGTGTATATTCTCAGGAGACTGCTCAACCTTACAAAGCCAGCCTTCTCTTTTTATACAAAATATTATGCTTTAGGCAAACATTCCTTATTTTACAGTTGACCATTCACATATTTTCACTACAAAGAAAAAGCAGAGTCATGATGACAAGCCCATATTTCAGTTTGTCCAGCCCTCAATTAATTACCCGGCAAGGCTCGGTACTTTCATCAGATATCGACGGACCCCCAATAAAAACGGGCACCTCCTCCTCGTAAAGCAAGTCATAAAGGAAGAAACAGGGACAGGTGTGTGTAAGATTAGGCATGGTCTGTGTGTGATGAAAGGTTTTATGATATGTTGTGCCTTGATACTAATCTCATTCGGCCACTGGGAAAGGAACTGGCCGAACAGGTTTGGCTTCAGGCAGTGGAGTCAGCTTGCCCAGGTCACAGAGGAGTCAGCAAAGGTGTGTGTGTCCTTCAGACTCGTTTTTGGCCTTAGTCATTGGCCTATGTGAGGGCAATCACAAAATGGCTGCCGTTCAAATGGAACCCGAGGTTTCAGGACGGAAACTCTGATTTCAGGGTGATTTCGTCACCCGAATATGACAAAAATACTTGTGCATAGTATTCTAATCATTCTCGGTCTGCTGATACCAAAATCGTCATGATACGACGATGTTTATAACACGGGTCCAGAATTTTCAGTACCACAGACCGGTTAATATAAATATTTGTTGACACATTGTGCAGACTTCCAGTCATCGGTATGAAGAATGAAGAAACGTATTCATTGTGAGAGGTGATTAGATAACACAAAATGGCCGCCAAACATCTTCACCACATAACTTGCATTAATCATGCAGCAGCACTGTGCAGCAGCAAACCTCAGTTCTTTAAAGAGGATGCAAGCAAGGTACATATGCTAGAAAGCACTAGGAAAAACAGGGGATGTCTAATTGTAATTTGAGCCCCCTCATTTTCCATTCCTGACTGACAACAATGTATACATTTAAGGAACAGTCCGTTTTCACTGTTTAATTTGTATTTGAGAACTGGATGGATTGGCTTTTGTAATTTGATCATGAACAAGGTGTCTGAGAGCTCTTCATTCAAAAGTGAAGGCTCGCTTTGTAATATTTGGAGGAGTACCTGCTTGTTTCTGAGAAGTGCCGGTACGCTCCAATTAAAAGTATTAGGTCACTCTTGAGAAGTGCAGGTACTCTCCCTCTCAAAATAAAAAATTGCCGACACTCTGTACCGGACAGTAACGGCCCTTTTAAAGCACTGTATATATTTATATATATCACTAACAACCTACTTCCCAAAATGAGAGGGCAAGCATAAGAAGTCTGAGGAGTCCAAAGCATATCTTTATTGTCTATAGACTAGCTGCCTTTATCAATCTTAAATCTGCTTTGTTAACATTTCATTTAAATAGTGAAAGGCAGAAAACATAGACAATGCACTTCATCAATATTTGCAGTCTGCACTTCTTTAAATCAATTTAATGGTACACAAGCTGCCAGTGTTTATAACATGATAAGTCCATATGTCGATCTTAAATGTAAACATACAAAACAACTGGGCAAGGCAACGCACTATCTAGCGCGCCGTCATTATGGCGGTTGCACCAGACCCCGGCAGTGAACCGGAAGCACTTTAAGTGCTTCCGGTTCAAAAGAATGCCGGACGTTTGGGGGAGACTGGTTTAGACCAGCCTCCTGCCTGGTGGTCCCACTGCCCCCTCTTAAAAGGGGGTGGTGGGTGCAGGAATAGTCTCTTGTTCCTCGCGCCCAAACCAGGAACGCACCCGGGCCATCGGGGGCCCGTAACTTGTTTTCTCTTTTCTACTTGCAGGCTATTCGTGGTGGGAGCTGCGTCCTGGTATTCCAGAGTCAGCTGTGATCTACAAAGAGCGGTGGAGTGAATCAGCCGGAAGCAGCTGTTTTTTCCTTCTGGAGTTCGGAAGGTGCAGCAGAGGTGCATCAGCAAGACAGATCCCGAAGCTCAGCTGCTGTGGCAACACAGATCCCGAAGCTACCACGGGGAAGGTAAAGAGCACAGAAGTTTACTGACTCCTGCGCCAACAACACAATGAATTTTTCTGATTCCGTCGGTCAGGGACTGGCATTTTTCAGCACGTTTCCGACGTAGGAGGCATTTAAGATAGCCTCTCCGGATTGCATGAGTGCGCTCGTTGTCGTTATCCTTAGATAAGTCATGTGAACGAGAGACATCATGGTCTGTGGTATGGGGGGTGACTAGCACAGGGCTTTGCAAAAGAAAATTATCTGACTTCCTCATGACTGCGGGAGGCCCAGGATGGTGAGCAGGGCATGGGGGAACACACAGCGCTAAGCCATTGATGCTGGGTGTTCATAGCGGGATAACCAAATAGTTCACATTTGCCATCGCGCCTTTTTCCTGCTTTTCAGAACGCCTTGAAAAAATATTATCATGCGTGTGATTGAGGGGAAGGATGATACGCAAAACAGAAAGGCTTCATTTTACACTGACTCACAGACACTCATTTGGGGGCATTACTAAGCATTGTTTAAATTCAGGTGGTGCCGCAGGGGGTGCAAGCTGTGCCATTCTTGTGTGGATGGTGTGCACATTTGGGTTTTGGGCACGCTGTATCTGGGTCATATGAGTAGTATCAGAGGGGGGCACGTGCTGCAAAACGACCAGTTCTGTTTTCCCTCCAATCTGCAGTGATATCCGGTGGGTACCGACAACAACAGTGCATGGGCTGCGTGTCCTGCTTGCGGTAGTGAGGAGGCTTGATACTAGGTATGCGGTATGTTCACTGTTTCTTAACACTGTCAGCGCTCATCTTACAGGGTTTGGGGCAGACATGCCTTACACAAGGTATGAGCCTGTTTTTAGGCGGGGAGGTGCGGGGAATACTAACCAACAGCGGGAGTGTCTGCGCAGCATGAAGTAAGTGGAGTTTCGCGTTCTCACTTTGGCGAAGGTTCGGGACAATTCATGTCTTCCTCCGATTGTGGCCGAATTAACATTAGTGGGGACATGTACAGTATGGTGGCCTTCTAATTTTCAGGTCCCACCACGCGGAGCTTGGTAAAGTCGGGTGGTTGGGGCGGGAGATTGTCCCGCTGGGAAGTAGTCGCCAAGCCTGGGATGGCGGTAATGTGTGGGGGTACCGGAGGTTGAGGCCAAGCAGCTGATGGAGCAGAGGGTCCGATCGTCTTCGAGCGGGCCTGAAGTGTTTCCTAAGTGGGCACTCAACCGTGGTAGCCTTCCTTGTTGCGGACTCGGTCAGTTGACCTTTCCTCCAAATCAGACTCTGCCATTCTTTTAATTGCCGACAACGGGTGAATGGGCCCAGTCATTGATGTCCCCACTGGAATTCGCGTTTTGTAGTGAGGTTAGACAAAGGGCCATGTTTTCCTCGCTTGTAATTTCACTGCGCTTAAGTTGTCCTGGCGGTTTCCTGCGCCCGGCAAACGGGCACCGGCGCTGATGGTTTTTGCTGCATTGGTAGCACTGTTGGGTGATTGGTTTTAAGTAATTGCAGATGTACCTATATTTGTACAATCTAAAGTTAACATGTGGATTTGAATAAAATGCAATGCCTCGCTGCGCATATCCCCCCCGGCTCAGCTCGCTGGTCCTTGGCCGCAATCATTAGCTCTTCAGCTCTTATCTCAGTAGCTGTCCTGCTTGGAAACGACTGGCTAATGTATTAAGGGTGTTACCGTGTGGGGTGTTACCATGTGGGGTGTTACCGCATGGGTGTTTACCATTTTTTATGTTTGCCGCATTGGTGTTTTAGCGTGGGGGGGCTACCGCAGGGGTGTTAACGCGTGAACGTTACAGCAGGACTGTTACCGGGCGTTACCACGTAGGTGTTAACAAGTGGTGGTTACTGGGTAAAGTCTACCACTTAGGTCTTAACAATTGGTTGTTACCATGTATGTTTTACCACTTAGGTCTTAACAAATGGTTGTTACCGTGTAAGGTGTACCACTTAGGTCTTAACAGGTGGTTGTTACCATGTAAGGTTTACCACTTAGGTCTTAACAAGTGGTTGTTATTGTGGGGGTATTACCGTGTGCTATCACCGGGAACGCGTGTTTTGTCATCTGAGTATGAAAAATAACCCCCTTATGTAATAACGAATAGTTAATAGGGGGACAATTTATGGTGTAGCGTCTGTCTGGTTTTAGGGTAGAACGTAACCTGTAAAGGTAGTATAGGTTTGTCGGGCTTTCATTCCAGACGCTTGCAGTTGTACGCTGCATTAACTTCGGTCCCCAGATTTGATGACTTCAGAGCGTTTACTAAATAACGGAAAGGGAAGGTGTTCAGGTGCCGCAGAATATGACAGGGCGAGCACATGTTGAGTTTGCTGGCTGGAGTCACTATACATAATACGGTACTTTTAATTCACAGTGATGTAGTTACGCAGTATGTGTAAGGGCAAAGATGGTGAGCCTTGGACTAGTGACAATTGGGTTACCAGACAGCATACTGCTTGGAGGCTGCTGGTTACCAAACACGTCTCACGTTTTACCAGAACGTCTCATTTGCGGGTGTTTTTTCAATACCATGCGTCCTATCTGCCCGTCTGCATGTCTTATATGAGACTTGGAACACCTGATTTTTAAGTTAGTGCTGGTTCCGCCCGGAAAACTGAACTATTTCACGAGGGTCTTTTCCAACATTTCCACCATCGGTTTCTGCTACTGAAATGTATGCATGTTCAGCCAACTTAATGTCTTCCCAGTTGGGTTGTCATTTCCAGGTTGATTAATAGCACCTAGCTCACTCTCCTCTGTCCTCATGAGTGGAGGGTAACATTGCTGCATCAGAGTTCCAACTCGTGGCAGACTTCCTAGGATCATCAACAATGCCTACTGGCTAAACCGTAAAAAAATGCAGAGTGTGTGCCAGGCGCTCTCATTGAAAGTCACATGCAATGTTAACCATATAGGCTATGCTAAGCAGTCAGAATTGAAAGTCTGATTTCAAAAGTCTGATTTCAAATGTTCCTCAGGTAAATGCAACTGGTGCTATGCTAGGCGCTCTTAATTTGTAATATGATTTTTGATGTTCCTTCACTTAAGGCAAATGGCGCTATGCTAGGCGCTCTCATTGAAAGTCACATGCAATGTTAACCATATAGGCTATACTAAGTGTTCAGAATTGAAAGTCTGATTTCAAAAGTCTGATTTCAAATGTTCCTCAGGTAAATGCAACTGGTGCTATGCTAGGCGCTCTTAATTTGTAATATGATTTTTGATGTTCCTTCACTTAAGGCAAATGGCGCTATGCTAGGTGCTCTCATTGAAAGTCACATGCAATGTTCCCTATGTAGTCAGTTAAATGCAACAGCAGCTATGCTAGGCGCTCTTAATTTGTAATATGATTTTCAATGTTCATTCACGTAATGCAAAGGGCGCTATGCTAGGCCCTCTAATTGAAAGTCACATGCAATGTTCCTTATGTAATGGAACTGAGACTATGCTAAGTGGGCAGAATTGAAAGTCTGATGTCAATATTATGTTTTGAAAGTCCTGCTTCAGGTCAGCCAGCAAGGTATATATACGGTATATTACCCGTTATTCTTGTAGTTCCACAAACAAAGCCTTGCGAATGCGAACATATCCCTGCTTGTTAAAGTGTGCAGACAGCCTGGTTAGCTCGCTCTAATTTCATGCCACCTTTTGTGGTAGAACTTACTCGTGGGGAACGAATGTGTCTGGTCAATCTGAAGCGCGAGGAGCCCAATGCTGCACATCCATGGAAGGTCCATTATTTTGCCACGGAATGGTTAAACCATTGACGTTTTCAGGTGGAAGCATGACTGCTTGCTATGGGCATTATAATCAAGACATTTCACACCGGAGTGATGTGTGCTTACTATGGGCATTACATCAAGGCATTTCACACCGGGATGATGTCACGTCCAATACTACAAGTCTTGGATGGCAGTCTCGCGAGGTGCCTGCCTCTGTGGTCACTTACATACATTATAAGTACTTATGATGTCATTACATCCCAGACCTCGTTGTCACACCTTCGAGAGTCCCAGAGGCAAGCGGGTGATGTTACAAATATGAAATAGGAGTCTGTAGTCAAGTACTCATAGGCACGCGGGTGCAGTTACAAAATATGAATATGGGGTGTGTTGTCAAGTAGCATCTATGCACCCATCACAGGTACACATATGCATTGGAAGCTGGTTATGTCATCCTATAGCTCTACACCTGTGTGCTAGTACACGTACGCAAGTTATGCCTGTGGATTTGTCACACAGTACCTATGCACCATTTGTGCTCATATACCTATGATGAGTTATGTATTGTATCACACAATATCTCGGCACCCTTGTGCCTGAACGCTGAGGCATTGGGATGTCCGTGTCATGTCACACAGTACCTATGCACACTTTGTGCTTGTGCAATGAAGCTTTATATGCCTGGGGTTTGTCAACCCCCTTTGTGCTCGTACACTTATACTATTAATGTATAGTGCCACACAGTACCTCAGCGCCCTGGTGCCCAAACACTTATGCGGTGGATGACCGTGTTTGTGTCACGGTACATATGATTGGGCGCATTCCGGCATTAGATGCCTAGGTCATATCATACAATACCTACGCACCCTGTGTTTTTACACTTTTCGCACTAGATACGTATGGGGTGGCGCACAGTACCTATGCATCCGTTTTGTTTGCACATTCAATGTCTGCATTATCACACCGTACCTCTGCAACCTAGGGTGGGGGTGGACAAAGGAGGGTACAGTCTCATGAGGTAGTCGATGGGCCTGGCATGCACACCGCATCTTTTTCCCAAGGGCTAGTATCACTAATCATCTGCGTTTTATGTTCCTTTATGTATGGTGGATCGATGAAGTTGACACCTGCGAGGTGATCCACACCGCAAAGAAGGAAAGCTGTCAGGGCCACTTCTGCTACGTGGCGACGGGTCACGCCTCACTATCTTTCAGTTCAAGAGTCATGGGTTTCACCATCCGAGACACCGGGTTGGATTCGGCTGACTTACTGTAGCCCATTGGTTCCGTTTTATATGAATTGCAAGTTTCTTTATCCTGTAATTCAGGGAGAAGTTTGCATCAGTACACTGTTACATAGTATCATGTGCAGTAGTGTAGGTTTTTAGCCTGTCAGTGGGGCAATACACTAACAGATGTTCTACTTTCATGTTTGCCTGCAGTTTCACGAGGCTATGGTGCGTAAGTTGGGAATAAGAATAGAGTTTCATGGACAGGGCAGATTGTGCGTGGGGCAATGCAGGGACCTGGTGAGCCACGCTTTAAAAAGAAAGTAAGGGACCACCGGCAATTTGGATCCTGCTCCTAAGGGGTAACGATCCGTCTCGCCTGGGATGAAGGGTTTTTAGTTGAGTCCAGGGGCAGGCGAGTTCCAGGGCATGACCTTCCCAGTGGGCTGTGGGCGAGGACAGATAATCGGGCAACTATGCTGTCCTGTGGCGGTAAGGTCATGATTGGTAAGCATAGTCTTCGGCCCTTAGCAGCCAGCACCATGTAACTCCAGGGGCAGTGACAGCCGGTCAGTAGGCTGTTGGAGTGAGGGGGCCAGGGGAGACACTCTTTCCAGTAGGCCAGTGGCCACCCTTGCATGCGCATCAGTGCGCAAGTTTGCAGAATTGCAGACCCGTTATGGAGTTTAAGGCTTAGGGCGTAGGGGGGGCACAGGGGAAAGTATCCGTCCGATAAGCTGTATCCCCTACGCAAGCTTACTCCGGTGGAGTAGCATTTGTAGTTTACTGGGATCTGATCTGGGGCTGCCAGTCATTGACCTTGCCTTAGGCTCTAGAGGGGACACGCAGAAAGTAAAGTATATACATTTGTAGATTACGTTAGGAGTGGAATTTGTATTAGAGCATTTTAAGGTTAGACAAGTGACATGTATCTACCAATGTATCTGGACTTTCTGCGTAAAGTGTACATAATAAAAATGAATAATCAATGTTTTTAATATGTAATAAATACGGCCGGGGGGTCACTCCCCCTAACCCAAAAACAGTGTGGTTTGAAATGCTTGCCCTGGTGGGGGGAGTACCCATCCATCCGAGGGCGGATTTCGGGGTTTCTTCTTTAAAAGGGGTCTTAGGCAAGTACCAGGCCATATGAATAATGTTCAATTCACTGGCATGCTTCATGATAGATTCATTTCAGCTTCGATTTTATAAAACAGGGGCTGGATTAAATGAGGCTGCATCAGTAACATCCATCCTCGGAGTTCTTTATCTTCCAATCCCACATTGACACATAGCTAAAATTCCATAGCCCGTGCTGCCTTTAAATCTCGGCATTTGAGGCTCCCTTCAATGCACAAAAGCTTGACAACTACGCAGATTTTACTCCGTGGTGTCTGATCGGCAGCTCAGGTATCTCATTCAGTTTTCAATAAACATATTTATAAACTACCAGCCCCATCATGCATCGGTAATTTTCACCTGGGTCATTGTAATGCACCACCTCTGGCTGCACAGTTAATTGCTGTTTAGCATGTTGTGGGAGGCCTGCCCCTAAATAATAGCAGTATACAGTCCACAGACCGCACTATTTGAAGCAATACTTCTACAGTGCCCAGTCACCAGATTTCAGCTGGCCTTCTAGGTGAGGTTACCTGTCTGTGGCCGGGAAACGTGGTACCTGCGTTGAAAATCCGCAGACTATATTGTGTCAAGACCTGACCTCTTCCACAAACCACACCTCCACTGACTCTTCCCGGTGAGCAGTCTGTGGAATTGGCGATTTGGCACTTGTCATTCACACACTAGGAGTTACGTTCCCTGACACCGCAGGATCTAGCAGTGAAGATGAACACGTGCATAGAGAGGAACAGAATAGTAGAGGGCTGAATGATGAATATGTTTTTTTTTTAGAACAACAAAAAAAACAGGAGGGGGCAATTCAATGGAAAACAAGTGAGGGCCCAACCTGCACACATTCAACCTCCTCAAGAATACATACGGACCAGGAGCCAGAGATACTGGTGCTACATAAAATACCTATCATCAATTTATCTAGCAGAACCCTTAACAAAGAGGAAACAGAGGTATTAGGGAGAGCGTTTTGTTTTGTTCCTACTGCTAGGGTTAACAGGTTCCAATTGGAAAAGGATCTAAGAATGTTCTTTAGGAAGATTAGACTCAAAAGGTTCTTTGAAAATAAACCACTTAGAGAGTCAGACAATATTACTGGTTTTAAATCGAAATCAACATTCACTCCCTCTGTAGCCCAGGTGGGGAAGAATATAGATACGTTTGAAAAGACAGTAGAAATAGGCATCCACAACATTATTAAAGATAAATATCCCCCAGGAATAAAATCTCAGTAGAAGTCAAAGAATAGTTATTAGCACTTTGAAGGAGGATGTCTCAATTACTATCAAACCCGCCGACAAGTGTGGTGGAGTGGTGGTTTTTGATACTACTGATTAATGCAATAGGATTTTAAAATTATTAGAAGTGCTGGCACACTATGAGAAGGTACATGAGAGTGAACTTATGACTCCAACTAAAAAATGTGGAGATCTTTTACTGGAGGCAAAAGAGCAGAATTAGATCTGTGAAGGTGAATTTAGATGTTCGAATAATCAGGATCCTAAGATTCCAGCCTTATATGGGTTGCCAAAAATCCATAAGGATAGCATAGACACCCCGATGCAGCCCATTGTTAGCTGCTGGGGTTCCTTCCTTGAACCTTTAAGCAAGTATGCTGATTTCTTCTTCAAGCCCCGTGTTAATAAATTGAAACCTTATATCAGGGACTCCTCACATATCATAAGCCTGGTTGAAAACAAACCATTTGTGGAGGAGACTCAGTGTCTAGTCACTCTGGACATTGCGTCTCTCTACACAAACATACCTCAGCAAGCCACGGTGAAGGTTATAAAAGGAATTCTTGAAAATTAACCCTGGGCGTAGTGGGGCTACGTGGAGCATCGCGTAGTGTGGCCAAATCTACGCACACTCGCGTGCTCCGCGTAGCCCCACTATGCGCCACCCGCCTCCCACCCGCCCTCATTTTAAAATAAGTTAAAGTATTTTAAAAGTAAGTAAAATGCCTTAGCTGCGGTGCGGCGTCCCGGGGCTCCCTCTTCCTGGTTGACGGCAACTTCTTCTCACAAATGCGCATGAGCGGACGCCCGAGCATGCGCATTTCTCGTAAGTTAGTAATAAGTAATCAAACTGTATCTAATGCAGACATGTTTGTAAGTGTCTCCACTAGTCCAGATCCCAGCTGATAACTCCATTACATTAAATCTTAAAAAGAATAGATCTTTGCCACCATAAATCTGTAAGCAGATCCACTGAAATTATTCAGCTGAAGAGGACAACATTATGCGGCAGATTTGACTAAATTATGCAGCAAGAAAAGGTAAATTATGCGGCACAATGCGCCACTTTTTGTGGTTAGCATTACTTCATTATTTTGTCATTTTAATTCACGGTAACGCTGTCAGGGGAAATAATTCACCTCATTAGTACCAGTGTAGCACCCAAATACAGCAGTAAGCAACTACAAGATTACCAGTCAATCTTTACAAAGGGCCTCCCACTGCTCCGGAACACTTTGTCACGCTTTAAGTAACTTTTGTTCCATTTGAGCTAGAATCAAGATTTTTTGTTGAAATCTGCAGATTATGTAGCAAATGCAGTAAACTGATAATTATGTGGAAAACTCTGCTGCTGCTGCAGAAACTCATAATTCCATGGTTTCTTTTTTAACTTTGTACACTACCACCCACACTTCGATTTTAGGCAGAGGCATCTCAAAGTCAGTATTAACCATTCAGGGGCAGTTTTTTTGTGACAGCTAGGTCCATGGGGTGGCAGGTAGAAGGCCAGCAGGGTTGCATTCAGATGCATAGTCCTAATCTTCTCGATCCCTGGGGCCTCACAGTAATGATCTAGGAGACAGAGGAAAGGAGCGAGATTCATAGATATTGTCAAAGAGAGGCCCAGAATAGGGAGCACTGTATGCGGACTCATTTTTATGTTTACAAATGGTCAGAGACCCCTTCTTCAGAGAGATGCCCCAAAGAAGTGGACAATATAAGTGTTTTTTTTTTTTTTTTAAAGGACAGTCATTAGTGAAGCTGGTACTGCTGCCAAGTGTGTAAGTGGCTACTGCTGGTTATCATAAAGGAGCAGATGCAGCAGGACTGGGGCCCAGGGATTTTGGGGGGCCCACTGCATCACAATTATGACTGTCTACCTTTAAAAAAAGGGGCATCAGCTCGGTGAACAACCTTTACAACGCAACTGTTACAACGCACTACACTTACAACGAAATTTTTACAACGCAACATCCACTACAACGCATTCCATTACATAGCATGACACTACAACGCATGTTTAAAAACTACCTTTACAACGCATTCCATTACATCGCATACTACCTTTACAGCGCATACCATTACAACGCAATCCAACACTTACCCTACTGTTGCACCCCCTGGAGTTAGAATAGTAATTTTTACCCCTATGCTATGCGTTGTAATGGTATGCGTTGTAAAGGTAGTATGCGATGTAATGGAATGCGTTGTAAAGGTAGTTTTTAAACATGCGTTGTAGTGTCATGCTATGTAATGGAATGCGTTGTAGTGGATGTTGCGTTGTAAAAAATGCGTTGTAAGTGCATGCGTTGTAAAAGTGTGCGTTGTAACGACATACATCCCATCAGAGCTTATTGTCCTTTCAAGTATTAGGACAGAGGTGATGATCCATCCTGGAGGGGAAGAGGTAAAAGAGGCAGAGGAGATAGCCTGCTACTCAGGACTGTAGTTATCATTAGTGCAGCAGGTATAGTTGCATTGAGTCAAAGAGTGTGAGGGGCTCACACAACCCCAATTAGATGGAGCAGTTTGTTTGGGATATCAGTTTTTGTTTGATGCTTTTGCTGTGTATAAGTCTCATATTTGGTGCAATTCATAAGCTATAGAAAAAATATTCCTGAAATCATCTAATAAGCCCTGCTCCTTGCACGCAGCCATGTCCCTCCCGCTCCCTCAATCCTTGTCATAAAGTTTTGGAGGGGGGCCCGACCTCAAAACATTTTGCTTAGGGGGGCTCAGAGTAAAAAAGTTTGAAGACCTCTGTTCTAGAGACTGTTAGCATGTGTAAAATGTCATTATAATAAACTATCAGAAAATATACTGTATTACGCTGCAGCCTTTTCTTTCCTGCATAATTTAGTCAACGCTGTGGCATAATTTTGTCCTCCTTTGCTGCATAATTCCAGTGGCCCCAAAGCAGGCAGCACATTTTAAAAGTGCTTGTACATGAAGCAGAGAGACTGTGAAGTTTGCAAACTTAGGGCCATATTATCAAGGTAATATGCCCTTGATAATTCCAATAGAAGCCCAGGTTCTGGTGTTAAGGACATCAAACCTGGGTTTCTATTGGAATTCTCAAGGGTATATTATCAAGCCCCTTATAGCCCCTTTAGCGGCAGTTTCCTGCCGCTAAATCGGCGATAATGTTATTGCCGTTCTTGATAATATGGCCCTTAGTTTGGTGTGCATGCAAATCCTGCATTGCCAATCCCTGGTGATTTGCAGCTACAACTGAAACAAGGCCAATGGAGGTACCAATGGGTGAGGC
The DNA here is from genome assembly GCF_964204655.1 of Triturus cristatus. Lineage (NCBI taxonomy): Eukaryota > Metazoa > Chordata > Amphibia > Caudata > Salamandridae > Triturus > Triturus cristatus. The sequence continues at coordinate 505,914,984 of NC_140590.1, read as the reverse complement.
GAACTGGCCTCAAGGGCAGGGCCAGCTTTAGCGTTGATGGCGCCCTGTGCAACAATGTTTGTTGGTGCCCCCCAATGACCACCTTAGCCACGGATTCCCTCACTATCACCCTTTAACAGTGCCCCTCAAGTCTCCAAAACTGCACTCTCAGATGTATTTAGTTTGATTAACAGCGCAGCTCATACCAGTGTAGGGTGTCGGAGCACTTTACATCACACACATTACACAGAGACAATCAATGATACGTGTGTAAATCACTGTATAGGAAATGTTACACAAGACAAAGGACTACAAGATGTAGGAGTCACATGACAACCATACTAGTAGGCAATATAGTTTAATAGTGATTGGTCTGGAGAAACACAAACTGAGAATTTAAAACGTAATACCATGGTTGGGGCGTTGTTGTAACATTAGGATAATCAAAGACTGGGGGGGGGACATAACACTCTAATTTATACCTTGCAGTTTTCATGCAGCTCTTAAATGACAGTTTATTTCACGGTTCTATGTTAGGATTTCAACTTATAAACTGCAAGTAACAAAAGGATCTCTCTGACAAAAGCAGTAACCCACTGACCTATTTACATTATGTGCACTTTGTGATCTGCATGGTGCATGTTCTTTGCAGCAGGCCCATTAACCCTCTGCACTACCTTTCCATGAGTCAAAACTTCCTCTAGACAAAACTCTGATCTCTCTCTCTCTCTCTCTCTCACTGTCTCTCTCTAGGAAGTACATTAATCACCAGAGTTATCATGATATTTTTATTGTTTTAGAAAATTGCTGGAGGCCAGACAGGAAGCAGCAGGTGCTTTTAAATCCATGATATACTTGCAAATACGATGCACCCACTGAAAGTCAGCGCCCGGTGCGGTCACACCGGTCGCACCACCTTACAGCCGGCCCTTCTCAGGGGTCCTGTCCTGTGACCTCAGTGACAAAGTCACTGTTGCTCTAGGGTGTGCAGCTTCATTGACCTGCCCGCGAGACTTGAGGTGAACTTCAGTATGGATTGTGGTGGACAGGCCATCAAGATTAACCCACACTTGCCACTGCTAGTGTCCACCTGCAGGTGCTAAGACACCAAGGCTTCTAAGGTCATTAATATTCATGAGGCAGGCCGCAATTTGCAACCCCATTGGGAGTGGCCAGCACTCACAGGGATGGTGACCTGCTAGGGTCAGCAGACCACCATGTCTGTGACTGCTTTTAAATAAAGCAGTTTTTTTAAAAAATACAGCCCATTTTCCTTAAAGGAAAACTGGATGCATTTAAAAAAGAAACATCAAACGTTTGTTTCATTTTAAGAGTAGGCAGTGTTCTGAGGGACCACTGCCTGCTTGTAAAAAATATTCTCACTGCTAGTCACAAAGGGGAAGGCTCCCTTGGGGACCCCTTCCTGTTTGCGAGTGGCTTACCACCTCCTTGAAGTAGGTGGTAAACTACGAGTGTTTTGCTACCGCAATTGCGGTTGCAAAACAATCGTACAAAGAAGTGCCAATCGCTGTTAGGAAGGGACACCCTTGGCACGTCCCTTTCTAATAGCAAGTCGCAAACCCTATTTTGTGAGTTGGTAATAGATTACTGACTCGCAAAATAGGGTTTGTTCATTGCACAGAGCTATTTAGTGGTCGCAAAAGGGCCGATTTCCTGTTTGCAACTGCTAAAAAAGGTTGTACATCTGGCCATTATTTCACTTAGGAGTTATGCTTCAAAACTATCACTTGTTAGTATTTCATAGTGCAGTGGTGTGAGAGAGATTTTACATGATGTTTGTTATATGATTTACATATCAAGCATTCTCAGTGCTTGGCTCATGCTACAGGCCCTGTCACGCTTGATGCACCTCTGAGAAGCATACACCCTGAGTGCCAGCACTGGGCCTAGCTTCAAAAACATAACAATAGAAATGTTTCTGATGCTAGGCCCTGCTGGCACACAGCGTGTATATTGCTCAGAGGTGCGTGACACTGGCAGGGCCTAGCTTCAGAAACATTTCTATCTACATGTTGTTATATAACATCCCTTTATTAATGTAATAACTGCACTTTCACAATTGCTTTATTAGCCTTCTTGCTTCTCAAATTTGCTTGAAAATGCACCATTTACCCACTCTTTTTTCTAAATTTTCTCAGGGGGGGAACCCCCCTGAGCCCGCCTAAAGCTGTTTGGGCTCGCTCGCTATGCTCGCTCTCCACGCTGCACTCTGACAGAAAGTTTACAGCTCACCACTTTCAAATGTCACCAGCCACCACTGCCTGTGATCCATTTTGTGTTACGCCTGACCCGTTTCATGTTACACATTATTCAGGTCTTTCCACCCACGCATATTTCTCCCTCTTATCGAAGTTGAAATGTTGGCATGTATGCTTTAGTGTCCCACTTTTTGGAGTGTGGACATAGAGAGACAGATTTCGCATGGTTTGTTTTGGAAAGAGTTAATATAAACAAAAGAGGTGGCATCATGGAGGAGAAGCGAAAAGCAAGTGAACAATGATACAGATCTGTCCTTAATACTATAAGATGCAAGAGAATAGTGGGAAAAACTGGTTAAATAATGATATTAAATTTTGTTTTAAACGTTACTTCACAACATGAGAGAATAAAACAGCTTGTTCGTTTTGCTGATGCCATTGTTTAATGATATATTTCAGTAATTCAGTGTACTTCAAAAAACGAATCATGCAAGAACCATTGCGAATATCTATACAATGATCACTATCATGAAGAGGCAATTCACCATGTATTTGTTTGTAATAGAATCGGAATAGAAACGGGATTTATGGGGTAATTTCTGCATTTTGAGTGAGTTAAGAAGTGTTTATAATGCGAGGTTGTCTATTTGTCCCAAATATTTGCACATTCACTAGAATGGCATGATTTACCTAAACTAATTGTACTGAGGTTTCGACCATTGTAATGTTTGGTTACTAACCCACCACAAGATGGCAACCACTATATATGTGTTTCCGTCAACTATGTTTACACAAAGCGGGAAGTGGGCTTGAGGTTAATTAAGCCACTACAAGATGGCAGCCGCTATAAAGGTGTTGCCGTCAACTCTGTTTACACAAAGTTGGAATTGACTAAGAGGGATGAAGTAGGAAGATCCTGCACTTTCCCCACACTGAGATGGCAGCCACGGGTGATTAACTCAAGTCCTACTTTGACTTTATAACTCCAATTTGGCACACTTCTGTTGATACCGGAAGGCTTTTAAATGGCCTCGGAAATAGATTAATAAACAAAGTAAACATAGCACGCACTGAGATTTTTGAGTCCCGGTAAGATGTATGATGGGAGTGCGTTTTTAAACATATGCAATGGTTGCAATGCATTGTCGTGCAATAACCACTCCACGCTGTTAGTTTAGCGTAAAAGGCAATTTATTAGGACAGGGTTGAACAACATATACACAACATCAATAACCCCCAACAATCCCCAACCTCATGTCTCTCATTCCTCCATTCACTCCCACACTCCAATTACTCATTCCCACATCACCCAGCGCCCTCTTCACTTATCCCATTCGCTTCCTCAATTCTCTTTCAACCACCTCCATCATCTCCAGCCATCGCACTACTGCATGACGCACCCCCACCTTGCACCTGTATCCCCCTCCCCAGAAGGGTGAGTATGCCTGTCATGGACCACCCCCCTCCCAAGTACCGCCAACCAGGAAACCCCCGAAGGGCGGTTACATGCCCCACACTTCTCAAGTGCACCTTTTGTCCTCAAATCCGTAGACACCAAATGGACTCGTTCCACAATTTACTGATGACATCCCTCAATCCCATCATTTAATACCCATTACTCATGTACGAAAGGTGCACTCCATCATCGCAAAAAAGAAGGGGCTCCTCGAGCCGTAACCCTGTGTGATCAATAACTTTGATATCATTGTGACCGCAAAAAACTCTCACTGCCCTATTCAGCTTTCGCCGTGCTCTTTCAACAGCTGCGGGCTTCAACGCCCCCCGCCAGATCCGGTACGAATTCAGTCCAAACAATACAGGTGCCAGCCAGATTGCTTCGCATTGCTTCCAAGTCCCATTGCATCAAATGTAAAAGAGACACTCCCAATTGTTTCACCAAGTCATTTTCCCCCAGGTGGATAACAAGCATGTCTAGGCAACCCCTCTGCGACACCTTTTTTGTCAGCCAGGGCAACAAGGCTCCCCAGCCCATCCCACTCTTGCCCCACCAGTGTACCTCATGGTGGCTGCTCCGCAGGCCAAGGTTACGAGCGTACACCTGCCTGTCCGCGTATTTTGATGCCCAATGAACAAAGGAATGTCTTAGCTCCTGGACCCCCAACGCAACCTATGAAAGAAAAAGAGATTAGTACCAACGAATCAACCACCAACGCACCAGCAGCCCCGCAGCCTGCCCCAACACGCACAGCAGCCGTCATTTACGCACATAACGCTCACAACAACGAGACCGCCACCTCCCAATCCGCCTGATCTTATCCCAGGACCACCCCAGCCGTGCTGCTGCCGTCGCCGGCCCAATCCGAAAATAATGCATCCCATACTTTGCTGGGTCCCTACCTACTAGTCTCAAAGCCATCCGCAAAACTGCCAGCAGCTGAAACGCCGTCACCTCCGAGAGTCATGGCAAAAAATTTCCCCTACCGGCGTCCGTGCCTGCTGACAAACACCTTCCACTCCCGTACCAGGCAAGCCCTTGCCCAACCACTCTCACACAGCCACACCCATGTGCCTCTTCCCCCCTGGTCCGTCTTGGAATGCCCCAACCAAATACCCAAACAGAGCCCATCTAATCTCACATCCTCAAACCGTATGCCAGCTGCGCCCCTGGCCTTAAGTAACTCAGACACCCGAAAAGCCCCCAAAAACATCCAAATCATGCATAAGGGGAACAAAGCCAACTCAAAAACATCATAACAACACTGCGGCAACTCCGCCAACAATTCAACCAACAAATCAAATGTGATTGCCTCCCTCAAAATCTCTCCACCAACCTCCCCCCTCTCTGTCCCCCAGCCCTTTAACATTCTGCTCAACAATTCACTCTTATCTGGGTCAAACCCCAAATACATCGTGCTGTAGAAAGAAATCCCCGCCAGTTTCCCTGCAATCGTAACCTGCAACCAACCTCTGTACATACAGTCCAAAACAAAGTGCACCACTCCCTGTTCACAACTGTTCCGGGACATGCGCCTTTTCCCCCTAGATCACCCCAGAAACGCGCCGAACTCCTACCATGCCAAACGGTAGGAGCGCCTTGTGAAATCAGCTATAGAATTCTCTACCTGACCCACGACTCTCACTCCCCCTAGGCCCAGATACCCTCTGGCACCTTGGTCTTGCAAGCCTCCACTCCGATGCCAGGCTCCTGAAACGCTGTCACTGCGAACGAGACAATGCATCCGCGATGTAATTGCTAGCGCCAAGAACATGTCGCGTGCGGAACAGCACATTGAATCGCAAACATAGCAGCATAAAACTTCGCAGCAGGCACAGCACTCGCAGGTCCCTTGCTTTCTGGTGGTTCACCAGGTCAACCACCGTCCTGTTGTGCACATGAAACAAGACTGGTCTGTTATGAAACTCCCTGCCCCATACCTCCAGAGCAACCAGCAAAGGAAAAAATTCCAGAAAGTCCATGCTCCTGCCCTACTGTAACCAGTTCTCCGGAAACTGCTCTGCACACCACCTCCCGTCCCAGAAAACACTGAACCCCTTAGCACCAGCTTCATCCGAAAAAATCTGTACCTGCCATACCATCTTGTCATCCACGAAATCCAAAGACACACCATTGAAATCGGCCAGAATACAATGCCAAATTCTCAAGTCCACCCACACCCCCATCGAAATACTGACTCTGTGATGGGGGAGCACTGCCCCAGACATAGCCATGCCCAGACGATGGCAAAAGGTCCTCCCAGCCCGCACCACTCGACACGCAAAATTCAACCAACCCAACAGCCACTGCATCGTCCGCAAATCAATTCTCTGCTCCCCCATCACGTGCAGCAAAAATTCCTGCATCTTTAGCTCCGGTAAACGTGCCGCTCATGCCACGGAGTCCAATTCAATACCCAGAAATGTCAAACAACAACTAGGTGTAAAAAACATGGGAGGGACCCCACTGCCCAAGAGACAGGGTACCACAAGTATATAAAAAAGAGAGATTCTCTTGGGTGTGTAATTCTATAAGACCACCTAAGCCACAACCATATCAAGTTCACTCCGATCATGCAAACCAACTCTACTACGGGTATAAAGTACCCACAACAATAGCCGCATATATCTCAAAGACAAAGAACCCAAAAAATTTTTTTTTAAATTTATATTGAGATTTATTAATAACAATTTGTCCACATCTCAGTGATTATGCACTCAAATTCATATAAACGGTCAGAAAAGAGGAAAACATAAACAATGTCTAAAAAACATAAAAGTTAGAGAGCAAAGATACAATGTGAAATCAATACATTCATCACAGAATGGTATAATTCCAGTTTACATTCATATATATATATATATATATATATATATGTATCACAGGTCTATTTCTGATGTAGTAGATCCAAATGTGAGACAATTTCTGGATTTTACACTAATTCTGGGTAATACAGGCGTCAACGCGTTTCGGTGGTAAGTTCTAATTAAAATCCACCTTCTTCAGGACAAAGATAAAAGCTCTCCAATATTTTAGAACAATTTAAAAACCTATCAGAACAATAAAGAAAAAGCCTTATTTAAAATCATAGGGGCAATTTGTCATTTTTATAACCACAATAATAATAATGGTTCCACTATTATAAATCATGAACATTATTACATACATTGCAAAGTGTTTAACAAAAAATTCAAAACTATTTTTAATACACAGCGGTATGTCTCATGTGTTACTCTATAGAGACTGGAATCTCGCTATTGATTATACTTCTATCGGGCAAGGAGCCCCGAAAAGTATTTGTCAATGAGTACATGCGGCTACCGGTGACTAGTTCACCGAATCTCTAATTCACGTCAATCCCAGTTATACAAATATCATGCATGCTACTTATGGTTCAGGTACCCAGCCCAAAAAGTACCAAAAGGTGCTTCAGGGTTAACCAGTGGAACCATAATCTCCATTCGTGCACTACAATCCTTGTTATGTATCAAACAACAATAATAATAATCCGTACATACCCCTATTACGGGTGCAGTCCATTCCAGAACAGATATATGAAAGTTATCTGTTGCAAGAAAATTCTTGATGTAGTCCTCAAAGAGTCCCAATTTATTCAGACTCAGGATCTAATGGGAAATATATATATATATGAATTTGAGTGCATAATCACTGAGATGTGGACAAATTGTTATTAATAAATCTCAATATAAATTTAAAAAAATTGTTTTTTGGTTCTTTGTCTTTGAGATATATGCGGCTATTGTTGTGGGTACTTTATACCCGTAGTAGAGTTGGTTTGCATGATCGGAGTGAACTTGATATGGTTGTGGCTTAGGTGGTCTTATAGAATTACACACCCAAGAGAATCTCTCTTTTTTATAAACAACAACTGGGCCCAGCCAACTTCTCCGGCGCCAATGGGACCCCAAAATCGCGGGCCAGTCGCTGAAACTGCCCCAGAGCCCTCTCGCATTCCCCCATCTGACCCCGTCCCAAAAACAAAAAATCATCCAAGTAGTGAGACACCAGCCGGTGCCCACTCCTGTCCGTGAAGGCCTATTGGAGAAAGGAACTGAAAGTTTCAAATAGAGCACATGAGATCGCGCAGCCCATGGGCAAGACCTTATCCACAAAGATCGCCCCTCCAAATTTCATCCCCAACAAGGAGAAATCCGCTGGGTGAATAGGAAGGAGGTGAAATGCCGATTTGATGTCACACTTTGCCAACTCTGCCCCCCGGCCGCAAGCCTGCACCAAACCGATCGCATCATCCACTGACGCATACAGCACCTTGGAATCTTCCAACGCAATGAAATCATTCACTGACGTCCCCTCCGGCCAAGACAAATGATGGATCAATCTAAACTCCCCCTGTTCCTTCCTGGGCACTACCCCCAGCGGGGAGACAATGAGATCCGGCAGCGGCCATGTGTCAAAAGGACCCACGATCCTGCCCTCCAGTACCTCCTTCCTCAATTTGGCCTCCACCACCCCTGGCAATTCCTTCGTTGACCTCAAATTCTCCGCCCATCGCCGCTCCCGAAGACCCTGATAACCCACACGAAACCCCTCTGCAAAACCCCAATGAGTTTTCAACGCCACCTCCCTATCAGGGTATAGAGAGAGCCAAGGACCCATCGCCTCCACATCAACCAGCGTAGGAGCCCTTAGGCCCAGCCTGTCCCCGTCCCGTAGTGATTCGCCACTGCTCGGAGGGTGTGGCCAGCGTGAAACATTGCGTGACCGGGTGGCGACCGCCGCACTTGGAGCACTTGTGCTTGAATTTACAAGGGTGCCGCGTGCAGAATCCTTTATTGAAATTCCAACAGGCCCCTGTGCTAACCCCCCCAGGTTTAGGTGACTGTCCCGTAGTCCCTGTGGGAAAGGTCTGACCTCCCACCCCCCCTGAAACACTTTCCCCCCGCCCCAGACTGGGCGGGACGCGGCTGAAATGCCCGATAAGAAACTGGAAGCCCACTGGCCGTGTGTGTAGATGCCGCCGACTGGGTAGAGGACATCCATTGAACACACAGCTCCTGATCCACCTCCCCCCAAGGCTTGTCCGGGTTAACGCTGATCCTAGCCCTGAACTCCTCGCCGTAACTAAGCCATGCAAAGCCGCCGAAATGCATCTGGGCTTTGCGGATAATATCCATATACTTCAGCAGCGCTATGGCCCTATCCAGGTGCTTCTCACAATATATGCTAGCGTAGATCAAAAACGCTGACGTCCAATTCTCCATGTTCACTGGCACTCTCGGCCGCCTAGTCAACTCCAATTCCTCCTCTTTTGAACCCTCCTTAGCCTGAATCTCCCTGTGCAAGAGCTTGAAAACGTCCGGGTATTTGTGTTTCCAGATCCTAGACCTCATTTTCTCCGATAAATGGGACCCCAAAGGCATAGCCAAGCCCATGTACGGCAACTTATTGCGATGCTTATCCCCAGATTCCTCCTTCCCTTCCACCTCCCCCGGCTTGTCAGTCTGAACACTGGCCCCTACCAACTGTTTCACCCTCCTGCCGTCTCCGCCACCTTGGCCGGCGCTCCCACCTCCCGCACAGAACCATCCCCAACACCCACCGACCGGCAGGCCTTCTTCCATCCCCCTCTACCACCGTCTTCCCACGCATCCCAACAGGCACTCTCACCTGTAAGCTTCACTGGCACCGCACGCTCCTGTCCGCCTGCCACAGACGACTTCAGGGTCTCCTTCCGGGTCCCACTGCAGCTGGCCTTCGCTGCCTGCAAAACACCAATCCATCCCTTTGCCGCCTTCTCCCGTCCCCCAGACACATCACGCACCTCACCATCCTCCAACTCTTCACTGTCAGAATCATAGTCCAATTGCTCCTCATACACCTCCTCCACAGGCACCTTCCTCACCTCACTCACCACTCTCTTTGCACCTTTCCCTTTCATGCCAGGCACAAACTCGCACTCCGGCACCGATGATGCCCGCTCCCTCGATGGAGGGCATGCCGCCACGGACCCCCCTGCTGCTTCACCCCGGCGTTTGGAGGCCTTCTTGTGCCCCGCCGGCCCATCCTTGCCTCTACCAGCTTCCACCGCTGGCTTCCACCCCCCCAGACCGTCGAAGCCTGAGGGGGCCCCAGCACCATCAGGTCTCTGCATCGCCAAGGCAGTCATCCACCCTTATCCACCCATACCCAATGGCCTCAAGCCCTAGAATGCCCCCTGCCCTGTCCTCACCCTGGCAATAAGTCAGCCTGCCGTACCGGGGGGCAGACCCCCCCTGGCGCAACCCCCCCCTGCCTGTCTCCCTAGCTGCGCACATCGCCTGCCACCTGAGCTCAGTCTCCTCAATAATCCGCCGCTGGTCGCATATGCACTCCTCCAATGTCATGGAATCCCACCTATCGGACCTACCCCGACCCTCCACTGCACTGCGGCCTGGCCTCCCACCCCTAGAAGGGCCGGGGGCATCGCATCTTAGCACCACCTTCACCCCTTGCGCTAACGCCACCTTCACAGGGCCTTTCCCCTTGCCCCCCGCTCCCACCTTGGGCCCCTCCAAGAGATCGATGGGCTGCTCCCCTCAACCCCCTGCTTCCCCCCACAGAATCGCTGCCTGATAGCTCAAACACAAACTCATCCCCAGCCTGGACTTGGCCATCACTCTCCCTCTCCCCCTCCCCCTCCAACTTACTGGCCTCACTTAGAGCAGCACTGAGACCTTCCAGCACCACCATGTCCCCTTTCGCTCTTTCCCCTGATGCCTGCAGCTTCCCCCCTTTATTCCCTACCACAGCCTCAACAAACGCGCTCTGCGCGCCGACCGCAGCTTCTCCCCCTCCCCCCACGCCCCCGCAGCATCGATCGCTACCTCATCTTCCTGAACACGCACAGGGAGGCTCAGACGCCGTCCCCGTGCTTACCGCCTCCGCCTGCCTCCGTCCCCGCCCACACGCAGCCATACCTGATCTCTGCGGTGGTGGCTCATCCTGGCACGCCACCACCACTGCCGCCACACCTGCCAATGCCGACCGGGGCGTCCGGGTGATTCCGACCCACACCTGGTCGAGCACGCCGCGCCGCAGGAGATCGGTTCTCCCGGCGCGGCCTATCACCAGTAAAGCGGCACGTACGGCCGCCGCATCAGGCTCTGCCATTCCCCCGCCTTCCGCTGCCAATCTGCCTCCACCGCCGAAGGTCCCCTCACCACGTCTGCCAACAGCCCTCCGGCCTAATGCACACCAGGACCCCAGTGGCACAAGATCAAGTTCCCTAAACCCAGCCGGCAGACCAGGCCGAACTACGCTACAACTTTAACTTTCCCTAACCCTCCATAAGGCGCTGGGGACAGGAAGAGGAAGAGCTTCCTCTCCTGCCCCCTTTTAACCCTTTCCTAAGACCCCAACCCCTAACCTCAACTAAACCCCCTGTCCTTGGTCTTGCGCAAATTCCCCAGGGGAAGACTGGTCTGCCGACCTTACTTCCCCTGGGGGCCGCAATTTGAAAATAGGGTGGGGATAGATAATATCGCATGGATTGCTACTCAATGTGAAGAAGTCCTGTGGGTTAATTCTTTGGGACCTTAGCGGGCCTTCAGGGTGACTGTAATATCGTTGCCCACTTTATGTAAAAGTAAAGAGGATTGCATCTTGATAACCTGAGAAACGAAGCGGTCCGATTTAATATCAGCGTAGAGCTTGATTTGAAGTGAGGGCAATTTAAATAGTTTAAAAAACAAACTAAAAAATGAATAGTACGAATGGAAAGGATAACATAAACGTGTACTATGCTTTTATTTTTAGGCATCTTGGCCACATAATTTATTGTGGTGGCAGAAACGGCAATAAAAGCTACAATAGTAGCGCAGTATAGGAACGAGCCTACCTTCTTAATCAAGCAGACTATCCAAACAGAACAAGGTGCCTGTGATCATCAACAAAGGTAATTTCGTAAAATTGTTCTAATAATACAAATGCTGTACTCTCTTTGAAGGTCAGATATGAATGAATATGGCATAATCACCACACATTGATAGATATTTGTTTTATTGTTAACTTTAGGACATTATTGTTGGGATGGTTTTTGCTATCTTTTCGAATATAGCACGTGGACCATATCCCTTACAGGATTTATGATTTGAAGGGATAAGCAGCAATATACCGTGACAGATATTTTTGTCACAATTTTGGCTATGTAGTTTTCTCTTGCTATGTTTATAGCGATAAGATATTTTGAGCATAAGTTGATAACTGTTCCACAATGGCGTTATTTTTGTTTATTTTAGAAGAGTGGTGAGATTCCCCTTTCAACTCTTTGATTTTACGCCTGTGGAGAATAGATATCTGGAGGAAATTATTCCCAGTTAGACAGCCTATACGTTCAGATTGTGGTAGGTACTTTTTCCATAACTATCTTTATAGTCTGGTTAAGAGGTTATTAGGACTGTGAAATGACAAGTGCAAGTTTGTATGCACTGGAGATAACTATTTGGTCAGAGCTATTCTTATAGCCTGGAGATTAATGAGAGATATACTCCTTTGGTGAATGAACGTATATGAGTTATGGTACTGTAGAGAACCACCTTTTGGTGAATGAATGTGTATGAGTTGTGGGATGGTAGAGAATCACTGGACAGAGCCAATAGTCTAATATGGGTGTTTTCTGAGGTCGATGTACTAAATGCATTGTTATATAGATACAATGAAAATATTTTTCAAGTTAATTTTAACATTCTGAGTGGTACCTTTTAACATTTTTTATTTATTTATTGTTTTTAAACTATGGTATAAGTTTATTAAATAAACATTTCCATATTGGGATTTTTGGCTACTGTTATACTCTCTAGGTGATTGGTTGTTTTTGAATGTGGTGAGTGAAGATTCTGGTATGCTGCTGAGGTACCCCAAAGGGAATCTATTTTAGACTTACTTGTCATACACATATGCACATGCACCCACACACACACACCCACGCACACACACACACACACACACACACACACACACATGCACACATATATATATATTTTGTTTCACTTACCTGGTATATATATATACATTTTTGTTGTAAAGGCATGAGTTATAAAGGGTATGAGTGGCAAAGACTTGAGTGGTAAAGATCATGTGGTAAATGTTGTTTACCATAATATGCAAGTTTGAGGAACTGGCTGTGGTGTTCCTAAACTCCTTGTTGTTCGTCAATGGACTTTATAGAGTCCAATGTAGAGTCCATTTCCATAGCCGGTCTTGATGTCACGAATGGCAGCGATCCCTCAATCCTTTGTAAAAACCTCAGGTAGGGGTAAATTCTCCATAGAATTCTTATAATGAAAAATTAGACTCATATCACCTTGTTCAATTTTGATTGAAGAAAGAAATTGGTGTCCACAATCACTCAAAGATTTGCACGGGAGTTGAAGTGGTAGATTGCTGCATACATGGCTATAGTTTTGCCATTATCCATAGGTGAGTATTTCTATTTTTGAGGAGTTGGTTTTGAGAGGGTTCCTCCACAGTTTCATACCTAATAGGCACTCAGTGAATCGTGCTCTCACTTTTCATACATGTTCATTTCCAATCTACACACCTCAGGTTTCACTTGTGATCCCATAATTACTTTCACAGCTTACCAGAAGTCTCAGAACAATTGCGAGACAATCAAATACATCAATAGTTGACAAGAGGCTATCACTACTGTGAGGGGATATTTAAAGTGTTGCATGCTTGAGGACATTAGTCATTGAATCAGCTCCTAAATCAGGACTGTGATGAGACAAGCTTATGTCAAGGAATCTCCTTATCTATTTAGCTAATTGTGTTATATAGCTCTCCTCTAGCATAAGGCAGACGTAGACTTTACAATAAACTATAAAGGGTATGAAAACACAGCTAAAAAATATAAATTTTATATTAGTTAGAAGAGCCATATCATAGTTTCTACAACATACTTTTATTAGCTGATTCAGACTCTTATTTGCAAAAGAAACTGCTGCCAAAAACTGTGGCAGGCATTCATAATGAAATACTTAGTACTCCACAACTCCAATAACAAAATGCACCGTTTCGTCACATAACTTAATATAATATAAGATAAGATAACAAAATATATGCAATCCTATTTTTGGTTCCAGCTTGGATTTGTCTTCTGAAAAATTAGAGTGGCAGATTTATGGGTTCTGACATTAGCTAATCAGCTTCAAGGAGGCGTCATATTACTTGGAAATAAAATGATGGCTGGAATACTTGAATTAATCTCAGCCACTGGCATTACTTATTATAGCCTTTTAGCCTACCGTAGCAGGCTATACCGGCAGTTAAAGACGCGCTACAGCGTTAAATGCCTGAACTGAAGGCGAGGGACTTTAACAAGGGAGAGGGACTTTAATAGCCTGTATAGCCCTGCTACGAAGAGCTATAACGCTATTAGAACATTCTGCCACCAGAGGGCAGAATGTTCCAACAAATAAAACAAAGGCCTCTCGGAGTTCGAGGGGTTTAAATTCCCTCGGGCTACGAGCGCCCTTTGAAAACTACATTGGAATGTTGCTTTGCGGGCCTTTACCGGCCCGTAAAAGCATGGAGCACTCCATTGTCTGCAATGGAGCTCCCAACATTCCAATGTTCTAATCTTCTTTAAAAACAGTTCATTCTAAACTGGCGGGCCAGGTCCCCTTTATACAGGAGTCAAGAAACCCCATACTGATTCAATCTTTGGGACTTTATCACTGAGGTGCATTTTGAATCCTGCACCAGTGAGCTGGGGAGCCATGTCTGAGCACATCCTCTGCAAAAGGAGAATCTCACTGATGAAACAAACAAGCATTTGCAGTGCAATAGGTCTCGCATTCATGCGAGTTTGAGCTATTGACATTGTAAATGACAATGCATTTTATTTATGTTTCGGGTTTTAAAACATAAATAAAAGGCATTGTCATTTACAATACTAATAGCTTAAACTCTTGCAAATGCAAGACCTATTGCATTACAATAAAGGGCTTTCTCGACCGCTTGTTAGATTGTAAATATCAGAAATAGAGACCGGCCTGTGACGCCTTCAAAGTAGTGATAAATAGTGCAGTGAATAAGCTATGTAAGTGTTCTAAATCACACAGACCCAAATTTTGAAGTGCGAGCTACATATGATCAAAGCTATAAACACTACCAAAGCGCGCCAACACCTTTCGCTCTGTGATTACACTGTCGCGGTTCAGGAGGAAGAGTGGGGGGGCTAGTTCCTGCCATCTCCGTAATTTGAGTGTGCAGTGTGGCATTGCGTAATGTCATTGCTATCTTTGGCCTGATAAAAACACTGCAGCTGTAGTAGGGCCTTGGCTTCACCTCCTGGTGCAGAGCGGACTGTGCTTTATGACAGGCATGGAGGGAGGAAGGGATGGTTTTGGCTGCAGTGAAGGGCATGGAGATGGTGGTATTTGTATTGGTGGTGGTGGTATTGGTTGTGGTGGTGGTGGTGGTATTGGTATTGGTGGTGGTGGTATTGCTGGTGGTGGCATTGGTGGTATTGATGACAGTGGTGGTATTGGTGATGGTGGTGGTATTGGTTGTGGTGGTATTGGTGGTGGTGGTAGTATTAGTATTGGTGGTAATAATATTGGTGGTCGTACTGGTATTGGTGGTGGTGGTATTGGTGATGGAGGTATTGGTATTGCTGGTGTTGGTATTGGTGGTGGTGGTATTGGTGATACTGGTATTGGTGGTGGTATTAGGGGCAATGGTGCTGGCGGTGGTATTGGTGCTAGTGGTGGTATTGGTGGTGGGGTTTTGGTGGTGGTATTGGTGGTGTTAGTATTGTTGGTGGTGGTATTGGTGGTGGCAGTGGTATTGGTGGTGGTATTGGTACTGGTGGTATTGGTGGTGGTGGTATTGGTGGTGGTATTGTTATTGGTGGTATTGTTGGTGGTAGTGGTGGTGGTATTGGTGATGGTTGTATTGGTGGTGGTGGTAATGTTGGTTGTATTGGTGGTGGTGGTATTGTTGGTGTTGATGGTAGTGGTGTTGGTGGTGGTGGTATTGGTGGTGGTGGTTGTATTGGCGGTGGTGGTGGTATTGGTGGTGGTGGTATTGGTGGCATTGGTGGTAGTGGTATTGGTGGAGGTGGTGGTATTAATGGTTGTGTTGTTAATAAAACAGGCTTTTGAAAACAACCGGTCAGGTGGCTTTAATACAGATGATATGTAACACAGATGTGCTGTTGTGAGCTTCATCCCATTAGAACAGGATTATGTGCTACCTGGAATTCACATGACTTAATTCCCTAATCATTTCTAAATCCATTTTACTTGGGGGGTTGAAACAGACACGACATAATGCGTGGTTAAAGCGATTGAAAGCAGGCGCCAGTTTTACGGGGTCGGCTGTGCTGCTTAAAAAACACACAAGCGGTTTCAGCTGAAGCAGCCCATGTCCGGCCTGCAGTAAGAGAAACTCATTAAAGTAAGTAGTGCTTACAGACTAAATAACCCGTGCAACAAGTGAAGTAAATGGGCTAGTCACCTTGGGAGGGTACACTTGAAGACAAGGCCATTCTAATGAGTGACTAACAAGCCAATCAACGAATCCGAAGGCAGCATTTACAAAAGACAATGATACAAGGGAATAAAAAATATGGGAGGAGAGTGGGCGTGTCTTCTTTCCCATACTCTACGAAAGCAGTCTCTCAGAGCGAGAAGCGCATGTGAGCTGCTGCAAGGCTCGAACTAAAAAGTGTTGGGTGAAATACGTAAAGCTCACACTACAATCCCAGGTACTATTAGTAGTGTGCAAATCGATTTACCAAGGCGACGTCACAATGGGCCACATACACCCACAGGACGGACAGCCACAGCTCGCCCAAATGAGATAGCTGCTTTCCTTTAATTTAAATTAGTAGAGCTGTGGGATTCCTGCTTTTCTTTTGTTTAATATAAATTATCAGAGCTGCAGGATTACATCATTTGGAAAGAATCGCAGGTCGTTGAGCTGGCACGAAGGTTTGAACCCTAGATCCCCAGGTCGAAGTCAGCAGCTCTGACGCTGCACTACACTGTACTCCACTAAGGGTTAGCCATCAACACTAGTTAGAGTTCACTGTTTCCATTACCTACTCAATGTTGAGAGCGCTTAAAAGTACATATTACATTTGCATTACTAAAAAATCCGTAGGTAAATAACATTAGGATTCCCTTGCCCCTTGCATCTGGTGACTAGCGATGACTTTACAGAAAACGTGAGCCACAGAAACCACACATGTGGTCTGTAAACACATTTGAGGGTCAGGTAGCTCTGCATGTAGTTCATGAATTATGTATAGTTCTCACTTGCACAACGATGTCCAGTCAGATCTATATAAACTACCCAAGTTTTACATAGAGAATATGTGGCGTAAGGGCCAGACCTCCAGACCTTGAAACTGGGAATCCAGGCTCAAGTCCCACTGTCAGCTTAACATTGCAAATCATTTAATCTCCCCAAACCTACCAAATAGAAATGTTCTCTTTTTGAGAAAATGCATTGTTTTTGTTTAGGTTTTCACTTTCTCCGGCCATTTTATGTGATATTTAATGTTATGTTATGTTATGTTACAATGTATTATAAAGCGCTCGTACACCGAGTGGTTTCTTGGCGCTGAACTTAAGAATTTTCAATGGGTCCTCATGTGTTAGTTGTCAATAGAGTCTAGTTAAAAGCTTGTGTAAATAGCCAGGTCTTAAGAAGTCTACGGAATCTAAAAAATTCAGTGCAAGTTCTTATATCTAAAGGGAGAGTATTCCAGAAACTGGGGGCCAGTACTGCAAACCTGCAGCCTCCTATTCATTTCCATTTGTAGGAAGGAATGATTAGAAGGTTCTTATGGGCAGAGCATAAGCTCCGTGTAGGTAGGTATTTCTGGACAAGTATGGATAAAAATTTAGGGCTAGCACCATGCAAGGTTTTAAAAATGAGGCAGCCAACTTTAAACACACATCTTTGTGGGATGGGAAGCCAATGTAGCTCTTTCATAGTGGGGGATATATGTTCCCATCTGCATTGTTGGGATATCAATCTTGCTGCCTGGTTCTGAACCATCTGCAGTCGCTTGGTGAGATAGAGCGGAATGCCAAAATATAGAGAGTTGGTATAGTCCAGGTGTGATATCACCATAGCTAGGACTACCTGGATTAGGGCGTGAGTAATCTCGAGTTAATGGAACATATGTTCATGTAGCCCATCTCTGGGGGGCTGTGGCTAACCGCCAAGCATGGCGGATGCACCTTAGACAAGCTCTGGCCCGGGCCCTGCATCCTGCCCTAATCCTTGCCGCTAACCAGCCACCAAACTTCCATCTCTGCCTGGTGGACCCCCCGGTGACCCCTCTGCGCTGCTTTTGAGGGTCGAGGAGCCCAGGACCCGTCTGGCTGCCAAGCACCAGCGTTGGGGCCAAGCAGTAGCTGTTATCCCGGTGGAGTGCGCCCGGACCGCGCTGTGCCGCTCCTGCGTGTGGCCATCGGTGCCCAGCCGCCGCCCAACTGAGCGGAGTACCGACCCAGCGACGACCTCGGATGACATTGGTCGACTGGTGGTGGTTTTCATATTGGCGACCTCCCGGGGCCCAAGCCAATGCGGTTGAGTGGGGACGCCGCTTCCGGCACTGAAGAGTTGCGGAGTGTACCGGCCCGCTCTGCCTGCGTACAGAAGGAGCTGTGAGTTGTGCCTGCATCCTGTGGGGTGATCGTATCCCTCCCAGGTACCCCTGTGAGAGCTTCCTGTTGGTGTGTGGACGCGATCGCCCCTGACTTAATGCGGAGTGCCTTATGTCCCCAGACCGGTGCTGGAGATGCGCGAACACCGATCCACTGACTGTGGTGTGGCAGAGGGGCCTTGTCGGATCTCACCCACGCGCAGCGGGAGCAGCATACTTGAACCAGTGTCCCAGGCGCTGTGCCCGCTCCTCCTGAATACAAAGGTGAGCGTGACCTACTCGAGTGTCTGCAGTGGGCGAGAATCTGTAAGTAAGTTTGTAAGTTTCTAAGTCTTCTTTATTGGTTCCAAGTCAAGTGGTATCAATCAAGCCACCATTCCTTTAGCAGTAGATAAATCCAGGAAGTGGTAGGGTGAAAGTCAGTCCATTCATACCCTAACATACAGACCATACCTGTGGTCAAAACCATGAAGTAAGTTCAGGCTGGACACACACGTTTGTTGGGGCCGTCCGATGACAGGACACTGGTGGGGCTGGCTTGCCTTTTACTCCATTCTGCTTCAGGTATTTTTCTTTCTCTTTCCCAGTCTCTGGGTTTCTGTACAATCCATAAGCACGCTTGGGTCCAGGTCCGCTCGTCACCAAAATTATGTTGTGCTCTGTACATGAAGACACTGGTAGCCATGTTGTAAGTTTCTAAGTCTTCTTTATTGGTTCAAAGTCAAGTGGTATCAATCAAGGATCAGCCATGTACCAGCTCCTACACCAGACCCACCAGGAGCAGCCTGTCTAGCTGCTCAGCCCATCTCCAACTGTCACCACTCATCCACACAGGCACTCAGGCATTCCATTCATCACAGTCACACCAACATTCCATTACCATCTCTCACTCTTGCTGAGCAGCTAGGAGGACCTAGGCTGATTACAATTAAATGTAATACTCAGGATATAACATTAAGCACAAATTGTTTTCCTGCAGGAAACACATTTGACACACTCTGAGCCACTTAAACTCCGGAAAAAATGGCGGGGCAGTTGTTTAGTACATCTTATTCAGTCTTTGCTAGAGGTGCTGCTATATGGATCAGGAGCGGGACTCCGTTTGTGGTCTTAGAGTGGAGGATAGATGAGCATGGAAGATATGTGATTCTTCATGGCACTTTGGACGGAGAACCACTTATTTTGGACAGTGTCTATTCCCCCAATACGGATTAAGACAAGTTTCTAGAGACACTAAATGCAGCACTCATGGGCTGGGAGGTTCACCCCTGGGTTGTTGGAGGAGACTTTAATGCCACTCTGAGTGTAGAACTTGATGATTCTCATCCACCTCTAGTGGGTGCAATTGGCCGCAAGCAAGCTGAAGCATTGTCTAGTTGGGCGAAGGGATGGTTACTAGAAGATGCATGGCGGATACATAACCCGTGAAGCAGGGAACACTCCTATTATTCACATACACATTTGTAATACACACGTATAGATAGGGTGTTCTGCTCTATTTCATTGCTGGGTAGTATCTCCCTTGCAACATACCTTGGGAAAACCCTCTCAGACCACAATTCATTAGAAATGCTGATAGAATGGGGCAGGAGTCCTGCCCCGGTCTTGACTTGACAATTGCAACAAATCTCACTGGAGGACCCTGTATACCGTGATGCTCTTTCTACAATGATAACACAATATTTTGCCGAAAACGCCAACACTGCCAGTACAGGACAATTAGAGTGGGAGGCGTTTAAAACAGTTATCCAAGGGGTTGCTATTGGTACTAAAGTAGGAGCCCGAGCCATGGTGGATAGGGAGCTGCAAGACTTAGAAAACAGGCTGGGTACCTTGGATTCTGCTGCAGCTTTAGATGAAACACAAAAGGAGGCTCTACAGGAGGCGCACATTAAACACGCAGAGCTACTGGAACAGTTGCGGACAATAGACCGCACATACACGCAACGTCAACAGGCGGAAGCAGACAGGGCTAGTGCTTTACTAGCTAGAATAATGCACGATGCCTCTAGTAGTATTCCTATAGCCGAGATCACTACGAGAGAGGGAACCCTAGCTACCACACAACTCGACATTAACATGGCGTTTCAACAATACTATGAGTTACTACATGCTGCCCCGCTGGCGCTATCACTGGAGGAGCTAATTGGCTTCCTGGAGGGCCTAGAATTCTCACAGCTTACCAAGGCGCAGATACACGACTTGGCGGTCCCAATCTCAAAGGCAGAAATACGTTCCGTGATTAAAGACCTACCCCGAAACAAAACACCAGGCCTGGATTGTCTACCCGTGGAATTCTACGAGACCTTCTTGACTCAATTAGCCCCTCACCTTGAAAAGTTATATCACGCAGCTCTGGAAACTGGAGCATTACCTTTGACCACGAGTCACGCATTGGTGACATCTCTGCAGAAGCCAGGTAGAGACCCCAAAGATATGGCGGGCTATCGGCCCCTTTCCCTTCTAAACACTGATTATAAAATCCTCAGTAAGGTTTTGGCTCGTAGGCTACAGCAATATCTACCACACTTAATGCACATAGACCAGTGCAGATTCGTACCGGGTAGGAGCACTTCCCTTAACATTAGGTACCTACACCACATAATCTCCTTGACACCACCAGAAACTACATCTGCCGGTTGCATCTCCTTGGACCTGACACAGGCATTTGATACGCTTCACCGGGACTATATGCTATGAGCTCTTTCCTTATTTGGCATTCCCCAGGGCTATATCCAGTGGGTGCAGCTCCTGTACACAAATCCTATGGCCCACGCCAGAACCGGGGCGTATATATCACGGCCATATGTCGTGGCCAGAGGCACACTCCAGGGATGCCCTTTATCGCCCCTGCTTTTTGTACTGGTGCTGGAGCTGCTTGCCATTAAGGTGCGAACGGCGGCGGGTGATAGGGGTATCAAAATGGGGATCGAGATGCAAATTCTCTCAGCCAATGCTGATGATATTATTTTGTACCTCAATGATGTACGCAGACCCCATGATCCACTCCCTGATATATTTAAGCACTTTCAAACATTGTCTGGCCTTGCTATTAATAAATCCAAATCAACTGCTTTTTTCTTTCACGACTCCGATTCTGTAGACCCAGTCAGATTTGGCCACTGGTCATTTTCTATGGCTCCCGTTACATTTAAATACCTGGGTATCCAAATTTACAGGCAGCCCCATGACTTATTGGATGGTAACCTAACCCATGCACTTAAATCACTCAAATCACAAATCTCCTTTCGGATTTCGCTGCCACTCTCCGTGGCAGGGAGAGTGGCCATTTGTAAAATGGTTATGCTACCCAGACTGCTATATTTTTTCACTGATATACCGGTAGTTATACCGGCTCACATATTTAAAACGCTAAACACACTACTTACTGATTTGATCTGGGGTAAGGGACGAAGGAGAGTGGGGCTTGCTAAGCTACAGTTCAGCACTACTCAGGGAGGTTTGGGAGTCCCGGATTTCCGGGCATACTGCTATGCCAGTCAACTGCAGTGGTTGTCCTACTGGACTGCCGGCCGCCACCTGCAGGAGATAGGCATGAAGCAGATAGCATGGGAGAAGGGAGCACTACATACGCTGTTACTCCCCAAGCGCGGGCCACCCCGTTCCGCACCCCCATTACTCAAGGTGGCCATGACGTATTGGAAAAAAGCCATTCAGTACACCAAAGGGCTCAACCCGTACTCCCCTAATATCCCACTGATGGGGCTCCCCACACGGACCAGTATCATTTCGGCTAGGCAATTGTCTAAGTGGACTGAGGAAGGTGTACCAATTGTAGGCATGTTATTCACAGACAACCTGCTCCTGGATCATAATGCTTTTATTAGAGAGCAAGGAGTCCCCAAATCACTCTATATATTCAATGCTAGGATACGTAGATACATTAGAAGCACCTGGGTGCCGGATGATACCGAGCCCCAAACAAATGCATTGGTTCACATGACATATCTTTTGGGGACGGGGGACACCTGACCAGATGGCTATATAGAAGTATCCGTGCGCATGCTTCGGTCACACTTCAGAATCTCCGGGATAAATTGTCAGCAGACCTAATGTAGTAGTCTCCTATATATATATTGACAATTGTATTATTTGCATGTGCTTCTCCATGGTCACTGTCATGTCAGTGCCATGGTGATGGAGTGTTATACTTTGAATCTCCAGGCTGACCAGTTGGTTCCTGGGAGCTGTGGAGACAGACAGACATTAAACCTTTCTGCTTCATGTATACTGTCTGCAGAGTGATTACTACAAAATTGGCGACGAGGATGGTTCCATGGATGTGTTCCATGGATGTCTGAATGTGTAGTACCTTGACTTTATCTTATAATTATCTATAATTTCGTAAACTGTCATTTAATACCACAAAAAAAAAGAGGAAAAGAGGGGATGAAGGTTATGGGTGTTCATTTGATTTAAAGTTGTATAGCGAATAAGCTTCTTTAGACCTGTAAATCTGGTCAAGTTCATTTGTTGTGCGTGGTTTTGAAATAAGGCAATATGCAAAATGTACAAGCTCCTCCTCCTTTTTTACAGCTTCCAGGAGATCCCCCAGTTAAGTGGAAAATTTGGCACAGAGCTTTTGAAAAGTATCTTGGGGCAATTGGGGGTTCGAGATTCAGCGCTGAGAGGAAGAGATTTATTCTCGAACACAATTTAGGATTTGAAGGACAAGCTGTACTTGAACATTTACCTCCGATACCTGTAGTAGTAGGTGAAGAAGCTTTGAATGAATACGATCAAGCGTTAAGAATGTTAGAAATACAGTTTGATGTGGAGAGCAGTTTAGTAGTATCCAGGCATAAGTTCTTTACCAGGGAACAAGGAAGTGGAGAAAGTATAGTTTCTTATGTAGCAGCACTACGCATATTAGCGTCTGAGTGTGAATTTGAACATTTTTGTTCACAGTTAATACGTGATCAAATTGTAGTTCATTGCCGTGAAAGGAAAGTACAACAGAAATTACTCACACTAAAGAATCCTTCCCTAGAAGAGACAGTTGGAATTGTGAAAAGTATAGAATTGTCTGAGAAATCTTCTAATGAACTCAAACCTGAGAAAAGTACAGTAAGTGTTGTAAAAGAACACAATGAGGACAAAGGGTCAAAAGATTTGAGAGAAAGTAGTGATAAAATTAGAGTCAGAAACGATCAGAGAGGTGTTAGATTTCCTCAGAATAAGTTTGCGTCAAGAAAATTAGGGAAGAAAAGTAATTATGCGAGGAACCTGTGTAATAAGTGTGGCTTCCCTTCGCATTTTCCTGATGCACGGGTGTGTCCAGCCAAGAATGCTATGTGTCGTAAGTGTGGGAAACCAGGTCATTTCGCCAAAATGTGTATCTCTCGTGGGAGTGTCAATGTAGTTTATGCAGAAGGTACGAGACAAGATGTTTGTGATGAGGTTATTAGTTCTTTAACAGATTTTGTGGTGGTTGTGAAGGATGATTTGGAAGATTGTGTTGATCCTGTGATTGATATTTTGGTTGCTGGTAAGTGTCTTAAATTATTGGTCGACTCAGGGGCAAGAATGACTATGATAACAGAGGAACTTTTTGAGGAAGTTTGGGGAGATAAGCCTCTGAATCCACCGGACAGAAGCCCCGTTTCGTATGAAGGGAGACGTATTGATTTGAAAGGGTTTTTTGATGCTTCGTTGGTTTTCGAGGACAAATGCATTCAAGGGAAAGTCTATGTAGCAAGTCGTCTTTGTGGTTGAGTCCCTTGGTTGTGGCCAGGAAGAAAAATGGCAGTCTCAGGGTCTGCATTGACTTGCGCAGCCTCAATAGAGAGATTTGGGTGGATTCTCATCCTCTTCCCCGGATTGATGATATTCTTTCTAAGTTCGCTGGAGCTAAGTGGTTCTCTCAGATAGACTTAGCTTCAGCTTATCACCAGATTGAACTGGATCAGAACTCCAAACATCTAACTGCTTTTGTGTCTCCACTTGGGACTTTTCAGTTCCGGAGGATGCCCTTTGGATTGGCTTCGGC
Organism: Triturus cristatus; assembly: GCF_964204655.1. Lineage (NCBI taxonomy): Eukaryota > Metazoa > Chordata > Amphibia > Caudata > Salamandridae > Triturus > Triturus cristatus. Next base: position 505,890,673 of record NC_140590.1, on the reverse strand, counting down.
GGCGTCCGTTTTTCAACGGGTTATGGAAAAAGTATTAGATGGGGTCCCAAACACAGTAGTGTTTCAGGATGATATTTTGGTGGCTGGCAAAGACAAAATTGAACATGATGAGAATGTGTGTAGGGTTCTAAAACGGCTAGAAATCAAAGGGATAGTAGCGAATAAGCTCAAATGTACGTTTGGAGTGCAGTCAATAGAGTATTTGGGGCATCGTATTTCAGGCGAGGGTATAGTACCTAGGGAAGGTTTGATTGATGCAATATCCAATGCACCTTGTCCTGGATCTAGAGATCAGGTATCTTCATTTTTGGGGATGTGCGAGTTTTATGCCAAGTTTACTCCGAATTTTGCAGGGAAGACGGCCAACATGAGAGAGTTATTGAGGAAAAAGACAGTTTTTTGTTGGAGTGCTGAGTGTCAGAATGAGTTCGAGCAAGTAAAAAAAGAATTGGCTACTTGTCAAATTCTTACCCCTTTTGATCCGTTGTTGCAGTGCACAGTATCGGTGGATGCTAGCCTTGATGGTTTGGGTGGCATGATATCTCAGATCAAAGAAGGGAAGGAGTATACTGTGGGGTTTGCGTCCAGAGCTTTAAGACCAAGTGAAAAGAATTATTCAGTCATCGAGCGTGAACTGTTGGCGTGTTGCTGGGCGGTCGAGCGTTTTAAGTGTTTCATCTGGGGGAAAACGTTTAGACTACTGACGGATCATAAACCATTAATTCCTATATTAGAAGGGAAAGTAGTAAAAGACCACACGCCTAAGATTGCTAGGTTGAGTGCGAAATTGTTGCAGTACAACTTTCTTGTTGCACATATTTCGGGTGGCAAGAACACAAGGGCTGACTATTTGTCGAGATCACCTTTACCTCTAAAAAATGATGAATGTGATGTAGACATAATGGATGAGTGTATCATTGCAGCTGTTGATGCTTGTTGTATTGGTACTTTTTCTGAAAGTGATTGGTTTCGTGGGATGGAGTCTGATAACCTTCTCAAGAGAGTAAAAGAACTCATAGAGTTGGGGTGGCCTAAAGAAAAACATCTAGATCCTGATCTTCATCCTTTTGCAAAGGTTGCTGATGAACTTTCAGTAGAAGAAGGTGGTATGATCATGCGGGGAGACAAGTGTGATGGATCCTTTCCCCCGGTCCCCAATCCCTCACGCCCACCGCCCGGATTACCTCCTCTCCAGCGCTATCCCTTCCAGGACCCACAAAACCGAAGGATCACCAAAGCGTCCGTGACAACGGAGTCCCCGCCCCTCTCTCTCTTTCAGGGTCCAATCAGGAGTGACGAAGGAGCGGAAGGACTCGCCCGGTGCCCCGGAAGTCCCGCCCACCTACAACCAGACGACCACAGAAAAGGCGGATCCGAAGAGACTGGAGTCGTCGAAAGATCGTGGCAGGAACTCTCGGCTGGCGATAACGCGGAAAACGAAGACGGAAGCGGAGAACTCGAGGAGTGGTCGGAAGACTGGTGGAGTCCCACGGAGGTAGCTGAAGAGCGGCCGTAACTCGGAGGAGAGTTACGGTGGAGCGCGTGAGTACCTTCCACCATACCCTCAGTCTGTTACAGTGCTCTATGTACATACGAAACCCCCCCTTGTATATAGCGTCTCTCTCTCTTCACAATCACATCCAGCCACCTTGTAAATTGTATACAGCACCCTGCACCGTGTACATAGCTTTTTCTCACGACCCTTTCCGAGCATCCTTCCTGTACCAATCCCTTGCCTTTCCCCTTCTTACCCCTTTTCCCACACGGTCTGCTTCCTCCTCTTCACCTTTTGGTCTCGGAGACAGTGTCTTCATCTGAGTCCCTGCAGGACTAACGGCTCCTCTTTCTTTCTCTTCCGGTCCTCCGAGGAGCACCTGCCCTGTCTACCGTCGCCGGTTGCAACCAAGAACGGAGACGTCCCGGAAGTACCGACCCCGACGACCGCGACGAGGGAGTCTTCCCCAACTACCTCTAAACCCTCACCCCCATGTAAACGGAACTTCTGTTCAATAAAACTACACTATAGCCCACTATATCTGGCCTCCTCGTCTGACTTTCCGGCCCGCAACACCCACACGCCGACAGGTGGTGTCAGAAGTGGGATCAGCTGGAGACATGGAGGCCGTACTACAAAGGATGGCTGCCTCCCAAGAACAATTAGGGACATTGATGGAGCGCTTCCTGAAAACCGCCAAAAACGACCGTGGACAGCTCCACGATGTCCTGAAAGGCCAGGGAGACACCTACGAACAAGCCATGGGAAAACTGACCACGGTCCTGGAGCAACAGAGACCCACAACCTCATTACCCTCGGTGGTCCTCCAGAAGTTCGTGCCGGAAGAAGACCCGGATTTCTTCTTTACGAATTTTGAGAGGTTAGCCCAGGCTGCGTCATGGCCTATCGACCGTTGGGGCCATTACCTGGGGCCATTACTGACTGGCGACTTACAGGCTGCTTACCAACAAGCCAACGTACAAGGCACCACTCCGTATGCGGATATCAAGACGTGCATACTGGAACGCTTGGGCATCGATGCAGAGGCCTACAGGGTGAGGTTACGTCAGGTCAAAGAAAGACCACAAGAGACTCCCCGAACCCTGTCATTCCGAATCAAGGACCTGACCTCTCGGTGGCTGAAACCCGAAACGTCCACTAAGGAGGAGATCCTAGAAAAGATACACCTAGAACAATTTCTCTCCTCGCTACACCCCGATACCCAACGGTGGGTACGTCAGCACGCCCACCCATCCTTGGATACCGCCGTGGAAATAGCAAGTGCCTACAGTCGAGCACAGGAGACCCCACGAGGCAAGGAGGAACATCCCCAGAAACCCCCTCTCACCACTGGCATCAGACCTCTCCGCCCTCTTCTACCTAAAAGACCAGTAATGACCCCTTTGTTTCCTACACCGATGCCCACGCGACCTACCAACCCTGGACCCCAATGTTACGGGTGCGGAGGCTTTGGTCACATCGCTCGAATGTGCCCCCACAAAGAAGAACCCATGGAGATTGGCCTGGCCAGGAACTATGTTTGTTCCGTACCCGGTTCTGACCCGCTCTCCTTCCACCGACCCGTGAACATAAACGGACAAACCCTCACAGCTCTGGCAGACTCTGGATGTCGACAGAGCGTTCTCCGGCCCCAGGTCCTGCAGACCCCAGTCGAACCCCCCTCAGGAACGGTCGCCATTCAATGTGTGCATGGCGATACGAAGAGATATCCAACCACCCAAGTCCAAGTCCAACATCCAAAGGGTCCGGGAACCACTCTCACCGTAGGGCTTATTCCCTCGCTTCCAGAAGAAGCCATATTGGGGAGTGACTATCACGGTTTAACCGGGCTTCTTCAGGACTCCACGGATTCCCTCAACCAATGGTGGGAAGAAGCCCCCTTTCCTCAGGGGCTATCCTTTCCAACAACTCAACCCAAGCTCCCGAAAACCAAAGCACAGAAAAAGAAGGAGAAAAGGGACTATGTCGACGTCTTCCCAGCGATCCCGGACGAACATCCCTGGCAGATAGACCAAGAATTTAGAGCAGCTCAACAAGAAGACCCCGTCCTGCAGGAAGCCTGGGCTAAGGCGTTAGAACACGAGGATCCTCTTACCGTAGGTCCCTACTTCTACAAAAAACAGGGGTTATTATACCGAAAGGGAGGGGCACAACAAAAGGCCCAACTGTTGATCCCCGGCCCTTTCTGCGAGAAGGTCCTGTTTCTCGCCCATAGCCATCTCCTGGGCGGACATTTTGGTGACGAAAAAACCAGCCAAACCATTCTGGAGAGATTCTACTGGCCCGGGGTCCACCAACAAGTAAAAACATACTGCCGGGAGTGCCCGGTGTGTCAAAAAAACAGCAGGTATCGACCCCCTCGGGTACCCCTACAACCTCTCCCTATCATTGACATCCCGTTTAGTAGAGTAGGGATGGACATCATAGGCCCCTTGTTGCCCTCTCTTAGCGGCTGTCGATATGCCCTGGTCCTCGTGGACTACGCCACACGCTTCCCGGAGGCTTTGCCCCTACGACAACCTACTACCCAGAACATAGCGAAAGCCCTCATCTCCGTATTCTCTCGGGTAGGATTTCCCCGAGAGATCCTAACCGATCAGGGCACCCCCTTTGTATCGGCCTTAATGAAACAGGTCTGTTCACAACTGGGGATCAAACAAATCCGGACTTCGGCATACCACCCACAGACCGATGGGCTGGTGGAGCGTTATAATGCTACCTTGAAACAAACGCTGAAGAAGTTATTGGGGTTGGAATCCAAAAGGTGGGAAGATATGCTGCCCCTAGCGGTGTTCGCTATACGTTGCAAAACCCAGAGTAGCACCGGCTATTCGCCCTATGAGTTGCTATATGGCCGGCCCCCACGTACCCTGTTAGACATGGCCCAGGAAGCCTGGGAAGCCGAACCCAACCGCACTCGCCCCCTCCCAGAATACATAACCAACCTGCAAACCCACTTGGCAATGATGAGAGACATCGTACACCAAAACCTGGAAAACGCCCAGAATAAACAGTACAGTATGACAAGGGGACAAAAACCCGGAACTTCTCCGTGGGGGATTTGGTACTGTTGATGATGCCATCCTCCGATCATAAACTCCTAGGGCAGTGGCAGGGCCCGTATTCCGTGCTTCGACAGAAAACCCCTGTCACTTATGAGATAGAACTCGATCCTACACGAGCCACCAAACATATCTTTCACGTGAATCTGCTAAAAAATTGGGAAGGCCCCCGTCCCGTCCTCTCTACCACCGTAAAACAGGTACCCCTTTCCTTTGCCACCTGTATAAACTCGGAGCTACCACCCCAACACTGTCACGACCTCAAAAATCGCCTATACCCCTTACGTCACGTGTTCTCCTCGGTACCGGGTCATACGACCATCACCGAACACACCATACCCACGATACCCGGGAAGGTGGTCAGACAAAGGCCATACCGAGTCCCTGAAGCCCGTCGGGCGATTATAAAAGAAGAAACCGAACTAATGCTGCAGATGGGCATAATAGAACCCTCAGTAAGCGACTGGAACTCTCCAATCGTCCTCGTTCCCAAACCTGACGGGTCAGTCAGATTTTGCATTGACTTCCGGGAAGTCAACAAAATTTCATCCTTTGACACGTATCCCCTGCCGCGCGTTGACGAGATGATCGAACGCATAGGGAAGGCACAATTCATCTCCACGCTAGACCTCTGTAAAGGGTATTGGCAGATACCCCTCAGGCAAGAGGACAGGAAGAAAACAGCGTTTTCCACCCCTGAGGGGTTGTACCAATTCCTTGTTCTCCCGTTCGGCCTTCACGGGGCCCCCGCCAAATTTCAACGAGCCATGAACCACGTCTTAAGACCCCACACCCAGTATGCGGGGGCATACCTAGACGACATAATCATCTATAGTGATAGCTGGGAACAGCACTTGGACCACCTTCACAAGGTCATCACCTCCCTGGGGTCATATGGCTTCACAATCAATCCCGCCAAAACCACCCTGGCTGCACAAACAGTACAATATCTGGGATACCTCCTGGGAGAGGGCCTCATCCGACCCCAATATACCAAAACCGAAGCCATTCGTTCCCTCCCCTTCCCGAAAACGAAAAAAGACCTCCGTGCATTCCTAGGGCTCCTAGGGTATTATCGGAGGTTTGTTCCCAATTTTTCACAAAGAGCAGCCCCTCTCACAGACCTGTCAAAAAACTCCGCAGCCACGGAGACATTGCTCCGAAACCCAACACCCTTGTTATGGGAGGCCTTTTCCGACCCCAAACATGCTTTGACCTCTGGTCCCGTACTTGTGAGCCCTGATTACACACGGCCCTTCCTTTTGCAGACAGACGCCTCAGAACAGGGGTTGGGGGCAGTATTATCCCAAAAGGACCCGTTTGGTAACGAGAAACCCATTCTCTACCTCAGCCGGAAGTTATTTCCCCGAGAACGCAATTATGCTGTGGTAGAAAAAGAAGCCCTGACTATTAAGTGGGCAGTAGAAAGTCTCCGCTACTACTTAGAGGGTCGTGTATTCACCATATACACCGACCATGCCCCTCTGGAATGGATGGCCCGAAACAAAGGACATAACGACCGGGTCCTTCGCTGGTTCCTTGCCCTACAACCCTATCGCTTCACCACAGTACACCGAAAAGGGGCAGACCAAGAAAACACGGACTACCTGTCCCGTTATCCCATGTCCTCAACCGGTACACGAAAGACACCTAGGGGAAGGGGATGTGATGGATCCTTTCCCCCGGTCCCCAATCCCTCACGCCCACCGCCCGGATTACCTCCTCTCCAGCGCTATCCCTTCCAGGACCCACAAAACCGAAGGATCACCAAAGCGTCCATGACAACGGAGTCCCCGCCCCTCTCTCTCTTTCAGGGTCCAATCAGGAGTGACGAAGGAGCGGAAGGACTCGCCCGGTGCCCCGGAAGTCCCGCCCACCTACAACCAGACGACCACAGAAAAGGCGGATCCGAAGAGACTGGAGTCGTCGAAAGATCGTGGCAGGAACTCTCGGCTGGCGATAACGCGGAAAACGAAGACGGAAGCGGAGAACTCGAGGAGTGGTCGGCAGACTGGTGGAGTCCCACGGAGGTAGCTGAAGAGCGACCGTAACTCGGAGGAGAGTTACGGCGGAGCGCGTGAGTACCTTCCACCATACCCTCAGTCTGTTACAGTGCTCTATGTACATACGAAACCCCCCCTTGTATATAGCGTCTCTCTCTCTTCACAATCACATCCAGCCACCTTGTAAATTGTATACAGCACCCTGCACAGTGTACATAGCTTTTTCTCACGACCCTTTCCGAGCATCCTTCCTGTACCAACCCCTTGCCTTTCCCTTCTTACCCCTTTTCCCACACGGTCTGCTTCCTCCTCTTCACCTTTTGGTCTCGGAGACAGTGTCTTCATCTGAGTCCCTGCAGGACTAACGGCTCCTCTTTCTTTCTCTTCCGGTCCTCCGAGGAGCACCCGCCCTGTCTACCGTCGCCGGTTGCAACCAAGAACGGAGACGTCCCGGAAGTACCGACCCCGACGACCGCGACGAGGGAGTCTTCCCCAACTACCTCTAAACCCTCACCCCCGTGTAAACGGAACTTCTGTTCAATAAAACTACACTATAGCCCACTATATCTGGCCTCCTCGTCTGACTTTCCGGCCCGCAACACCCACACGCCGACAACAAGTTTGTGCCCCCAGTGTCTATTAGGAATCGTGTAGATGAGTATGGTCATGAAGGACATTTGGGTCAGACCAACACAAAGAGAAGGATTAGGGCGGTATATTGGTGGCCTTCCATGGATCAACAGATAAATGATGTTGTTGAAACGTGTTTGACGTGCTGTACGAGAGACAAAGTAATAAAAGTGTCATCACCGCCGGTACAGCATATTGAGAGGCCTGATGGTCCTTGGTTAAAATTGGCCATAGATTTTGTTGGTCCATTCACCATTTTGCCTAATAAATATAAGTTTGCCCTGGTGGTAGCTGATTATTTCAGCAAGTGGTGGGATGTACATTTTATGACGGATCCAAATTCTAGAGAGGTTATTAAGTTTCTTCAGGCTCTTTTTGGTAGAGAAGGATTTCCTAAGGAAATAATTTCGGACAATGGAGTACAATTTACATCGAAAGAGATGTCAGATTTTTTGTCTCAGTCAGGTATTACCCATCGACGAGTGGCGTTATATCATCCTCAAGCCAATGGGTTCATTGAACGCAATAACAGGGTGTTGGTGGAATGTATTCAGTGGGCTGTCTCGGGTAAGGTGGACATCATGGAGGCGGTCCAGAGCATGTTGTGGGCTCATCGAACGACTCCCAACCCATCAACTGGGTCTAGTCCCTTCGCTTTATTGCAAGGGAGGGAGGCTTCGTTTTATATGTGCCCAGCTTGGATGAAAAAGTGGGAAGTGTTGTCCAAGAATTGTGGAAGTGGTGTTAACAAGGAAGGTGTACGTGGTCCTGTTGCTGAATCTGAAAGAGATTGTGAAGTTTACTCCAAACCTAGGATTAAGATAGGGGATTGGGTTAGGATTAAATCTCCTTTGCATATTCCCAAGGGTTTGTCTAAGTTTGGTTCACCAGTTAAAGTAGATGCAGTGTCACGTTTTGCCATAAGAGTGAATGGGAAAAATTGGTGGAATCTTTCTAGAGTCTATAAGGTACCAGTGAAAGTGGTAACACGTTTGGGTTTAGGGTCAGATGATTTGAGCCAAGCTCAACCACAAGTGGGGGAGGAGTCGTTGCTTATGAAATATGTCCCTCCACGGAGAAGCAATAGGACAAGTGTTCCACCCAATCGTCTAGATCAGTAGTTTTAAGTTTGGGGGCAAAAGCAATAGGACAAGTGTTCCACCCAATCGTGTAATTCTGAACTATGGAGTTATGTGGGTTATACCTTTGTGTTTGCTGTTCTTTTTTATTTATGTTGTACATTTAGGAGATATTATTTATGTGTTAATGGTTATGTTTAGATATATTTTGTGCATGTTTTTATTATGTTTCTTTTTGTTTTATGATTTCTTGGGAGAAGGGAGATGTTGTAGTAGTCTCCTATATATATATTGACAATTGTATTATTTGCATGTGCTTCTCCATGGTCACTGTGATGTCAGTGCCATGGTGATGGAGTGTTATACTTTGAATCTCCAGGCTGACCAGTTGGTTCCTGGGAGCTGTGGAGACAGACAGACATTAAACCTTTCTGCTTCATGTATACTGTCTGCAGAGTGATTACTACACCTAGGCCAAGATTTCTTGGACAAAGAATGGGAGAAAACACTGGAATGCCCCAAGAAAGTGTCACGCAACCCTACATTTAAGCTAATTCAATTTATGTTGTTACATAGATCCTACTTGACCCCTCACAGACTGAGCAAAATGTTCCTGGATATGTTAGACACATGTCCCAGATGCCACACCCAACTGGCAAGACTGCTTCATATGATATGGTCCTACGCAAAATTGGCACCCTTCTGGGACGTGGTATATAAACTCCTCGCCAATATGACGCCAGGTGTGGGACACAATGGAGCGGAATTTGGATTGCTGGGGCTTTGTAAGTAACGCAAATCACACGGGACGCAGACCGGTTTGCCAACTCAATGCTTATTCTGGCAAAACGATCTATCACTGTGAGATGGAAATCTCCCCAGCCCCTGTCAGTATTGACTTGGCATGCTGAAGTGGTACGCTGGGGGGGGGGCGAAAGTAAGGCATTACGTAGGGAAGAAAACAGAGGCCTCAGGAAGAACCCAATAGCTCTGGAATGGGATATGATGGTAGACCAGTTTGTGGCCGCTGAACCCTCGCTGGGCTGGTACATTGAATGTGTCTACTATTCTTCAATTGTGGATATGATGACTTAACAACAGACCCCATCGCATCCCCCACTTGTATATAACCGGTATGCATACAAACTTTACCTCACAACTACCCCGCATGGTTTATAGGTGGATGATGGCTGCACAGTTATTTAGGTGTATTGTATATCCCTAGGCAATTTATTATATTTGTGACAGATCTATTGATCTATATGCTTTTCTATTGCAGACGATATAAAACTGAGTGTAACAACCAATATATTAAAAAAAACAATAAGAAAGTATTTGAAATAATTAACAACTGCAATTTTAACACAATATGTTAAAAAGACAATATATTACACAAAAATACTCTGTTACATATCATGTTCTCATATTTATACCTTAAACATGTTACTAATACAACAACAACTAAGCTGTGGCAGAAAAAATTAAATATCTTCGACGCGCGTTTCGACGCAAACTGCGTCTTCGTCAGGAAAGAGGGGGATGGGATTGTTGGGTTGCTTAGTAGGTTCAGTCTATATTAGGAATGTTAATTATTGATTGCTGATCAATGTGTTCTTTCTATTGCAATGCTGTTGTTCTGATACCATTGTGCATATTGATTGTATTGCATATCGCTGACACACCATGAGTGTGTAATTACTTGCTTTAAACTAATAAAATATGTTTTAAAAAAAAGAAATGTAGCCCATCTCTGTCATTGTGTGGGCTGAGATAACTTTGGGCGTCATTTGTAAATTATTCTTACTTTTTGTTCCCGTACTTTTGCAGGGTATCTCATTGGATGGGTTTTTACTTGGTGTAAGCTGCTTATTTTTAGCGCCATCTGTTTGAAGTCCATGAAAGTTAAAACTCTTGTCTGAGGTAGTGTAAGGGAAGGTGGCTCAGCATTCTGAGGTCTGAGTCTGCGCACTTTCTGTAATCTGAGGCATAGCTCTAGTGTTTCAGGGCTGTTTGTTCAAGATCTGTGTAACCTGACCTCGAAACCAGTGGGATTCTATGCACTCCCTAACGTAGTTGCCTAGGGCCGGTGACCTGCCAAAATCCCCTACTGGATGATCTGATTCCCCATTACCTGAGGGTAAGTGTCTTCAGGGGCCATTCTTGGTCACAAGTTGGACAACCCTCCTCACAGAGGAAAACAGGAACAGCTGGAGTGGAATTCTGACAAGCAGCGACCTCGCAATGACAGTAGAGTGCTCCTCTGACCTGAACACTGAAGTGCTCATGTATATAAAAGAAACATAGCCATGCTACCATGCTAAGACCTCAGCCAGGCTGTCCTTGTTTATCCTCTTATGGTAGCTATGTCGCCTACAGGACAATCAACAAACAACAACATTTGCGCTATTAACTTTATCCCTTTTACTAGATGTTCAAGGTGTCGTGATTATGTGCAGATGAAGTTGAAATGTAAGCAAATGTGGTTTCTAAGAACCATATCCTGTACAGCCATGCAAACAAATGTGTGTCAAAAGTCAATGTGTAGAAAGATGGCAACTTAAGGAACATATGTATGTAAATGGCAGTGTTTCTCCCCGGGCCTAAACCAGCCATGTAAGTACCCTGACGTTACCTATAGTGTATGGGAATAACAATTATTGCTACAGTGAGAAAGAAGAAGGAGTGGGATACACAAAACTTGATCCCCTACTACAGAAGGACTGAGTAAATGTTTATGAATGTTCTATTTTCTTTTGTATTGTTAGCTGTAATGTAACATTCATTTTTTTATACTGATAGTGACTATTTGGCTGAATAATCACATGCACGGTTGGTGGAATTTAGCCAGAACTCTGCATTGCATGCGCAATGCGGAGTGGCCAAACTCTGCCAACTCCTCCGGTGGAGCGGAATTTAACTCTCCTCCCCTAGTTATAAAGACATTAGTAGAGATTGAGATGGGCCCTCTGAGCACTACAATGGCAATATTCCTACTGTTGTGTCCTAAGCATACTTATTCATCATTATGGTGGTCTGGGTAAAAGGCAGCCCTCCTTGAGCCATTGTGCATTATGGTTTTTTGTGGCATTCTAAGCAACAGGATATCATGGTCCTTTCTGGCATATTGTGGCCTTTGTATGCATTTTGATTACTCTGGCTTAAGGCAGTCCTTTATGGCATGTTGTGGTATTTAGGGTAATAAGTTGGAATTCAAATAAGATTGCATTCACTGACATAGCAACATGGTTCCCATCTCTTTGTATAATTGTTCTCTTAAAAATATTATCAGCATTTTTGCCGATATCATACATAGTTGATGGCTATCTCTGTCTATCTCTGTCATAGTGTATCAAGCCTTGGCTTCTGATGGGCATACTGGAATATGGTAGACATACCTGGCATTTAGAGGGATGTCTGGGCGGTGAACTCCACTCCGTTCGCAGAGTTTGCATAGTTTTCTACAGTACGCGCTACACGGAACTCACGGAGTGCAGAAAAGTCTGCTTCGCATAGTGCAGCAACGTTTTTTCCCCACTTTCTCTCGTTAATTGTAAGTTTGTGAGTGTGAGCTGCCACTCGGGTAGAATTTCTACCCGAGCGGTAGGAAGACCAGCGCGAACGACAGTTCGCACTGCACTCCGCCACTTGTGGAACTCCAAAGAGTTTTTTGTCACTTTGCTGAGTTCCACGTAGAAAAAGTCCTTGAACTACACCCAGACCTGATTTAGAGGTGTTCACTACAGTATGATGTGCATACGTGGAATGTGTGTGTGTTACTAGTGCACACAAGGTAGATTATGTTCATTTCTGGAAGTACATGTGAAAACATGATGAAAAAGATAAGCTGGTAAACCTCTAGATTTGGTAAAAATGAAAAACTGATATTTGCATGACAGGAAGGTAACATTATTTTATATCCATGATAAAACTCATATTTGTGGGATATTTCATGCGGACTTAGGGATGGTTATGGCTGATTCTATTCTCTTGGTGCTTAAGGGTTATGGCTGCTTTGGTTATTATTTCCTAATCATGTTGAGACATTTCATAATTGTTGTTGCTAAAGCTATTTATGAAAATATCATTTTACCATACTGCCCTATTCAAGTAGATTTTCAGTCATAGCAGGAACTTGTCAAAATGCATTCTGAGATTTCTTTAACTGTCTATAAGCCCTATAGAGTTTTGGCAAATTGTAAGAAATCTCCATTCCTATCACTATTTTAACAATTATGTTTTTATTAAACGCTCAGCAGCCTTGCGGATGGTTAGACTTGCGGGGCACAACACTAATGTCAAATCATATGTTATGCGCGCCCCCTCAGAATGCAAAGGAAAACCCATTAGGTTTTTACCAATGTATTTTGAAATGTTTTGCAGAATAAACACTGTAGATCCATTTTTCAATATAATGTCAGCTGGCACTCTACCTCAGTTGTGCGACTTTACAAGATATGCTTTTTCTACCCATGCCTTTACCATGGACATGCCTTTACCATGCAAGGTAAGGAAAGCTGAGAAATACGCACACAACCAGATATATACATATAGATATATACATATGTATATAGATACACATATACATACATATATACACGTATATATGTGAGTAGATATGTATATATATATACAAATATACACATACATATACACACACACACATATTATATATATGTATATATATATATATATATTAATATATATATATATATATATATATATATATATATATATATATAACTTCTTTCCAGCAAGATTCCGGATAAACAGGAAACCAGTGATGGACACAGACCCAAGATAGGTGCTTATGAAGTATTTATTCTTCCATTGTCGTCAATACGCGTTTCAGCTCTTGCGAGCCTTGTTCACTCAACATGGATACATTTTTTTCGTGAATTTAAAGTGACCGTGCAAAATAGTCTTACCTCACGTGATCGGTGAATACATAGACATAGACAAAATACTCATACGTTTTTAAATGCATAAAACCTGAGTTTTGAATGGTAAAGCATGAAAAAGAGATTTCAAATTGTTCTGGGTTCAATAAAAACCACCAAAGTTGTTAAAATTCAATTGCCATTTTGTTGTGCTTATTTGTCATTTTATATTTCTTATGAGTGTTATTAAAACCAATTGTTGCTCATAAAATCTCAATCACCCTGGGGAAGAACAAATGTGCAAATAACAATAATAAAGTGTTGTGGATATATATATATATTCTTGCTCGGGGATTTGTCCAACTATAGAGAAACACTCGGGCACAGAAGAGCTTTACCCCAGCAGCTTTATTTAGGTAAAACAATTGCATTCGCCAGTAACCTTCAAGCATTATGCGGTTATCCGGAGGTGTTTCAGGTGATTCCCTTCTTGGCGGCATGTGAACTCAGATTCTACCTACCCAGTTGTTCGACATTTCAAAGCCATCCATTCAAATAAAATCTGTGATTTTAAATATTTTGTCATTGGGTCAGTTCCCCCATCAATTTGTGGGGGGAATAGAGACAGACAATTATGTCAGTTGGAGTCTTCCTTCATTCTTTTACTCGATACTAGAATGCCCAATGGATTGAACACCAGTGAAGACCTCAACAAATTCTTATAATATCGTGTATGATATGTTATCATCTTTTCATTTGATAGGCCTCGCCAATGTGTGAAATTTTTAAAATATGTCACAATCTAGCAGTTAAGAATTACTCTTTGCTATCTAAGTTCTTTCATGTGAACATTGATGTGATCACATTGGATTGTTTGTTGATGGTCCCCTCTCTGCTCATTGACAGACCTTCTAGGATTAATCCATTGCACTTTTTTGCACACACTTTTTCATTGGCAGCTATCAATAGAAGCATTTACTCTTTAGTGAGCATTGTTTACAATGAACAGCTACCTCTGGTTCCAGCCCCACCTCTTTTTATATTTGTGTTTTATAAATAGTATTGTGTTTTTTTATAATTCACAATTTTGCACTAAAGTTTGGGGTATACCTTTTGGGAGCACTATCGTATTTGTTCACCAGCAGCCATTAATTAACATATTATCCACATTTTAACTCATTAATTGTTAGAGTAGATCGCTAATGTAACTACTCTTATTATGTTGCATTTCTTTATATATATATATATATATATATATTGATATAAGCATTTGTGAATTGTCTTCAGCATTATCGGGCACTTGCCATTATTTTAGCTGTTGTGGCTACACGCACAAAGAATCTAACATGTAAGATAGTTTTATGATTCCATCTATTTTTGAGTAATCTTTTTGATCCTCACAATTACAATACGAGTTTTTATAGGTTGGCTAGCATTCAAATTATTTTTTGTAACTGCATTTTGTCAGTCTATTTTCCTTTGTGATTTTATGCTTCCTCACTCTTGAATGTTTTCTCTGTCTATTATTGCACTGCCACTATTTTGACTTTCTGATTGAATGAACATAATTTGAAAAAGGAGGTCCGGCATCAGCGCGTCATGTGATCAAGATCGCGGAGGCGATCGAAAAGCGTCTGAGGCAGATACTTGTCTAATTCAATATAACGATTAAAACAGGAAATATGGCACTTTGAAACCTCTGTGTCCAAATCTCTGGGTAACAGTGTGTGTGTGGTCCGTACCTGCTCTACATTCACTCCGTGGCATTGGAGGGTCAGGACTTTGTTCTCGTATATATATATATATATATTCACTGAAAAATCCATAGGTTTCACACATGTTATAGTTAGCTGGACATTTCACTCATAAAAAAACAATGAAATTCCCCCGTTATAGTTAGTGCAGGCAACTATAACTCACGCGACCGCAATCCTCTGCTGATGATGTCAGATATTACATCACTGTATTTAGACACTTATTTACCCATGTCTTCTTCCATTAATCTTTAGCTATACATATATTACAAATATTTATTTTTCATAAAGACACATATGTCATCAGTGATGTAATATCTGACATCATCAGCAGAGGATTGCGGTCGCGTGCGTTATAGTTGCCTGCACTAACTATAACGGGGGAATTTCATTGGTTTTTTATGAGTGAAATGTCCAGCTAACTATAACATGTGTGAAACCTATGGTTTTTTCAGTGAATGTGCAAGGTTTTTTAAATGCTAATTCCTAACTATAACGTGTGTGAAACCTATGGTTTTTTCTGTGAATTTGTACGGTTTTTTAAATGCAAATTTTTTTGGGAGATTTTTGGTAAACCTATGTATAAAATAATATATGTACTATATCCTGCATTATGGAATGGTTAATTTTTTTTTTTATGCATTTTTTTCCGTGCGCGTACGGTAAGCTGATGCTACGCGCTCCGTACGTCATAAGTACGGTGCGCTTACGTGATACGATGCACGTACGGTAAGCTGACGCTACGCGCTACGCACGTCATAAGTACAGCGCGCTTACGTGATACGTACGTGATGTACGCGTACACGCGGAAGCAACGTCGCGGTTACGCAGGGGCGTGTAATGCGCATGCGCGAGTGCGTCTTACGTACGCGCTCCGTAAGCGCTCCGTAAGCGTCACGTTCGCGCATGCGTACTTGTTTCCGAGTGCGTACCGTAAGCTTACGGAGCGCGCACGGTAGGTCATGTGATCCACAAAGAACACTTTTCATTGGTTGAAACTACTTTCAGTTCCAGAAACTTCCCACACCACACCCATTCCCCTCATTACTGCTTGAGATCCCCTAGGAGAAGGAGCTGAATTGACATTGAGATACAATGGCAGAACAGCAGACCTCTTCTGAGAGTGAGGCTAGCAGCACCACCATCATCCAGAGAAGGAGGAAACAGAAGAATTCTTTTGCATGGGAGTATTTTACTTTTCCAGAGGGGGAGAAAAAGGTCAATGCTCCATTGGTCACTTGCACACTTTGTGACCGTGTTTTATCTAGAGGAAATCCAAGGAAGAAGTATTCCTTTGGAAATCACTCTATGATGAGACACCTTAGGGATAGACATCCCAGGACCTTTGCTCGACATACTGGAGAAAACTCTTCAGTAAGTCACCAGAGCCCAACCTCAGAAGCTCAGCCGAGTACATCATCGGCAGCTCAGCTGAGCCCTTCCTCTGAGGTGGGAGCATCACCTTCTTCTGCTCCTCTGGACGTTAACCCTCGATTTGGGAGGGTTGCAATGAGGTGTACAATGTGTTCTGGTCTTATTGTTTTTGGGGAGACCAGTGTTTCCCTTATTAACAATAAGATAGACCAGCACGTTTGTAGACGCTCATAATATTCCCATTCTTTCTTTCCTCCATCCCTCTATTAACCCAACGGCTCTTTTAAGAGCCAACCTTACCTCACAATTTTTTTTATTTTTTTTTAAGCTTTCCTTTTTGAAATTTTTTTTTTGCCGTGCGCGCACGGTACGCGTAATTACGCGAAGTTCGCGGAATTCTTCCTCACGGAATTTCTCCGTTTACGCTGTGCGCGTACACTGCGCGCATTCGGCGATTTTTTGTAAAACAATTAAAATTAAATTTTTGCCCTTGGGGGTCCTTCTGGGACCCCCTGACAAAGGCTAGGGGGTCAGGAACTGTCCAGCCTGCCCCCTTTTCACGTTATCCACCTTTGTTTTTCACCCCCTCAGACTGCGAGAGACAAAATGGCGGCCGACACTTCCTGGTTTCGACCGATTCGAATGTTTACTGAGATCTAACAACCAATCAGAATCGCGCTCGCGCACGGCAGCTTACGGTACGCGCTCAGAGGGCGCCTATAGATATATATATTGATTCAAATGCTATTTTCTCAGGAAATACTGAACAGATTTACACGAGACCTTCAAAAGGCACATCCCTGACCTGAGGGCTACCTCTCTGCCAAATTTCAAGTAATTCTGTTCAGCCATTCGAACTGTAGCTCGGACTAAATGTCCTATGGAAAAATGCATGGGGA
Organism: Triturus cristatus; assembly: GCF_964204655.1. Classification (NCBI taxonomy): domain Eukaryota; kingdom Metazoa; phylum Chordata; class Amphibia; order Caudata; family Salamandridae; genus Triturus; species Triturus cristatus. The sequence continues at coordinate 505,873,479 of NC_140590.1, read as the reverse complement.
AAACGCGTTTTGGGACCCCCCCTTTTTCTCAGCCCCCGCTTGACGAATCCCCCCGAGACTTTCAGGGTAGGAGCGGAGCGTAGCGCCCCATTAGTTTTGAAAATTTCGCGACTATAACTCACGCGACCGCAATCCTCTGCTGATGACATATGTGTCTTTATGAAAAAAAAATATTTGTAATATATGAATAGCTAAAATTTAATGGAAGAAGACATGGGCAAATAAGTGTCTAAATACAGTATTAGCATCAGCAGAGGATTGCGGTCGCGTGAGTTATAGTTGCCTGCACTAACTATAACGGGGGGATTTCATTGGTTTTTTATCAGTAAAATGTCCAGCTAACTATAACATGTGTGAAACCTATGGTTTTTTCACTGAATTTGCAAGGTTTTTTAAATGCTAATTCCTAACTATAACGTGTGTGAAACCTATGGTTTTTTCAGTGAATATATATATATATATCATGTGATCAAGGCCGTTTGCCGGCCGAAACGCGTCATGACATAAGGGAGATTTGAGAACTGAATAAAAACGACAGTATCTACCGACGAAGAGGAGTTCGTGCATTCTTTCTTTTCCTTGAGAAAACTGGTGAATGCTCAGTGTTCATATATATATATATATATATATATATATATATATATTTATATTTTAACCTGCCCCTATCTTTAGCGCAAGTTGGCGAAATAAATTGTGCCGGTGATTCTTGTTGCAAATAGAACAGCTGATGGGCGAAATGCTGACCAAATAAAACATTTACCCCCAGTCACAGATCTGGGTTTAAACCATTGTTTTCTTACTCACTACGCCACCCCAGTTTAGACAAAGCTATATGCAAATAAGATTTGACCCTGCTCTCCACGAGAACAGTCCAGCCCGAACTACCAGGCCAGGTCCTCCCTGGATCAGAAAAAAGCATTCTGGGACCAATTTTGGGGTGGCACCCCTCATCAACCAGGCTAGCTTGAATCCAGTGGTGCAGTGAGCACCAGAGACATGTCTGGGCAAATCCTTCCTACTTAGGGTGACAAATGCAAAATGAATAGTTGATGGATGGAATGCTGAAGAAATCAAACATTTACCCCTAGGGGGCGTGGCCAACCGCCGAAGAACATGGCCGCTTCTTGAGGCAGCTCCGACAGAGCGCACCCGCTCAGCCACCAATCCGTCCACTGATCCACCACAACTTGAAGCAACGAGTCCAGTTTCGAGCCGCAACACCACTGATTCCAGCTGGTGGTGCCAGTCTTCGGTTCGTACTTGCACTTTGTCTGCAGCAGCTGTTATTGCAGCGGAGGAGGGATGAGCAGGCTCCGATCCCTAATGGTGCCTCTGATCCTGGTTGTCGACCCCCGTGTGTGCCGTGGTGCTTGAGATCACCCAGTGCACTGATATATCGAGGGGGGCGGCTGGGGGTTCCTAGATGCCTCAAAAGACCTAATTGCCTGCCCGGGCGCGATGTGGCCATCGCAGGGCTTGGTGGCTGGTTGGGCCCAAGCCTCAAAAGTGCTCAGCAACTGTGGTGACTCGCGCCTTGGCGGTGGATATGCCACGGCTCCTGCACCCGGTGCTGTGCCTGACTGCCCCCCCCCCCGGCACCACTGAGACGGTGGCCGGGCGCCGCGGGGGCCTGCTGTGTGTCTCGCTGAGAGAGGAGCCCCTGAAAGAGGAGTCGATAAAGGTATTGGGACAGTGAGCACCCTGGGGACTAGTGTTTCGGCTCTGCAGTAACCTGGCCGTTTCTGGGCCCTACCCAACGGCCGTAATAGTCGGTGACTATCCTGGTTTTGAACACTGTGGGGCTGGCAGGATCTTGGGCCCTCCTTGCCTCTGTATCTTTTGTTTTCACATTGAGGTCCCTTGTCATCCACCAGTGGTGGAGTGTTGCGCCCCCCCCCCCAGGGTACATTGAATCCTGCACCCGGCCTGCTGGATTGTCACTGGCATTGATATTGTGCTGGTTCCCCATCTGTACTACCAGGTCTGGAATTTGTGTGTATTTGGAGCTTCGTTATCCTCTGGACTTGGTTTAGCCTCCCCCCTCGGTGCTGTCACTGTAGTCCCTGCCAAGAGGAGCTGTTCGGCTGGGATATTGAAAGTGGGGCAGTTCCCTCATTCCTCATGCCGTACTGAGGGGGTTTTAATGTGGGAGTGCGGACGTGGTCGGTGACCATCGGGGACTATGTTGTATGGCCTCACATTTCAATTTCACGCTTTGTCTGTCTCACGTCTTCAGTACACGGCCCATTTGGTACAACGACGTTTGGGCCGCCGACACCACTACTTGCCCCGGGGGGGGCCCCACCGCGCAGTGTGGTGCAAAGCGATGATCCTGACCCACCTGTTTGCTCCTTTACTCCCTGCTCGCACCACGCCTAGAGAGCTCTGGTCATGGCTAGGGGACGCAATTCCAATGCCGCGATGCAGGCCAAGCTGGAGAAATATGCCTGGGACAAGGGCCTCGATGCAGCCAAGAAGGGGGGCGAAGTACGAGATCTGGCACTTATTACATTTTGTATTACCGCTTTGGTGGGCGGAGGGTTCACGGGCATGTTTTACAATATGGACACTGGCAGAGGGCCCCTACGGCTGAATCTCTACACTTCAAGTTATGGCTGGAGTAGCATCTAGACAAGGGCTTAAATTGTTGTTGTGTAATGTGAATGGGCTGGGGGATAAAATCAAGCAGGGTATCGTGCTCCAATTCTTAAAGCGACACTCCCCCAATGTGGTCCTGTTACAGAAGATGCACCTGCCTGGAAATGCCTGTAAGGCTATTTCAAGATGGGGATTCAAGTTGGTGGCGCATTCGGCTTTTGGGTCAGGTTCCCTCGGTGTGGGTATAATGTTACGGAAATAGTTTCATATGACAATTGACCTTGTTCACACACATAGTTTGGGTAGGTTTATATACATTTCTGGGACCTGGCAGGGGAGTAAATTGAATCTTCTTCCTGCTTACGTGCCGCCGGGCCTACACGCCCAGGCATTTGTGGATCTCGGAAATTTCCTCTTGGGGTTGCCAGAAGGTAGAGGTGATTTCAACTCCATAGTCTCCAACTGCCTTGATCGCTTGCCCCAGATGGCCCTGCCCTCCTCCTGAATGCAGATTCACGGCTTCCTGGGAGCTCTGGGCCTCGTGGACGTTTGGAGGAAACTGCACCCGGCTGAGCAACAGTTTACATTCTATTCTGGAGCGCACCGCAGTATGTCCCGGATGTCCAGACGATTGCTCACCAAATCGACAGTGTTAAAGAAATACAGCATTTAGCTAGGGACATTTCTGACCACTCGCCGATCCTGTGTTGTGTCGAGGTGGGGGAACCCATTATAGGTCGCACGGGCCCGATCAACCTCTGGTACCTTAAGATTCCCCAGATTGGTGACAGGATCTTGGGTGACTCCGACCTTTATTTTCTGGAGAACGAGGGGAAGGTTGATTCATCCGTGACGCTGTGGGAGGCCTACAAGACTGTCATTCGGGGGGTAGCCCTGGCTCAAATCGCAGGCCTAAGGAAGGAAAGACGCGTTGATATGACCCGCTTGGAGGGTAATATTCTACTGTTAGAATGGACACTTAGAGGGCAGCACTCTGAGCAGACACGACAGGAACTGCTAATCAAAACCAAGGCATACACTGACTTGGCCACTGAGGCCTCCAAATCATATCACAGAGCAACACTCAGTAGGATTTATGATGTAGGTGACAAAGTCGTCAAACTGCTGGCCTGGTTGGACCGTAGAGATCAGGCTCACCGAGTTGTGGTTGCAATAGAGATGGACACCAGTAGCCATCATAGTCGATGCCTTTGGCCAGTACTAGAAGACCCTCTACACATCCTAATCCTTGCACAAGGAGGAGGAGGCATCCTCCTTTCTTCAGGACATCTCCTTACCATCGCTCACCGAGGACAAGCGTCTTGACCTTGATCTCGACATTACTGAGACAGAGGTTGAGAAAGCTATCTATGACCTACGTGGGTGGGGGGAGTCTTGGGCCCCAACGGCTTACTTATTGAACTATTCAAACTCACGGCGCGTACAATCACTCCTCACCTTACCAGAATGTTCCTCAAGAGTAAGGAGGCTGGGCTATTGCCTATTGATCATAGACTTGCAACTATTGTACTCATTCACAAGGAGGGCAAGCCGAGTAACAGGTGCTCCTTGTATAGACCAATTTCCCTCCTCAATGGTGAGGCTATGGTTCTGGCGAAGGTCCTTGCCTCTCGTTCGTTGAGGCTGATTGCCTGCCTAGTTCAACTGGACCAGTCGGGATTCATGCCGGCTAGGAACATCTCCCTTAATCTGCGTTGACTTCATGCTGTGCTATGCCGTGCTTCTACTATTCGCGAGGGTGCAGTAGTGGTTTCTCTTGACGCGGGTGCGACGTTCGACACCATCGAGTGGTCCTACATGTTTGCAGTGTTCCACAAGTTGGGTCTGGGTCCTAAATATATTAGTTGGGTTTATCTCCTCTACCAGCAGCCACAAGCCCAAATAGTGGTTACTAATAGGAAATCTTACACTTTTGTACTTGGTAGGGGTACTAGGCAGGGTTGCCCTTTGTCCCCACTTGTCTTTGCCCTTACTCTCGAGCCACTGGTGATGTGGGTCTGAAGGGACCCCATTGTCAGGAGCTCAAGTGGACCTCTGGTTGGGAAGACCGCATATCATTATATGTGGGTGACATCTTCCTCTATCTCGCATCCCCGACTGTATTCCTAAGCAGGGTCCTGAATAAATTTCGGGTATTTGGCAACTTTTCCAGGTACAAAATTAATTGGACCAAGTCTGTGCTCTATGTCCTCAGTGGGGTGATGCCTCGGCTTCCCTGTGGGTTCCAACTAGTGGAGGCCACGGATGGCTTTAAGTACCTAGGGATTTGGGTCTCTAGGGACCCATCCAGGTTCCAAGTGCGTAACCTCCTACCACCCCTGCAGCATCTTAGATCTGACATCCGACACTGGAAAGGACTCCCTCTCTCACTTTTGGGGCGTGCGGCGCTCTTTAAGATGATGTCCCTCCCTCGCTTTCTCTATGCCTTGCAAAACACTCCCCACTACGTTAACTCCTCATACTTTAAGGAAATAGACTGCCTTCTGCGGGACCTTCTCCGGAGGGTAAACCCCCCTGGATAGCCACACACAAGCTCACGCTGGGATGGTTCGATGGGGGTATTGCACTGCCGGACATCAAGAAATACTGTTGGGCATCTCATCATGCTGCAATTAACCAGTGTACGTACCGGCAGCACGGCGATCCTGCCTTCCAGATTGACAGGGAGCTTTGAAGGGGTGCTTTATGTGCATTTGTTGAAGCCAGTCTTGACTGGGCCCATTGGCCATGCGGTGCAAGTGTGGAAAGCAGCTATGAAGAGTTTGGGGTGGGAGGGCAAGATTACCCTGGCCACGCCACTGTGGCATACTGAGCAATTGGGTAGGCTGATCCACTACAAGGGTTTCGATCATTGGAATCTTATTGGTATATCCAAGGTGGGTGACATGTGGAAGTCAGGCGCTATCATTCCCTTCACGGAATTGTAGCAGGACTTTCAACTGGTGCGTTCTGAGTATTTTCGGTATCTACAGATTAGGCATGCCTTGCTCGCCGTGCTCCCTTGAGGAGAGTCACTTCCTGAGTCCTCCCCACTTGAAGACAGAGTACTTGACGGCGACTTGCCAGAGAAGACCATATCACCAATCTATAAAAAACTTATCAATAACATGTCTGATCCCCTTGTTCAGCTCAGGGAGAGATGGGATCACAATGTAGCAGGCCTGGATGATGAGGAGTAGCTGGCAGCAGTGGCCTCTCCTCGAGAAGTAGCCATTTCTTCAAAGCTTTGATTAATTCAATTAAAGATCCTTCACAGGTTCTCCCTTTCTGGGCCACTATTGGTTCGGATGGGGTATAGTATAGATGTCGGGTGCTCCAGACAATGTGGGCAGGAGGGTACTTTTGTTCACATACTCTGGGAATGTGCTACTATTCAAAGGTACTGGGCGGCAGTGGTGGGACTCATAGAAGGGGTGTTGGGGCAGAAGATTGACTGTAACATCAAGCTTGCTATCTTAAACGCCTGGGGCCCCACGGACTTAAACTCCAAAGAGTGTATATGGGTTACCTTGGGGCTGATGGTGGCGAAGCATAATATTGCAAGATTGTGGAAGGCCCATCTCCCGCCAAATATAGGGGACTGGTGTAAGGACATGGACTAGTGCATGGTCACAGAGAGAGCGGTGTATGAAGCTAGGGGTTGCCCTGCCAAGTGGACTCAGGAATGGGATAAATGGAACACCCACAGGGGAGGTATATGTGTGCCCCGAGGGCGAGGGAAGAATCTGTCACATGAAATTTTAATACGCCCTTCTTGTAATCTCTGCACTGTTGTTTTGCTTTCATTTCGCCACGTGATACCCCTGTATCATAATCTTATTGCCACTATATGTGTATCACTATATGTGTATATGTGTATTGTACCTTTTTTTAATGACATGCCTTGTCTTCAATAAAAATAATTGGAAAAAAAAATATTCACCCCCAGTCACAGATCTGGGTTTAATCTATTGTTTTGTTGCTTACCACGCCACCGCTGTTTGGTCAAACCCATATGCAAATCAGTCTTGACCCTGCTCCCCATAGAAACAATCCAGCCCGAACTGCCAGGCCAGATCCTCCTTTCCTCGCTGTGCCACTGGATTCAAGCTAGCCTGGCTGATGAGGGGTGATATATGTGGACACATCAATATACATGTCAAAAGACCCAGATATATGCGGGTATCATATGCGTGAAGTATATGTACATTAAATATCTAAAAGCAAAGTGATATGCCAGCAGGCCTGAATCTTCATGGACTACGTAGAAAGATTTGGACTCTGAGATAAATGGTTAACTGAGTCCACTCCACACATACATTTTTGGGGGCACTTTATCGACAATTTTCTTTGTATATGGTAAGGTGACATGGATCTACTTGGGACGTTTCTGAGCAAACTAGAGGATAACACTTTAAACATCAAAACTACTTCTCACTTCTTGAAAACAGAAATCAACTCCCTTGATTTAACACTCTACATACTCAGCAATCAGATCCAACCTAAAGTCTTTCAGAAAGAAACAGCTGTTAACTCTATCCTTCATGCTGACAGCTGTCACCTAAAACATAATATACACAACATAACAAAAAGTCAACTACTGTGGATGAAACACAACTGCAATGAGGAGGCAACCTACCTTCAGAAAGGAGAAGAATTATTGACTCGCCTGCAACATAGGGGGTACCAACGTCAGTACCTCATGAAAATAATGAGCGAGTTCTTGAAAATCAGTAGACCAGAAATTCTTCAACCCAAAATGTATTCCCTTACTGACGACACTGAGCCCCTATATTTCATCACCAACTACCACAAAATACTACATACAATAAGTAAAATACTGAAACGACACTGACATCTCCTCAAGAATAATCCATACATCTCTGGTAACAATAAATTTGCAGATAAAAGATACACGGTAAATACATTCCTGGCTAGACCTGAGGGTTTCTACCTTTGCCACAATTGGAGCATCTGCAAATTGGGGTTCAACAAAACATTTGAGGTAATGATACACACTGGTCAACATTAACCCTGGGCGGGTAACTCCCCTCCGCCAACGGAGTTTGAGGAGATTTGCCTACTCCGCGCACCGTGGCGAACGCGGAGTAGGCAAAAACTACGCCTCCGTAGCGGAGTGGAGATAGCCGCTCTCTCCCCACTGCCAAAGCCCTTTAAAAAGGCACTTACCTGTTGTTTGCTGCCTCCTCTGCCTTCGTGCTCCCCGTCCTGCTCCTTGTGTCTTCAATAAAAGAAAAAAACTACGTTGTACGTCTGACGCGCGTGGAAAAAAACATTAAAAACCAAGGAAAGGGAGCACAGTAGAAATACCCTGACCCCCTAGGCCTGGTCAGGGGGTCCTGCAAGGACCCCCAGCGCCCAAAAAAGCATTTTTTTTTAAGAAAAGAAATTAGCCAAATTCACGCTGGGTGCACGAATCTGGCCCCCCAAAAAAACAAAGCGCGGACTCCCACGCTTTGTTTTCTATAAGCCTTTGGTTGGGCAAGGTCCTGGAGGCAATGCCCAATTATTAAGCAGGGGCCCAAGGGGGCGCCCACAGCCCCAAGGACCTGCCACCTCCCCAGGGCTTAGAGAATGATATGCAGAGGGAACGAGGCCTCACAGGGCCCCCCAAGTCCCGGGTCTGCTACCTCCCCGGGGCATTTAATATTTTAGGGAGGGGGGCCTCGCGGGTCCCTGCAAGCCCCATGTACCACCACCTTCCTGGGGCTTTATGCTTTGAATGCGGGGGGCCATGCACCCCCCGCAGCCCCAGGGACTGCCACCTCCCTGGGCTACATTAAAAAACTCTGGGTGGGGGGCTCGAGCCCCCCCACACTGCACCAGGGACCACCACCTCCCCAGGGCACTTAATATTGAAATACGGGGTTGCATTGCAGACCCCCAACCCCAGGGACCACCACCTTCCCAGGGCTGTGAAAATGTAGGGAGGGTGGTCAGTCACCCGGGCCCCATCCTGAAGCCCTAGATGGCCCTTGGGACTGCCACCCCACAGGGCAAGCTCCTGCAATGTCCCAGGTTGCCCACTCCCAGGACATTGCAGTTTGCTATGACAGTGTAGGAGCATGGCTCCTTCCCAGCCATAGCAAACACTGCTTTGCAGGATTGCTTTTGAGCAAGGGAAGGGGCATGTTAGCAGCTCCCCTTGCCCAAAAGCAATGCCTGCTCCCGCAGGAGGCGGGGAGCTGGCTGGGATTGTGGGAGCATCGGGGCTCCCCCCACAGTCCCCAACTTGAGGGCTGGCCCCGGGGGATGGGGTACTCGGGCCATGATTGGCCTTAGTAGGGGGGGCCTGCAGCCCCTCTCCCCCAAAAAAATCCAGGTTGGCCAGGCATTGGGGGATGGGTTCCCCGGGGCCAAAAGTGGCCAAGGGAAGGGTGAATAAGTCCCCTTCATTCCTGAGGGTCCCTGGGGGCGAACTAGCCCACCAGGTACCTCCAGTAAGCCCCACACAGTGAGATTGCAGAGAGGTGGTCCGAGGCCATGCCCCTTTTTACACCACTCTGCAAACGTGCCTCTTGGCGCACTGCTGGTGGGGCGCTGAGGTCTTCTTGTGTCCTGAGGACCTCAGGACACAAGTAGACTCCATCCCCCAAGCAGAGGTTCACCAGGAGGCGCGTTTGCAGAGTTGTGTAAAAAGGGGGTGTGGCCTCGGACCACTCTCAGCAAACCAGCTGTATGGGGCTTGCTGGAGGTAACAGGAGGGCTAGTTGGCACCCAGGGACCCTCAGGAGGAAAGGGGACTTCATCCCCCAGCCAACAGTGCGCCAGGGTGTGGCCTGTGTCCACCTATCAGCAATCCCACTATCTGGGGCATACTGGAAGTATCAGGTAGGCTAGTTGGCCCGGAACGACCCCCAGCAGCAAAGGGGACTTTAATCCCCATCAAAGAGCATGCCAGGGAGTGCGTTTGCAGAGTGGTGGGGAAAGGGGGTGTTGCCTGCTATGACAACTTATCAATCCCACTGTGAGAGACTTACTGGAGGTAATAGGAGGGGCAGTTGGCCCCCAAGGTTGAGAGAGAGAGAGAGAACTCTGTTTATTTAGACCATAGTCTTTTAACACAAAGAAGATCTCATAAACAATAAAACCATACACAAAAAGATCACATGAACAGATAAAACCATCTGATTCCTTACAACTAATTCATCTTAATACTTTGTTAATAGGGGACCGGTAACCACCTTCTTCCCTGGTAGCATCAACATTTTCAATATTATATACACAGTTAAATAATTAAAATAGAATTAAAAATGAATAGTCGGAGGTATTGTTGATACTCTCATTAAAAGGGGATTCATTATCCACATCCTTCCTCATTAGCAGCAGTTGATTAAAACCATTGGATCTATAACTGTTCTTTAAGCTTTGTTGCTTATATACTCAGTGTTGGACCTGGCCCTTTTTGCAGGGTCATCCCTAAACTTTTTGCCTTCCTTCTATATTTTTTCTGACCTGTTGTTGGCTGTTTTATGACTCTGGGCACCTTACCACTGGTGATCAGTGCTAAGGTGCATATGCTCTCCCTATGGTAAAATGTTGATGTTCATTGGATTCCATGTTTGGCTTATTATGTTTACTATCAGCCCCTAGTAAAGTGCAACAGGAGTGCCAGGGCTTGTAAATACAAATGCTGCTGGTGGGCTTGCAGCACCGGTTGTGCCACCCACAGAAGCGGCCTAGTAAAATGTGTCTAGGGTCTGTCACTGCAGAACCTGCGCGCGGTCTGGTACTGTCGCACTGATTGCGCAAGTGCACCTACTTGCCAGTCCCCAAACCTTCACTTAACTACATATTAGTCATCCCTCTGGTAGGCCCAAGGGCAGGGTGCATTGTAGGTATAAGGTAGGACATGCCCTGTGTGGTAAATTTAAATTACCTAGACTTAATTTATGCGGTAAAATTCAATAAGAATAACTCAGTAAAAATAAGAGGCAGAATCCGTTGTGTTTGAGGTTATAAAAGGGAATTTATTCCTTACAAAGGAATTGGTTCGAACCAGGCAATCGGGTTCCGTCACCACGAAGGTTCAGGAAGGGATCGGCAATACATTATTGACAGGTTATAATATATATAGTAAATGCATTACAGTAAAGACAGATGCAGGAGGCGTAACAGCTGATAGGAAAGATAAGAATACACATACGTAATAAAAAAGGCGTTACAATAGGCGTGCATAAAGGCGTATACTAGAAACGTCATTAAGAGGATGTCACAGGTGGGTGGATCCATAAGAGAATCCTGCAATGTCAGCAGAAATACATGGCAGAGATGCGCGCGCAGCCGCATGACGTGTGATTGACGTGTAACTAGAGGGTGAAGGGGGCTTGACATTTAGCCCTACATGAGGAGACAGAAGTCTGAGATGTCAGAACAACCTAATCCCAAATCGTATCTAATATCTTGTGTTTAAGGAACTATATTATCTGGAAGGAAAGGTCTCTCAAGCAGAGGCTATTCTATACTGACTGCTAGTGCGTGTACAAGCGTCTAAGTGTCTACATGAGATGCGAGGGGGCATGGGCCTACCATGGCAACAGAAGCCATGAATTACTTGCACGGAGACAGTGAGGCCGGGCCCTTTGCTCTGCAGCTAGAAGGATGTTTACCTAAACTACTAGACAGGAATGTATTTCTCGAGGAGCGGAGCAGATAACTTGAAGGCTGAATACAGTCTTGGCAGGCAACAGGCCGGGCCAGGCACCGTTAGCCGCGCAGGAAGTAAGACAAAGGTCATGGATACAGATACAGGTCCAGGCTGGAGCATTCAGAGGCAGATGCAGGAAAAGGCTCGATGGCAGAATTCAGGGCCTACCTTGCCAGAGCTGGAAAACGTGAAAAGTATACCATATAAAGACGGTGGCAAAGCATACTTAGGAACGGAATATCTGACCCATTCATGGCAGATCTGAAAGAGGACATGTTAACGTTGGACGCATATGTATTTGCGTCTTCATAGCTTGAAGTGGAGGGAACATACATGTACTTGTAGCATGTACATGGAGCCGTTGGGGTCTAAGATAGGGGACACAATTGACCATAAAAATTCATATTTCCTCATTCCCTCCTTGTCCCCTACGGACTCTTCATGAAATATCGATCCTCAGGAATCCATCAATCTGTTCATGTAACATCATTTGCTCTTCTTTCTTCTTCCGGGATTTTGAATGAGAATTTGAACGTGGAATACATGATGTGGCACACAGGCCGCAAATCGCTGGTCCACATTGTAGACACAGGCAGCAACTGAATACTATGAGAAGGCCAATACCTAGGAAGGATAGGACTTTCCATCCCCAGGCTCCAGAACCAACCGGACCATGTCCAGGTGCCTGGATTCTGATGTATCTGGCTTGCAATCTTATGAAGACGAGTTATGGCTTTATATACGGATGGCGCGTTTTCTGGAATGAAAACACAACAACTCGATCCGATGACCCTACAGGCTCCGCCCCTATCGGCTAGGAAGACGTCAAGGACAAGACGATTTTGGAGAACAACAATCCGCATCGCAGACTGCTCCTCTGTTAAGTTGCCTAGGGCAGAGGTAGTCTCATTCACTACTGCTTCAAGGGTTCTGGTTAATCTACGTATCAGTTTACTATTTGAGACAACACCTATGTAAGGAAAGAGACCTTTATTGAAGTCTGTATATTGTTCCCATGCTGTTTCAGTGTAGTCAACAATCGGGAGATCTCTCTGGGGTCTATTGTGTACTAAATGGGTATTTCTATGATAATCAGGAGGGGCTAGGAAAACAGGTGGCAGAAGGAATGCAATGTAACAGGTACCATCCCAATCTAGAGGTAAACGTATATATGCGGTATGACCACATATGAAGTAGGAATGACGGGAAGCTCTAAATGTAGACTTGCCTTTATCACTGAATTCGATCACAGTAGTACATTTACTATGACCCAGGTGTACTGAACCATTCTTTCTTACACATAATTCACCTTTGACTGGTAATACTGACATAGCAGGCAAGACTAGTGCAGCTTCGGATTCAACATTCAGAATCATGAGGTTGAGTGTAAAATTACCTAATCCATATACTTCATTTTCTAGGTCAGTTCCTGTCCTTTTGGGAAGTCCCTCCTTGTTAGGGTAACAGGCTTTAAGCAAAACTAAGTTCAGGTTTCCCCATACCCAGTTGCTCTGGTAAACTACAGTGTTTGAATCTAAAGAATTAATCAAACTAAACCATGCTCCACAGGAACCATTGTGTGTGAACGGGTACGGAAAGAGAGGCAGAACTCCCTTGTATTTCTGATAGGGAGGGAGTCGGCCACGTATCCAACAATTTGTAGCGTTGCTGGTCTGATGGGAATGATGTAACATACTAATGAATGTGTTGTTGCGCAGCGCAAATCTGTAGGACAACTCATGTGGAGGTAATTCACTAAAAGAATGTTCGGCAGTAACATTGTAAGCAGAATGAGCACGCTTGAAAATAGGATAGTACATGTGCAACAGTATACTTGCAGCAATGATCAACAAATTTAGAAAAAACATAATCAACAATGTCACTATACAGTGACTATGAAGTGATTTACAATATGCACGTTTCTTGAGCTGTTTCTGTCTATCTCTCTCTCGATTTCGGTCTAGAGGATACATGTCAGAGACTAATTCAACCGATTCACCTTGGAGAGGACTTAAACAATCAAATTGTCTGACTTGCTAGACCTTAGTTTCAGTTTGTATTCTTGTGATTCGGTTTTCTCAACCAGAGGGAGTTTTAAATCAGTCTGTGGAAGGGGGCAGGGCTGAGAGTTCAAATCAGAAAGTGGTCCATGAAATTTCTTGATATGGCTCGAGTGTAGCCAACCCTTGCGACCCTCAATCTTCACTGCTGTCCTCGTGGTCAGAAGTACCAGTTTCGGCATTTGCCAGCGAGGCTCCAGCGGGCTCCTCCTGTCGAAATTTCTTATGAAGACAAAGTCTCCAGGAACCACTTCATGGGGCTTCACCTCGGTGTTGTCGGGAAAGGCTGCAGCTACCTGTGAACGGCAAGATTGTTGTGCAGACATCAAGGAAGCAAGGTAATCTGTCAGCATGTTACAATCAACATCAGTGATTTTACGGGGTATAGGCGTCCCCCACATATTTGGTGGCCTACCGAAGACCACCTCGTACGGGGATAGCCCTGTGCGAGAATGTGCTACCATTCTCATGTAAAATAGTGCAACTGGTAAGGCTACTATCCAGTCGACGCCTTTCTCTCTACAGATTTTTGAAAGTCGAATTTTCAGAGTCTGGTTGTGACGTTCCACGAGACCTGCTGCCTCGGGATGCCGGACACAGTGGAATTTCCATTGATAGCCTAACAAGAGTGAAATGTGTTTCATTAGCTCGGATGAGAACGGCTGGCCGTTATCTGAATACACGATACGGGGCAAACCATACCGTGGGAAGAATTCACGAACTAACTGTTTGGCAGTAGTCGGGGCAGTGTAATCTGAGACGGGATATGCTTCTGTCCAACGGGAAAGAGCACATACAACTACGAGGACATATTTGAATCCTCGACAACGTTCCATCTGGATATAATCCATCTGGAGGACTTCAAAAGGGTGATCAGGAGGTTGAAATCCACCTTGCTCTACAGGTATGCTTTTACCTGGGTTGAACTGACAACAAATCATACAAGTTCGGACTTTCTGTTTGGCTGCAGCTCGTAAGTGTTTATTAAACCAAATGTTTTGAATACTGTCTAACATAGCTTTTTCTCCTAGATGTGCTGGACTATGTATTGTGTTAATGATAACTTGAACCATTGAGTCGGGGAGAAACCATATAGATTTTCCCTTCGTCATCCATCCCTGATCTGTTTGGATCCCTCCTAATTCAGTCCATTTCTTTATTTCCTCTGGTGTAGCATGTGTCTGTATGTCAATTACATCAAGGGCGGGATCCCTAACTGTCATGCAGTGTGTCGATGTCGGAACTATTGTCTTTGTCAAGTCAGTTGCATGAGTCCTATTCTGTGCTGTTTGCTTAGCTGTTCGGTCTGCTAGATCGTTACCCTGGGAAATGATATCGGTGACTTTCGTATGGGCCTTACACTTCATGATAGATATCGCAGTAGGCAGATGTATGGCATCTAACAGAGCTTGAATGAGGGGACCGTATTGAATGTTGGCACCGTGAGAAGTCAAATAACCTCTCTCTCGCCAAAGGACTCCGAAGTCGTGTACAACTCGGAATGCATAACGTGAATCTGTGTATATGTTAACTCTCTTATTTTTGGCTTGAATACAGGCTTGTGTCAGAGCGATGAGCTCTGCTGCTTGAGCTGACAAAGTGTTAATACAATTCGTTTCAATGACTTCAGTGTCTGTTGTGACTGCATAAGCGGCCACTAACTCTCCTGTACTTGTTCTCATGCATGACCCATCCACATAAAGTGTCAGGTCTGGGTCTGGTAATGGGACATCTGTCAAGTCTTGTCTGGGTTTTGTCGTAACAGTAATGACTTCAATGCAATCATGTGCCAGTGGGTCTGTTCCACTTAAAGGCAAAAGTGTGGCAGGATTTACTGTACTACAACGTCTGATTTCTATGTGTGGCTGAAACAATGTTAGTTCATAACCCGTCAGTCGTGCTATAGTCAAGTGCTGTGTTTGTGTCCGGTTCAAGAGAACCTCTACTGCGTGTGGTACTTGTACTGTCAATTGATGTCCTAATAGTATGGAATCGCTTTGTCTGATCGCTAAAGCTGTCGCTGCGACTGATTTCAGGCACGCAGGAAGAGCCTGAGCTACGGGATCTAATGTGCTAGAAAAGTAAGCACACGGTTTGTGTGATCCTGCTTGTTCCTGAGTGAGTACTGACAAGGCAGTACCTTCACGTTCTGTAACAAAAAGTGTAAAAGGCTTACTGTAACATGGTGTCGCTAAAACAGGTGCTTGGCATAAGGCTTTCTTTAAGTCTTCAAAAGCTTGTGTATGTTCTGGAGTCCAAGGGAGGACAGTCGATGTCGCTGCCTCCTGGGTTGTCAACTGAATGAGTGGTTTTGCTAGAAATGCATATTGGGGGATCCACTGCCTACAGTACGAAGTGAGGCCTATGAAGGCCCGTACCTCCTTTTGTGTCTTGGGTGGTGGCATGTTTACAATTAACTGGATGCGATCAGGTGTGAGCTGTCTCCCCCCTTGGACAGCAAGTGCCCAAGGTACACAACTTGCTGAACACAGAATTGCAGCTTCGAAGGGGACACCTTGTGCCCCTTGTCGGCCAGAAAATGTAAAACCGTCAATGATGCTTTTTCACATTCGGGTTCGCTTCGAGCGGTGATCAGCAGATCATCGACATACTGAAGCAGTGCAGTGTTAACTGGCATGTGGATACTGTCAAGTTGTCTTTTCAGTGCTTGGCTGTAGATGCTGGGGCTTTCTGTGAATCCTTGAGGTGCGCGTGCAAATTTAAAGCTTCGTCCATTTAAACTAAATCCGAACAAATATTGGCTTTCCGGATCGATTGGGACGCTAAAGAAGGCGTTCTTGAGGTCAATTACAGTAAAGAACGTTGCTTCTGAATCAATAGCTGTCAGTAATGAAGAGATATCTGGGACCACGGGATATTGTGGTACAATGCATTTATTCAATTCGCGCAGATCAATAACTAATCGATATACTGGGGGTGCTTTTGGATCAGTTCGTTTAAGAATCGGAATGATCGGAGAATTACATACATTGGAGTCGGTTTCCACAACCACTCCTTGTGCAATGAGCTCGTCAATGATTTGCAGTAAAGCCACTACAGCATCTGGAGGTAACTTGTATTGTCGCATTCGTGGTAATACCACTCCTGCTTTGAGTGTGACTCGATATGGTGTAATGTGCATACAACCTACATCAGTGGGACCTTGTGCCCATAAATGTGCAGGTAGATTCTGTAACCGGTGATCCATGTCTCTTGACACGTAGTGACCTTTAAAGTCACGCAAAAATAGTCGTACTCCGTCCGGAGAACAACATATTACAGCTCCTAGAGCTTTCAATGTCTTTATACCTAGCAAGTTTTCTGGGCATGATTTTGTAAGCAATAGATCGGTAGTCCGTGTCAATGGACCAACTGTAAGAGGCAGCGGTTGCGATACTTCGTTAATAGTAGGCTTTCCTGAAAATCCAAGGGAAACATTTTGTGAGCCTGAGAGGGGTGCCCCTGGAACCTCGTCGTGACTTATAGTTGTTCTGCTTGCCCCTGTATCAAGTAAAAACTTTCTGTCTTTCCCTAATACTTGACTCTGTACATAAGGACCCTCTTGATCTACAGGAACCTCAATAAGGGGTAAGCCAACTTCCCTCTCTAGGCTATTTCATGTGTATCGCTGATAATCTGGATAGTCATTTTGGGCATACTGGTACATCTGTTGTGTCGTGTTTTGTGTTGCGGCAATAGGCTGTGGCTGTGGTACCGCTACGGTCTGTTGTGGAACCGGCATAGGCTGTACATGCTGAGGTGCTTGTTGTTGGATCTGATCCTGTCTAGGCGGACGTGGTCTCTCCTTGGTTTTACCCGTAGAGATATTATGTTTCAGAACTGCACAATCGTTTATATAATGACCTGGCTGTTTACAATAGTTGCATGTCCCTTTAACGGGAACCGCTGAATTATTGGACTGTGTCGCACCCTTCTTATGACTGTCAGCTGGAACTGACTGAGCGACGAGCATTTTCATTTTCGTGTCTTTCATACGTCTTTGTTCGTGTTCTTGTTCTTCTCTAATTCTATTCTGGTGATACTGTAACATTTGTAACATTTGTGATGGAGTGTTAGCTTGCCAAGTGCTCTCAACTTTCAATACTCTGTTTTTAACCTGGGGCAAGGAATTTTCAACTAGTTTCGTTACAAAAAGATGTGGATATGAATCGCTACTTGCTTTCAGGCCGCTATTAATACCAAAACATTTTTCAAATCGGGAATAAAAATCACTAGTGTCTTCATCGGGTTTCTGTTTGCAGGCTGATATTGCTCCCCAGTCTTCCTTTTTCGTAGTTAATAAACGTGGCAATACTTGTACTAATAATCCTGGTAATGCTTTAGTTTTGTCCCCAAGCCCTACGCCTGCAGTACGGGCATTTTCTTCGTTTTCTAATGCTGTCCAATCAATCTTTTGGTCTCCCACCTCCCACTCTTTTTCTTTGAGTTTCTCGTAAATACCGGCAGGCAATAATACTTTTAATATTTTCATAATGTCAGGATAGGTATAATCACCCATGAGTAACATGTCCTTTAGTTCACGGTGAAAACCTGCTGGATCTTTGTCATGGCTGGGCACTAATTTTTTCATTTCCAATAGTTCTATTTTAGTTATGGGCGTGTACACCAACACGCGTCTAAAAGTATTATCATCATTCCTAACTGGGTGTACTTCGCGTAAGGGATTCTGTCTGTCTATGTAATACATTTTTCTTTCCATGGAGGGAGCTGAATCATGTTCTGGACACAAAAAGGCACTATATCTGTGTCGATATTCTAGAATTACTTTAATTAGATCGGTACCTAGACCTCTCCATTTATTCATGAGTAGTTCTATCAGTATATCAGGTAGGGGACCAGGATCGGAGTGTTGGCCTTTATATAATATAAGGAGATGTTGTATCATGTATATACTAGCTAAACGCTGTTCGTCGGGTGTAAAATTCAGAAACGTGTGTGCTAGCGCATCATCACTGTATTTCTCAGAACTGTCAGCCCATTGTACTGCTGACCTGGCTAATTCTTGTTCATCCATAGAATCGAGCACATGGTACCCCCTTCGTTCTCGAAGTAATTTATCAGTAGCCTGGAATAAGTGTTATGGGGTCTTTGGATTTGGGATAGCTGCTTGAAAAATTCTGTTACATTCTGGACGTATCGGACGCATTGTATTATTAAAAGATCTTCCTTTTCCTACATAAGCTATCGTTTCTCTAGCTGGTAATTCTAATTGTCCTGTGGTCATTTCTGTCTGTTCCTCCTCCTCTCCCTCTGATTCAGTTTTATCTGCTTCTAATCTTCTTTCATGTATTCGTTCTACTTCTTTTCTGATCTTTCGGTACATAACTTCTATACTCTTCTGTTTATCATGTTTTCCGTCTGCTATATTCTGACCCCATCTGGTAAGTACTTGCATTTCCTCCGGATCTACCTCAGGCCTATCTCTGTTTCTGATCAAGCAGTTTATGAAGAAGCGTAACAATAATTTTTGCATGTCCACTTTCTGGTATTCCATGGCCTCGCCAATACTTTCAGGACCTTCCCCTGTTTGGATAAAGTGATATATTTTGTCTAGATGACCAATCATTCCTGGTAGCGTCATTAGATAGGTCGAAACTCGTCGTAAACGTACTGATGATAGCAACATTCTGTCGTGTTTACCGGGCACTGGATCATATCTACAATCTGTAAGAGGCTCATTAAATATTTTGTCATTAGCTGTTTGGGGTGTACGTTGGTGTGCTAAATCCCTATAAGTCAACCTAGGTGCTGGCGGTGGCGTGGAAAAACCTCCTGTCGCACCTCCTGTCGCACCTCCTGAGGTGCCAAGTCCAAAAGGATTTGTTGGATGTAGGGTAGAGAGTGTAGATGCAGGAAGGACTGAAGAAACAGGTGGAACGTTTAAAACGTGAGGAGGAGTTTGTTGCTGCGGAGGTGGGGGCAGCTGATCTTGGGGTTGAGCGTTGTCAACAGGTGATGCGCGTTGATGCGCAACATTAACATATTCGGGGGCTGCATCGTCTAAATAAGAAGAAAGGAAAATGTCCTTTGCGGTCTTGGGATGTACCTTAATCGGGAGTAATGGAGGTGGCAGATCTTTTGGTACCTCCAGGGTGGCCTTAGGCAAACCCTCGGCCAGAAGAGGATACATACCATTCATAAGAGTGTTTCGTTGTCTGTCTACTTGTTCTGTTTTTACTCGGATACCTTCGTCAATTAATATGTTTTCTCGGGCTTTGTCTGAATTCTCCCTACTTTTCTCTTCTTTTCTGAGCGCTTTCTCTGTGCGTCTATGCGATTCTTTACGCCATAGTTCAATGGCATCTTTCTGTGACTGTCTGGCTTTCTTTTACCATAATACTTCTTCTACTCTCATGATGCAATCTGCATCCCATGTCCCAGCAGCGGGCCATCTCTGACTCTCTGCTAAATCCTTGGTGTAGTCCACCCATAAATCTAAATATAATACGGCATCTAGGCCATGTTTATGGTACATAAAGTACCCTGGAGTGTCCCTAGGTGGAATGGGAACAGCTTCCTCGAGTATCCCTTTTCTAGTTTTTATCTGTCTTAATTTCGAGAATAACGGCATCTTGAACTTTGCTACTTGGGTCTTACTCGGACTTGAACACAATTAATACAATAAACACAATAATGAAGATCGAACAATCACTCATACCACGACATTTAAAACATATCAAAACATTTTAGAACGAACAATAATAGTTAGAATAAAACTAGTTACTGACATAATACTAAATATACTGGATGTACTGCTAAAGAGTACAGATACACTGCTGAGACAGTGCAGACCGGATCTGTGTACCCAAACCCGTCTTGACCGGCACAAACCAATGTGCACGTCTAGATGCGTCCCCAGCAACGGTACTCACCGGGAAGCACGGAACGGAAGGCCTCGGAAGTCTAGACTGGACTAGACCAAACTGGACTGGACTCGACTCGTGACTTAGATACTTCGGAACTTCGGAATCTGGTGGGCCTCTGTATACCTCGGATCTTGCTCTCTCAGCTAGGCTCTGGTCGGGATTCTCCGCACTCCTCACCGCCTCGTCTGGGTGTTGATCGCAGCCTCAGTCGCCCCCGTTGGCCTGAGGGAGATACAGGAAATCCTGCGGGTACGCGTAGTTGTCCGTCCGGCTGTGGCAGGAGACCGGGTCTGCAACGCACCTCCGGCGCGTGGGGTGTGAGAGGTGTCCCTATTCGGGCGCCAATTATGTGGTAAATTTAAATTACCTAGACTTAATTTATGCGGTAAAATTCAATAAGAATAACTCAGTAAAAATAAGAGGCAGAATCCGTGGTATTTGAGGTTATAAAAGGGAATTTATTCCTTACAAAGGAATTGGTTCGAACCAGGCAATCGGGTTCCGTCACCACGAAGGTTCAGGAAGGGATCGGCAATACATTATTGACAGGTTATAATATATATAGTAAATGCATTACAGGAAAGACAGATGCAGGAGGCGTAACAGCTGATAGGAAAGATAAGAATACACTTACGTAATAAAAAAGGCGTTACAATAGGCGTGCATAAAGGCGTGTACTAGAAACGTCATTAAGAGGATGTCACAGGTGGGTGGATCCATAAGAGAATCCTGCAATGTCAGCAGAAATACATGGCAGAGATGCGCGCGCAGCCGCATGACGTGTGATTGACGTGTAACTAGAGGGTGAAGGGGACTTGACATTTAGCCCTACATGAGGAGACAGAAGTCTGAGATGTCAGAACAACCTAATCCCAAATCGTATCTAATATCTTGTGTTTAAGGAACTATATTATCTGGAAGGAAAGGTCTCTCAAGCAGAGGCTATTCTATACTGACTGCTAGTGCGTGTACAAGCGTCTAAGTGTCTACATGAGATGCGAGGGGGCATGGGCCTACCATGGCAACAGAAGCCATGAATTACTTGCACGGAGACAGTGAGGCCGGGCCCTTTGCTCTGCAGCTGGAAGGATGTTTACCTAAACTACTAGACAGGAATGTATTTCTCGAGGAGCGGAGCAGATAACTTGAAGGCTGAATACAGTCTTGGCAGGCAACAGGCCGGGCCAGGCACCGTTAGCCGCGCAGGAAGTAAGACAAAGGTCATGGATACAGATACAGGTCCAGGCTGGAGCATTCAGAGGCAGAAGCAGGAAAAGGCTCGATGGCAGAATTCAGGGCCTACCTTGCCAGAGCTGGAAAACGTGAAAAGTATACCATATAAAGACGGTGGCAAAGCATACTTAGGAACGGAATATCTGACCCATTCATGGCAGATCTGAAAGAGGACATGTTAACGTTGGACGCATATGTATTTGCGTCTTCATAGCTTGAAGTGGAGGGAACATACATGTACTTGTAGCATGTACATGGAGCCGTTGGGGTCTAAGATAGGGGACACAATTGACCATAAAAATTCATATTTCCTCACCTGATGTGTGTGGCATGTCCTAATAGTGAATTACAGCCATTTTCGTTTTTCACTATTGCAGGCTACCTGCTCTCCATAAGCCAGAATGGGCTGCTGGAATTACTACACGCTGTAATCCCAGTGGACTCAGAGAGCATGGTAGAAAGTCAAGTTTAGTATGCCTGAACTCAGGATAATAAAATCCTTCTTTTAGTAAAGTTTATTTTAATATCCTGTGTTTGTAAATACTACTTTTAGAAAGTTAGTATTTACTGACCTGGCCATTTCAGTCCACCACTGCTGTGTGTGTGTGTTCTGCCTAGTAACAGTAAAGGAGCAGGGCTGGGGAATTCCAGGAGACAGGCTGGCTGCCAGGTGGTGGGTAGAGAGATTACACCAGGATGGGTGGGAGGAGTACACCTTTGACTCTGAATAGACCTGTGCTCTGCCTCCACAATGCCAGCTCCGCCCCCTGTGGAGCGGCTGATGTCTCTGCCCTGCTGCTGAAAGGAAAGAGCAGAGTCACCACAACAAAGTGCTCCAGAACTGGACTGAGCCAGGCCCCGGCCCCCTGGCGACAAAGAACAAAAGAATTGTGCTATTAAAGAAGGAGCCCTGCTCCTAAGACATCAGATCCTGTTTGCGCCAAGAAGAAACTCTGCCTGAAGAAGAAGGACCTGGAGAAGCTGAAGAAGGAGTACTGTCTCTCTGCCTGAGAGATTGGCCTGCAGTGGGAGCCTGTCTGCTTGAAGGAGAAGAAAAGACTACAGAAAAAGCTTTGATTCAACTTGCGCTTTTAAACAATCTCCAAGGGCTTGCTTGTGAACTTGCCCCCTGATCTGCGCCCCAGGAACAGTGGGCGCTACCTTTCCCCCAGAAGAGGAGAAGCTGCTGGAAGCGATCCCGTGACGCTGACCCCCAGAGAACCTGTGTGCCTCTCTCCCTTTCTCAGCACCGCGACATCTGCCACCTGGGGTTACCAAGAGCACCGCGAGGACCTGTCTACCTGGTCCAAGCACCGCAAGTACCTGCCCCTCCGAGCCGTAGCTCGCAACGCAAGGAAAGGAACCTGAGCGTCCACGCACCGAGCCTTTGCGACCCTGTGCCTCCGAGATCACCGCGAGGACCTGCGACACACTGGTGATCCCCTGGAAAGCCGATCACGCTGCAACACACTAAGAATTGCCACGGAGCTGCTCTCACCTCCTCTGACCCCTGTCGTGTGGCTGGGATCATCCTCGAGTGTGCCACGAAGCACCGCCGCCCTCTGATTGCAAAGGACGACAACGCGACGTGGGACACTCGTTAAAGACGTCTGCAAGCCTTCACGACATTGCCCCCAAGTAAACTAAGTGATTGGTGATTTGTGCGCTGTAGTACGGCCCATACTTGCCTTCGTACGAGCCGTACCTGCATCTGAGGTATTGTGACTTGTGCCCCCTTGGTACGACCCGTACCTGCCTTGGTACGAGCCGTACCGGCTCTACCGTCCTTGTGCGGTGCGTCCCTACCTCTGTACGGTCCGTACAGTGTCAGAAGCAATACCGGCGCTCACGCGGGAAGCGTGAGATTCGGCACGGGAGGCCTTGAACGTGTACAACGCGTACCCACGTAGGTACGGTCCGTACGGTTCACTGCCAGCGTACGCGTGCTCACGCGAGAAGCATGAGGAACGGCAAGCGTATTCGCGCTCACACGAGAAGCGTGAGAAACGGCAAGACACCCCTAAAAACTTGTACAAAGCATAACAAAGGCGCTACGAAGCACACAGAAGCCCTAAGAAGCCTATTTTAAGTACAAGTTTGCCATTTTAAGAACTGTGGACTACCTGAAAGCCTTCAAGAGTAACTGGAACCTTATTTAAGTTAAAGACTGTATTTTTGACAACCTGCCTAAAGAAATCTTTTATATAAAGAACTTTATTTTGATATAAATACAGCCGTGTATCTTTGTGTGGTGGGGTGGTGATTATTGTGTGGGACAACTTGAATGCTTAACCTAATAACCCTCTGGAAATCTAGCATGACTGCTCGCGCCACGTTACCTAGAGGGTGAGCAGGGGTTATTTTTAAAGAGGTAAACCTACGCCCTGACTTAGATGAAAAGGGTCCCTGCTTGTTGCAAGTGCATACCTGTGCCAACCAGAGACCCCGGATTCTAACACTCAGAATAAGGGATTTTAAGAATAGAGAAAATTTCTACCCTTGCTTAAGTTTATCCCATACAAAACGATTTATGCCTTTCATGTAGCTTCCTAGTACAATAGCAATGTCAAGACTTATCATTTCTGTCAGTAACTCAATGGCTTGGGCTCGTGACCTTATTCCATATTTTAAAAATATTGGTCGTAAAAACAATTTTCTCAATTCTAAAACTGCAAGGCAATCTAGCAATATATGCTGGATTACAGATTTGGTCCCAAGGCCACATTTGCATGTTCCATCTGAGGGACCGATTCCGATCCGGGTCGGAAGGGCACCGAACACGATCCGGCCAGAAAAACTACGTGCCGTACTCATGTTTTCCGCCTGGCTCATACAGCAGTATGAGCGAGCAAATACGATGCGAGCTACATGAAATTCACCGACCGACTCGTTTCCGGGTCCGAACCGCTCCGTACGTCTCGGTCGTAAGCTAACCGTGGCGTGCAATGGATGCGATTCACGACTGAGCCACGCGTTGGACAGCCTGTGCGAGGCAGTGTGTCTGGCTCGCAAATCGTCCGGATGGTTGCGTTTGGGGATCTGCATCGGTCCCCCTGTCACCCGCAGCCCTACGACTCGGACACAGGGGGAGACCCATGGGTCTCTCCAACACAGGCATGTATGGTGCGGATGGCACCGACGCGTACTCACTGTAGGGGGCGCACTTGTCCGTGACGTACCCATTCAGTCAATGGGCGTCCATGTACACGTCGTACGACCGGCTCCCATTGACTTCTATGGGAGTCCCACCGAACCGAGTCCGACAGCATACGGTCGCATCGTACTTGCTCGGTCGGACTGCAGGACTCTGGCTCGGTCGGAAAACACTACGGATCCGGCTCGGTCGGAGTGCTTTCCGACCCGGATCGGAATCGGCCCCTAAGTGTAACATTTCTGACTTTATTTTTCCGTCCATTAACCATGGGTTACTGCCAATTCGTATCCTTAGGATTTCGCACCTAAGCCCATGGTTTTGCAGAGTTTCTAGGCATGGATACCATGCAGCATTTACCCAGGAGTTTATTATACATTGGACCGATTTTTTTCTTCCTCAGGTACTCTAAGTCATTATTCCTTGACTGCTCCATGCCTTGGTAACTGAGGGACGTCTTTGTAAATTCTACATCCAGGGGGTGCTGTATTGAGCTCACATTTAAACTCCCTGTTATTACCTGGATTTTCCTTCTCGCTTCATTTGCCCATTTTAAGCTGCTGTGCCGGATCTCCTTGCTGCACGAGTGTGAGATTTTCTGCACTCCCCCTGGGTCCTGGCGTTTCCAGAATCTTACCAAAGACATGTGGACCTGGCTGTTCCATGCTATTGTTCCTAACTCCATCCTAATTGCCTGGATCATTGCAGAGCTTGGTAGGGACAATAGCATTTTTAGGGCCTTACCCTCCTCCTGATCCCACTCTCCTTTACCACTTAGAAGGAGGACTTCTGCCCCATACAGTACTTGGGGTGGGATCATAGCTTCATAAGCTTTTAACATAGGTTTGTGCGACATATCCCCATAGTCCTTATTACATTTTTTCAGCCCGCAGATGGATGAAAAAGATTTTGTTTTTTGGGCTTCTAGGTGAGTACACCATTTTAGGGAGCTGTCGAACCAAAGGCCCAGGTAATTATATTCTTTTACTATTTCCAGTTTTGTTTGTCCTAAATACCAGCTAAAAGTTTAATCTCTCTTACCAAAACATAAAATCTTCGTTGTATCCATATTTACAACTAATAACTTTGCCTAACAGTATTATTTAAAAACATTTAATTTCCTTTGGAGCCCAAGTTCCGTTTGATCAATTATCACATGGTCATCGGCATATAAAAGACTTGCTACTTTCCTTCCGCTTCCTGGGGCTTGCGCTTCTTTCTACTTCCAGCGCTGCAGGTAGGTCGGCTAGGAATATTGCAAAGAGGACAGGACACAGCCCTGTCTTAGCACATTTCCTATGGCTATTTTCTGTGTCAGTGACCCTTGTGTGTCCTTTATCACTTGGGCCCAGTTCCCTCTATGTAGTTCCTTTAGGATGGTCAATAGGCTTTCCGGTATATCATATTTTATCAGCCACTCCCATAAGCTCTTACGATCCACTAGGTTGAAGGCTGCCCGGAAATCAACGAAACAACAGTACATTTTCCCCTTTTGTTCTATTGACTTCCAGGGAAGTTCCCAGAGGGCGAAACAGTGGTCTATGGTGGAATGACCTTCTTTGAATCCCCCCTGTTCAACCGGTACCACTGAGTTCTGGTCCGCCCAATCTTTTAGTTTACCTAATACTATATTTGCAGAAATCTTTTCCCAATATCTATTAGATTAATTAATCTATAGTTTTATGGGGCTTGCATATCGCCTTTCTTGTGTATGGGCCTTATAATTGCACCCTTCCAATTGTTAGGGAACTTCCCAGTATCTAAAATAACTTGGAAAATCTTAGCAAAGAATTCTGCCCACCAGTCCAACTGGGTTTTAACTATCAGGGCAGGGAGGTTGTTTGGACCTGCTGCCCTTGTTAGATTCAAACATGTTATCGTGTTTTTCACTTCAGAGGCCGAAAAGTCGGCTTTTAAGACTGCTACCAGACCGCTCAAATCTGGTTGCAAACCCTCATCCGGTTCTCTGCCTGGGCTATATAATTCCAGAAAATATTCCTCCCAAGCTGCTTCTTCTACCACACAGTTCATTGTGGTCGCAGGGCGATCCACTGCTGATTGAATTAGTTTCCAGACCTGGCGTATATTCTTTGTTTCTATTGCCTCAAGCAGCTTTGTCCAACAGTCTTCTTTTTACTCTCTGTTTGCCCTCCTAATTAACATTTTATATTCTCTTTTTAATTTCATGAGGATATCGGCCTTACCCTGATCATACTTTATGCTTAGGCTACGTGCTGGGCCCCTCAATTCTCTCTTCTTTTTCAAACAATTCTTTGTAAACCACCTTCCTTGTCTCTCCGGCTTTCTTTGCTTCCTTTTATCATTTATTTTGTCTTTCCTCAGACCATCGCTGAGGCTTTGGACCACTTCTTCAATTTTATCCACATACCAATCCAAGCTCTGGCCGCGTACTGTGCCCAGATCTAAGTTCTGCTGCAATTTTACTAGCCGGGCTACATACTCTTCCTTTAGTCTTGTGGTGATCCGCCTGGGGTATCCCACCTGTTGTTCAATAACTTTATTACAGGGGTTCAAATGTACGTCTAGGAGCTCTAGTTCTAAGAGGTTATGGTCACTCCCTTCTCTATTAGTAATCCTAAAATCTTTAATTAGTTGGAAGCACCAGGGTGTCGTAAATACATAATCTATTGGGCAGTTTTGCAAACCTAATTTAAATGTTTCCTTTGCTGGGCAGTCTAAGGTTGATTGTCCGTTTAGACAAAAGAGGCTTTTAGTCCCCAAAAACTTTCCCAGCTGAATATCATTGAATGTAGATACACAGTCTGGGAAAGTTGCTTGTATTATATCATAAGCCTCCAGCAATTCTTGGAACCAAAAATCTACTTTCTTTGGGTCCAGTTTATGATTAAAATCGCCCATTAGTATGATCAGATCCATACCATATTTTTCACAAATTGTGTCCTTATCATCTTTGAAATTCCCCATTTCGACAACATATTCCTCTCTGGTAACCCATTGCATATACACATTTAACAGCTTCATTGTATTCTTTTTGTCAGAGGTAGATAAAGTTACCCTACATGCAAGTAGCCATTTCCATTTTACAGTTATTTCGATCACCTTTTTCACTATTTTGGTTGATAGCAATGTCATTATTCCCCCAGCTGGGCACCCAAATCTTTGCTTCTTTGCTAAACGATTAAACTGGCGGAAGCCAACGAATGTCAGGGTCTTGCCGCATAGCCAAGTTTCCTGGATATAGAGGATCTCGGTGTTTTTTCCTAATTCCCTTATATTTTCTTGTTTGGATTGATCTCCGAGACCATTTATGTTCCAGGAGGCTATTCTTATGCCATGCGGCATGCCCTTTACCTATTCAACGTCATCTAGGGATCCTTCCTCCCCACGCCCCTCAGTATACCTGTTTGAAGGACCTTCGTGGCATGATCCCTGGCTCCAATTTCCCCACCAACTTTCCACATCTGAGTTAATTACTACTATTTTTAGGTTTCCCAAGTCAACTCCTTAATCTTCCGTGTCGATTATCCTTACCTATCTCTTTCTTAATCCTGCATGGTACCTTAAAACATTCTTAACCTGCCACTCTTTCCCTTCTATTTGCACTTCCTCTTCGGATAGTATCCGTATCCCTTCTTTCTGTACCTCACTCACCGCTTTTTCAATCATAATCTTTACCAGGTCCGAGTACATCAGTACTCTGGTCACATCCTTTCCTTCTATATTTTGCCTAAGTCCCACTTGTCTGAAATCGTTTGACCCGATACCTTTCAAATTTGGGCACTTGGCAAACACTTGCAGAAGTTGTGAGCTGTTTAGCGGCAACCTCTTCCTTAACTTCTTACCCCCTTTACCTGTTGGTATTGGTTCAAAGTATAACCACTTATCCTCTTTACCCTCCTTCCTTGCCCCTTTTAATGCCTGCTGTTGTATCATATGTACCTTATTTATCTGACTTTTTGACCTACTAATTCCTACCTCCCGAGTATTTCCGGTTTGAAGGCTTCCTACGTAGCCATGACCCAGGCAACTTACAGGATTTTTAGGCTGAGTTGGGGTTTTATTCCTAGCTTGTTTCTCCTGCGTACTTGGGTTACTATGTAATTGCGCCCTTATGTTTTGTTTCTTTGGGATTTTCTTCTTCATTATACTCCTGATGGGGTTGAGTGACTTTATTTCTTGCACCCTACCCTCACGTCTCGCCTCAGCTGCCCTTGATCTTTTCACTATCTTGTTACTCCCCTTTGTTAATGGTTTCCTTCTTACTCGCCCTACTCTGTTTGCTGGCCTAAATCTAGAGACCTCGCCTCTTTTTATTACTCTCATTGGCCATTTTGAAATATAAACCTCCGTTTTTTCTTTAGATAAGTCAGCTGGTTCGGGCTGTTCCTCTACCATAAGCTGTGGATCGGTATCTGGGAAAGGTCTTACCATAGAAGGTATTTGGCATCTAATCCCCTGTAGCTCACCCTCTAGCTTAGCTAGGTATTTTTTTTGTACTTTTAAAATGTCATTGTTTGTCAACGTGACTTCTAGAAGCCCTTGTAGAGTTCTCTGTAGTATTAACATAAGGTCCAACATCGACGAAGCGGGTATAGCAGAAAGTTCCAAATTTAATTTAGAGGTTAGATTCAATTCCACGCTTTGTTCTATCGCTGTTTTTTTCGAGTTCTCAAGCGGGCTTTGCTTTTCTTTTCTTCTTTGCCTTAGCTCTCTACCAGGTGTATCCTCTTCTTCTATCCTTGAGTCCTCCTTTGAAATCAGGAGATACCGGTGTCCTGTCTCCGGTTCATAAATAAAAAGACCTTGCGGTGAAGAGGACAACTGTGGTGACGATAATAAGAGTTGTAGAGACTGATTGGCCAGAATTAATGATTCAATTGAGTGATCCTTAAGCGGTAGGGAGATGTTCCCAATTCCGTTCCCACTTTTACTCACACTCTCATTCAGCGGCGCAGCCTCTATTATTTCTATGTCAGGGGCCTTTGCTGGTGAGAAAACATTTTTGAAATGTTTCCCCACAAATTCTTTTAGCGATTTTGAGGCGGTCCCACCCTGTTTTTTGCTTACGGCCATGCATCTCTTTGCTCTTTTCTTTGCCTCTTTCTCTGGGCTCGGCTCAGGGCTCTCTCCACTTACTTCTTGGGCCCACTCTGGTTAACTAGGGTCACTCTCGGTCTCAGTTTATGCTCCAGGTTCTTTTTGAGTTTCTTGGGGGCCATCCCTAATGCTTGATTTAGGTTAAGGTTTCACAGTCTCTACAATCTCCAAATCAAGTTCTTGCTCTTTTAGGGTACAATCCTTCAAGCCTTTAAAAAGTCCAGTAACCTTTAACCTGTCCTTTAGTGCAGTTTTCTCAGGCTCTGGCTCCCCCAAAATTGGCACTTACCTCTGTGGTGCTTTCCCCGCTCCCCGTGCCCATATCTGCCAAGCGGCATTTGCGTTCTGCCGCACCGGCCTACTACCAACCGGCCCCCACACACTGTACTCCTCATGTTGTTTCCTCATTTTCCATCTCATCAATTTCGCTAGTACAGTGCAGGTACTGGCGCTGCCTCTATGACGCTCACGCTGCTGCTGACGTGAGGCATGTGGCTAGGGGAAGGGAAGGGCTACTGCAACGGGGGAGTGGAGTTTCAGCATTCGGCACAACAGAGCTTAACCTCCTTGGGGGCCAACTGCCTCACCTTTTACCTCCACTAAGTCCCAAACAGTGGCATTGCTAAGAGGTCTTCGGAGGCCACACGCCCCCTTTCTCCACCACTCTGCAAACGCACCTCCTGGCACAGAATTGGTTGGGGGATGAAGTTCACTTTACTCCTTAGGGACTGTGGGGGCCAAGAAGCCCTCCTGGTACCTCCTGTAAGTCCTACGCAGCAGAATTCCTGAGCGCTGGTGGGAGGCCCAGCCCCTTTCTGCACCACTCTGCAAACACGAAATTTGCGAAAGTTAGAGCTATAGGCATTGTAAATGTAAAATATTTTTACTAATGTTTTTTGGTGTAGATTGGATGTACGTTGTGTATAGTGGAATTATGTGGTATGTTGTGCAGTGAAATTATGTGAATTGAAAGTATGTGGTATTTAGTGTATATGAATTATGTGGAGTGGGATTATGTGTTTTGGAGATTAATTATGTGGTGTTGTAGTCTGTGTTGTGGAGTGGTAACCTCAGGTTTAGTCTTCCTTGTTTCCTTAGAAGCTAAACTATAAACTCAATGAGACACAAAATAAGAAGGAACCACTGAGGAGCACTTCTGGACCTAGTCGGAGGTATGAGCAGGGCCACTGGAATTATGTGACTGTTTGGCTGCACCAATTTTTACATAATTAAATATTCTCCGCATTTGCCAAATATTCCATCATCTGCTGCCTAATCTGCAGATTTGAACAAAAAAAGCCTTGTTTCTAGCTCAAATGGCTCAAATGTCCCAAAATAGGAAGGGTCATGTGTTACAGCTTGGTGGAAGGCCCTTTGCAAGGATGGAATGTTCACGTGCTGCAAAATGTGGGTGTTAAACTGGTACTAATGGTGCACAAACGTCTCTTCTTTCTGTGCCTCTCTATCTGCATTTCTCTTGCTTCTTTCTGCACCTTTCTTCCTCTTTCTGCACCTCATGGTCTTCTTTCCGCACTTCACCTGCCTCTCTGTACTTCTCTTGCCCCTTTCTGCACCCCACTTGCCTCTTTCAGCACCTGCGTTGCTTTTTTCTGCATATCTCTTGCCTCTTTTGTGCACCTCTCTTGCCTCTTTCTGTACCTCTCTTTCCTCTTTCTGTACCCCACTTGCCCCTTTTTGCACTTCTCCCGCTTCTTTCTACACCTCTCTTGCCTCTTTCTGCATCTCTTGCCTCTTTGTGCATTTCTCTTGACTGCTTCTGCAATTACCTTGCCTCTTTCTCTACCTCTCTTGCCACTTTCTGTACTTCTCTTGCCTCTTTCTGTACTTCTTGAGCTTGTTGCTGTACCTCTTTTGCCCCTTTCTGCACCTCAAGGCCTCTTTCTGTACTTCTCTTGCCTCTTTCTACACTTACCTTGCCTCTTTCTATACCTATCTATACCTATCTCACTCTCTTCTTGCTGCACCTCTCTTGCCTCTTTCTGCTCCTTGCTTGCTTCTTTCTGGATCTCTCTTGCCTCTTTCAGAACCTCCATTGCCTCTTTCTGCAACTCGGCTGCTTCTTTCTGCACCTCTCTTGCCTGTACCCTTCTTGTCTCTTTCATCACCTCTGTTGCTTCTTTCTGCGCATCTCTTCCTTCTTTCTGGACACCTCTTGCCTCTTTCTGTACCTCACTTTCCTCTTTCTGCACTTCTCTTGCTTTTTCTACACCTCTCTTGCCTCTTTCTGCTCCTCTTTGTGCACCACTCTTACCTTTTTCTGCACACCTCTTGCCTCTTTC
The DNA here is from genome assembly GCF_964204655.1 of Triturus cristatus. NCBI lineage: Eukaryota > Metazoa > Chordata > Amphibia > Caudata > Salamandridae > Triturus > Triturus cristatus. The sequence continues at coordinate 505,841,503 of NC_140590.1, read as the reverse complement.
TGCACCTCTGTTGATTCTTTCTGCACTGCTCTTTCTTCTATCTGCACCTCTTTTGCAAAGTTCTGTATCCCTCTTGCCTCTTCCTGCACCCCTGTTTCCTCTTTCTGTACCTTTTCTGCCTGTTTCTGCAGCTCTCTTGCCTCTTTCTGCACCTCTGTTGCTTCTTTCTGCACTTCTCTTGCCTCTTTCTGCAGCCCTCTTGCCTCTTTCAGCACCTCCGTTGCTTCTTTCTGCGCTTCTTGCTTCTTTATATACCCCTCTTGCCTCCTTCTGTACCCCTCTAGCCTCTTTTTGCACCTCTCCTTCCTCTTTCTGCATCTCTCTTGCCTTTTTCTACAGTTCTCTTGCCTCTTTCTGCACCCCTTTTGCCTCTTTCTGCACTTCTCTTGCCTCTTTCTGTACCCCTCTTGCCTCTTTATGCACCTCTGTTGGATCTTTCGGCACTGCTCTTGCTTCTTTCTGCTCCTCTTTTGCAAATGTATGTATCCCTTTTGCCTCTTTCTGCACCCCTGTTCCCTCTTTCTACACCTTTCTTGCCCGTTTCTGCACCTCTATTGCCTCTTTCAGCACCTCTGTTGCTTCTTTCTTCACTTCTCTTGAATTATTCTGCACTGTTCTTGCTTCTTTCTGCACCTCTGTTGCAAGTTTATGCATCCTCTTGCCTCTTTCATTATCCCTCTTCCATCTTTCTTAACTCTCTTGCATCTGTCTGCACATCTGTTCCATCTTTATGCACCGTTTTTGCCTGTTTCTGCAACTCTCTTGTTTCTTTCTGCAGTTTGTTTGCCTCCTTCTGCACCTCTGTTGCTTCTTTCTGTACTTGTCTTGCCTTTTTCTGCAACCCTCTAGCCTCTTTCTGCACCCCTGTTGCTTCTTTCTGCACTTCTCTTGCTTCTTTCTGTACTTCTCTTGCTTCTTTATGTACCTATCTTGCATCTTTTTGCACCCCTCCTTCCTCTTTCTGTACCTCTCTTGCCTCTTTCTGTACCTCTGTTGCTTCTTTCTGCACTTCATTTGCCTCTTTTTGACCTCTCTTGCTTCTTTCGGCACCCCTGTTGTCTCTTTCTGCACTCGCCTTCCCTCTTTCTGCACCTTTCTCTTTATGGACTGCTCTTGCTTCTTTCTGCACCTCTCTTGCCTCTTTCTGCACCTCGTGTGCCCCTTTCTGCCCTTCCCTTGCTTTTTCCACACCTCTCTTGCCTCTTGCTGCTCCTCTCTTGCCTCTTTCTGTACCTCACTTGCCTCTTTCTGTACCTCACTTTCTTCCTTCTGCACCTCTCTTGCCTCTTTCTGCACTTCTCTTGCCTCTTTCGGCACTTCTGGAGCCTCTTTCTGTACCTCTCTTGCCTCTTTCTGCTCTTCAAGTGCCTCTTTCTGCACTTCTCTTCCATTTTTCTAAACTTATCTTGCCTCTTTCTATACCTCTCTTGCCTCTTTCTGCACCTCACTTGCCACTTTCTGTACCTCTATTGCCTCTTTCTGCACCTCACTTGTTTCTTTTGGCACCCGTCTTGCCTCTTTCTGCACCCCTCTTTTCTCTCTCTGTACCTCTCTTGCCTCTTTCTGTACTTCTGTTCCCTCTTTCTGTACCTTTCCTGCCTGTTTCTGTACCTATCTTGCCTCTTTCTGTACATCTATAGCTTTTTTATGTACTTCTCTTGCTCTATCTGCACCCTTCGCACCTCTTTCAGCACCTCGGTTGCTTGTTTCTGCATTTCTCTTCCCTCGTTCTACACCTCTATTGCCTCTTTCTACAACTCTGTTGCTTCTTTCTGCACTTCTCTTGCCTTTTTCGGCACCCTTCTTGTCTCTTTCAGCACCTCTTTTGCTTCTTTCTGCACTTCTCTTGCCTCTTTCTGCAGCCCTCTTGCCTCTTTCAGCACCTCCGTTGCTTCTTTCTGCGCTTCTTTATATACCCCTCTTGCCTCCTTCTGTACCCCTCTTGCCTCTTTTTGCACCTCTCCTTCCTCTTTCTGCATCTCTCTTGCCTTTTTCTACAGTTCTCTTGCCTCTTTCTGCACCCCTTTTGCTTCTTTCTGCACTTCTCTTGCCTCTTTCTGTACCCCTCTTGCCTCTTTATGCACCTCTGTTGGATCTTTCGGCACTGCTCTTGCTTCTTTCTGCTCCTCTTTTGCAAATGTATGTATCCCTTTTGCCTCTTTCTGCACCCCTGTTCCCTCTTTCTACACCTTTCTTGCCCATTTCTGCACCTCTATTGCCTCTTTCAGCACCTCTGTTGCTTCTTTCTTCACTTCTCTTGAATTATTCTGCACTGTTCTTGCTTCTTTCTGCACCTCTGTTGCAAGTTTATGCATCCTCTTGCCTCTTTCATTATCCCTCTTCCATCTTTCTTAACTCTCTTGCATCTGTCTGCACATCTGTTCCATCTTTCTGCACCGTTTTTGCAACTCTCTTGTTTCTTTCTGCAGTTTGTTTGCCTCCTTCTGCACCTCTGTTGCTTCTTTCTGTACTTGTCTTGCCGTTTTCTGCAACCCTCTAGCCTCTTTCTGCTCCCCTGTTGCTTCTTTCTGCACTTCTCTTGCTTCTTTCTGTACTTCTCTTGCTTCTTTATGTACCCATCTTGCATCTTTTGCACCCCTCCTTCCTCTTTCTGTACCTCTCTTGCCTCTTTCTGTACCTCTGTTGCTTCTTTCTGCACTTCTTTTGCCTCTTTCTGACCTCTCTTGCTTCTTTCGGCACCCCTGTTGTCTCTTTCTGCACTCGCCTTCCCTCTTTCTGCACCTTTCTCTTTATGTACTGCTCTTGCTTCTTTCTGCACCTCTCTTGCCTCTTTCTGCACCTCGTGTGCCCCTTTCTGCCCTTCTCTTGCTTTTTCCACACCTCTCTTGCCTCTTGCTGCTCCTCTCTTGCCTCTTTCTGTACCTCACTTGCCTCTTTCTGTACCTCACTTTCTTCCTTCTGCACCTCTCTTGCCTCTTTCTGCACTTCTCTTGCCTCTTTCTGCACATCTGGAGCCTCTTTCTGTACCTCTCTTGCCTCTTTCTGCTCTTCAAGTGCCTCTTTCTGCACTTCTCTTGCATTTTTCTAAACTTATCTTGCCTCTTTCTATACCTCTCTTGCCTCTTTCTGCACCTCACTTGCCACTTTCTGTACCTCTATTGCCTCTTTCTGCACCTCACTTGTTTCTTTTGGCACCCCTCTTGCCTCTTTCTGCACCCCTCTTTTCTCTCTCTGTACCTCTCTTGCCTCTTTCTGTACTTCTGTTCCCTCTTTCTGTACCTTTCCTGCCTGTTTCTGTACCTATCTTGCCTCTTTCTGTACATCTATAGCTTTTTTATGTACTTCTCTTGCTCTATCTGCACCCTTCGCACCTCTTTCAGCACCTCGGTTGCTTGTTTCTGCATTTCTCTTCCCTCGTTCTACACCTCTATTGCCTCTTTCTACAACTCTGTTGCTTCTTTCTGCACTTCTCTTGCCTTTTTCGGCACCCTTCTTGTCTCTTTCAGCACCTCTTTTGCTTCTTTCTGCACTTCTCCTGCCTTTTTCTGCACCTCTCTTGACTCTTTCTCAACCTCACTTGCCTCTTTCTACAATTCTCTTGCTTCTTTCCACACCTCTGTTTCTTCTTTAAGCAATTCTTTTACCTCTATCTGCAATTCTCTTGCTTGTTTCCATACCTCTCTTGTGTCTTTCTGTACCTCTTGTTGCCTCTTTCTGTACCTCACTTGCTTCTTTCGGCATCCCTCTTGCCTCTTTCTGCACCCCTCCTTTCTCTCTCTGCACGTCTCTTGCCTCTTTCTGCACTCCTTTTCCTTCTTTCTGTACCTTTCCTGGTTGTTTCTGCACCGCTTTTGCCTCTTTCTGTACATCTATAGCTTTTTTATGTACTTCGCTTGCTCTATCTGCACCCTTCGTACCTCTTTCAGCACCTCTGTTGCTTCTTTCTGTACTTCTCTTGCTTCTTTCTGCACCTCTCTTGCCTCTTTCTGCACCTCACTTTCCTCTTTCTGCACTTCTCTTGCTTTTTCTACACCTCTCTTGCCTCTTTCTGCTGCTCTCTTGCCTCTATGTGCATTTCTCTTGCCCATTTCTGCAGTTCCATTGCTTCTTTCTGTACCTTTCTTGCCTCTTTTTGCACCTCACTTGCCTCTTTCTGCACCTCACTTTCTTCCTTCTGCTCCTCTCTTGCCTCTTTCTGCACTTCTCTAGCCTCTTTCTGCACTTCTGGAGCCTCTTTCCGTACCTTTCTTGCCTCTTTCTGCTCTTCAAGTGCCTCTTTCTGCACTTCTCTTGCATCTTTCTAAACATATCTTGCCTCTTTCTATACCTCACTTGACACTTTCTGCACCTCTCTTGCCTCTTTCTGCTCCTCACTTGCTTCTTTCTGCATTTCTCTTGCCTCGTTCTACACCTCTATTGCCTCTTTCTACAACTCCGTTGCTTCTTTCTGCACTTATCTTGCCTTTGTCTGCACCCTTCTTGTCTCTTTCAGCACCTCTGTTGCTTCTTTCTGCACTTCTCTTCCTTCTTTCTGCATCCCTCTTGCCTCTTTTGGTACCATTCTTGCCTCTTTGTGCACCTCTCCTACCTCTTTCTGCACCCCTCTTGGCTCTTTCTGCACCTCTGTTGGTTCTTTCTGAACTACTCTTGCTTCTTTCAGCTCCTCTTTGTGAGACGTTGGCCTGATATATGCTGTCGATTAGTTATAGAAGGCACCTTGTATCAGTCCAAACAACCCCTTCTTTGTTATAGGTTAAAGACAACCTTTATTGAAAGCTATCCTAGTGGTAGCTATGGAGAGCAGCCTTCAGGCTAAGTCTTGAAGGAATGTAAAGCAGCTTGTTTTACCAGTCTATAATCTCTTGAGTCACTAAATGAAAGATATCCACACCAGGTATATATATAAAATATATGTATTTATTACTAAACACACCCTCCTAGTCTCTTTATGAGACTAGAGGTCAAAACACATAAGTTACACTTCAATAATTACAGTAAAATAGCACAAATACATGACAGGCCCTAGGGGCGAGCAAAACCATATACTAAAATAGTGGTATAAGAACCACAACTTAACTAGACACAAGGCCTAGAGCCTGTAGAATCGCTGGGACCCCAAGGAACCACCCAAGGTAGTGACACAGGGGACCCACGAGGGCCGTGTGCAGTGTGTGAACACAGCCGCAAGCTCCTGTTAGCTTCTATGGGGAAAGTCGTGGTTAGATTTTTAAAGATTAGGGACACTTAGAAATGAGTCAGGACCAAACCCTTTTGGACTTAGGAAGTTCTAGGGCTAGCACCCACGGGAGCACCGGAGTACTCGTGTTACCTCACCCAGGGAAGCGGGGTGCATAGGTGTCTTTTGGTGTCGGGTCGGGTCGCGTCGTCTATTTCAATGGGAGCTGGCGAAGAAGTGCTGCTGCCGTGAAGATGCGAAGTGTCCGAAGAGATCCATGCCTGGATCGAAGATGAGAAGAAACTGAAAGCAGAGGGGACAGAGTCTGGGTCACTAGCCAATGACCAGGAAGGTGATGAGCAGATGCCCACCGATGTTGGGTGATTTCAGGTGAAAGAGGTGAAGCTTGACTCTTCAGCCAAGAGGACCAGGAGGCATCGAGGATAACCAGGAGCTGGATTCGAGCTGTCCCACAAAGGATGCTGAGTGCTGTAGTGTCGGTGCCCAGATTGGACACAACAAGCCTTGGCAACAGCAACCCACACAGAAACGAGAAAAATGCTTTGGTGCAGAACAGCAAGGTCTGTGGGACTCACCACTTGGTAGGGAGTCAGGGCACATCTGGAGCAGCCAGGGAAGCCCAAGGAAATACAAAGTTACCCCCTCAGTGACCCACTAGTCAACAGACCATGGATCGTGAAGGGACCTCAAGATGAGACACAAAATGGCGGCCCACGGGTCACTCGGAATGACCAGGCCAACAACCTTCACTGGATTCAGTGCTCGAGGTGTGGGCTACAAGTTAGCCTAAGCATTTTGATTCATGACTTCAAGAGACGTCAAAAAAGTGCACAGTGGCCAGGAGTTCCAGTTCCACGATACTCACAAGGGCTGCGGGTCTTAGCTTTGCTGGGGACTCGGGTCAGCCTCTGAGATGTCTGGAAATCCTCTTCCTTGGCTGCAAATACTTTGGAGTCCGGCAGGATCTTCAGAAATGCAGACTGGCAAATTGCTTCATTGGTGCCTGCTAAGCAGGGGAGTCACTCCTTGACCCCAAGGGATATTTCTTCAGTCCTCTGGTCTTGAGCAGAGCATTGAACGTCCAGCTTCAGAGTTTTGTCCAGGGTAATCTAAAGTCCTAAGGACTGGGGTCCCATACTTATACTAAGGTAGGGGGTTGGACATACTGTGGGGACCCACCTATGGGAGGATTTGGAAAGAGGGGTGGCTACACCCATTTCCTTTGTCCATTTTCATACCAGAGCAGGGGCTAGAAGTCCCTGAACTGGTTTGAGCTGGACTATGCACAGGGACACCATACGTGCCTCCAGTGCAGGACTTCAAAGCACTCTGAGAGTGCTCCCACCCAGCCCCAATACACATAAGCCTGTCTGGGAGGTGGTTACACCTCCCTGTGACAGGAAACCTATTGTCCAGGTGTCCCCTGCCAGAGTTTCGGTCAGCAGCAGGAGATCAGACCCGTGTATGTGGCCGCAGCATCCATTTTGTGATGCCAGGGCTCTATTAAGTTTCTACCGGGTATACCAGTGCTTTCATGTCTCTCCCTCTAGAAGGGTGGGATCATACTCCCACACCACTGGTGTGGGAATATGATTCCAAGGTGTTTGACACCAAACACGACATGTTTCCGTGCAGCCAGTCCAAAGTTAGCATTTACCGTTTGGTTATAATGCACTTAAGAGTATTTGGTAAGGCTGCACTACTGACAACCCCGGAGAAGGGATTCCAAAGGCTGCAGAGGGGCTCAGCTCATGCCTGGGCACCCCCTCACATATAACCAAGCACCCTGCCTTCAGGATTGATAAGGCCTGCCATATGGGTGACTGATAGGTTTGTATGTGCAGTATATGGCGAGATATAGTGAACCTATATCTCAGTAAGGGGTGCATGCACCACCTTACTCAGGGTGCAGTAGCAGACCTGTGGTGTCATTTTGGGTGGCTTTCCAGGGGTGGCATAATACATGCTTCAACCCCTGGTAGGCCTCTGTGGTACCTATGCCCTGGGTACATAGTATACCATATACAAGGGACTTATAAGGGCACCTCAGATCCAATCTGAACTGTATCTAAAGTACATGGAATCATTTTAGAGAGGAAGTGGATAGGCTGGGGCCCTGAATAGCAGGGTCCCAGCCAGACTAAAGTTGAAAAATAGTGAAACATCAGCAAAAGGTGGGGGTAAACATGTGAAGCAGATCCTACTCTCCTACACTCTTCTGCAAATTTCTGTATCCCTTTTGCCTCTTTCTGCACTGCTGTTTCCTCTTTCTGCACCTTTCCTGCCTCTTTATGGACTTCTTGAGCCTCTTTATGTACCTCTCTTGCCTCTTTCTGCACCTCACTTGCCACTTGCTATACCTCTCTTGCCTCTTTCTGCTCCTCACTTGCTTCTTTTTGCATCTCTCTTGCCTCTTTCTGCACCTGTATTGCCTCTTTCTGCACCTCTATTGCTTCTTTCTGCACTTCTCTTGCCTTTTTCTGCACCCTTCTTGTCTCTTTCAGCACCTCTGTTGCATCTTTCTGCACTTCTCTTCCTCTTTCTGCACCCCTCTTGCCTGCTTCGGTACCCTTCTTTTGTCTTTGTGCACCTCTCCTACCTCTTTCTGCACCCCTCTTGCCTCATCCTGCACCTCTATTTTTTCTTTCAGCACTGCTCTTGCTTCTATCTGTACCTCTTTTGCAAATTGCTGTATCCCTCTTGCCTCTTTCTGCACCCCTTTCTTCTTTCTGCACATTTCCTGCCTGTTCCTGCACCTCTCTTGCCTTTCTGTACCTCTGTATCTTCTTTCTGCACTTCTCTTGCTTCTTTCTGCACTTCTCTTGCTTTTTTATGTACCCCTCTTGCCTTTATGTGCCCATCTCCTTCCTCTTCCTGCACCTCTCTTGCCTTTTTCTGCAGTTCTCGTGTCTCTTTCTGCACCTCTTTTGCTTCTTTCTGTACTTCTCTTACCTCTTTCTGTATCCCTCTTGCTTCTTTTTGCACCACTGTTGGTTCTTTCTGCACTGCTTTTGCTTCTTTCTGCACCTTTTATGCAAATGTATGTATCCCTCTTGCCCTATTCTGCACCCCTATTCCCTCTTTCTGCACCTTTCCTGCCAGTTTATGCACCACTCCTGCGTCTTTCAGCAGCTCTCTTGCTTCTTTATGAACCCCTCTTTCCTCTTTCTGTACCCCTCTTGCTTCTTTGAGCTCCTCTCCTTCCTCTTTCTGCAACACCCCTGCCATTTTCTGCTGTTCTCTTGCCTCCTTCTGCACCTCTGTTGCTTCTTTCTGCTCTTGTCTTGCCTCTTTCTGCACCCCTCTTCCCTCTTTCTGCACACCTTTTGCTTCTTTCTGCACTTCTCTTGCTTCCTTCTGTACCAGTCTTGCTTCTTTCTGCACCCATCTTGCCTCTTTTTTCTCCCCCACTCCCTCTTTCTGCAACTCTCTTGCCTTTTTCTGTACCCCTGTTGCCTCTTTCTGCACTTCTTTTGCTTCTTTTTGCACCTCTCTTGCTTCTTTCAGCACCCCTGTTGTCTCTTTCTGTGCTCGTCTTCCCTCTATCTGCACCTCTCTTGCTTCATTCTGTACTTCTCTTGCTTCTTTCTGCACCTCTCTTGCCTCTTTCTGCACCTCACTTGCCTCTTTCTGTACTTCTCTTGCTTCTTTTTACACTTCTCTTGCCTCTTTATGCTCCTCTCTTGCCTCTTTGTGCATTTCTCTTGCATGTATTAGCAGTTCCCTTGCCTCTATCTGTACCTCTCTTGCCTCTTTCTGTACCTCACTTGCCTCTGTCTGCACTTCTCGAGCCTTTCTGTACCTCTCCAGCCTATTTCGGCACTTCTCTTGCCTCTTTTTACACTTATCTTATCTCTTTCTAAACCTCTCTTGCCTCTTTCTGCACCTCACTTGCCACTTTCTGCACCTCTCTTGCCTCTTTTTTCTCCTCACTTGCTTCTTTCTGCATCTCTCTTGCCTCTTTCTGCATCTCTATTGCCTCTTACTGTAACTCTGTTGCTTCTTTCTGCACTTCTCTTGCCTTTTTCTGCACCCATATTGTTTCTTTCAGCACCTCTGTTGCTTCTTTATGCACTTCTCTTCCTTCTTTCTGTACCCCTCTTGCCTCTTTTGGTACCCTTCTTGCCTCTTTGTGCACCTCTCCTCCCTCTTTCTGCACCCCTCGTGCCTCTTATTGCACCTCTGTTGGTTCTTTCTGCACTGCTCTTGCTTCTATCTGCACCTCTTTTGCAAATTTCTGTATCCCTCATGCCTCTTTCTGCACCTCTCTTCCTTATTTCTCTACTTCTCTTGCTTCATTCACACTTCTCTTGCTTCTTTCTCCACTGCTCTTGCTTCTTTCTGCACCTCTCTTGTAAATTTCAGTACCCCACTTACCTCTTTCTGTACCCATGTTCCTTCTTTCTGTACCTTTCTGCCTGTTTTTTCATCTGTTGCTTCTTTCTGCACTTCTCTCTCCTTTTTCTGCATCCCTCTTGCCTCTTAAACACCTCTGTTACTTCTTTCTGGACTTCTTTTGCTTCTTTCTGCACCTCTTTTGCCTCTTTCTGTACCCCTTTTGCCTCTATGTGCACCTCTTTTGCTTCTTTCTGCACCCTTCTCGCATCTTTCTGCACCTCTGTTGCTTCTTTCTGCACTTATTTTTCCTCTTTTTGTACCTATCCTGCTTACTTCTGCACCCCTGTTGTCTCTTTCTGCACCCCTGTTGTCTCTTTCTGTACTCATCTTCCTTCTTTCTGCACCTCTCTTGCTTCTTTCTGTACTTCTCTTGCTTCTGTTTGTACCTCTCTTGCTTCTTTCTGCCCCCTTCTTTCCTTTTTTGCATCCCACTTGCCTCTTTCTGTTGTTCTCTTTGCCTTTTTCTGCAACTCTCTTGCCTTTTTCTCAACCTCACTTGCCTCTTTTTGCAATTCTCTTGCTTCTTTCTACACCTCTGTTTCTTCTTTCAGCAATTCTCTTGCCTCTTTCTGCAATTCTCTTGCTTGTTTCTGCACCTCTCTTGTGTCTTTCTGTACCTATGTTGCCTCTTTCTGCACCTCACTTGATTCTTTTGGTACCCCACTTGCATCTTTCTGCACCCCTCTTTTCTCTCTCTGCACCTCTCTTGCCTCTTTCTGCACTCCTGTTCCCTCTTTCTCTACCTTTCCTGCCTGTTTCTGTACCTCTCTTGCCTCTTTCTGTACATCTATAGCTTTTTTATGTACTTCTCTTGCTCTATCTGCACCCTTCGCGCCTCTTTCAGCACCTCTGTTGCTTCTTTCTGTACTTCTTTTCTTTTTTTCTGCACCCCTCCTGCATCTTTCTGCACATCTTTTGCTTCTTTCTGCACTGCTCTTGCCTCTTTCAGTACCACTCTTGCCTCTTTCTGTACCTCTGTTCGTTCATTCTGCACTGCTCTTGCTTCTATCTGCACCTCTGTTGCTAATGTATGCATCCCTCTTGCCTCTTTCAGCATCCCTCTTCCATCTTTCTGCAACTCTCTTGACTCTGTCTGCACAACTGTTTCATCTTTCTGTGCCCTTTTTAACTGTTTCTTCAAATCTCTTTCTGCAGTTCTTTTGCCTCCATCTGCATCTCTGTTGCTTCTTTCGGCAATTGTCTTGTCTTTCTCTGCACCCCTCTTGCCTCTTTCTGCACCCCTGTTGCTTCTTTCTGCACTTCTCTGGCTTCTTTCTGTACCTGTCTTGCTTCTTTTTGCATCTATCTTGCTTCTTTTTGCACCCCTCCTCCCTCTTTCTGTACCTCTGTTGCTTCTTTCTGCCCCACTGCTGTCTCTTTCTGCACTTGTCTTCATTTCGCACCTCTCTTGCTTCTTTATGCACCCTTCTTCCCTTTCTGCATGCCTCTTGCCTATTTCTGCAGTTCTCTTGCCATTTTCTGCACCTCTCTTGTCTCTTTCTGTACCTCACTTGCCTCTCTCTGCACTTTTCATGCTTCCTTCTACAGCTCTGTGGCTTCTTTCCACAATTCTCTTGCCTCTTTCTGCACTTCTCTTGCTTGTTTCTGCACCTCCCTATCATCTTTCCGTACCTCTGTTGCCTCTTTCTGCCCCTCTCTTGCCTCTTTCTGTACCCCTGTTCCCTCTTTCTTCACCTTTCCTGCCTGTTTCTGCACCTTTCTTGCCTCTTTCTGTGCCTCTGTTGTTTCTTTCTGCACTTCTCTTGCCTCTTTCTGTACCCTTTGCGCCTCTTTCACCACCTCTGTTGCTTCTTTCTGTACTTCTCTTCCTTATTTCTGCACCCCTTCTGCGTCTTTATGTACCCCTCTTGCCTTTTTGTACACTTCTGTTAGTTCTTTCTGCACTGCTTTTGCTTCTTTCTGCACCTCCTTTGCAAATGTCTGCGTCCCTCATGCTTCTTTCTGCACCCTCTTCCCTATTTCTCTACCTTCCTTGCTTCTTTCTGCACTTCTCTTGCTTCATTCTCCACTGCTCTTGCTTCTTTCTCTCTTGCAAATTTCAGTATCCCACTTACCTCTTTCTGTACCTCTGTTCCTTCTTTCTGTACCTTTCTTGCCTGTTTTTGCACCTCTCTTGCCTCTTTCGGCACATCTGTTGCTTCTTTCTGCAATTCTCTTGCCTCTTTCTGAATCCCTCTTGCCTCTTTAAACACCTCTGTTGCTTCTTTCTGGACTTCTTTTGCTTCTTTCTGCACCCCTTTTGCCTCGTTCTGTACCCCTTTTGCCTCTTTGTGCACCTCTTTTCCTTCTTTCTGCACTTCTCTCTCCTATTTCCCTACCCCTCTTGCCTCTTTTTGCACCTCTGCTGCTTCTTTCTGCACTGCTCTTGCTTCTTTCTGCACCTCTTTTGTACATTTTTGCATCCCTCATGCCTCTTTCTGTACCCCTCTTCCCTATTTCTCTACCTCCCTTGCTTCTCTCTGCACTTCTCTTGCTTCTTTCTCCACTGCTCTTGCTTCTTTCTGCACTTCTCTTGCAAATTTCAGTATCCCACTTACCTCTTTCTACACCTCTGTTCCTTCTTTCTGTCCCTTTCTTGCCTGTTTTTGCACCTCTCTTGCCTCTTTCGGCACATCTGTTGCTTCTTTCTGCACTTGCTTGCCTCTTTCTGAATCCCTCTTGCCTCTTTAACCCCTTCGATGCTCATGACGGAACGGTTCCGTCATGAGCATCGGTTGAGCTGTGCTCATGACGGAACCGTTCCGTCATGACCACGCCCGCGCTAGAACCCTTCAGCACCGCGGGGGAATCCGCGCAGCGCTGAAGGGGTTAACCACCTCTGTTGGTTCTTTCTGGGCTTCTTTTGTTTCTTTCTGCACCCCCTTTGCCTCTTTCTGTACCCCTTCTGCCTCTTCGTGCACCTCTTGCTTCTTTCTGCACTTCTCTCTCCTCTTTCTGCACCCCTCTAGTATCTTTCTGTACTTCTGTTGCTTCTTTCTGCACTACTTTTTCCTCTATTTGCACCTTTCCTGCCTCTTTCTGCACCCCTGTTGCTTCTTTCTGGACTTCTCTTGCGTCTTTCTGTACCTCTCTTGCTTCTTTCTGTAACCTTCTTCCCTTTTTTGCATCCCTCTTGCCTCTTTCTGCTGTTCTCTTGCCATTTTCTCTCCTCCCTTGCCTCTTTCAGCACCTCACTTGCCTCTTTCTGCAATTCTCTAGCTTCTTTCCCCACCTCTGTTTCTTCTTTCAGCAATTCTCTTGCCTCTTTCTGCAATTCTCTTGCTTGTTTCTGTGCCTCTCTTGTGCCTTTCTGCACCTCTGTTGCCTCGTTCTGCACCTCACTTTCTTCTTTCTGTACCTCTCTTGCCTCTTTGTGCACCTCCCTTACCTATTTCTATACCTCTCTTGCCTCTTTTTACACTTCTGTTGGTTCTTTCTTCAGTGCTGTTGCCTCTTTCTCTACCCCACTTGACTCTTTCTGCACTTCTCTTGCTTCTTTCTGTGCTTTCTTCCTCTTTTTGCACATGTCCTACCTATTTTGGCATAGTTAGAAATTAACTTTTTAAAAACTTTGAAATTCACTGAAAAAACCGTAGGTTTAAGGGACGGTAAAGTTAAAAATTAGCATTTGAAAAACCTTACAAATTCACGGAAAAAAACCACAGGTTTCAGGGACGTTATAGTTAGTTTGACATTTCACTCGTACAAAATCCGGGAGAAATTTGGCCGTTATAGTTATCTGAGCTAACTATAACTCGCGCCCCCGTAATCCGCTGCTGATGACGTCACAAATTACATAATTCATGACATGGTCAGTGACATCACTGATGATATCACTGGTGACATCTCAAATTATATATATATATATATATATATAAACACAACCACCCAACTTCAACAGGAACGCCCATGAAGAAGGCACAGACTTCAGGTTTATGGCTTCTTTTATTTTATCAAGTCACCCACAACCCTGAGACACAAGAGACGCATTTCGGCTTCTGTGAAGCCTTTCTCAATCACTATATATATATATATATATGTTACACCAGAGTTCCCACGAGTCGCTCCACAGTCGACCAAATGGGACACGGACACCAGGTTAGTGCGTAGTTTACTTTTCCTTTATTTTAAAAGCTGACGCTTTGGCATGGTGGATGGCGCGTTTCGCCCAACAAGTGGGCTTGTTCACATGACAAGACTCTCGTCTACCTCTGTTTTCAATACTCTCTTCCACACATTGAGTCACGTGATTTCAGTGAAACAGAAAGAAATACTCAATATATTTGTTTTCATTTTAACAGTCAGTGCATTTCTGTTAATAAATATTTAGCAGCGAAAAAATTGTTTTATCAGTCCTGGATCAATCCAAATTACAAAGTGCAAAGTGCATGATTAGAAGTCATTAAATAAACAATATTGGTTTAAATACCCATTTTTTTAATGTGCAAATAGCAGAAATATAAATATTAGATACAAAAACATGGAAATTAGCATGTCTTTGTTGCCAACATCACATTTTGTCAAATAACTGTACGTACATATATAACTATTGCTGCCCCAGGGAATGCTTCAAATTAAATATGGTATTAATATTACACAAAATATTCTTTGCAAAAACGACTCTATTGTCAGGATTGCTGTCTTGTTTGTGGTGGCATACCTAACTATGGCATCTGGTTGAGCTTCCCTTGTAGATTGCTTATGACCCCCTTTTTAAGTTCATCATGGACACTTTGCTTCAATAGCTGCTAATCTATGTGGTGGCACCGCATGAGAATATATAAAGTGCTTCAAACTGCATTTTAAAGTGTATATGTGCATCAAAACAAAAAATATTCATAGTTAAATTAGTTACGACTGTGAAAATAAAAAATAAAAAATTCTTTAAAATTCAAATTTTACGAGTATTAGGAAGTTCTTTGCTGATGGTATCATGTGCTGCCGTACACTAGATTACTAATGGATTACATACCTTAATAACTACGACTTTCCTGATTTAAGTGAGGGTGTGGGTTTCTTATCACTGCGAGTAGCCTTGTATAAACTTCTATATTCTGACTGGAGTAGCTATGACAAAATATTTAAGATCTTCTAATTTGTTTCTGTGTACTGCCTTAAAATGTCTGGCCACTGGGTATGTCATGTCCGAGTTGACTATTGCCCTTAGGTGCTCCAAAATAATTATGTATACCTGAAGCTTTGTGCTGCCTACGTATTGCAATCCGTAAGTGCAGCTCAACACGTAGACAGCAAATTCAGTACGGCAGTTATATCTGGCATTGATTTTATTTAAAGTTGTGTATTGTGAGGTATTTGCTCCAAATTTACATGCTCTGCATGTGTTACACTTAATAAAACCATTACGTGGTGCCAGCCACATTGAACTGGGCTGAATAACATTAGTTGCCAACTCTGGACTGGATTTGACTAAGACATTGTACATAGATTTTGATTTTCTAAAAGTCAAAGCCGGAAGGGTCGGGATTCAATACTGTATCAGTTTGAACTATGGGCCAATGTTTATTCAAGATGGTCCTAATTTTCTTAGGTTGGCTACTGTACATCGTTATAAATCTCATCGAGCTGTTTTCTAGATGCTCATTGGTGAAATTGCCTTTACTCTTTTTGACTGAGGTGTTGGAACAGGTTAACAATTCATCCCTAGATTTGGTCTTGACTTTGGATAGGGCTGTGTTGATGACCTGCTCACTGTAACCTCTGGCTAAGAACCTGAGCTTCCTTTCTTTTATACAGTCATCGAACAGCTGGTCAGTGCTGCAGATTCTGCGCAGCCTTAAATATTCCCCGTATGGGATACTCCTTATCAGATGAGGGGGTGAAAACTCGACGCATGAAGCGTCTTTCTAAGCAATGTGGTCTCAATACCACTTTCTCCAATACATACATGTACATCCAGAAAGTCTATGGATTTGTTGTTGATTTTCTGCAGTAAACTGAAGATTAAGATTGTTAACATTAAGTTTTTGAATAAAATCTCTAACCAAAGCCTCGGGTCCTTTCCATATAAAGAATATATCGTCTGTGAAGCGCAACCATCCTATGATGCGCTCCCTCCCATATATTTCTGTATTCCACCCTGAGAACCTGCTCCTCCCACCAGCCCACGTGTAAACAAGCGAGCGTAGCTGGGGGAGAAGCAGACCCCCATGGCGACTCCTCTGATTTGACGATAAACGTCCTTGTTAAATAGGAAGTAGTTATTATGGAGACATAGCGATATCATTTCTAAAATCATTTTGCCATGTTGATAGAGTTCCATTGGTCTACTTCCTAAAAAGAATTTTACTGTGTTTATACCATCAGTGTGATTAACCCCTTCTGTGCCCATGACGAGCTGGACTCGTCATGGAGCACAGTCGCGCTGAGCCCATGACGAGTCCAGCTTGTCATGGCACCCACCCACCCACGGGGGAAGCGCTGGCGCTCCCCCCGTGAGTGGTCGATCTTTTTCTTTTTTACTGGGAAGGCAGGGGAAGACCTTCCCCTGCCTCCCTCCGCCCCCGCGTCATCAATGACGTCAGCGCGCGAGCCGCGCTGACGTCATTGGAGGTTTCCCCTTTGTTCTCCGAGGCGCAGGAAGCCATTTGCTTCCTGCGTGTCCGAGAGTAAAGGTGAGTTTTGGGGCTGGGGAGGGGGGATTTTTGCTTCGGTGGGTTTGGGTTAGGGTGGGGGCACTATGGAAGGCCCAGGCATGCCATGAGGCTCGGCTTCGTTCATGTGCGCCTGTTGTTGCTTCCCTGTGAAATGGATCCAAAATCGAAAAACGCTCGTCTTTCTAGTTGCTTCCCGGTGAAATGGATCCAAAAATGCCGAGAAATGACCTTCTTTTGAATTTTTCTAATCCAAAGTGCAGCAGCATGTAGAGAAATAGAATTTCTTATATGAGAATTAAATACCTAACTAAATAAAGCAAGACAGAGGGGTTGCAAAGTGGCCAGATTGTTTTTTTTTACATCCAAATACACCAGCATCACTTTACAGAGTTTGCCAGTGAAGTGCTACTTTCGTTTTCTCGTCTTTCTTTGAACAGCATTGTTGTTTCCAGGTTGGGAGAGTGTACCATTCCTGGAGGTACTGCAATACCTGGTTGATGGGTGGATTGGAAAACACAATGTGTACCAAGGCTCTGTGTTTATGGATGTGGTCTTTTTATACCATACTGCTTACGTTTTGTAAGGATGTAAGCAATGGACAGTGAAACGGTTCCCTTCAGGGCCCTTTTAGGCAGCATATTACTCTTATCAAGTGCATAATTTGAATTGAGCCACATCCAAGTGTTTATAGCGGGTACAATTAGTGTATAGCTGAAGGAAGTGCGAGTTTCTCTCAGTGGGCAAGTATGGTGTTCAGTGGGGATGTGGCACTATGGCCAGAGCTGTGGAATTTGGAACTGGGGAACCGTGTTCAGCATTCATGACCAGTCCACCACACCACTGTACTGAGGGAGCACATTCCCATGCTAGACCGTAGAAGGCCCCACTAGACCTTAGAAGGCTTGATGTCTTAGCACAAGCAGGTGTACCCTAGTGGTGTCAATTGTGGGTTAACCTTGAAGACCTGTCCACCACAATCCATACTGAAGTTCATCTCCAGTCTTGCGGGCAGGCCTACGAAGCAGCACACCCTAGAGCAACTGTGATCCAGTCGCTGTGACTCTGTCACTGAGGTCACATGAACCTTGAGCAGGTTAGGGCGATGCGAATGGTGTGACCTCACTGGGTACCTATTTTGGGTGGGTGCGTAGTGTTTGCAAGTATATTATGGTTTGAAAAAAACTGGCTGCCTCCTTCCTGGCCTCCAGCAATTTTCAGAAACAATTAAAATGTCATGATAACTTTGGTGATTAATGTTCTTCCTAGAGAGAGATGGAGTTTTGTGTAGTGGAAGGGTTGACTCCTGGAAAGGTAGCACAGAGGGTTAATGTGCCTGCTGCAAAGAACATGTACCATGCAGATCACAAAGTGCACTGCTTTAATGGGGGGACCATGATGAATGGTCATTAAATGTCAGCTGTAGATGATAGATCCCTGAACAGTGTCGTGTATGTGCATGTTTGCATTGTGCTGAGGGGATTACCAGGTAATTATTCACGCAGCTCTCTGATGGATGTCACATGAGGTAAAATACTGCATTAAATGGCAGACACTCTGAAAACAAGAGCAAACGTTACGTTACATGAGGCAATGGTGGTAATTGTGCATGTATCAAAAGCAAATAAAATACAAGAGGTAGCAAACAATACGTTACAAGAGGAAAAGTGACATGTGTGCAAGTTACAAAAGAGTACAAAGTACAAGTAGAGGTATAAAAGTGCAATACATGGCAGACACTCAAATCACAGGAACACACTGGGAAGGCACTTCTACGGGCGCGGAGAACAGAATTTCCTATAATGTAAAGACTTCCTTCAGACAATAGAGAGGGTGTGAATTAAGTTTGGAAGTGTCTTTGCAGGAGGAGAACTTTGAGGTCTGTTTTGAAGGACTGGGAAGAGGGAGGGGGTGAGCTGAGGCTGAGTTCCAGATTCTCGCCGCATTGCTTGTAAAGGATTGGGCCATTGATCTTTCCTTCTTGAAAGTTGGAGGTACAAGAAATAAATTTTGCGCAGTACGTGATGGTCTAGAGCATTATATGTATATGTGACGATAACGTTTTTTTCTCCTTTTTATTCTAGTTTAAAGCTTTCGATTCCTGTTTCCAGTTTCGACAGTGGTTGTTCTGCAATTTTGTGTAGTTGCATTGTTTTGGTAAGAATTTTTTTTTTGTTGTATTTACTCCAAATGAGTAATATTGTAATGTCTGAATGAATTTTTTTGTAAGTGATGTCATAATGGCGGCATATTTCGTTAGTGGTTTGAGCATGAAATTCTTTGCAATGTGTTTTGCATAGTCTTATGTGTAATTGCTTTTCTCTTTCTTTTTTAGTGGGATATTGTTGATCCATACTGTGTCTGTACAGAGTAGGTGGTGGTGAGTAGTTTAGCTGCCTCTGGCAAGTGAGTGGTATTGTTTTGGAGTATATATGAGTTTTTGATAAAGGTGCTTTTTGTTTATTACTTATTTTACATAGTGTTAGTTGTTGTTGACTTGTTTGACAAGTTACCTTTATTAGTAAGCAATATGGCTAGCCATAGAATGACTGCTCAACAGGTGGTTGGTATGCTTCTTGAATCTTCCTCTGAGCATGATTATGAGACTGACAGTGCGTCTGAGGGAGAGGAGGAAGGGGCAGATTCTGGCAGTGAGTTTTCTCTCAACATGGAATCATCGGATGATGAAGGTACTCTCAGTGCAGATGAAGGTACTCTTGGTGTGGATGAAGCAACTCTCAGTGCGGATGAAGTGCCTGTCTTAGAAGAGGAAACTGCTGTGCCGATGGTGCAAGAGGCATCTGGATTGCAGTCTGAGGCTGCTAGGCTTCCTACTGGAAGTGCTGGACTTTGGGTTGATCCAAACATGGTGCAGCCGGTGTTGCCTGCCTTTAGCGGTGATGCAGTGTAAACAGTGGATTGTGAACACTTTTTGCCTATACAGTTTTTTCAGTTGTTTATGGATGATATATTTTTGGGTGAGATTGTTGAGCAGACAAATTTGTATGCTGAACAGTTTTTGAGGGACAACAGCGACAAACTTAGGCGCCAGTCTAGAGCTACCCGGTGGACTCCCTCATATCTGGAAGAGATTAAGAAGTTTTTGGGTTTGACTTTATTGATGGGTGTGGTAAGGAAGCCAACCTTGGCTTCATATTGGTTTACTAGTCCCTTGTTGGCAACTGCCATATTTCCTGCAGTTATGACTCGTAATCGGTATTTACTTTTGCTACGTATGCTGCATTTTGTTGATAATTCTATGGCGTTGCCACGAGATCACCCTGACTGTGACCGTCTTTTTAAGATTCGGCCCGCTCTTGATCACTTTGTAGATCGATTTTCTGAGATCTATACTCCAGGGAAAGAAATATCTATTGATGAGTCTTTAGTCTTGTTCAAGGGCCGTTTGGTTTTTAGGCAGTACATTCCTTGCAAGAGGGCACGCTATGGAATTAAGCTGTATATGTTGTCTGAGAGTAGGACAGGATATGTTTTTAATTTTCGTGTGTACACTGGTAGAGATTCTACTATTGACCCCCCAGGTTGTCCGTCCACTTTTGGACTTTCAGAGAAAATTGTGTGGGATCTTGCTAGAAGACTGTTTAACAGAGGCCACCATTTGTACCTTGATAACTTCTATACTGCTGTGCAATTATTTAAGGAAATGTATAAAGTGGACACTTTTGCATGTGGCACAATCCGCTCTAACCGTAAAGGTTATCCGAAAGAGCTTGTTTGCAAAAAACTTCAGAGGGGCCAGTGTAGTTCCTTGCGTAGTGATGAACTACTAGCTGTAAAATTTGTGGACAGGAGGGATGTGTACATGCTGACTACCATCCATGATGAGAGTACTTCACCTGTGGCTGTTTGGGGTCAGGTTGCTGAAGTGCGCAAACCTGTGTGCATTCTAGACTACAATAAGCACATGGGTGGTGTTGACAGAGTAGATCAGAGGTTGGAACCTTACTCTGCTATTCGGAAGGCTTATGTTTGGTATAAGAAGTTGGCCATCCATTTCTTCGAATTAGCAAATTTCAATGCTTTTATTGTGTTCAAGGAGTGTTCTCCTGCGTCAAAGATGACATTTCTTCAGTTTCAGCACTCTGTGATAGCTAGCCTTGTTGTTGTGGAACAGGCAAGTGTTCCTAGATTTGGAGTGGTGGAGGATGTGGTTCGATTGAAAGATCGCCACTTTCTTGATTTCATCCCTCCCACACCGGCAAAAGATTTTCCTACTAGGAGATGCAGAGTCTGTTGGCGAAGAGGTGCGCGGAAGGAGATTCGTATGTACTGCCCCGACTGTCCTTCTAAACCTGGGCTGTGTGTCCCTGCTTGTTTTAGAGCGTACCACACGCAAAATAATTTTTGGGAGCATTCATGAGTGGTAAAGTGAACTGCCTGGTCTGTATTCTTTGAAAAATTTGATTCTGTTTCAAGGTTGGCGTTAGTGCAATGTATTTCGTTTCTGATTTTGTGTTTGTAGATTTGTATCTATTTGCGATTTGTTTGTGTTTTTATTTTTGTCTAAAAAAAATCCTAAATGTGTTGGCGGTGTGTGTGGACTGGCACTTGGTTGGCGGTGTGCGTGGAATGGTGCTTGGCTGGCGGTGTGTGAGTAGTGACTTGCTGCTGGTCACTACACACACTGCTAGCTGAGTGCCACTCCACGCAATCCATCAGCTTGTGTAGTTGCTGTGTCAGGAATGTGGGCGTGTGAAAGTGATGGGCCCTTGAATGGCGCTGTGTGCTGGTGTGAGTTTTGTTATGTGATGGGCCCGCGGCTGGCGGTGTGAATGGTTTTGTATGTCTCACACGTATGAAAGGTGTATGAATGGCCTGTAAAGAGGTTGGTGCCTTGTCGTGGCTTTACAGCTCACGAGCTGTAAGTCAATGGTTCAGTTTCTCGCCCTTTGAATTGTTAACAGTGCATTTCATATTTGTGAAATCACTTACTAATACAATTGTATATACTGAACCATCACTCACCCTCGTGCCAAATCCAACCAGTATGTGTGTGTGCTTGAGGATTAGATGGCTGTGCAGTAATATTTGCCTTTCTGAAGCAGGGTGTACCTTGTCCCTTTTTTGAATTTTGTAACGTGTTGTTTTTGTGCCTGGTGATGCGAATGGTCTTGTGTGTATCACGTATGAAAGGTGTGTGAATGGCCTGTAAAGCGGTTGGTGCCTTGCCGTGGCTTTACAGCTCACGAGCTGCGAGTCATTGGTTCAGTTTTTTCTCCATTTAATTATTGACAGTGCATTTCATTTTTGTGAAATCTCTTGTTAATAAAATTTAATATACTGAACCATCACTCGCCCTCGTGCCAAATCCAACCAGTATGTGTGTGTGTTTGAGGAATAGATGGCTGTGTAGGAATCTTTGTCTTTTTAGTTTTCTCTGCCAAGGTGTATGTTCCATGTAAGAATAGCCCACCAACTGTAGATCTTGTCGTAAACCCACGGGAGTTCATGGTGATGTCTCTCTTGTGAATTATAAAAAGTTATTTTATCCACAATGTCCTGCAAACCTAAAAATGTCTGTCACATTTTCCTTGCAATATTGTGCCGAAATTCTCACGCTGTAGAAACAAACAATGTCAAAATGATCTGGTTTTGCAAGGGGGTCAACTGTCTTTTTAGCCCGTGCTCGGTGGCCATCTAGGGAAACCTACCAAACCCATACATTTCTGAAAACTAGACACCCGGGGGCTTCCAGGGAGGTATGGCTTGCGTGGATCCCCCAACGTTTCCTTACCCAGAATCCCCTGCAAACCTCAATTTTAGCTGAAAAAATCACTTTTTTCACACATTTTTGTGTGGGAAAGTTGTGGCATCACCGGGCTCACTCAAATTTCCCACCTCCCAGCGTTCCCCTGGGTCTCCCGGTAAAAATGGTGCCTCACTTGTGTGGGAGGCCCAAGTACCCGCGACAGGCAAGGGCCCAAAACGTAGTGAGGTGACATCCAAATTGCCTATCTCAAAACCACCTGGTTTTGCAAGGGGGGTCACCTGGGTTTTTGGCCCGGTGTTCGGCGGCCATCTAGGGAAACCTACCAAACCCATACATTTCTGAAAACTACACACCAGGGGGCTTCCAGGGAGGTATGGCTTGCGTGGATCCCCCAACGTTTTCTTACCCAGAATCCCCTGCAAACCTCAATTTTAGCTGAAAAAGCACCTTTTTCACACATTTATGTGTGGGAAAGTTGTGGCATCACCGGGCTCACTCAAATTTCCCACCTCCCAGCGTTCCCCTGGGTCTCCCGGTAAAAATGGTGCCTCACTTGTGTGGGAGGCCCAAGTACCCGCGACAGGCAAGGGCCCAAAACATAGTGATGCGACATCAACATTGCCTATCCAAAAAAATGTTTGGGCCCTTGCCTGTCGCGGGGACTTCGGCCTCCCACACAAGTGAGGCACCATTTTTACCGGGAGACCCAGGGGAACGCTGGGTGGTGGGAAATTTGAGTGAGCCCAGTGATGCCACAACTTTCCCACACAAAAACGTGTGAAAAAAGGGATTTTTTCAGCTAAAATTGAGGTTTGCAGGGGTTTCTGGGTAAGGAAACGTTGGGGGATCCACGCAAGCCATACCTCCCTGGAAGCCCCCGGGTGTCTAGTTTTCAGAAATGTATGGGTTTGGTAGGTTTCCCTAGATGGCCGCCGAGCACCGGGCCAAAAACTCAAGTGACCCACCTTGCAAAACCATGTGGTTTTGAGATAGGCAATTTTGATGTTACCTCACTACGTTTTGCGCCGTTTCCTGTCGCGGGCACTAGGCCAACCCACACAAGTTAGGTACCATTTTTCTCGTAAGACTTTGGGGAACGCGGGGTGGGTGGAAATTTGTGGATCCACACAGATCCCGGAACTTTCCACCACAGAAATGCTGGGAAAATGTGTTTTTTTGACAATTATTTAGGTTTGCAAGGGATTCTGGGTAACAGACCCTGGTGGGAGGCAGTCAAGTCACCCCATCCTGGATTCCCCTGGGTGTCTAGTTTTCAAAAATGTATACGTTTGCTAGGTTTCCCAAGGTGGCCGCAGAGCTAGAGTTAAAAAACTACAGCTAGACATTTTGCCAAAAAAGTGTCATTTTTCACTGCGAAATTGAGGTGTGACCACGTTGCGTTTTGCGCCGTTTCCTGTTGCGGGCACTAGGCCGACCCACACAAGTGAGGTACCGTTTTTCTCGTAAGACTTTGGGGAACGCGGGGTGGGTGGAAATTTGTGGATCCACGCAGATTCCGGAACTTTCCACGACAGAAATGTGGGGAAAATGTGTTTTTTTGGACAATTTTTTAGGTTTGCAAGGGATTCTGGGTAACAGACGCTGGTGGGAGGCAGTCAAGTCACCCCATCCTGGATTTCCCTGGGTGTCTAGTTTTCAAAAATGTATAGGTTTGCTAGGTTTCCCAAGGTGCCCGCAGAGCTAGGGTTAAAAAACTACAGCTAGACATTTTGATAAAAAAGGGTCATTTTTCACTGCGAAATTGAGGTGTGACCACGTTGCGTTTTGCGCCATTTCCTGTCGTGGGCACTAGGCCGACCCACACAAGTGAGGTACCGTTTTTCTCATAAGACTTTGGGGAACGCGGGGTGGGTGGAAATTTGTGGATCCACGCAGATTCCGGAACTTTCCACTACAGAAATGTGGGGAAAATGTGTTTTTTTTACAATTTTTTAGGTTTGCAAGGGATTCTGGGTAACAGACCCTGGTGGGAGGCAGTCAAGTCACCCCATCCTGGATTCCCCTGGGTGTCTAGTTTTAAAAAATGTATAGGTTTGCTAGGTTTCCCAAGGTGCCCGCAGAGCTAGGGTTCAAAAGCTACAGCTAGTCATTTTGCCAAAAAAGGGTCATTTTTCACTGCGAAATTGAGGTGTGACCACGTTGCGTTTTGCGCCGTTTCCTGTCGCGGGCACTAGGCCGACCCACACAAGTGAGGTACCGTTTTTCTCGTAAGACTTTGGGGGACGCGGGGTGGGTGGAAATTTGTGGATCAACACAGATTCCGGAACTTTCCACGACAGAAATGTGGGGAAAATGTGTTTGTTTTGACAATTTTTTAGGTTTGCAAGGGATTCTGGGTAACAGACCCTGGTGGGAGGCAGTCAAGTCACCCCATCTTGGATTCCCCTGGGTATCTAGTTTTCAGAAATATATAGGTTTGCTAGGTTTCCCAAGGTGCCCGCAGAGCTAGGGTTCAAAAACTACAGCTAGACATTTTACCAAAAAAGGGTCATTTTTCACTGCGAAATTGAGGTGTGACCACATTGCGTTTTGCGCCGTTTCCTGTTGCGGGCACTAGGCTGACCCACACAAGTGAGGTACTGTTTTTCTCGTAAGACTTTGGGGGACGCGGGGTGGGTGGAAATTTGTGGATCCACGCAGATTCCGGAACTTTTCACGACAGAAATGTGGGGAAAATGTGTTTTTTTGACAATTTTTTAGGTTTGCAAGGGATTCTGGGTAACAGATCCTGGTGGGAGGCAGTCAAGTTACCCCATCCTGAATTCCACTATGTGTCTAGTTTTCAAAAATGTATAGGTTTGCTAGGTTTCCCTACTTGCCCGCAGAGCTAGGGTTAAAAAACTAGAGCTAGGCACTTTGCAAAAAAAGGGTAAATTTTCACTGCGATATTGAGTTGTGACCACGTTGCGTTTTGCGCCGTTTCCTGTCGCGGGCACTATGCTTACCCACACAAGTGAGGTACCATTTTTATCGGGAGACTTAGGGTAATTCAGATTTGTAAAGGAACTGTTATTATCTATTGACTTTCGATGCATTTCTGCCTTCCAAATGAAAGACATTGTGTAAAACATAAGTCATTCTAAAAAATGACTGATAATTCTCATGCTAGTATGAGTATTCCCAATTTCAGAAATGTGCAAATATCTACTGTTTCTAAACTCTATATTTTGTTCCCATTTCAGAAATACATAGGTGTCTTTCATACCGATGTTTCCATGTACACATTTTTACAGAATAATTACTATATACCCGGTACATAATAAAAAAACATTGCAAGTTGCTGCTCAGTTTTTGGCTCTGGGTTCGTCGGGTTCTTGGTGAACCTACAAGTCCTATATATCCCCACAACCAGTAATGTCCAGCGGATGCAACAGTATATTGCTTTCAAAGAGCTGTCATAATTAGAAGAAGTTATAGGTGAAAACGTTGACACAAAAGGCTGTTTTTTTCAACTAATTTTCAATTTATCCTATATTTAACTGTTTGTTTCTATGAAAAAACCTTGATGGATCTACACAAATGACCCCTTGCTGAATTCAGAATTTTGTCTTCTTCTCGAAAATGTATAGCTTTCCAGGATCCATTATTGCTTTTGTACCCATTTCTGCCATTAACTGGAAAGAGGTCAAAAGCACAAAAAATAGCAAAAATAGGCTATGTCCCAGAAAAATGCCAAAACTGTGGAAAAAATGTTGGGTTTCTGACAAAAGTCTGGTATCCCCGAAAAGCTGGGAAAATGGTGATTTCAACCCCACAAACCCTTTTTTGATAACATTTTCAGGGAAAAACCCAGATGCTTTCATTTGCAGCCCGTTTTTCCAATTTTTCCAAAAAAAAACCAAAATTAGCTGTATTTTGGCTCATTTCTGTGACCCCTCCAGGGGAATCCACAAACCCTGAGTACCTTTAGAATCCCCATGATGTTGGAAGAAAAGGACGCAAATTTGGCATGGATACCTAATGTGGTCAAAAAGTTACAAGGGCCTAAGCGCGCACTACCCCAAATAGCCAAAAAAAGGCTTGGCACAGGAGGGGGAAAAGGCCTGGCAGCGAAGGGGTTAATACTAGTATATAAAGCACACACATACCAGTAGAAATTCAGATGACCATGAAATGTTTTTGAGTTTTTCCAGAAAATTAGTGGTGTCTTTAATATATGATGGCAGGGCAACTACCAGCTCCTGCAGATGAAAGTCCACATATTCTGGGATTTTTTCTAAGACTCCTCCTCTAGCGTTAATTATGGGTCTACTGGCATAGTTCTCTTATGTATTTTTGGTATAAAATACATCACAGGGGTTATTGGATACTCAGTTCGCAAGTAGTTAAATTCATCATTAGTGATCAAGTTATCTCGTTTCCATTTGTATAGTTGTTTGAGACACAGGGCATTGAGTGTTGATAGTTGTTTAGCGTTCGATTTAGCATAGCATTGGATATCTGTTAGATATTCTTCCGCCTGCAACAAATAGTCTTCTTTAGGCCACAAGACTATATTACCCCCTTTATCTGATTGCTTGGTAATCACCACATTGTGTTCCCGCCATTTTTTGATTAAGTCCTAATATTTTATTAACTTAAAATTGGTGCCATTTCTCCGCCTCTTAATTGCAAGGCAAAGTTTCTTGATTTCTTCAATAATGATATCTTGATAGATATCTATCGCATCACGCGGCATGATTGGAACAAAGGTTGATTTTGGCTTAAAGGGTGATTGAGTTCTATCAGATACACTAGCGCCCATTTCTGAAATCAACTCTTGCATAGAGCCTGCGGAATCTTCCTGGTTAGTATTAGTCAAATCACCCATGAACAAAAGAGTGGGAATGTCTGAAGTTAAAAGATTGGAAACTGGCTCTCCATTGGCTGAGTCTAGGAATTCTGTACTTTTTTCAAGATATATGTATATATTACCTACTGGCACTTGCCAGTAGGTAGTTATAGTTAGGACCTACTTTCCATGGGAGAAGCATTTTTTGTTTTCTGAATAACTTTGGCGCCGGTTGATCTTCGCGAAATTTTCAAAACTTGTCAGATCAGCTCCTCTCTTGAAAGTTTCGGGGTGATTCGTCAAGCAGGGACCGAGAAACAAGATAAGGGGGCAGGGTTGAAACACCCTGGCCCCCCAGGCCTGCGCAGGGGGTCCCACAAGGACCCCCAGGGCCAATAAAAGCATTTCATGAATGATGTAATATGTGACGTCATGAGCAGTGCATTGCGGGTGCGCGAGTTATAGTTAGGTGAACTAACTATAACGGTGGAATTTCTATGGTTTTGTAAGAGTGAAATGTCCAGCTAACTGATTAGCCAATAACTTTGTTGATGTTTGACGATCTTCGTAAAAGTTTTTAAACTATCGGAGCAGTCACTTCTGCTGCTGTCTTGAAAATTGCGGGGTGATTAGGCAAGCAGGGCTGAGAAAAAGGGGGGGGAACACTTTTTCTACATGTTAATTTCCATAAGAAACTTTGGACACAGCTACAGTCCAAACTGCTGATCGGAAATACACCAAACTTGGCAGAAAGGTAGATCTTGATCCAGAAATCACTCTTTCTGTTAAATGGTGTAAATCAGTTCAGTAGTTTCTGAGAAATTGAAAGATTTCTCAGATAAACAACTGAGGCCACTTTGGTTCCATGAACCCTCCCGATCTTGTTCCTGAGATCTGATTGGCTGCCGACACTTCAAACGAGGAAGTGTTGGCAGCCATCTTGTGCCTCGGTTGAACCTAGTCGCAAGCAAAAACGTTAAAAAAAAAGAAAAGGGGGCAGGGTAGAAAGACCCTGACACCCTATGACTCTTGGGGGGACTCAAAAGGACCTCCCAGGGCTCAAAAAGCATCTTTAAAAAAATATTGTGGCGGGAGTCACGCTAGATTCGGGACTCCCACTGAAAATGATTTTAAAAAACTAAGTGGGGACTCCTGCACGTCATTTAATTTAGGCCCCCAGGTGGGCTAGGTCCCGGGGCAAATACAAATAATGATCAGGGGCCCTGAGCAAGCCCACACATTCCCAGGGTCCACCACCTCCCCGGGGCTAAACACAAAGGAAATGTGAGGGGGCCATATGGCCCTCCCCCGCAGCCCCAGGGAGCGGCACGTCCCCGGGGCTAATAAATTATAGTGTGTGGGGGGCTCCAGCCCCCCACCTACCCCAGGGACCGCCACCCCCCAGGGCAACTGCATACTAAGTTATGCATGGGGGCTGCGCAGCCCCGCAGTGACTCGCTATTAGGAAGAGGCATCCCTTCCTAATAGCGACTCCTGAAGCTATGTATGACTGTTTTGCGACTGCAATTGCAAAACAGTCGCAGTTTACTACCCTTCCCAAAAGGGTGGTAAACCACTCGCAGGGGACCCCTTCCCCTTTGTGAGTGGCTCTAAAAATATTTTTAAGGACAGGCAGTGGTCCCAGGGACCACAGTCTGCCCTTAAAAAACTGAAACTGAAAAGTTTCATTTTTATTTTTTAGATGCATCTCTTTTGGGCTGCATTTTTTTTAAAAAACTGCTTTATTTAAAAGCAGTCGCATACATGGTGGTCTGCTGACCCCAGCAGGCCACCATCCCTGGGAGTGTCAGCCATTCCCAATGGGGCCGGAAATTGCAACAGCCTCATTAATATGCATGAGCCATGCAATTTTTGACCCCATTGGGAATTGCAAACAGTGTCTCAGACACTGTGGTGCATCCCAATTTGCGAATCGCAAATGCGACGCAATTTTCAACTCGCAAATAGGTGGATCATACATTTGGCCCAGAGTTCTTTCTTAAATAGCGAGAAACAGTGGTGTTAACCTGTACTGACAATTCTCTAAATGGCCACGGCACTGCTTGTGGCCTGAATTTGTATTTACTCTGTGGCAAAATAAGAAAATCAGTAACTTGTATAGTTGCTCATTTGCACACATTATTTCTCTGAATAAGCATTGGCAAGGCCTCAGCTCTAAAATACTTTTTTTAAAGAGATTCGAGGGAGTCCCCCCTGTAAAGGCTTCAATCATTAAACCCCCTCCCGTAGTTGACAAGCAAACGGAGGGTAAAACTCCAAATGTCAATCCAGTTCCAGTTCCAAATTCGTCCTCGCCAATAACACTAGCAGCACCAGTTGGCAATAATGCAACTTTGGGGAATACGGAAGAGCCCAATAGTGATATTGGGGAGCTGAATAGGGGAATTAACTATTGTCTAAGGAATAAGCAATTCTTAGCCGATTGTCCTTCGACTAGCCCTAATTCAAATACCCCGCAGATTACCCCTACCAGCACTAAGAAAATTAAGGGTAGAAAGAGAGGCATTGTGACAAAATCATTATCATCAACCTCTTGTTCAAAAAACAAAAATAAGCAGGACAGGGCAGACTACCCCCTCTTAGAGACAAACCTTAAACCTAAAGTTACACCCTCTCTTAGATCTTTCTTTAAAATCCAGACCCAAGAGGAAAAACAACTGAGTAGCCAAAACGCTGTAGTCACCTTGCAAGCCAGTATAGATTACGCTACCCTTGATCAAGATAACGCTTTAGCAGAAACCCACGCTATTGCCAATATGAATTCGGTAGGGAACCGAGCCAATGTCAGGAGCAGCTCGAGTGAGAAAGGAAAAGCGACCATGATTGAATCTAGTTCTGACCTAAGGTCTGCATTAAAGACCAGGGGGGAGATGAGTCCAGTATGTACACCTTCTTGTGCTACAGTTAACGACTTCTCTCAGGTCGATTCATCCGAAGGTATGTCTCTCGATTCCAACATGGTTGACCATCAGACATCAATGGTTCCCTCGAGTAGCCTCCTTGAGACTGTTCTGGCAGAAATGAGAAACAACTTTGCAATTTCAGAGAAGAATCAACTAAAAATTCAAGAGACCTGCGATGCTTTTGATACCAAGTTGAATGCTCTGGGAGAGAGAGTTAAAATAGTGGAAATTACAGTGGAATTTCTGAGCAAGGAGGTAGCATCTTCGCAAAGCGAGATCAGCATTTTGAAATCTAATGAAGCCGCCCTTCGCGATAAGTTGGAGTCACTTGAGAACCAATCCAGAAGGAATAACATAAAAATTCTCAACATTCCAGAGGGCCGTGAGGGTGGAGATATGAAAGGTTTTGTTACAGGTCTACTTAAAGACTATTTCCCTTGGGCAGATCCTATAGTGCTAGCTGAAGATACACAAAGAGCACATTGAGACCCTTTTGGGAAAGACAAACTCAAGAAAAACCTGAGAAAAATCCTTGTTAATTTCAAAACTTACTCTCTCAAAGAAAGAATACTGGGCGAGGCTTTAAAACAGGGGGTCTACAATAAAGACGACTGGTCCTTTAGAATCAGATCTGATGTCACCAAGGCCACTCAAGACAGACAATGGCAACTCAGACAATTTATGTCTGAACTAAAATCTCTTGGGGCAACGGTGCAGATGAAATTCCCTGCCTCCTTAAAGATCATGTGGAGAAACAAAATGCACAATATTAGAGATCCAAGAGAGGTCGAACGATTACTGACACAAATAAAGGAACAACAATAAGAAAATAAGTAATGGACTGGTAGGTAAACAGCTCAAAACGGGCAAATTAATTTGCCAAATGGAATCAAGGGAGGCTTCCTCGGGGTGGGTCTCTAGAGACACTGCAATTCAAACAAGTAAAATAGTGCACAAGAAGGGTGGGGAGCAAACTAGGGAAAAAAATAAAAAAATGTCCTCATAATACGATTAGGAAGGTGGAAGGGGATCTAAAGGCAACAAAAATGTATCCCAACACGAAGGAAAAAGCAGTATCTCATGGATGATTTTTTAACTGTAAAAATTTTATCCTGGAATGTCAATGGCCTTAGAAGTAAAAATCGAAGGAGGGTGATATTAGAATATTTGTATCTGTCCGAGTATAACATTCTGATTCTTCAAGAGACTCATTTACTGAAGGAAGAATGGGCAGACATTTAAAAAAATCTCAGATGGATAGATTCATATGTTTGTACGGACCAGAAATGCAATACTAAGGGAGTCATTATTCTATTTAAAACAGCCGCCAAAGCATCTGTTACAGCGAGTACAGTTGACAAGCAAGGGAGATGGGCTGTAGCTAATATAAAATTACAAGGCAACGCGTTTACAATAGTTGGGTACTGAGGAAATATGAATTTTGTGATCAGTTATGTCCCCTATCGTAGACCCCAACGGCTCCATGTACATGCTATACGTACATGTATGTTCCCTCCTGCTCCAGTTTTGAAGACGCAAATATATGTGCGTCCACCGTCAACATGTCCTCTTTCAGATCCGCCATGAATGGGTCAGATATTTCTTTCCTAAGTATGAAAGGCCACCGATTTTATGTGGTTCACTTTCCACATTTTACAGATTCAGGCGAGTAGGCCCGAATTCTGTCATCAAGCCTTTTCCTGTCTTCTGCCTCTGAAAGCTCCAGTCTGAGCCTGCATCTGTGACCATGAACTTTGTCTCACTCCCTGCGCGGCTAACGGTGCCTGATCCAGCCCGTCGCCTGCCAAAGAACTGTATTTCACCTTCAAGATTATCTCCTCCGCCCCTCATCCGATGCATTCCTGTCTAGCAGTTTAGGTAAACATTCCTCCAGCTACCGTGCAAAGGGGCCAGGCCTCGCTGTCCTCATGCAAGTAATTCATAACCCTGTTACCATGGAATATTCCTACCCCCTCGCATCTAGTGTAGACACTTAGACGCTTGTACACGCACTAGTCAGTATAGTCAGTATAGAATAAGATTCTATCCTAAGAGACCTCTCTTTTTGGATAACACAGTTCTTTAAACATAGGATATTAGATATGATTTGGGATTAGGTTGACATAACCCCAGACTTTTGTCTCCACATGTAGAGCTAAATGTCAAGTCCCTTTCTCCCTCTAGTTGCACGTCAATCACACGTCATGCGGCTGCGCACGCATCTCTGCCAAATATTTCTGCTGACACTGCAGGATTCTCTTATGGATACACCCACTTATGACATCATGTATGATGACGTTGTCTAGTTACGCCTATTCTAGTTACGCATGCATAGTTTATTTTTCTTATCAGTTGATACGCCTACTACATCTGTTTTACTGTAATGCCTTTTCTATAAAGATGATTACCTGTCAATAATATATGCCCTTCCTTCCTGAACTTTCGTGGTGATGGAATAGAACGCCAACAATTCGAATTGTGTTCCTTTGTATAGGAATAAAGCCTTTTTAAACCTCTAATACCACGGATTCTGCCTCTCATTTTACTGAGTTGTTCTTAATAGACTTTACCGCATAAAAAATAGTACCGGTAACGAAATATTTACCACATAAATTGGCGCCCGAATAGGGACACTTTCTCATCTCACGCGCCGGCGGTGCGTTGCAGGCCCGGTCTCCTGCCACAGCTGAACGGACAAAAACGCGTATCTGCAGGATTTCCTGTATCTCCCTCCGGCCAAGCGGGGACGACTGAGGCTGCGATCAACACCCAGACGAGGCGGTGAGAAGTGCGAAGTATCCCGACCAGAGCCTAGCTGAGAGAGCAAGATCCGAGGTATACAGAGACCCGCCAGGTTCCGAAGTTCCGAGTCCAGTCCGGTCCAGTCCAGTTTCAGTTCCGTTCCGAGGCCTTCCGTTCCGAGCTACCCGGTGAGTACCATTACCGGGGAGGCATTTAACGTGCACATAGTCTGTGCCGGTCAAGACGGGTTTGGGTACACAAATCCGGTCTGCACTGTTTTAGCAGTGTATCTGTACTGTTTAGCAGTATAAATAGTATGTTTTGCATATAAATAAGATAAATAAGTATTATCTAGTGTCAGTATAATGTCAGTAACTAGTTTTCTATTAGTTATCATTGTTCGTAAAACTGTTAAGTGTTAAATGTTTTAAATACGTTCTATATACTGTGGTGTGAATGACTGTTCATTATTGTGTTTTTATAAAGTGTGTTCTAGTAATAAGGTCTAAAAATGCCGCTCTTTTCGAAACTAAGACAGATCAAAACTAGAAAAGGGGTACTCGAAGAAGCCGTTCCCATCCCACCGAGGGACACTCCAGGGTACTTTATGAATCATAAGCATGGCCTAGATGCCGTATTATTTCTTGATTTATGGGTGGACTACACCAAAGAATTGCCAGAGAGTCAGAGATGGCCCGCAGCGGGGACCTGGGATGCAGATTGCATCATGAGAGTAGAAGAAGAATTATGGAAAAAGAAAGCCAGACAGTCACAGAAAGATGCCATTGAATTATGGCGTAAAGAATCATATAGACGCACGGAAAAAGCACTCAGACAGGAAGAGAAAGGTAGAGAGAATTCAAATAAAACCCGAGAAAATCTATTACTTGAGGAAGGTACCCGAGTAAAATCAGAACAAATAGACAGACAAAGAAACGCCCTTATGAACGGTATGTATCCACTTCTGGCCGAAGGGTTACCTAAGGCTACCCCGGAAATACCAAAAGACTTGCCACCTCCATTGTTTCCGATAAAAGCACATCCCAAGGGGCATCCTAGAACCACAGAAGATGTTTTCCTTTCCTCCTATTTAGATGACGCAGCTCCTGAGTATACTAATACCGTACCACATAGACCGCTTGCCGATGATGTGCATCGCCAAGATTCTTCGTCTGTACCTCCACAACAACAAGCTGCGACACACATTCCGACAAGCACATCTGTTTCTACAGCTTTTC
The DNA here is from genome assembly GCF_964204655.1 of Triturus cristatus. Classification (NCBI taxonomy): domain Eukaryota; kingdom Metazoa; phylum Chordata; class Amphibia; order Caudata; family Salamandridae; genus Triturus; species Triturus cristatus. The sequence goes on along the minus strand of NC_140590.1, from coordinate 505,807,909 downwards.
CCGCAACGACGGTTGCTGTCTCACCTTCAACAAATCCTTTCACGTCCAGCACCCCAGACGGTGCTATAGGAGGTACGACAGACATTTTTTCTACGCCACCCAGAGGAGATAAATTTTCCCTTAGAGAATTAGCACACCAACGTACGCCCAAACTAGCAACCCCCGACATGCTCAAGGAACTTCTAGTAGATTGTAGATATGAACCTGTACCCGGTAAACGGGATGAAATGCTGCTGTCATCATTACGTATTCGACGAGCTGCAATATATTTAACGAAGCTACCAGGAATGGCTACACATTTAGAAAATATATATCACTTTGTCCAGTCAGGACGAGGTCCTGAAAGTATTAGCAGAGCCATGGAGTACCAGAAAGCGGAGGTACAGGGACAACTGTTACGTTTCCTCATAAACTGTCTAATCAGAAATCAAGACCGGCCTGGGGTAAATATGGAAGAAATGCAAAAACTTGTCACTTGGGGTAAGAATATATCAGAAGGGAGACATGATAAACTGTTATGTATAGTAGCTATGTACCGAAAGATCCGCAAAGAAGTAGAACGAATACACGAAGAAAGATTAGAGGTAGACGCCGCAGACCTAAACAGAGAGGAGGAGGAGCAAGAACCAGACCAAGTAGATACAATAGCTTATGTAGGTAGAGGAAGATCCCATAATAATACCAGAGGTTTTAACGACCCAATACGTCCAATACGTCCAGAATGTAATAGACATCTTCCAAACCCTATGCTAAATACAAAATCCCCTGAATACTTATTCCAAGCCGCTGATAAATTACTCCGAGATCGAAGGGGGTACCACGTGCTCGATTCCATGGACGAACAAGAATTAGCCAGGTCAGCAGTACAATGGGCTGACAGTCCCGGTGAATACAATGACGATGTACTTGCACACACGTTTCTGAATCTAGACCCATATGAACAACGTTTAGCTAGTATATACATGATTCAACACCTCCTTATATTATATAAAAACCAACACTCCGATCCAGGACCCTTACCTGACATATTGACAGAACTGCTCACGAATATATGGAGAGGGTCAGGTACTGATTTGATTAAGGAAATTCTAGAATCTCGAAATCAATATTTAAATTTCGTATGCCCAGAACACGTTCCAGTTCCCATCATGGGGAGAAAAATGTATCACATAGATAGACAGAACCCGTTACGCGAAGTACACCCAATTAGAGGTGCCAGTGATAATTTTACACGCGTGTTTGTATACACGCCTATAACTAAACTAGAATTATTAGAAATGAAGAAAGTAGTACCCAGCCATGACAAGGACCCAGCAGGTTTCCACCGTGAGATAAAAGACATGTTACTCATGGGAGAGTATACTTACCCCGACATTATGAAAATATTAAAGGTCCTATTACCTGCCGGTGTTTATGAGAAACTCAAAGAAAAGGAATGGGAGGTGGGAGACCAAAAGATAGATTGGACAGCATTAGAAAACGAAGAAAAGGCCCGAACTGCAGGAGCAGGGCTTGGGGATAAGACTACAGCATTAGCAGGATTACTAATACAGGTACTGCCACGTTTATTAACTACGAAAAAGGAAGACTGGGGTGCAATCTCAGCCTGTAAACAAAAACCAGATGAAGACACTAGTGATTTCTATTCCCGATTTGAAAAATGTTTTAGTATAAATAGTGGTATAAAAGCCAGTAGTGAGTCATATCCACATCTGTTTGTGACAAAATTAGTCGAAAATTCTCTGCTACAAGTCAAGAATAGAGTATTGAAATTCGAAAGTACCTGGCAAGGTAATACCCCATCACAGATGCTACAGATGTTACAATATCACCACAATAGAATTAGAGAAGAACAAGAACATGAACAAAGACGTATGAAAGATACGAAGATGAAAATGCTTGTTGCACAGTCAGTTCCAGCCGATAGTCATCAAAAGGGTGATTCCGCAGGTCCTGCGAAAGGGACATGCAACTATTGTAAACAACCAGGTCATTATATACACGATTGTCCAGTCCTGAAACATAATATAGCCACAGGTTGAACACATGAGAGACCACGTCCACCTAGACAGGATCAGAATCAACAGCAACTGCCTCAGCAGGCACAACCTAGGTTAGCTCCGCAACAATTAGCTCCGCAACAGGCAGCTCCACAACAGATCGTAGCACCACCACAAGCGCAGCCTGTTGGTGCAACTCAAGCAACAACACAACAGATGTATCAGTACGCACAAACAGATTATCCCGATTATCAACGATACTCATGAGAAAGCCTAGAGAGGGAAGTTGGCTTACCCCTTATAGAGGTTCCTGTAGACCAAGAGGGACCTTATGTACATAGTGAACTATTAGGGGAAGACAGAAAGTTTTTACTTGATACAGGGGCAAGCAGAACAACTATAAGACGCAGTGAAGTTCCAGGGGCACCCCTCTCAGGCTCACAAAATATTTCCCTTGGATTCTCAGGAAAACCTATAATTAATGACGTAACACAACCTCTTCCACTTACAGTCGGTCCATTAACACGTACTACAGATTTATTGCTTACTAAATCATGTCCAGAAAACTTGTTAGGTATAAAAACATTGAAAGCTCTAGGAGCTATAATATGTTGCTCTCCGGAAGGAGTACGACTATTTTTACGTGACTTTAAAGGTCACTACGTATCCAGAGACATGGATCACCGACTGCAGAATTTACCTACACATTTATGGGCACAAGGCCCCACTGATGTTGGTTGCATGAACATTACACCATATCGAGTTACACTGAAATCAGGAATAGTACTACCACGAATGCGACAATACAAGTTACCACCAGATGCTGTAGTGGCTTTACTGCAAATCGTTGACGAGCTTATTGCCCAAGGAGTGGTTGTCGAAACTGACTCCAATGTATGTAATTCCCCGATAATTCCGATTCTTAAAAGAACGGATCCAAAAGCACCACCAGTATATCGATTGGTTATTGATCTGCGCGAATTAAATAAATGCATTGTACCACAATACCCTGTGGTCCCAGATATCTCCTCATTACTCACAGCTATTGACTCAGAAGCAACGTTTTTCACTGTAATTGATCTCAAGAATGCTTTCTTTAGTGTCCCAATTGATCCGGAAAGTCAATATTTGTTCGGTTTTAGTTTAAATGGACGAAGTTTTAAATTCACACGCGCACCTCAAGGATTTACAGAAAGCCCCAGCATCTATAGCCAAGCACTGAAACGAGAACTTGACAGTATCCACATGCCAGTTAACACTGCCTTGCTTCAATATGTCGATGATCTGCTGATCACCGCCCGAAGCGAACATGAATGTGAAACAGCGTCATTGACGGTTTTAAAATTTCTGGCCGACAAGGGGCACAAGGTGTCCCCTTCCAAGCCGCAATTCTGTGTCCAGCGAGTTGTTTACCTTGGGCACTCGCTGTCCAAGGATGGAAGGCAGCTTACACCCGACCGCATCCAGTTAATTGCTAACATGCCACCACCCAAGACACAAAAGGAGGTGCGGGCTTTTATAGGCCTCACTTCATACTGTAGGCAGTGGATCCCTCAATATGCATTTCTAGCAAAACCACTCATCCAGTTGACAACACAGGAGGCAGCTACATCGACTGTCCTCCCTTGGACTCCAGAACATTCACACGCCTTTGAAAGCTTAAAGAAAGCTTTATGCCAAGCACCTGTTCTAGCAACACCATGTTACAGTAAACAGTTTGCACTCTTCGTTACAGAACGCGAAGGTACTGCTTTGTCAGTACTCACTCAGGAACAAGCAGGATCACACAAGCCATGTGCTTATTTCTCTAGTACATTAGATCCAGTAGCGCAGGCACTTCCAGCGTGCCTGAAATCAGTGGCAGCAACAGCTTTAGCAATCCGACAAAGCGATGCCATAGTGTTAGGACATCAATTGACAGTACAAGTACCACACGCAGTAGAGGTTCTCCTGAACCGCACACAAACACAACACTTGACTATAGCAAGACTCACCGGTTACGAATTGACATTGTTTCAGCCACACATAGAAATCAGACGTTGTAATACGTTAAATCCTGCCACACTGTTACCAGTAGGCGGAACAGATCCATTGGCACATGATTGTGTCGAAGTTATTACTATCACGACGAAACCCAGACAAGACTTGACAGATATCCCTTTGACAGATCCAGACTTGACATTGTATGTAGATGGGTCATGTATGAGAACAAGTACAGGAGAGTTATTGGCCGCTTACGCAGTCACAACAGACACTGAAGTCATTGAAACAAATTGTATTAACACTTTGTCAGCTCAAGCAGCAGAGCTCACCGCTCTGACACAAGCCTGTATTCAAGCCACAAATAAAAAAGTCAACATATACACAGATTCACGTTATGCATTCGGAGTCGTCCATGACTTCGGCGTACTGTGGCGAGAGAGAGGTTATTTAACTTCTCACGGTGCCCACATCCAACACGGACCCCTCATTCAAGCCCTATTAGACGCGATTCATCTACCTACTGCAATATCGATTATGAAATGCAAAGCCCACACAAAAGTTACCGATATCATTTCTCAGGGTAATGACCTAGCTGACAGAACAGCTAAACAGACTGCTCAGAATCAGACTCACACAACTGACATGACAAAGACAATAGTTCCGACACCAACACATTGCATGACAGTTAAGGATCCCGCCCTTGATGTAATTGACATACAGACACATGCTACACCAGAAGAAATAAAGAAATGGACTGAATTAGGAGGGATCCAAACAGATCAAGGATGGATGATGAAGGAAAAATCTATATGGTTTCTTCCCGACTCAATGGTCCAAGTCATCATTAATACAATACATAGTCCAGCGCACCTAGGAGAAAAAGCAATGCTAGACAGCATTCAACACATTTGGTTCAACAAACATTTACGAGCCGCAGCTAAACAAAAAGTTCGTACCTGTATGATATGTTGTCAGTTTAATCCAGGTAAAAGCATCCCCGTAGAACAGGGTGGATTCCAAACTCCCGATCATGCTTTTGAAGTCCTCCAGATGGATTATATCCAGATGGAACGATGTCGAGGATTCAAATATGTTCTCGTAGTTGTCTGTGCTCTTTCCCGTTGGACAGAAGCATACCCGGTTTCAGATTACACTGCCCCGACTACTGCCAAACAGTTAGTTCGAGAATTCTTCCCACGGTACGGTTTACCACGTGTTGTCTACTCAGATAACGGCCAGCCGTTCTCGTCCGAACTAATGAAACACGTTTCCCTTCTATTAGGATACCAATGGAAATTCCATTGTGTCCGACATCCCGAGGCGGCAGGTCTCGTGGAACGCCATAATCAAACTCTGAAAATTAGATTGTCCAAAATATGTAGAGAGAAAGGAGTCGATTGGATAGTAGCCTTACCAGTTGCGCTCTTTTACATGAGAATGGTAGCACATTCTCGAACAGGGCTATCCCCGTATGAGGTGATCTTCGGTAGACCACCAAATATGTGGGGGACGCCTATACCTCGTAAAATCACTGATGTTGACTGTAATATGCTGACAGATTACCTGGCTTCTTTGATGTCTGCACTACAATCTTGTCGTTCACAGGTATCTGCAGCTTTTCCCGACAATACTGAGGTGAAACCCCATGACGTGGTTCCTGGGGACTTGGTGTTGGTCAGGAATTTTGACCGGAAGACCCAACTGGATCCGAGGTGGAAGTCACCGAAGTTGGTTTTACTTACCACAAGGACAGCTGTGAAAATCGAGGGAAGAAAAGGGTGGTTGCACTCTAGTCATATCAAGAAATTTTATGGACTACCATCCAGCGTAGAGACTCAACCCTGTATTCCCTCACAGACAGACACAAAGCTCCCCTTGGTTGAGCAATCAAACTCAGAATTGTATAAACTAAAATTGAGGTCCAGCAAGTCAGACAATTTGATTGTTTAAGTCCTCTCCAAGGTGAATCGGTTGAATTTGTCTCTGACATGTATCCTCTGGACCGGAACAGAGAAAGAAATAATCAAATGCTGCTCAAAAAGCATGCGTATTGTAAATCATTTCGTAGTCATTGTACAGTAACATTATTAATTTTGTTTTTTCTAAGTCTTTTGATCATCATTGTCAGCATCCTATTGCATATGTATTACCCTATTCCTAAGCGTGCTTATAATATAACTGCAGAACATTCTTTTAGTGAATTACCTCCACATGAATTGTCTTATAGATTTGCGCTGCGCAATAACACTTTCATTAGTATGCTACATCATTCTCATCAAACCAGCAATGCCACAAATTGTTGGATATGTGGCCGACTCCCTCCCTATCAGAACTATAAGGGAGTTTTGCCCCTCTTTCCCTATCCGTTCACACACAATGGCTCCTGTGGAGCATGGTTTAGTTTGATTAATTCCCTAGATTCGAATTCCGCAGTTTATCAAGACAACTGGGTATGGGGAAACCTGAACTTAGTTTTGCTTAAAGTCTGCTACCCTAACAAGGAGGGACTTCCCAAAAGAACAGGAACTGATCTAGAAAATGAAGTATATGGATTAGGTAATTTTACACTTAACCTCATGATCCTGAACGTTGAATCTGAAGCTACACCAATCTTGCCCGCCATGTCCGTATTCCCAGTAAAAGGGGAACTATGTATGAGAAAGAATGGCTCCATACACATGGGCCATAGTAAATGCACCACTGTAATAAAATTCAGTGATCAAGGCAAGTCTACATTTAGAGCTTCTCGTCATTCCTACTTTATATGTGGCCAGACCGCATATATACGCCTACCTTTAGATTGGGATGGTACCTGTTATATAGCATTCCTCCTACCACCTGTTTTCCTAGCTCCTCCTGATTATCACAGAAATACTCATTTAGTACACAATAGACAGCAGAGAGATCTCCCAATTGTTGATTACACTGAAACAGCATGGGAAAAGTACACAGATTTCAATAAAGGTTTCTTTCCTTATATAGGTACAGTCACTAATAGTAAGCTGATACGTAGACTAACCAGAACCCTCGAAGCAGTAGTGAACGAAACTATTTCCGCCTTAGGCAATTTAACAGAAGAACAGTCTGCTATGCGGATTGTTGTGCTTCAAAATCATCTTGTCCTTGACGTCATCCTAGCCGATAGGGGCGGAGCTTGTAGGGTCATCGGATCAAGTTGTTGCATTTTCATACCAGAAAATTCGCCGTCAGTATATAAAGCCATAACTCGCCTTCATAAGATTGTAAGCCGGATACACCAGAGTCCAGGCACCTGGACTTGGTCCGGTTGGTTCTGGGGCGTGTTGTCAGCCTGGGGATGGAGAATGCTCTCCTTCCTAGGTATTGGCTTTCTCATACTATTCAGTTGCTGCTTATGTCTACAATGTGGGCCAGCGATTTGTGGTCTGTGTGCCACCTCGTGTATCCCACATCCAAGTTTTCGTTCGAGATCCCGGAAGAAGAAAGAAGAACAAATGATGCTATATGAACGGATCGATGGATTGATGAAGATCGATATCTTCTAAGGGTCCGAAGGGGACAAGGAGGGAATGAGGAAATATGAATTTTGTGATCAGTTATGTCCCCTATCGTAGACCCCAACGGCTCCATGTACATGCTATACGTACATGTATGTTCCCTCCTGCTCCAGTTTTGAAGACGCAAATATATGTGCGTCCACCGTCAACATGTCCTCTTTCAGATCCACCATGAATGGGTCAGATATTCCTTTCCTAAGTATGAAAGGCCACCGATTTTATGTGGTTCACTTTCCACATTTTACAGATTCAGGCGAGTAGGCCCGAATTCTGTCATCAAGCCTTTTCCTGTCTTCTGCCTCTGAAAGCTCCAGTCTGAGCCTGCATCTGTGACCATGAACTTTGTCTCACTCCCTGCGCGGCTAACGGTGCCTGATCCAGCCCGTCGCCTGCCAAAGAACTGTATTTCACCTTCAAGATTATCTCCTCCGCCCCTCATCCGATGCATTCCTGTCTAGCAGTTTAGGTAAACATTCCTCCAGCTACCGTGCAAAGGGGCCAGGCCTCGCTGTCCTCATGCAAGTAATTCATAACCCTGTTACCATGGAATATTCCTACCCCCTCGCATCTAGTGTAGACACTTAGACGCTTGTACACGCACTAGTCAGTATAGTCAGTATAGAATAAGATTCTATCCTAAGAGACCTCTCTTTTTGGATAACACAGTTCTTTAAACATAGGATATTAGATATGATTTGGGATTAGGTTGACATAACCCCAGACTTTTGTCTCCACATGTAGAGCTAAATGTCAAGTCCCTTTCTCCCTCTAGTTGCACGTCAATCACACGTCATGCGGCTGCGCACGCATCTCTGCCAAATATTTCTGCTGACACTGCAGGATTCTCTTATGGATACACCCACTTATGACATCATGTATGATGACGTTGTCTAGTTACGCCTATTCTAGTTACGCATGCATAGTTTATTTTTCTTATCAGTTGATACGCCTACTACATCTGTTTTACTGTAATGCCTTTTCTATAAAAATGATTACCTGTCAATAATATATGCCCTTCCTTCCTGAACTTTCGTGGTGATGGAATAGAACGCCAACAATTCGAATTGTGTTCCTTTGTATAGGAATAAAGCCTTTTTAAACCTCTAATACCACGGATTCTGCCTCTCATTTTACTGAGTTGTTCTTAATAGACTTTACCGCATAAAAAATAGTACCGGTAACGAAATATTTACCACAGTACTATGGTCCCAATTGTGATGACTCTGAACCCCTGCAAAACCTATATACTCAGCTGCTATCATCAACAGCCCCCATAATCTGGGGGGGGGATTTTAACATCATTTTAGATCCAAAACTTGACAGGCATCCTTCAAGGAAAGAATTAAATCTACCAAATATGAGCCAATGGTTATCGTTGTGCATAAAAGATCTTGGATTGGTGGATATTTGGAGAGGAAAAAACCCCGGAAAAAAGGGATCTACCTTCCATAACAAAAGACTGGGCCACTCCTCTCGAATCGATTTCTTCCTCCTCGACTCCAGTCTAGGGCCAATTACTACTCGAGTAGACCACATCCCTGCACATCTATCTGACCATTCAGCAATAGCCCTGGACTTACAGGTGAAAAAAAACAACGCTCCAGGGCGCTGGACAGTAGATCGTACGATCTTTGTGGACAATCAGAACATAGATCTTCTCACGACTGAAACAATAGAATTCTTTAAAATAAATAAAAAGGAGATGTCACCACAAATAGTCTGGGACACTTATAAATTAGTTATGAGAGGCAAAATCCTAAACATTGCAGCCTGGAAAGCTAAAACGAGTAAATCCAAGATTAAACTTATGGAGGATGAATTAAAAATTCTTGATACCAAACTGGTAGAAGAAGCATCACTCTTAAATAGAGCGCAATTGATAGCAGAAAGGACTCAAAAAAAGACAAATCTAACTGATCACTTAGAGATTAAATCAAAGGAGAAATGGGAGATGAGCAAACTGTCACACCATGAATATGGCGAAGGCTGCGGGAAGCTATTAGCATGGAAACTAAAAACTGAACAAACTAGAAATAAGATACTTAAGATACGAAAGGGCCAATCGGGAACATTAACAGTAGAAGACACAGAAATCAGAGAAGAATTTCAAAATTTCTTCAGTGGCCTTTATAAAGAAGACTGCTATCCGACCGAGGCCCAACTCCAAAACTATCTGGAGTCTATAGACCTTCCCTCTATTAGCGAGCAAGAGAGGATAGAAATAAACAAGGAAATAGACGAAGAAGAGGTCACAGAAGCTATTAGGAATCTTAAGAGAGGAAAAGCACCCGGGCCAGATGCTTTACCAAACGAATTTTATCAGTCATTAAGCAAAGCCCTAATTCCACACTTTACTGAATTAATGAATGACATTTTCATCAATAAAAAGAATCTCCCGACTTCATGGAATGAAGCGACTATCAGCATTATCTTGAAATCCGGAAAAAACCCTGACCAGTGTGAATCATATAGGCCCATTTCCCTTTTAAATTGTGACTACAAAATTTATACGCAAATCCTAACAACAAGACTGACCAAAGTAGTTAATCCCCTAATTGATAACAACCAGAAGGGTTTTATGAAGGGCAGACAAATTCAAGAATTAACTCAAGAACTTATCACAGCTATTGACATAGCAACCCAGGAAAAACTTCCATTAGCTATCATCACCTTGGACGCAGCTAAGGCGTTCGATAGGGTTAACTGGGCATATTTGAACGCGGTTCTGAGTAGATACAAACTCGGAGACAATTTTCAAGACTCAATTAAATTAATATATAAAAATCCTTCAGCCAGAGTCCTAGTCAACAATAGTCTCTCAAATACGATACAAATCATGAGAGGCACTAGACAGGGCTGCCCTCTGTCGCCACTTCTTTATAATCTGTACATAGAACCTCTAGCAACAAAATTAATGAACAACTCCAACATATCTCCATTCTCATATAATGGATGGACGAAAAAAGTCGCCCTTTTTGCAGATGATTTGATGATTTTTACTGACAACTTTTCAACATCCCTCCATAATATTGAGGTTTCTATTAACCAGTTTGGTGCACTTTCTGGATATATGGTCAACCAAGCCAAATCTGAAATCATGGTGTGGTATTGTACTAATACTAATAATCATCCCTTGATAAAAACAAAAATAAGATATCTAGGGCTAGACATAATTACTGACATAAATAAAATTGCGGAAGTAAATTTTAAAAGGATACTTAGTGAAACTAGAAAGCTTCTAAAAACTTGGAGTGGCTTACCGTTAACTTTTATGGGAAGGTCAAACATCATCAAAATGACGATACTACCAAAATTCACTTATATCTTTAGCACGATCCCGTTGGAATTTGATAAAACATCAATAAAGATACTGCAGAGAGAGCTAAACTCCTTTACTTGGGCTAATAAATCCCCTCGAATTGCATGGAATAAACTTAGAAAGAAGAAAGATCAAGGGGGCATTGCTAGTCCAGACCAATTGCAATACTGTTGGGCCTTTCAGTTTAAATATGCAAGAATCTTATTAAATGATTACGAATTTTATCCACCTCACCTGCAAGCCATAACGAGACCTGTGGGAAACTTTTTATACAAATTCGGCCACCCAAAATTCTACAAAAAAATAAAACTAAAGGTAAGCCTATCTGCTGTCAAATTGTGGACACAAATAAGAAAATCAACTAAAATTCCCTATTACAGTGATTATGCCCCGATCAGGGAGTCCCCGGGCACGCCAGAATGCCTCCAAGATAGTCTCTCAACTCCCCTCCTACTAAATGGGATTACTAGATGGGGACAACTGATAAAACAGGATAACATCATAAGCTGGCCTCTCCTGAATAACACCATGGGAGGATCTCTATCCAAATTCAAGTTTTATCAATTATCCAGTTGGATCAAGACTTTGACGGAACCCTATGAAGGAGACAGAGAAATAGAACTCAAAATGCTTAATATCGGAGCCCAAAAGAAAGAAGTCTCCCTATGGTATTGGACACTTATAGAAACAGGAGAAGACAACCTCAAGACATTAGAGAAGATCTGGAGTAACGCACTGCCGACAAACGACATCGAAAACTTATGGCAAGTATCTATAGGGAAATGCTGGGGTGTTATAAAATCTGCTGCCCTAAGAAGAAACCACTTGTTCACTCTCCATAGAGCGTATTGGACGCCGGAAAAACTCTCAAAATTCAAAAATTCAGTTCCGAAAAAATGCCTGAAATGTGATGAAGAAGAAGTAGATGACTTGCATATGTTTCGGCAGTGCCCTCAGATTGATGTCTTCTGGAGAGAAGTGTCCAAAACCCTGGAGAAGGTATTTAAATATCCAGTCGACGTAAGTACCCACCTGGTTATCTTTGGGGTTAGAGAAGAAGGGGCAAATCTTGTTAAATTAACGAAAGAGCAAGAAAATCTGCTCTTCACCTTAATTCTTCTCGCCAGAAGCGAAATATGAGTGAATTGGTTAAGATCTGTCACCCCTTCACATATGGGGTGGATAAACAATGTACATAGGATTTCACGTCTAGACAGGAGTGGGAGCGCCAATAAAAGATTTAAATTTTGGGAAATTTGGGAACAACAAAATGCCTTGATTAGTTAAACTATAGGCTGTTTCAAACGAGTCCAATGATTAAGCAATAGCAATACACCAGAAGTCTTGACGACTGGAGTTGCCTGAACGGCTAGCTCTTCCCACTTTCCACAAAAGGGTCAAAGAGATACAGTATCCTTGACAACTCTCTACAATGGGGGCCGCGAAAGAGAGTAACCCAAATGTCAAGAGATCCCTGAGAAATCTCAAAACCCGGTATTGCACAATGAGGAAAAAAAAAAAAAAAAAGAGTGAAATGTCCAGCTAACTGATTAGCCAATAACTTTGTTGATGTTTGACGATCTTCGTAAAAGTTTTTAAACTATCGGAGCAGTCACTTCTGCTGCTGTCTTGAAAATTGCGGGGTGATTAGGCAAGCAGGGCTGAGAAAAAGGGGGGGAACACTTTTTCTACATGTTAATTTCCATAAGAAACTTTGGACACAGCTACAGTCCAAACTGCTGATCGGAAATACACCAAACTTGGCAGAAAGGTAGATCTTGATCCAGAAATCACTCTTTCTGTTAAATGGTGTAAATCAGTTCAGTAGTTTCTGAGAAATTGAAAGATTTCTCAGATATACAACTGAGGCCACTTTGGTTCCACGAACCCTCCCGATCTTGTTCCTGAGATCTGATTGGCTGCCGACACTTCAAACGAGGAAGTGTTGGCAGCCATCTTGTGCCTCGGTTAAACCTAGTCGCAAGCAAAAACGTTAAAAAAAAAAAGGGGGCAGGGTAGAAAGACCCTGACACCCTATGACTCTTGGGGGGACCCAAAAGGACCTCCCAGGGCTCAAAAAGCATCTTTAAAAAAATATTGTGGCGGGAGTCACGCTAGATTCGGGACTCCCACTGAAAATTATTTAAAAAAAATAAGTGGGGACTCCTGCACGTCATTTAATTTAGGCCCCCAGGTGGGCTAGGTCCCGGGGCAAATACAAATAATGATCAGGGGCCCTGAGCAAGCCCGCACATTCCCAGGGTCCACCACCTCCCCGGGGCTAAACACAAAGGAAATGCGAGGGGGCCATAAGGCCCTCCCCCGCAGCCCCAGGGACCGCCACCTCCCCGGGGCTAATAAATTATAGTGCGTGGGGGGCTCCAGCCCCCCACCTACCCCAGGGACCGCCACCCCCCAGGGCAACTGCATACTAAGTTATGCATGGGGGCTGCGCAGCCCCGCAGTGACTCGCTATTAGGAAGAGGCATCCCTTCCTAATAGCGACTCCTGAAGCTATGTATGACTGTTTTGCGACTGCAATTGCAAAACAGTCGCAGTTTACCACCCTTCCTAAAAGGGTGGTAAACCACTCGCAGGGGACCCCTTCCCCTTTGTGAGTGGCTCTAAAAATATTTTTAAGGACAGGCAGTGGTCCCGGGGACCACAGTCTGCCCATAAAAAACTGAAACTGAAAAGTTTCATTTTTATTTTTTAGATGCATCTCTTTTGGGCTGCATTTTTTTAAAAAACTGCTTTATTTAAAAGCAGTCGCATACATGGTGGTCTGCTGACCCCAGCAGGCCACCATCCCTGGGAGTGTCAGCCATTCCCAATGGGGCCGTAAATTGCAACAGCCTCATTAATATGCATGAGCCATGCAATTTTTGACCCCATTGCGACGCAATTTTCAACTCGCAAATAGGTGGATCATACATTTGGCCCAGAGTTCTTTCTTAAATAGGGAAAAACAGTGGTGTTAACCTGTACTGACAATTCTCTAAATGGCCACGGCACTGCTTGTGGCCTGAATTTGTATTTACTCTGTGGCAAAATAAGAAAATCAGTAACTTGTATAGTTGCTCATTTGAACACACTATTTCTCTGAATAAGCATTGGCTAGGCCTCAGCTCTAAAATGCTTTTTTTATCGCGTGGGTACATACTTTAAGATGCATGAGTATGTTTAGAAATGGGTTTCTATTAAAAAAACATTCCAAGATGACCATTGATCCACACGCATGTATGTTATGACACTTTGTGACACAGGAGCCATTTGTAATTTGCCATTCTCACAGAGAAATAGAGAGATGAAATAGGGAAGGATATAGAGGGATTGATACACAATTGGAAGAGTCACATAGAGAAGGTATAGAAAGGTATAAAGCGGTATATGACAGAGAGAGTGAGAATGAAAAGTATAAGACAGAAAGTGAAGAACTACTGAAAGCAGCAAATGTCCTTTAACACTCATAAGGTCGGAGGAAGTGACGTGCCATGAGAAAGCAGCGCCGATGAAGCCTGCTAGTGTGTCCCCGATGAACCGGGAAAAACCAAGTAAAGACAGGCAAAGTCAGCCCTAAGCATAAACTACTAAGCCCTGACTTCAAACCCTCACCCCATAATACGAGGAGGGGTGGGGAGAGATGGGGAGATGCAGCATGAGCTGCAGTGCGGCGTGGACTGGGTATGGCAGGGAGCCTCGCTCATAGCTCCCTGGCGCCACCGTTTCACTCCCTGCTGTTTCCACCTGGCTATTGGTGAGATGCCGAGAGCTGCAAAGAGGTTGGCAGCGCAAAATGACTCCAGCAGGCTGGCCCTAGCCGCAAGTACTAAAGAAGCATATTGGTACATAATTAGGAGTGAGGACATCAATGGCTAGGTGGAATGCAGAGAGTGTGCGAGTTCAAAGGCTGTACCCGGCCTTTGTAGGAGCAAGCCCGGTGGCCTGCGGAAGTGGCACAACCAGGCCTGGATGTACCTTGGGGAAAACTGTAGTGCTCCCGCTTACCCCCTCTGGTCCCGGCACTAAGTGACCATAGTCAACTTGGATTCCTGGGTGACATCTCCTACTGTTGAACAGCAGGTTATTTGCCACCACCAGGAAAAGCTCTAAAAAAGTGTGTATCCTGCGAGGTAGTTGTGGTTATGTTGGAGGAGTTAAAAGAGGCAAGGAGTGAGATCTGACTCTGAGATTAGCTTGCTCGAGCCTCTCCCTCATCCTGTCCCGGATGGACTGAACTGGGGATGCTTACTGACAAGGAAGGATGGCGACACTACCCATATCCTAGCCACATATCACCTCATATCATCTTTATACCAGTTTATAAAGGCCAAATCTGTACGGAACAGGACACCGAGCTCTGTGAGAACTTAACAATAAGTCTTAAACATGTGCCCAACAAATCGGTGGCAGCACTACTTGACCCATTGAAAGCATTATATCAGTGAATCGTGCCTGATCTAGCCCACAAATGGCTCAACAGTGAGGGCAAACTGTTGGGTGAATGAGGCAGTGGCGTAACAAAACTTGAGGCTCCCCCTGCAAGTTATATGAAGCACCCCCTGTACTTAATCAGGAACACTCAGGTCAGGATGCTGTGCTGAGGGGGCCCCCTGGATCTTATTCCCACCTGCACCATGGGGGCTGCATGGGCCTATGTTACGCCACTGGAATGATGACATCCATGCTGGTGCCCTTCGTATGAAAAAAGGTGAACACAAAACCCCATTAACGCAGACCTTTGAACATGGATTATTGCAAAGGTCCGTGACATAGCCTGGGAACTAAGCACTTATGCTCATCTTTTGGAGGACCAGAAAAAGGAAGGCTTGGTTTAGAGAGTCAAATGCCTTCTCAAAATCTATTAAGATTAAGGCACTGGAACGGAGAGCTCATGTGCTCGGGCCAGGGCCAATCTCACGCACCTAATACTAGGTCTTATCCTACGTCCGGGCATTTTGATCTGGGTGAATTAGAAATTAGATCATCACAACCAATCCATTTGTCAGTGCTTTTGACAGAATATTGGTCTTCAGAGAGTAGACAGAACATTCATCAGGTGGTCGCCTCGATTTCAACATATTCAAAATAGTGACAACTTGGAGGACCTTTGATAGAGAACCCTTCTTCATAGTCTTATTATCCATGTGAGATCAGGACACAGGCTGGTGTCGTATAAATAGCAAGAGACCCTATTAGGATGAGGTGGTGTCCCAGATTGCATATCAGATATAGCTTCTAAGATTTCCTCTGAGGTAAATGAAGTTATTGCGTGCCACAACCAGTACTGCAAAAAGACCTAACTGAAAACTCTTGAATGAAGATGGCTGAAACCTGTTGTTCAGCAAGTAAATGGGTGGCATACAGATCTATATAGTAATCAGTGAATGGGTGGACATTTCCCATGCTTAAGACACTAAATTCTGATGATTCCCTGACTGGGGTAACCACCCCAAAGCCACTTCACAATTGGTGAGCCAATAGAGAAAGAAGCCTGCCAGCTATATCACCCATCTTTTATACACATCTTTGTGATGCCATCCCGACAAACTGACTCATATGCAGGCCTACCTGCTTTATAGCCAATTTAGTTAATTCAAGATGTTGGCGAAGTGTGAGATCTTTGGCGTGAATAAATCATGTTCCAAGGTTAAGCCTCCTGAACAGCTATTTAAGATTCCATTTCTTCCCCTTGAGTTAAAGGTATGGTGTTCCTTTGCCACATATCAGTGCCCTAAACAGTTCTGTAAGCATGTGGGTAGATAAAGATGGAGCTTGCCTCAAATTTGAAGTATGCCTCTGCTTCCTCTCCCAAATATGTAAATAAACAATTGTCAACCAGCTACCAGAAATTCAGACGCTGTGATCTGTGTTCACCAGCTCTTAAATGGCTCTATTTCAGTTCTACTGGTGAGCGGTCAGACAGACCCCCGAGGAAGATGCTGAAACCAGAACGCAAGATAGGTCAATGGCCTGAAAGGAAATCACAGGGAAAGCTGAAAAGCATTCTCCCGTGCATAAGCCAGTGATGCCCTATCTCACAGAGTCCCATTGAGGTCACTGAATCAGGAGGAAAGCAGTCCCATTCAGCTCTGCAGCATCCACTCCACATGCATCCAGTTCTATGTCATTACTGCATTAAAGCTGCCGTTAATGACTGTCAGCCCCTTTTGTACCTTCGGAAGAAGGCAGCTAAATCAGGTAGGTCGTCTTGGGTTAGAGGAAGTTGGAAATATATGCTGAAGAGGGTAACAGGCGGCCCCTCACAATACTCATTACCAAGACACCTATCTTATTTGTCTGGCTCTCTGCAGACCACAATGTCAAGCATTGTCCATCTATAATAGATGACTGTGTTTGCAGATTACAGTACATGCATAATACTAAGAGTGGTTGTGGAAGGGCACAGGTACTATTACTGCCTATTTCATTTGATGATATATTGTTTAATATGATTTGAAACGCTAATAAATTGTTTTAACAAAAAAATACAAAGTAGCTTGTGTTTGGTCCAGTTTGCTTTATGACTGAAAATTCATGAAAGAAGAAACCATTAAAGGATACCTTATCGTTGCTTAAGTACTTTTATTTGGCCTATTCTTCTCCTATGCTTTTCTGAGTGTTTGTCATTCACCTCCTATTTCGGTGAACCAGATATTCAAAAATGTACATGCAAAGACACATTAGTGCTATTCTATTTTAAAGGAGAGACTGTGAATTTCTAACCCTTTTGTCTTTAAAGGTGGTTCCCAATATTGACCCTTTTTGAATATTAGTGGTCACTTAGGCTCCATAGTGGGCATATCACATGAGATTCACCCCTGCCATCAAAAGACCACTTTTTACCCTACTTATTCTTTTCCCCACAAACACACCTGGTAAGTAATTGGTCTTCACTGCGTAGTCTTTATTAAACTTCAGATAAACGCAATCTTTATTTGTTAATGCACTGTCAACACTTGATAACCTTTTTATTAAAATCAAAACCAACACACATTGATAAAAGCAATAGGCTTGCGAAGTATACATTTAAGCCATAGGTTGAGATTGTATTTACATTTCTGGATCTCCAGAGCCATACTTGATGCGTGTTGCGCCAGCAGGCCACAACCAATTCTTTACAGCTCCCATTTGGGATAACTACTCGTCGTCTATCCCCTAGACGCAGCCACTGGGGCACTGCTTGGCGCCTTTCTTGCACCCCAGCTCTCACAAATGCTCTCAAAAAATGCCAAAGAGTACGCTAGTCGTAGCAGCTGTGCCTCATAAGGGGATATGTATACTTGCGGTAATACCTCCAGAATACTTGATAGTCTATTGGCGTCTATAGGTCTCCTGCTATCTTTCACCCCCGGGGCCAACCGTTCCCAACCCTTCACTGCCCACCTCACTCTGGGATCTTTGGTTGGGTCCACCACCCCTTCCAAACCCGCAAAGAAAGCAATTGCCAACAACTGCCTCTTAACCAGGGACAGTGATTTCCCATTCTCTCTCTGTTGTACTATGAATAGGAGTACCCCCTGTGGTGTAAATTTCTCTGCCTTCCCTGCTCCCACTTAGGACTACTAAGTATACCTGCCATGCCCTCTCATACATACTCTTAGTCTTGGGCGCGATAGAAGCCGCTATCAGGTCGGGGGCAATGGGGCACCAAGCTTCCATAGCTTTTCTGGAAAAAACGTCATCTGATTGTCCGCTTGTGGCTGTCGAGCTCTGAATTCTGTTAACTTAAAACGAGACAGGGCGTCAGCTACTGTGTTGTCCACCCCTGGCACATGTTTGGCAATAAAGAACACATTGCGCTTAAGGCAACCCCGCAGAAGTTCTTTAAGCAAGCGGAGCACCCATGGACATTTTGCCCTCTGATTGTTCACTGCCATCACTGCCGACATACTGTCAGACCAAAACCTATGCGCTTATTTTCAAGGAAGGAGCCACAGAGATGTATTGCCACTATTATGGGGAATAATTCTAAGAATATGATGTTTCGAGTCAATCCAGTCTTGACCCAGTCTGCCGGCCATTGTTTCATGCACCACCTTGAGCCTAGTACTGCCCCGAACCCTACCCTGCTAGGTTCATCTGTGTAAAGCTCTAACTCTGCGTTCGCTTGCGTTGGTTGCTGCCAGATCACTGAACCATTGAATCCTATTAAGAATTCCTTCCATGTGCCCAAGTCGTCTTTAACCTCTGCAGATAGCCTAGTGTGAAGGTGTTTCGCCCCTAAGCCGTACATTGCCCTGGCGATGTTACTAGAAATCACCTGGAGTGCAAAATTCAGATGGCCCACCAAGACCTGCAATTGGTGCAAGGTGACCTTGCGTGCTGCTTGACATTCTTCTATGGATGCTTCAAAGGCTCTTACTTTCTCCTGAGGGAGTCTGCATACTCCGGCTACAGTGTCATTTTCGATACCCAAAAATGTTTAGCGAGTTGCCTGCCCTTCGTTTTTTTCTTCTGCCAGGGGTACCCCCAATGCTTTTGCCAACCGCTGGAAGCCCAGCAGAGCCTACCCGCAAGCTGGTGAGCCCGGTGGACCCAGAAAAAGAAAATCATCTAGATAATGCACCACTTCTCGTGATGCCACTAGGTCCTGCACTGCCCATTCCAAGAAACAACTATACGTTTCCAACACCTTGCATGCGATGGAACAACCTTGGCATACATAGGTCCATGAAAAACTGCCCCTCAAACGTAAAACCTAGCAACCTAGTGTCTTCTGGGTGCACCGGCAGGAGGCGAAAGGCAGCTTCAACATCGGATTTGGCCATCACAGAGCCCTCACTTCTCTGTAGCTTCTGAATAGCGGTGTCAGAAGTGGTGTAACTCACTGCACATAGATCTGGATCCAACCTGTCATTAACTGACAGACCCGGTGGTCTTGATAGGTTATGAATCAGGTAGTTTTTCCCCGCCTCCTTCTTTGGCACCAGGCCCAGTGGTGAACACACCAAGTCTTGCCTTGAGGAGCGCTGAAAAGGCCCTGCCACCCTCCCCAGCGCTACCTCCTTCATGATTTTTTCCCTAGCCTATCCGTATTCTGCAAAACTGAACACTGATTGCGTAGGGGGACTGTGGAAGGTGGAGCGCTAGATGGGATATGAAAGCCAAATTTAAAACCTTGATATAATAGATGAGCCTCTTGCCTCTTCTCATAACCACTGAGCAAGTGGGCAAGGACATGCAGGCGTATGGGCATGGGCAGATTCTTAAAATGACAGGGCAGGGCGGCCCCTGTTCTGTGCGTGTGCAGGGGTATGCTGCTCCTTAGGTTTCCCAACTTTTTTGTAACACTTTTTTTGTCTGGATGACCTTGCATTCCACAGAAGGAACATATATGCCTGAACTTGCATGCAGATCCCCTACTGCATTCATTCTTGTTAAACTGCCAACAAGCTTGTTTCTTATCACCTGCCCCTTTGGCCCCCCGAAAGGAATAAGTTGTCTTGCTAACTGGCACTTTCGAGTAAAATTCTGCATGCCATATGTTGATCTCTCTCTGATCCCATGCCACTTCTGGCCTTACTGCCTTCATTTGTATACATTTGTTGTCGTATTGCAGCCATGCCATGCCATGCCCTGAAATTCTGAAGCTGCCCCGTGAATCATTGACATGTAGCTTATCAGCTGGGCCGCCAGCCCTGGGAACCGCTCTACCATGATTGCTGCATAGATATCAAATCCAGTAAAACAATTCTTGATTGACCATTCCACCCAAACTTTTTTCTGTTTAAATTCGCCCTCCTTGCCTTCCCTGTTCTTCCCAGGTACCATGCCCGCATTGATAAGATCAAATACATC
Source organism: Triturus cristatus (assembly GCF_964204655.1). Taxonomy (NCBI): domain Eukaryota; kingdom Metazoa; phylum Chordata; class Amphibia; order Caudata; family Salamandridae; genus Triturus; species Triturus cristatus. Next base: position 505,787,270 of record NC_140590.1, on the reverse strand, counting down.
TATGCATTCTCCCCTGAAAATATTTTCCCTGGTTTCTGCCGGCACGTTACATGTAATACCTGCCAATGGGGCTACTGCGAGCGATGCGGAACCATACATCACCGGGCTCTGTGTCAGAGGGGTTTGCACTGATACCACCACCACTAGGGGTACCGGCAGCGGTATTGGGATTGACCCTGACCCTGGTAATCCCGTATTATTGGTTGGTCCCTGCGATGTCACAGCAATCACCATAGGAGATTGTGCTACCCCGCCCGACAGGACCCACACTTGTGCCACCCCGCTGCCTTGATGTGCTACTACTGGAGTGGTAGCCTGCAAGGTAGGTGGTGTTGCCATCGCCACCCCCCCCTGTGTTGCAGCAGCGTGAGCTGTACTTGCTGTTATTGGGTGTGATACTATGAGGGGAGCAGCGCTCTGTTGAAGTCCCCCCACCGGGAGAGACTCTACATTAATCTGACTCTTCTGTGCAGCTGCGCCAGAAGCCTGATTATTGTCTGTGTTCAACAGGGACTGGCCCGCTGCCACAGCCTCACCTGAGGTGCTTGCCCGCGATTACGTGACACGTTTGGCCTTTTCTTGTTGCGCGTCTTTGAAACGTTCAGGCATCCGCCTTGTGCATTTGGACAACGGGACCTCCTGCTGTGGACTCGCTCTGGCCCCTTGAGTTAATGTCTGCAGCATCCAATCGATGCCGCCTTTCTTTGTGACCTCCCACAATGCCGACAACGGTAGAAATTCCTCCATTGTAGCAGGGGCCTCCTTGGCTTCCCGTGCCCGCTTTGGTGGCATCCTGCCCACTAAAGAATCAATCAATCAATCAATCATGTATTTTGTAAAGCGCACTACATACCCGAAAGGGTTTCAAAGTGCTGAGGGGGGGGGAGCTGTTGCTACTGGTCGAAGAGCCAGGTCTTGAGTTGTCTCCTGAAAGTCAGCAGGTCTTCGGTTTGTCATAGGTAGAGGGGGAGGGTGTTCCAGGTCCTGGCAGCGCGGTGGGAGAAGGACCTGCCTCCTGAAGTTTTTCTACGGATGCGCGGGACCGTGGCCAGGGCGTGGTCAGCAGAGCGGAGTTTCCTGTTGGGTACGTAGAAGGAGATTCGACTGTTGAGATAGGCTGGTCCAGTCTTGTGGAGTGCCTTGTGTGCGTGGATCAGGAGCTTGAAGGAGATTCTCCTGTCGACGGGGAGCCAGTGCAGGTTCCTTAGGTGGGGGGTGATGTGGTCGCAGCGCAGGACGTCGAGGATCAGGCGTGCATAGGTGTTCTGGATTCTCTGCAGTCTGTTGATGAGCTTGGACGAGGCTCCGGCGTAGAGGGCGTTTTCGTAGTCGAGTCTGCTGCTGACTAGGGCCTGGGTGACTGTTTTCCTCGTGTTTGTCGGGATCCATCGGTAGATCTTGCGGAGCATGCGAAAGGTGTTGAAGCAGTGACTGCATTGACTTGTTTGGTCATGGTGAGTTTTGAGTCGAGGATGATTCCCAGGTTGCGTGCATGGTCGGTGTGGGCCGGGGGGGTCCCCAGTGATGCGGGCCACCATGAGTTGTCCCATGCTGAGGGGTTGGACCCGAGGATGAGGATCTCCATTTTTTCTGAGTTCAGCTTAAGTCGGCTTTCCTTCATCCAGTCTGCGATTGCCTTCATTCCCTGGTGGAGGTTGGATTTGGAGGTGTGAGGGTCGTTGGTGAGGGAGAGGATCAGCTGCATGTCGTCGGCGTAGGAGTTTATGTTGAGGTCGTGCTGTCGGGCGATGCGTGCTAGTGTTGCCATGTAGACGTTGAACAGCATCGGGCTGAGGGAAGATCCTTGAGGGACGCCGCAGATGATCTCGGAGGCCTCAGACCAGAATGGAGGGAGGCGGACTCTCTGAGTTCTGCCGGAGAGGAAGGAGTGTTGTAAATTGAAACAACGATGTGATTAAGCATTTACCAAAGACATTAATTCCTCTGTTATAGATCGTGTTTTCTCTGTTATGTTGACCGAAGCTTGGACTCCATTTTGTATTGTCATGCCTCCACGTGTTCCCCACGAGAAGAGTCCAACCTCTGTGTTAGTTGCTCTTGCAATCTGCCTAGTAACAGTCTATAAATAGCTCCTTTGTCTATCTGGCACATGCCCAGACTTGACCACATCTGTTATCAGTTAGCCTTGCTTGACCATGTTTTCGCGGGCTCAAGGAGTGCGTTAGCTCCGCCCACATATTGATTCAGTATCGAAAATGACCATAAATGGTAATGTTCTTCGTCTTCATGTTGTATCCACCCACTCATGAGCCCCTCTACTGTGTATAAAAGGGGGCCATGTACGAAGGTTCTTTGTGCTACTCTATGCAATACTGAAGAGTGTTGTGTGGATTGTAGGACCACCCTTAAGGGTTAATAAATGCTGTCTTTGTACTTTGCAGTTTCCGTGCCAACTTCCTTATAGATTCCATTACAGGAGAGCGAACCCTTGTGTCCTGCGGGCCTAGCTGGGGCCTGTGTTCATCAATTGGTGCCCGTCACGTGGGGCTCATCGGCGACTCGGATGCTCGAAGGATTGGTCGTGACGAAGGTGAGGAATTGGGCCGGGGATGTGATCACTGCCAGCGGCGTCTTAGCCCTGGCATCCCAAGGTTTTTCTTCCTTCCCTTCCGAGCTGACCGTCTGGGTGGCGCCGGTCCTCGACTGAGACCTCTTCTGTCGGTCTTGCCGTGAAAGCCGTTTGGGCGATTGTGGAGCTTGGCAGTTGGAATCTGGACTCTTGATTGGTAAGAACCGGTGTACGGTACTTGCTCCGAGTTTTTGAAGCCTGATCTGGCTATTTGAGTTTGATTTGTGATGACTAGTCATATTTTGGATTTGTCTTTGTGAATATATATGCGTTGCAACACATATAGGCAGGTAATGTGGAGAGATTTCTCCAGAGCTGTGTAACTTTGAACGGCGCAACGATTAAGTGCCATTTTTTATAATATTGCATATTTTGCATTATTTCTGAGCATGCCTGCTTTCAGCGCACTCCGTAAGTGGTGTGGCTGTTTTGGGAACCGGTTGAACCTCGAGGAATCTGCTCCAGCTCCCCCAGAGGGGACTCCTAATAGGGATATGTATGTGAAGCATGGTCTTTCTTCCATAATGTACAGCACAGTATGGAGGAAATATACAAAAAAAGATCCTGAGTTGCGATGGCCTTTGTATGGATCGTTTGATATACGTAAGATTGAGTATGTGGAACAGTGTATGTGTAAGCGGCGTGCTCGGCAGGATATGTTTGAGTGTGTGCGGTTGTGGGTGAAGGAGGTGCGTGAGCGAGAGAAGCGTGAGAAAGCGCTGTTTGATAAAGAACAACGGAAGAATGATCATGTGCGAGCACAGGAAGCGAAGCGTCGGGAGGACAAAGAGCAGACGGACAGGCAAGAGAAGGAGCGTAGGCTACAAGTTTCGGGTCAATATGCTGTTCGGCAGCCACTTTATCCTGTCCTTAATAATCTTGATGATGATTTTTATTTACTAGATCGCTCTCCGCCCCCTTATGTCGGCGCATCTGCTCCGAGGCCGCAAGATTCTGTCCCGGGTCCGGGTAAGGTAGATACGCGGTCTATGTTATCAGCCGACCAAATGGCTGAGCTTCGGCAAATTTCCTTCCGTGCACTTAACGGCAAGATATCCATAGAGGAATTATTTCATACTTGGGAGGCATGGCAGGAGAGAGATAAAGTGTATTTTCTGGGTCATTTCGCGGATGAAGTGATTGATGCTTTTCGGAAACGTTCTGGTGTTTTTGAGCCCGACGAAGTGTCATCGGATGCTAAAGCATTGCGTAATGGTGTTTTCTCTTTTTCTAAGGCTCCAGATACGGTTCGGCGGCTGTTCGCCTTGCGGGACGAGGTGCTGGTCTATAAAGAGAAAGCGCGCCAGCGAGCAGGGAAGGAGAAGCAGTTGGATTCGTGCACATCAGAGGGCCACTCATCCACCTCCCCGTCAGATAAGGATGACATAGTGCATGTTAAACCAATGCGAGAGGCGGCGCCTTTGTATGTTCCTCCTAAAGGAGCGGGGACTAGCTCGGACATTACCTCCACCGATGCTAAGGGATATTTTGTGTATAATTGGGTTTACGCTCCGTGGCATAGAGCTGATGTTATGGCATTGAAGAATGCGCTGCCCGACCCCCGCAAGAATCCAGCGGCCTTCTATGAAGAAGTTGAGGGGGCCTTGAATTTTTGCGTTATGACTTTAGCAGATATAGATTTGTTCTTTGGGCTTATTCTACCACCAGATATGTGGCGATCTGTGCGAAAGGTAGATGATGTTGCCACTTTTAAGGCTCGATGGTCTGAATTGGAAGATGAGGATAGGGAGAGGAAGCCTGCGCAGAAACCGCCCCAGAATATTTTAGATCTCCCTGCTGCTATTGTGGCTAAGTTGAAGACAATTATCCCCCCTAAAAAAATTGACTGGAATATGTTAGCTGCATGTAAACAGAAAGTTGATGAGTCAGTTGCGGACTTCTTTACGCGCTTTGAGGAGACGTTTCATGATTTTAGTGGCCAGTCGCTTACTGACGATACGGGACGCCACCTTTTTGCGGATAAATATGTGGCTAATCTGCTGCCGGCAGTTGCGGCCCGTCTGAAAGCGAGTGAAAGTTCTTGGTCCTCCGCTACGCCGACGGCCCTCCTGACTATCGCTCAGTATTATGAGCGTCAGGAGCAAGAAGCGAAGGGCCAGGAGGAAAAGAAATCGAAAGATTTGAAAACAAAGGTGATGTTGGCACAAGTCTATGGCCCGCCTCGACGGGGTAGTAATAGAGGTAGGGGAGGATCTTATGGTCCTCCCTCGGGCCGGTCTGATTTACATAGGAATCAATGTGCGTATTGTAAGCAATCGGGTCATTGGGCTAGGGACTGCCCGGTGTTGCATGCATCGCGCCAGGGGCACACCCACGGTGGCCCGCGAGGTAGAGGGGGTTTCTCGAACTTTCGAGGGAATTCTAACGAACAGGCTCGTCTTGAGTCTGCTGGGCAGCACCGAGATAGATCAAATGTTTTCGATCGCCAGCATCAGTATCAAGCATCAGGAATTGACCGGTCGGGGTACCATGACTCTCAGCATGCATAGGATTGCGTTGGATGGGGGTTAGAATCAGTTGAGGTGCCGGTCGATCAGAAGGGCCCTTATGTATCGGCTGAGGTTCTGGGCTCTACTGATCAGTTCCTAGTGGATACTGGAGCGACACGTAGTGCGCTATCTAAGCAATTGGTTCCGGGGGCTCCCCCATCCGGCTTAATGGTCACATCGGTAGGGTTTGATGGTACACTCTCCCGAAGCCCTCTTTCACAGCCCCTCATGTTTAAGGTTGATTCTTTTTCTGCACCCTGTCCGTTTCTGCTTGCCCCGTACACACCGGACAATATTATGGGTCTTGATATGTTAAAGCACTTTAGGGCTACTATCCGCTGCTCCCCTGCTGGTGTGCGGGTTATATTGAATGATAATTACCCCCGATCTGAACGGATGTGTACGGTGTCAGAGGATGCGCTGTTAGCTACCCTCCCTCATGCTTTGTGGGCAACTTCGGATACTGATGTGGGACAAATGGTGATTCCGCCGGTCCACATTAGCGTCCAGGAGGGGGCGGTGCTACCACGCCTCCCACAGTACCGTATTTCACAGGAGGGTGAGGAGGCTCTCATACAGATAGTGCAGGATTTGATAACGGTTGGGGTAGTCGAGGAAGTCCCCTATAACATTTGTAACAGTCCGATTCTTCCCATACTGAAAAAGGATACGGATGCCAGAGTTTATCGATTCATAATTGATTTGAGAGAAGTGAACAAGATCGTGATACCCCAATACCCAGTGGTTTCCGATATCACGACGTTGCTTACCTTGGTTCCGCCTACGGCGACCATGTTCTCAGTGATTGATTTGAAGAATGCCTTCTTTTCCATTCCCATTCACCCTGATAGCCGATATCTTTTTGGGTTTACACTGAATAATAGATCTTATCGTTTCTGTAGGATTCCCCAGGGCTATACAGAAAGCCCTAGCATTTACAGTCAGGCTTTGAAACGACAATTGGATTCCTTTGTCCTGCTCGAGGGTGTCGCCCTCATTCAATATGTCGATGATATCTTACTGGCGGCTGACACCCTGGAGTTATGTGAAAAAAGTACGTTATCCTTACTTTCCTTTCTAGCGTCCCGCAATCATAAGGTATCTAGGAAGAAATTGCAATTCTGTAGACCAAAGGTGACTTATCTGGGTCACCTTTTGTCTAAGGAGGGACGTGCACTCACACCGGATCGTATCCAAGTAATTTTGGATACACCGAGACCATCCACACAGAAGGATGTGCGTGCATTTTTGGGCCTTGTTTCTTTTTGTAGACAGTGGATATTGGGGTTCTCGCACATAGCTAAGCCATTGTTAGCCCTCTTGACAAAGGACACGCCTATCCCAATCCCTTGGTCAGATGAGTGTGATACTGCTTTTCAGCAACTACGACAGGCCCTTTGTTCAGCACCAGTGTTAGGGACCCCTGATTATGCAAAACCCTTTTCGTTGTATGTGCATGAGAAAGATGGATGTGCATTGTCAGTTCTAGTGCAGATGCACGGTGATAAGCAGCGCCCATGTGCATATTTTTCGGCTGTACTTGATCCTGTTGCCCGAGCATTACCAGGGTGTTTTCGCTCGGTTGCGGCGACAGCTGTGTCAATACGCCAAAGCGAGGGAATTGTGTTATCTCATAAGCTGTTGGTATTAGTCCCCCATGCTGTCGATGCCCTGCTTAATCAAACAAAGACGCAGCATTTGACCAGTGCCCGTTTAACGGGATATGAGTTGACGCTTTTGGCTCCTCATATTACGTTGAAAAGGTGCGTAACGCTAAACCCGGCAACATTGCTGCCATACCCCGAAACCCAGCCTGAGGCGCGGAAAGCGCATGATTGTATTCTCGTGACTGAGGAACAAACAAAGGGTCGTATTGATCTCCAGGATACGCCCTTTCCAGATGTAGATGGAGAACTGTGGGTGGATGGATCCTGTCTGAAACTACCAGATGGTACGGCTTCAGCAGCATATGCAATTACCACATTACAAACGATAGTGGAGACAGCACGCATACCACAGAAATCAGCTCAAGCAGCGGAACTGATAGCATTAACACGAGCATGTGAGCTCCGTACAGGATTATGTGTGAATGTTTATACAGATAGCCGCTATGCCTTCGGAGTAGCGCATGACTTCGGCCTACTCTGGAAGGAGAGAGGGTTTTTAACGTCACATGGAGTACAGATAATGCATGGAGAGTTAGTTCATAATCTTTTAACTGCATTGACATACCCAAAGAAAATTGCCATTGTTAAGTGTAGCGCCCATAGGAAAGTGGTTGATAAAGTTGGAGAAGGGAATGCGTTAGCGGATCGAGTAGCACGGGAGACTGCGATGCAGCCCGGTACTACTGCCATGTATGTAGTGAAGTCACAAGTGGAGAGATGGCATGATGCGAAGGAGGAAGTGCGAGAAATGCAAAGGACCGCTTCTGACAAAGAGCGGGAACAATGGGCTAGCGAGGGAGAACTGGATGACGAGGGTTGCTGGAGAAATAAGCAGATGGATAGATGGAAATTACCCACGGCCTTTGTACAACCTATGGTTCAGATGGCACATGGGCTAGCACATGTTGGAGCTTCCGCAATTGTGAAATTGCTTACCCAAGTCTGGGAGCATCCAGAGATTGCTAGCACAGCAAAGAGGGTGGTGCAGACCTGTATGATCTGCCTGAGGTATAACCCAGGAAAAGGTACTCGAACTCCAGCAGGAGGATTTGTGACACCCACTGCACCCTTTGAGGTTCTGCAGATGGATTACATCCAGCTTGAGCGCTGTAATAATTTGAAGTATGTTCTAGTAGTGGTCTGCGCTTTCAGCAAATGGGTTGAGGCGTACCCTACGAAAGACAATACTGCAATGACTACTGCGAAGCTGCTGCTAAAGGAGTTTTTCCCCCGATATGGCGTTTGTAGACTTCTGTGGAGTGATAATGGCCCTCACTTTGTAGCGGATGTTATAAAGTATGTCTTGAAGGGTCTAGGCATCAGTCAGAAGTTCCACGCCGTGTTTCACCCTCAGTCTGCAGGCCTAGTTGAGAAGTATAATGGTACACTGAAGCTTAAGATCGCCAAAATTCAAGCTTCGACGTCTTTGACTTGGCCAGACGCTCTGCCACTGGCGTTATTGTCAATTAGATCAGTACCGCACTCTCGAACTGGCCTTACGCCATACGAGATCGTTTTTGGACGCCCAATGAATATTTGGGGTCCACCAAGACCTAAGGCTGTGTATGATGTACCTTGTGTAATGATGAGCGATTATTTGGCACAGTTAACGGATAACTTGGTTTCTATCCATCAACAGGTCCGAGAGGCGCTCCCTGATCGGTCTACCGGCGAAGGACATGGTCTCCGGCCTGGTGACCATGTCATGGTGAAAGTCTTCGACAGAACGAACAGCTTGGAGCCGAGATGGGTGGGCCCTGAGCAGGTCCTCCTCGCAACGAGGACGGCTGTGCGAGTCTCCAACAGAAAGAATTGGATCCACTCCCTGCATTGTAGGAGGGTGCCGCCCGGATTGGTGGAACCCGCCGTGCTGACCGATCAACGAGACATTTTGGCTGCAGAGACAGGCCGTGCTGCGGAGCCAAACGCCACTGAGGAGCTCTTTCCGGACCACGCGACTCCTGGAGGAAGGCGATATCATCTTCGACCAAGGAAGTGAGTTTTCCAGTAGCGGGACATACTGTCAGAACGGCCCTTGGGTTAGTGAAACGGAGAGCCGATGAGGCAAGGGGGGGGATCAGCCCTGCATTAGTGTAGCGACACCCGTCTTGGCCCGCTGGTGAAGAAATCAACCGCTGCCCAAGGGGAAGAGTTCTGACAGACTTTTAGTTTCAGGAAGATATTGGGTTTTATTTTTGTTTTGATATGGAGAAAAAGAAAATCCTTTGTGCAATAGGGTTCATGTTGACAGTAGCCATTGTTGGGATAACCACATGGTTCGTGGAGGATGTAACTCCCGCTCGGAAGATTCTTGTGTTGACAACTCCGGTGCCTGAGGAGCACTATTTTTATACATTACCGTATCAAGAGTTGAAGCATCGACAATCTTACCTGAATAACACTTTCATCCAGATGCTGCATCATACCCACGTTGCTACGAATGCTACGAACTGTTGGATATGTGGGATGATGCCAGCTCATCAGAAGAAAGGAGGAACGCCATTTATACCACTTCCTTTCTCTCATAATGGCTCTTGTAGAGCATGGTATACTTTGCTTTTTGCCACTCGGAAACCGACAGTGGGACGATTGCTTTTTAGACTTAATAAAGAATGCCATCAAGACAAGAATGGGTATCCACAAGCGAATGGGACAATTTGGGAGTGGGAAGAGTACCGACCAGACAATGAATCCATTCCCTACATCTTTACGAACACAAGAGACACTGTGGGAAGAGATAAATTTGTGATTCAAGTAGCACAAGCTCAAGCGGACCTGTGTGTCCAGAGTGTGGGTTTTATCCCTGTTGGTGTTAGTGATTGCATTACTGTTTTGAATATTGATGGGTTGAACAATAGTACCTTTTTAGCCTCCCATAATACGTACTTTGTGTGTGGAAATAAAGGTTATTACCGTCTGCCGGCTGGGTGGTCTGGGGTATGCTATGTATCATTCCTATTACCTCCTGTATTCCTAGCACCCGCATCTTATCATAAGGATCTGAAATTATTGAATAATGTGACTGTAAATAGGTATAAACGTACTTTATCAATTGATGATGTGGATCAGACTGATACCAGTCTGCAACAGTATATTGATTTTAACTTAGGACTGTTTTTCTTTGTTGGAGCCGCCCTGAACAGTAGGAAGATCCGAAGATTAACAAGAGTGGTAGAAGCTGTGACAAATCAGACTGCAGCTGCTCTTGGGAATCTTACGGAGGAATTACAGATCACTAGAATTGTTGCATTGCAGAATCGTATGGTACTAGACGTTATGCTAGCTGACAGAGGAGGAGCATGTAAAATTATTGGAAGTAGCTGTTGTGTGTTTATTCCTGATCATACGCCATCAGTTTATAATGCCATCAATAAACTGCATAAAATTGCAGCTGAGATCCATACAGAAAACGGCACTTGGTCTTTTTCTGGATGGTTTTGGGCGCTAATTACCGCCTGGGGATGGAAGGTTCTAACTGGTCTCTGCATTATTGTAGCGGTTCTGTTTTCATGCTGTATTTGTATCCAATGTGGTCCCTTGCTCTGCTCATTATGTGTATCATTCTGTATCCCTGATAAGAAAGCTATTGCCGATGTTGCCCACCAAAAACGTTTAGCTAAAGAAGTTGAAGAAATGATGACAATTGATATATATGATGATTATCCTAACAAACCGGATGTCTTCAGTAAATGCTGAAAGGGTCGTCTGTTGTAAATTGAAACAACGATGTGATTAAGCATTTACCAAAGACATTAATTCCTCTGTTATAGATCGTGTTTTCTCTGTTATGTTGACCGAAGCTTGGACTCCATTTTGTATTGTCATGCCTCCACGTGTTCCCCACGAGAAGAGTCCAACCTCTGTGTTAGTTGCTCTTGCAATCTGCCTAGTAACAGTCTATAAATAGCTCCTTTGTCTATCTGGCACATGCCCAGACTTGACCACATCTGTTATCAGTTAGCCTTGCTTGACCATGTTTTCGCGGGCTCAAGGAGTGCGTTAGCTCCGCCCACATATTGATTCAGTATCGAAAATGACCATAAATGGTAATGTTCTTCGTCTTCATGTTGTATCCACCCACTCATGAGCCCCTCTACTGTGTATAAAAGGGGGCCATGTACGAAGGTTCTTTGTGCTACTCTATGCAATACTGAAGAGTGTTGTGTGGATTGTAGGACCACCCTTGAGGGTTAATAAATGCTGTCTTTGTACTTTGCAGTTTCCGTGCCAACTTCCTTATAGATTCCATTACAGGAGAGCGAACCCTTGTGTCCTGCGGGCCTAGCTGGGGCCTGTATTCATCAGGAGGTGGTCCAGTCCAAGGCCTTCTCCCGGATCCCTGCGTCTTGGAGTCGCGTGCGTAGTATGCGGTGGCATACGGCGTCGAAGGCGGCGGAGAGATCCAGGAGGATGAGGGCCGCCGCCTCGCCATTGTCTAGAAGGATCCTGATGTCATCTGTGGCGGCGATGAGGGCAGTCTCGGTGCTGTGGTTGCAGCGGAATCCTGATTGGGAGGGGTGCAGGATGTTGTTGTCTTCGAGGTGATGGGTGAGCTGGGTGTTAACTATCTTCTCGATGACCTTTGCTGGGAATGGAAGCAGGGAGATGGGTCGGAAGTTCTTGAGGTCACTCGGATCCGCCTTGGGTTTCTTCAGTAGGGCGTTGATCTCTTTTGTACAGGTGGGGTGCGATGGAATTGCTGGCTTTGTTGAAGATGTGTGGGAGAGGGTCTGACGGGGATCCGGAGTGGATTGTGCCCATGGTCTTGATTGTGTCCTCGATACTCACGTTGGCCCAGGTTGTCAGGGTGTCGTGGGCGGTGGGGTACGGTGGGTCCGGTGCGGCGAGGTCTGCCGGGGTTGTCCGGGGTTTGAAACTGTCATGGATGTCGGTGATTTTCCGGTGAAAGAAGGTGGCGAGGGAGTCGCACAGGGCTTGCGATGGTGGGATGTCGTTGGCGCTGGAGCTGGGGTTGGAGAGTTCCTTCACGATGGTGAAGAGCTCCTTGCTGTTGTGTGCGTTGTTGTCAAGGCGGTCTGTGAAGGAGGTCCTTTTGGCGGTCCTGAGGTGGTGGTGGTTGCGGATGGCGTTGTTGAAAACTAAAACAGCGATATGATTAAGCATTCACTAAAGACATGCATTCTCTTTCCGTTAAAACATGTTTCTTGTCTTATGTTGACTAATGTCTGGACTCCATTTTGTATTGTCATGTCTCCTCATGCTTTGCACGAGAAGAGTCCTATCTTTTTGCTAGTTGCTCTTGTAATCTGCCTAGTAACAGTCTATAGATAGCTCCTTTGTCCGTCTGGCGCATGCCCAGACTTGACCACATCTGTTATCAGTTAGTCCTTGTTTGACCATGTTTTCGCGGGCTCAGGAAATTGTTAACTCCGCCCACATATTGATCCTGTATCGAAAATGTCCATAATTGGTAATGAATTTTGCTCTATGTTGTATCCACCCACTTATGAGCCCCTCTGTTGTGTATAAAAGGGGACCGTGTACGCAAGTCCTTTGTGCTACTCTACGCAATACTGAAGAGTGTTGTGTAGGTTGTAGGACCACCCTTAAGGGTTAATAAACTCTGTCTTTGTATTTGCAGTTTCCGTGCCAACTTCCTTCTAGCTTTTGTTACAGGAGAGCGAACCCTTGTATTCTGCAGGCCTAGCTGGGGCCTGTACTCATCAATTGGCGCCCGTCACGTGGGGCTCATCGGCGACTCGGATGCTCGAAGGACTGGTCGTGACGAAGGTGAGGAATTTGGCCGGGGATGTGATCACTGCCAGCGGCGTTTTTAGTCCTGGCATCCCGAGGTTTCTTCCTTCCCTTCCGAACTGACCATCTGGGTGGCGCCGGTCCTCGACTGAGACCTCTTCTGTCGGTCTGCCGTGACAGCCGTTTGGGCGAATTTTGGAACTTGGCAGTTGGAATCTGGACACTCTTGATTGGTAAGAACCGTTGTACGGTACTTGCTCCGAGTTTTGAAGCCTGGGTTGGCTATTTGAGTTTGATTTGTGATGACCGGTCATATTTTGTATTGATTACTGTGAGAATATATGCGTTGCAACATATATAGGCAGGTAATGTGGAGAGATTTCTCCGGAGTTGTTTAAATCTGAACGGCGCAAAGTTTAAGTGCCATTTTTTTGATAATACTGCATATTTTGCATTATTTTTGAGCATGCCTGCTTTTAGCGCACTCCGTAAGTGGTGCTGCTGCTTTGGAAACCGGTTAAATCTCGAGGAATCTGCTCCAGCCCCCCCAGAGGGGACTCCTAATAGGGATATGTATGTGAAGCATGGTCTTTCCTCTATAATGTACAGCACAGTGTGGAGGAAATACACCAAAAAGGATCCTGAGTTACGATGGCCTTTGTATGGATCGTTTGATATGCGTAAGATTGAGTATGTGGAGCAGTGTATGTGTAAACGGCGTGCCCGGCAAGACATGTTTGAATGTGTACGGTTTGAAGAGCAACGGAAAGATGACCATGTGAGAGCGCAGGAAGCGAAGCGTCGGGAGGAAAGAGAACTGGCGGAGAGACAAGAGAAAGAGCGTAGGTTGCAAGTCTCGGGTCAATATGCTGTCCGCCAGCCACTTTATCCTGTCCTTACTAATCTTGAAGATGATTTTCATTTATTAGATCGCTCTCCGCCCCCTTATGTTGGCGCGTCTGCCCCGAGGTCACAGGATTCTGGATCGGTTTTGGATAAGATAGACACGCGGTCCATGTTATCAACTGAGCGTATGGGTGAGCTTCGGAAAATTTCTCTTCGTGCGCTTAAGGGCAAGCTATCTCTTACTGAATTATTGGAATCTTTGGAAAATTGGCAGGATAGAGAAAAGCTGTATTTTGTTGAAACTTTTTCTGATGAAGTGATTACTGCCTTTCGGAAATATTCAGATGTTTTCGAGCCTGATGCTGTAATATCGGACGCTAAAGCATTACGTAACGGTGTTTTTTCTCCCTCTAAGTTACCCGATGCGGTCCGATGGCTGTTTGCATTGCGGGATGCGGCGTTTGAACTTAAAGAGCGATCGCGCCTAAAGGCAGGGGAGAAGGAGCAATCGGATTCACACATCGGCGGCAAACAATCATCTATCTACCATTCAGATAAGAGCGAACTAGTGCATGCTAAACCGGTGCGAGAGGCGGCACCTTTGTATGTTCCTCCTAAAGGAGCAGGAAATAGTTCAGACATGTATTCCCCCGATGCTAGGGGATATTTTGTGTATAATTGGGTTTATACTCCCTGGCATAGAACTGATGTTATGGCATTAAAGAATGCATTGCCTGACCCCCGCAAGAATCCAGCGGCCTTTTACGAAGAGGTCGAAGGGGCCTTGAATTCTTGTACTATGACTTTAGCGGATATAGATTTGTTCTTTGGGCTCATTTTACCACCGGATATGTGGCGATCTGTGCGGAAGGTGGATGATGTTACCGCTTTTAAGGCTAGGTGGTCTGAGATTGAGGATGAGGATAGGGAGAGAAAACCCGCGCAAAAACCACCCCAGCTTATTTTAGATCTTCCTGCCGCTATCTTGATTAAGTTGAAAACAATTATCCTCCCTAAAAAGATTGACTGGAACATGTTAGCCTCATGTAAACAGAAGGGTGATGTATCAGTTTCAGACTTCTTTACGCGCTTTGAGGAGACATTTCATGATTTCAGTGGTCAGTCACTCACGGATGATACGGGTCGACATCTTTTTGTTGATAAATATGTGGCGAATTTATTACCGGGAATAGCAGCTCGTTTAAAAGCGAGTGAAAGTTCTTGGTCCACTTCGTCGCCGGCATCCCTCCTGACTATGGCTCAGTATTATGAGCGTCAGGAACAAGAAGCGAAGGGGAATGAGGAGAAGAAATCGAAAGATTTGAAAACTAAGGTGATGTTAGCACAAGTGTATGGTCCGCCTCGTCGGGGTGTTGAGAGAGGTAGAGGATTCTATGGTCCCCCTTCGGGTCGGTCGGATGTTAATAGAAATCAATGTGCGTATTGTAAGCAGCTGGGTCATTGGGCCAGGGATTGTCCGGTATTACATGCATCTCATCAGGGACGTGGTCAGGGACAACCGAGAGGTAGAGGGGGCTTTTCGAATTTTAGAGGGAACTCTAATGCTCGTGCTCGATTTGAGCCTAACGTGCAGCAACGAGATAGACCTAATGTGTTTGATCGGCAAAATCAGTATCAAATGTCTGGGAATGACCGCTCTGGGTACCATGATTCACAGCATGCGTAGGATTGCGTTGGATGGGGGTTGGAATCAGTTGAAGTGCCGGTTGATCAGAGGGGTCCTTATGTTTCAGCAAATGTTCTGGGTTCTACTGATCGGTTCCTAGTTGATACAGGAGCTACTCGCAGTGCGCTGTCCAAACAATTGGTTCCGAGGGCTCCCCCATCTGGCTTAATGGTTACATCGGTACGGTTTGATGGTACACTCTCTCGAAGCCCTCTATCCCGACCCCTTGCATTTCATGTGGACCGATTTTCTGCACCTTGTCCGTTTTTACTTGCCCCGAACACGCCCGACAACATTATGGGTCTTGATATGCTTAAGCACTTCAGAGCTACGATCCGCTGCTCCCCTACTGGAGTACGTGTGATATTAAACGATAATCACCCTATGGCAGAACGGCTGTGTGTGGTTGCAGAGGATACTGTATTAGCTTCTCTCCCTCGTACTTTGTGGGCCACTTCGGATACTGATGTGGGACAGATGGTGATCCCGCCTGTCCACATTAGCGTCCAGGAGGGTGCGGTATTACCACGCCTCCCTCAGTATCGTATTTCCCAGGAGGGGGAGGAGGCACTCATACAGATTGTGCAGGATTTGATTAAGGTGGGAGTAGTGGAGGAAGTTCCCTACAATGTCTGCAACAGCCCTATTTTACCCATTTTAAAGAAAGATACTGATACTAGGGTTTATCGTTTTATCATTGACTTAAGGGAAGTGAATAAGATAGTGATACCTCAGTATCCAGTGGTTTCTGATATCACGACGTTACTTACTTTGGTCCCGCCAACGGCGACCACATTTTCAGTCATTGATTTGAAAAAATGCCTTCTTTTGGATTCCTATTCATCCCGATAGCCGCTACCTTTTCGGCTTTACTTTGAATAATAGGTCCTATAGATTTTGTAGAGTCCCTCAGGGTTATACAGAGAGCCCTAGTATTTACAGTCAAGCATTGAAAAGACAATTGGATTCCTTTGTTCTGCCTGGTGGTGTCGCCCTTATACAATATGTCGATGACATCTTGTTGGCGGCCGACACTCCTGAGCTGTGTGAGCAGTGTACGTTATCCTTGCTCTCCTTTTTGGCATCTCACAATCACAAAGTGTCGAGGAAGAAATTGCAATTCTGTAGACCAAAGGTGACTTATTTGGGTCACCTTTTGTCTAAGGAGGGGCGTGCACTCACACCAGATCGTATTCAAGCAATTTTGGACACGCCAGTACCTTCCACACAGAAGGATGTGCGTGCATTTTTGGGTCTTGCTTCTTTCTGCAGGCAATGGATATTGGGGTTTTCACACATAGCTAAGCCGTTGTTAGCACTTTTGACAAAAGACACACCAATCCCTCTTCCTTGGTCAAATGAGTGTGGAATTGCCTTTCAGCAATTACGACAAGCCCTTTGTTCAGCACCAGTGTTAGGTACCCCTGATTATACGAAGCCCTTTTCACTCTATGTGCATGAGAAAGATGGATGTGCATTATCAGTTTTAGTGCAGATGCACGGTGACAAGCAGCGCCCTTGTGCCTATTTTTCGGCTGTACTTGATCCTGTTGCCCGAGCATTGCCTGGTTGTTTTCGCTCGGTTGCGGCGACAGCTGTGTCAATACGCCAAAGCAAGGGAATTGTGTTATCTCACAAACTGTTGGTATTAGTTCCCCATGCTGTTGATGCCCTGCTTAATCAGACAAAGAAGCAGCATTTGACCAGTGCTCATTTAACGGGATATGAGTTGACGCTTTTGGCTCCTCATATTACATTAAAGAGGTGTGCAACGTTAAATCCAGCCACATTGTTGCCGTTCCCGGAAACTCAGTCTGAAGCACGGAAAGCACATGATTGTATTCTTGTGACTGAGGAACAGACAAAGGGTCGTATTGATCTCCAGGATACGCCCTTTACAGATGTAGATGGAGAACTGTGGGTGGACGGCTCATGCCTGAAGCTACCAGATGGTACGACTTCAGCAGCGTATGCAATTACCACATTACAAACAATAGTGGAGACAGCACGCATACCGCAGGAATCAGCTCAAGCAGCGGAACTGATAGCATTAACACGAGCATGTGAGCTCAGTGCAGGATTGTGTGTGAATGTTTATACAGATAGCCGCTATGCTTTTGGAGTAGCGCACGATTTCGGCCTACTCTGGAAGGAGAGAGGGTTTCTAACGTCACATGGAGCACAGAAAATGTATGGAGAGTTAGTTCATAACCTTTTGACTGCATTAACATATCCAAAGAAGATTGCTATAGTTAAATGTAGTGCCCATAAAAAGGTGGTTGATAAAGTTGGAGAGGGGAATGCTTTAGCAGACCGGGTGGCACGAGAGACTGCGATGCAGCCTGGCGCTACTGCAATGTATGTTGTAAAGTCACAGGCAGAAAGATGGCACGATGCTAGGAGAGAAGTGCTGGAGATACAGAGAACCGCTTCCGATAAGGAACGGGAACAGTGGTCTAATGATGGAGAATTAGAAGATGAAGGGTGTTGGAGAAGTAAGCAGATGGATAAATGGAAGTTACCCACAGTTTTCGTACAACCTATGGTTCAGATGGCACATGGACTAGCGCATGTCGGAGCTTCCGCAATTGTCAAATTACTCACACGAGTTTGGCAGCATCCGGAGATCGCTAGCATGGCAAAGAGGGTAGTGCAGACTTGCATGATTTGCCTGAGGTACAACCCAGGAAAGGGTGCACGAACTCCAGCAGGAGGATTTGCAACGCCTACTGCGCCCTTTGAGGTTTTGCAGATGGATTACATTCAGCTTGAGCGCTGTAACAATCTGAAGTATGTCCTAGTAGTGGTTTGTGCCTTCAGTAAATGGGTTGAGGCATACCCTACGAAAGACAATACTGCAATGACTACAGCTAAGATGCTATTGAAGGAGTTCTTCCCTCGATATGGTGTTTGTAGATTGTTGTGGAGTGATAACGGACCTCATTTTATAGCAGACATTATCAAGTATGTCCTGAAAGGGCTAGGAATTACTCAGAAGTTTCATGCAGTGTTTCACCCTCAGTCTGCGGGATTGGTTGAGAAATATAACGGTACTTTGAAGCTTAAGATCGCTAAGATCCAAGCTTCGACTTCTTTGACTTGGCCAGATGCTTTACCGCTGGCATTATTGTCAATTAGATCGATACCGCATTCTCGGACCGGTCTCACACCCTACGAGATCGTGTTCGGACGCCCAATGAATATTTGGGGTCCACCGAAACCGAAGTCAGTGTATGATGTACCTTGTGTAATGATGAATGATTATCTGGCACAGTTAACGGATAATTTGGTTTCTATTCATCAACAGGTTCGAGAAGCGCTCCCTGATCGGTCCACAGGTGAAGGACATAACCTCCGACCTGGGGATCATGTCATGATTAAGGTGTTCGAAAGGACGAACAGTCTGGAGCCGAGATGGGTTGGTCCTGAGCAAGTCTAGCTCGCAACGAGGACAGCTGTGCGAGTTTCCAATCGGAAGAACTGGATCCACTCTTTGCACTGTCGTAAAGTGCCGCCTGGATTAGTGGAGCCTGC
The DNA here is from genome assembly GCF_964204655.1 of Triturus cristatus. Classification (NCBI taxonomy): domain Eukaryota; kingdom Metazoa; phylum Chordata; class Amphibia; order Caudata; family Salamandridae; genus Triturus; species Triturus cristatus. The sequence goes on along the minus strand of NC_140590.1, from coordinate 505,768,721 downwards.
TGTATTGACCGACCATCGAGAAGTCCTGACCGCAGAGAAAGGCCGTGCTGTGGAACCGAACGACACTGAGGAGCTCTTCCCGGACCAAGCGATTCCTGGAGGAGGAAGATATCATCTCAGACCGAGGAAGTGATTTTTTCTGTATCCAGATACGTTGTCAGAACGGCCCTTAGATTAGTGAGACGGAGAGCCAATGAGGCAAGGGGGGAGGATCAGCCCTGCATTAGTGTAGTGACACCCGTCTTGGCCCGCTGGTGAAGAAATCAATGGCTGCCTAAGGGGAAGAGTTCTGACAACCTTTTAGTTTCAGGAAGATATTGACATTTACCATAAGATGGAGAAGAAGAAGATTTTTTTGTGCGACAAGCTTTATTATCATTGTAGCTATTGTTGGTATAACCACGTGGTTTGTTGAGGATGTGACTCCTGCCCGTGAGTTACTTGTCTTGACTACTCCAGTGCCTGAGGAGCACTACTTCTACGCCCTTCCGTATCAAGAATTAAAGCATCGTCAGTCTTATTTGAATAATACTTTCATCCAGATGTTGCATCATACCCACGTTGCTACAAATGCTACTAATTGTTGGATATGTGGTATGATGCCAGCTCATCAGAAGAAAGGAGGAACGCCGTTCATACCTCTTCCTTTCTCTCATAATGGCTCTTGTAGAGCATGGTACACTTTGCTTTTTGCCACACGGAGACCTACAGTGGGACGACTACTTTTTAGACTTAATAGGGAATGTCATCAAGATAAAGAAGGTTATCCACAAGCGAATGGGACAATATGGGAGTGGGAAGAATATCGACCAGACAATGAATCGATCCCCTACATCTTCACGAACACCAGAGACACTGCTGGGAATGAACAATTTGTGATTCAAGTGGCACAAGCCCAAGCGGACTTGTGTGTTCAGAGTGTGGGCCATATTCCTGTTGGTATTAGTGACTGTATTATTGTTTTGAATATAGATGGATTAAATAATAGTACTTTCTTAGCTTCCCATAGTACATACTTCGTATGTGGGAATAAGGGTTATTATCGCTTGCCACCCGGCTGGTCCGGAGTATGCTATGTAGCGTTTTTATTACCTCCTGTATTCTTAGCACCTGCATCCTATCATAAAGATTTGAAGTTGTTGAACAATGTGACTGTAAATAGGTAGAAACGTACTCTATCTATTGATGATGTTGATAAAACTGATACTAGCTTACAGCAGTATGTTGATTTTAACTTAGGATTGTTATTCTTTGTTGGAGCTGCCCTAAATAGTAGGAAGGTTCGAAGGTTAACAAGAGTTGTAGAGGCTGTGACGAATCAAACCGCTGCTGCTCTTGGGAATCTTACGGAAGAATTGCAAATTACTAGAATTGTTGCATTACAGAATCGTATGGTATTAGATGTTATGTTAGCTGACAGAGGTGGAGCATGTAAAATTGTCGGAAGTAGTTGTTGTGTATTCATTCCTGACCACACGCCATCAGTCTATAACGCTATTAATAAATTGCATAAAATCGCAGCTGAGATTCATACAGAAAATGGCACTTGGACCTTTTCTGGATGGTTTTGGGCATTGATCACTACATGGGGATGGAAGGTTTTAACTGGTCTGTGTATTATTGTAGCAGTTCTGTTTTCCTGTTGCATCTGTGTTCAGTGTAGTCCTCTACTCTGTTCCTTATGTGTGTCATTCTGTATTCCTGATAAGAAAGCTATTGCCAATGTCACCTATCAGAAACATTTAAACAAAGAGGTGGAAGAGATGATGAAAATTGACATATATGATGATTATCCTAATAAGCCGAATGTCTTCAGTGAATGCTGAAAGGGTCGTCTGTTGAAAACTAAAACAGCGATATGATTAAGCATTCACTAAAGACATGCATTCTCTTTCCGTTAAAACATGTTTCTTGTCTTATGTTGACTAATGTCTGGACTCCATTTTGTATTGTCATGTCTCCTCATGCTTTGCACGAGAAGAGTCCTATCTTTTTGCTAGTTGCTCTTGTAATCTGCCTAGTAACAGTCTATAGATAGCTCCTTTGTCCGTCTGGCGCATGCCCAGACTTGACCACATCTGTTATCAGTTAGTCCTTGTTTGACCATGTTTTCGCGGGCTCAGGAAATTGTTAACTCCGCCCACATATTGATCCTGTATCGAAAATGTCCATAAATGGTAATGAATTTTGCTCTATGTTGTATCCACCCACTTATGAGCCCCTCTGTTGTGTATAAAAGGGGACCGTGTACGCAAGTCCTTTGTGCTACTCTACGCAATACTGAAGAGTGTTGTGTAGGTTGTAGGACCACCCTTAAGGGTTAATAAACTCTGTCTTTGTATTTGCAGTTTCCGTGCCAACTTCCTTCTAGCTTTTGTTACAGGAGAGCGAACCCTTGTATTCTGCAGGCCTAGCTGGGGCCTGTACTCATCAGCGTCTTAGTGGGCAGCGCGGCTGTCTGGTGTCTTGTCGCTGTGCCATATGTTCTCCAATTTCCGACAGGTGCGCTTTGAGTCGAGGAGTTCCGGGGTGAACCAGCTGACTCTTTTGCTGGTGTCTCTGTTGGTGTTTTTTTCAGCGGGGCTACTGTGTTGGCGCAGTCGTTCATCCAGCGTTCGAGGGTGAGTGCACCCTCATCGGGGTTGGTGGGGTTAGTCGGAGGGTTGAGTGCGAGGCTTGTCTGTAGTTGTTCTTCAGTGACTTTGCCCCAGCAGCGGTGGGGGTTCTGTACAGTGCGGTGGTGTGTGAGGGGTTTTTGGAAGGAGAAGTGGATGCAGTGGTGGTCTGTCCAGGTGAGTTCGGAGGCGTGGCTGAAGGTGACGTGGGGGCATGAGGAGAAGATGGCATCTAGCGTGTGGCCGGTGATGTGGATAGGCGTCGTGACTAACCCTGGGCGAGACACTACGCTTCGCCCACGTAGTGTATGTAGCGCTGCCTGCTTCGCAGTTTTCGAAGTAGGCGAAGCAGGCTAGCGCTACGCACACCCAGGGCGAAGCGTAGCTGCCTGCCGCTGCCACCCGCCTCCCGCCCGCCCTCCTTTTAAATCAAACCCCCGGATTTACAATAAATACTAAATTAAAGAAACTTACCTGAAACGCGGCGTCTCCGGGGCTCCCTCTTCCATTTCAAACTTCTTCTGACTAATGCGCATGCGCGGACGCCCGCGCATGCGCATTTCTCGCAAGAAATGCGCATGCGCGGGCTTCCGCGCATGCGCATTTGTCAGAAGAAGTTTGAAATGGAAGAGGGAGCCCCGGAGACGCCGCGTTTCAGGTAAGTTTCTTTAATTTAGTATTTATTGTAAATGCGTGGGTTTGATTTAAAAGGAGGGCGGGCGGGAGGCGGGTGGCGCGTAGTGGGGCTACGCGAAGCACGTAGTGTGCATAGATTTGGGCACACTACGTGCTGCTTCACGTAGCCCCACTACGCCCACTACGCCCACCCTTAGTTGTGACGAGCTGTTTCAGTCCAAGGTTGTCAAGGTTGTCAATCAGGGTGGAGGAGTTGTTGTCGTTGTTGTTCTCCAGATGATAGTTCAGGTCTCCGAGGAGGATGTAGTCGGTGGAGGTCAGCGCGTGCGTGCTGATGAGGTCGGCGATGGAGTCGCAGAATTGAGGCCGGGGTCCTGGCAGTCTGTAGACGAGGGTGCCTCTTAGGGTGGTCTTGGGGTCCGTGTGGATCTGGAAGTACATGTGTTCGGCGGTGCTGAGGGTGTCGTTGGTGTTTGTTGAGACCCTGATGGTGTTTTTGTGGACGATGTAAATTCCTCCTCCGGCCCTGTTGGTTCGGTCTCTGTGGGTGATGTTGTACCCATCTGGAATGGCTATGGCGATGTCTGGCGAGGAGGCTTCGTTCATCCAGGTCTCGGTCAGGAAGTCGACGTCCGGTAATGCGGTGTCGAGTAGGTTCCAGAGTTCGACGGCGTGTTTGTGTGCGGAGCGGGTGTTGATCAGGATGCATCTAAGCTGATTTGGTTCCGTTGTGGCAGGCATCTCGGCGCTTTGAAGGCAGGAGAAGCTGTAGTTCAGGCAGGTGAAGGGACCATGGGTGCGCTTTGGGGTGGCCTTGCAGCAGGTGTGGGTCCTTCCTGGGTTGAGAGCGACGAGGGTGTTGGCATCGTAGTGGCGGCGGTCCTCGTGGATGTGCTGGAGCAGGGTTTTCTATTTAAACTCGAACTTCAGTTTATATTTCTATATGTCATAATTAAAATTACTAACGATTAATTATTAAGTATTAATTTTTGTTGAGTGTTTTAATTAATCAACCTTACTAATGAAAGAATTACACGTGGGAATGCAGTTGCATGGCTTAATTAATAAGTGAACTAAGTTGGTGAGCAAATTAATTAAATAGATGTGGCTAAAGTGCTATTTGCTATGTGTTTGCGCTTTAAAATAATATGCTTTAATGCTTTTTTATGTCGCAAATGGCTAGATAAATACATACACATAAGGGTATTAGTGGGAATTAACACTGTATAATCAATACGATGTAGTAACGTTGTTTTGTGTTTCTTTTTAATTAAGTTGTCCATTTTGGCCTGTTGAGAAATGGCCGACATCTACAGCCTGCATTTGAGTAGATGAAATACGAAGAGAGGCCTCGCTGAATATGGTTGAAAATATGACCTCGGCCTCTGTCTGAGCTAAATGTCACGAAAGGACGACAGCAGCTCTGGGCTGGTCGCCAGATATCCTTGGAGGAGAACAATTGTCACAAATGAACATTTTGATAAACTTGCGGTGGCTTCACTATAATTCCGGAGAAGAGCATCCATGGATGTTGCGAATTTAGTTTGTGCTTCCTTTTTCCGTGTTTTTATTTTTGAGATATTCGAGAGCGGAGATTTTTTCTAAATGTTGCGAGCTAACATCCTTTCCTGCTCGCTCTGCTCAACGAACGTTTAGAGTATGTTTGTAACTTTTAATGTGCAAGTTTTGGTATAAATATTGTTAGACTAGAGAGGGTCTAAGGCCACTTCTTCCTGAACTTATGCTCAAGAGGATCGATGCTGATTGAGAGGACGGCGACTCGAGAGACTTTGAGAGACCTGTCCTGACTTATGATACGACATTTAGCTAGAATAGGTAATTATGAGAATAATGATTTTGCAATTGAATAACTTTTCATTTGAACTAATTTAGATAAAATAACTTTTGTTTGAATTCCAGTGTCGGGTGGTTATTTCTTTGTCATTTTATTGAGATCTCAAATGTGTTCTTATTGTTTAAATCATGACTCGAGACAATTCAATTAGGTTGCATTGACCTCAAATTAGATGCAGATTGATTTAGGAGTTCTCTCATATATTCAGTGTGGATAGAGTAATAGAATGAATGTTGGTGTGATGGGCCCTAGCGTATGGTGAGCGTATGTGCGTATGACTGTGGAATTATTCTGTCCGTGGAAGCAGGGAGAATTAGCTCTGATCTGCAGCAGTTTCCTGGTAGCAGAGGATGGTTTTGATTATTGTCTTGATCTGATGAATTGCTTGTACATAGGCTTTGGATTTATTGATTTATTGATTGATGTTGATACATGTACTAACACTAAATGTTGAAGTCGTCGTATTGAGTTATATGTAGTGTGTACGGCTTCTGGGACGTAGGGAGTCGGTGACGGTTCCGTAGTAGGGCAGAGGGAAGTGAGTGCTGCTCTCGGGAAAGACGGGATTGTTGGCCCTGTACGAATGCAGGGAAAAGCGTGTGACAATTGAAGTTGCGCGTCGCATTGTCTGGGTTCGGATTCAGTGACATCGTCGTGTGTTACTATTAGTGACGTATTTCTGTGTAAAAGAAGTGTGTATGGTAGTAAAGGTTATCTGTGAAACTCTGGTCTTAAGTCCCAGGGATTCGTAAGGTGCGCCGTTAAAGCTTACCGCTGGAGAAGTAATAGATATTCTCTGAGCTTGTTTGAAGGACTGGGCAGAGGTAAGCGCTGCTTGGTTAACGTGTGTGATAATTCTGTAGCAGGACAGATTGTTTGCTGTTCTCGGGAAAGACAGGATTCTGTGTAAATGAACTACATTTCCTGGTATGAAAGTGCGTGAATGCATAGGCATTTAGTTAATTGTGAAACTCTTAGGAGCATTCCGGGAGGAAACAGTTAATGGATGCATGATTAGAAGGGCAGAGTAGAGGGATGTGCTACTGTGTCAACGAAAGTAATAATTCTGTGGTAGAGCAGAGGTAAGCGCTGTTCTAGTGAGAAACGGGATTCTCGTGGGAAAGGTCTTTACTATTCTGTGGTTAGCGAAGCAGACAATGGAGATGTTTATATGTTGTAACTAATAGATTTGTAGAATCTGAAACAGAGTCTATCGAGAAGGCTTTGTAAGGGAGGGGTAGACGAGTGACAGGAGACAGGAGTAGAAGCGACTGCAGAGACTACTGACGTCAGAAGACCGCGCTGTGATTGGACAGTGGGTTAGAACAGCGAAAGCGCTGTGATTGGTGCGTTGGTGTGAGCCGCGCAGGGATTGGAAGAAGTACAGGGTGACGTAGACGCTCCGGGATTGGTGCGTTGGTGTGAGTCGCACTGTTATTGGACAAAAGATCGTACAGTTGCGGAAAGGACTAGAGGGTTGTGGTAAATGCGAAAATGTATTACCAAACAGAGGAGAAGAAGAAGAAATCCTTGTTCAGTAAAATTAGAAAGTGGTTTGACAAGGATAAGGACATAATAACTAGAGAGGGTGAGTTACTACCTCCGACAAGAACCCCTGCATCGTTCGTGGTTGCGAAATATGGGTATCATACTTGTATTTGGTTAGACAATTGGGCTAAGTACACTAGAGAAGATGGTGTTTTAGCGTTCCCGGAACATGGTTCATTTAATCTGGCCGTGTTGAGAAATTTAAGGGAAAAGATGATGAGTCTAGAGCCTAGACCAAGGCCAACACAGTTTGAGGCATTAGTAGAATGGGAAGATGAGGTGCATGAGCGAGAAAAGCAGAGGAGTGGAGGCAACTATAGGTACATTTTTGGGAGGAAATATGATCGTGAAACTCATCATGATCGAATGAGGAGATGGCGAGATGCTAGTATGTCAGAGGGACTATATTCTATGAGAACTGTTGAGGAAACAGAAGGGAGGAAAGGTACGGAAAAGGTACATGATGCAGAATTGAGAAGGTATGGGGCTAATGACTATGAGGATGAAGTCTTGGATGACATGATTTACAAGAGACCACCTCCATATAGACCAGAACCAGAAGTGAGAACACCAATTGCTACTCCAATAAGAGATACTTTGCAAATTATTAAAACAGAAGTTGCGACACCTGATTTGAAAAGTGGTAGCTCTTTCGCGGAAAGGGAAAGAGAGAGAGAGCGAGAGAGAGAGAATGCAATGGGGGATGAGAAAACAAGAGAATTAGCAAGAACCACATCTGAGTTGACAGAGAAAATTAGGGAATTGACCAAGAATCTAGAAGCTGTTACAGTGCCTGTAAACATAGGTCCGGTTATGCCTATTTTTGATAATCAAAGAAGAAGTGAGAGTGGTTTAACAATTCCATATGTAGGAAATGGACAAGTTGGTTCTTCGGGAGAGTCAAGAATAAGGACGGGAGAGAATCAGTTGAGACATACTATATGTGATGGAGAGTCAGATGTACAGCCTAATTCAGGATTGAATACTGGTTGTTTGGGAGGATCAATTTTGGAACCACAGAGGATGGCAGAGAAAGTGAGTACAGTGAAAAAGTCTACAGAAATAACGGCTGAGGATTTGAATGATTGGTTGAAAGTTCTTCAAAAGAAGGATTAAGATTCTCAGGCAATTGATGTGCCAGGTTGCGCATAGAACTGGAGGAGCTTATAGCAGGAACAATTCCTACAGAAATGTTGAAAAATCATCATGATGGAGAGTTGTTATTCATGTGCAAGAGTATCACCTGGAGGGTTAAGAGTACACATGACAGGTTAAAAGGAATAGCGGGTGAAATGGGAGTTGACATGGATAAGGTGAAAGCTTTGCAGAAGCCTTACAGAGTGGATTTTTCTGACAAGGACATTGAGAATCTAAATGATGTTGGCAGAACAGGGCAGATTAAGGAAATTATTTACTTATTGCGAAAATGGGGAGATGTGGAAAAATGGAAGGATAGGTGGTATAAGAAAAGGGAAGATACAGTGGACAGGACTTACACAGCATTTCCCATGAGAGAAAAAGAAAAAACAGTGGAAGCTTATCCTATGAGAGAGATTCCTGGAGGAGGATATGTACATGTCCCATGGACCAGACAGGATATTTTGTCATTTACGAATGATTTCCCTCGACTGAGAGAAAAGCCCGTCGAGTGGTATAGGCAGGTAGACAGGTTTGTGAAGTTGTCAAAAGTGCTGTGGATTGACCTGAATAGTCTGTTTGATATAATTGTTCCAGCAGACTTGTGGGCAGAGTGTAAAATAGTTGTAGATTGGCCTGCTAAAGAATACCCGAGAGATCAAAGAACAGGAGCTCCAGACCCGGAGGTAATGAAGAAGTATGAGCAGGTTATTGTGTTCCTGAAGAATAAGGTACCCCCTAAAGAGACAGATTGGGTTAAGATAGATCGAACACATCAGGAAGCAAAAGAATCAGTTCATGCTTTTTATGAAAGGTTGATACTGGCTTTTAAACAGTTCAGTGGAGATGAACATCTGGGTGATAAGGATTTGAATCATTTTGTATACAGATTTGTATATGGCTTGAGACCTGAAATCAGTGAAATGATTCGTGAGCACACAGTTGATTGGCAGAGTAAAAAGATTGATGAAATCTTGAGACATGCGAAGTACTTCAGTGATGAAATTGAGGCGAAGCAAAGAAAGCTGAAGGAGAAAGCAATGTGGGCACAGGTGAAGGTTGCAGAAAGACAAGAAGCACAGCTGGTTGAACAAGCAAATAATCTGGGAAATAGGCCTAGATATGGTACAGGAAAAGGAAAGGGGAATATAGAAGAGGCGAAAAACAAATTCCCGTGTCACAACTGCGGACAATTGGGGCACTGGAGATCCGAGTGTACGAATCCACCATTAGTGAGTAATGAGAATAAATCCTTGAATCAACAGGTGCAGAACGAGGGGTGTAATCAGCAACAGCAGAAGGTTGTCAAGCAGCAGAATCAAGAGCCAAAACCGCCTTTGCCACAGAACAGAGGGTCTCAGAAATATAACCAGGACTCAGGATTCTACAATGATGAACAGGTAAACAAACAGAGACGTACAAATCCAGTACAACAATACTGGCTAAAGAATGAGGGGAGTGAGTCTGAAGGGGATTATTGACGGTGCCGAAGAGAGGAGGAAGAGTGCATACTTGGAGCAACTCTAGAAATAGACCAGGCAGGACCATTTGTAGATGGGAAAATAAATGGGGAAAGTGTTACTTTTTTAGTAGACACAGGAGCGACGAGATCAACTGTTAGGTCAGCAGATATAAGAAATCTTCCTCTCTCGGACGAAGCAATCCAAGTGGTTGGTGTAGCTAATACACAGATTAAGACTCGTCTTACTGAACCAGTAAGGGTAAGGATAGGGAAATTTTCAGATATGCACAGGTTTATAGTGTGTGACACTAGTCCAGTGAACTTGTTAGGTAGGGACTTATTGTGTAAAATGAATTGCACAATTTTTTGTACTCCGGATGGAATAGCCTTTGAGACACCAGATGAGGATGTCTTATATAGGATGACTCTGGATAATAGAGAAAGTGAGATTGTTGGAACATATGCTGTATTTAATCCAGATGATTTACCTCAAGAATAATTGCCTATGAATAAAAAAACTGAATCCTGCTAAAGAAGCTAACATTTTTGGTGAGATTTTTATTGAAACAGAAGAATTAACATTAGATTACATTTTTAGAAACAATTTAACTTGTAGTTTGAAGGAAGAAGAAAAAGCTTTCCTAGACATGGTAGAGAAAAGGAGGATGAGCATGCATGAAAAGGCAGGAGGATATAAAATGAGTGAGACAGTGTGGGACATTGAGATGGGAAAGGAGTTGAAGAATGGGGCCAGTCCAACTTTGGCTTTAGATGCACCACAGAAGGGTAAACTATGCATTACCAGGAGGAAATCCCAATATGATAATCATTTTGTTGGGACTAGTGAGTGTCATGATACATTCTTTATTGCAACAGGATGGGGATTCAAAGGAGGAGAAGATCCAGTTTTCCCGGGAGTGTATTATATTTGTGGGAATAGGGCTTATTACAGGTTGCCTGACCATTGGTATGGCACATGTTATGTTGGCCTGGTCTTTCCAAAGATTTTTCATATGGATAGAATAGAAGATACAGAACAAATTAATCTACTAACACGCTTTAGAAGAGAAACTTGGTCAGAAATTGTAGGAGATATTTTTGGAGCTTTGATTCCAGCAGTGGGAATTTCATTAAATGCATATGGAATTCGGAAGCTGTCAACAGTGGTGGATCGCTTATCGACAAGCACCGCTGGAGGGTTTCTATTGGTGAATACAGAGATGGTTGCCTTACGCGCCATGTCTATGCAAAATCGACTTGCCCTTGATATTCTATTGGCAAAGGAGGGTGGAGTCTGTGGAATGCTGAAAGTTCAACATTGTTGCACTTACATTCCTGATGAAAGCAAAGATCTGAAGGTCTATATCAAAAATAATACTGATTTGCATGAAGAATTAGTACCACTGGAAGCTGAAAGTATATGGACTAAAGTGGCTAATAAGAGGATTGCTGTTAAAAATGTTATTGCTAAGATAGGTAGTACCATTTTTGGTAAAATATTATTTCCATTGACATGTGTGATTGTTGCTTTATTGATTCTTAGATTAGGGTGTTTATGTTGTAAATACAGGAGAGGAAAAAAGAAAATAATAAAAGAAAATATTGAAAAGAGACAAAAGAGGTCAAAAAGAGACCCACAAGAAATAGAATTAGAAGAATTTAGAGAGAGCATGTACTTAGAAACTAAAAGAGATGATGAAAGAGAAACTGGAGTGTAATGTAAATGCAAAAAGACATTTGAATTTCTCCTAAGAAAAAGGGAAGTAAATTTTTTGGGTTGGATTTTTGTGGTGATGATATATCACCAAAGGGGGGATTGCTGGAGCAGGGTTTTCTATTTAAACTCGAACTTCAGTTTATATTTCTATATGTCATAATTAAAATTACTAACGATTAATTATTAAGTATTAATTTTTGTTGAGTGTTTTAATTAATCAACCTTACTAATGAAAGAATTACACGTGGGAATGCAGTTGCATGGCTTAATTAATAAGTGAACTAAGTTGGTGAGCAAATTAATTAAATAGATGTGGCTAAAGTGCTATTTGTTTTGTGTTTGCGCTTTAAAATAATATGCTTTAATGCTTTTTTATGTCGCAAATGGCTAGATAAATACATACACATAAGGGTATTAGTGGGAATTAACACTGTATAATCAATACGATGTAGTAACGTTGTTTTGTGTTTCTTTTTATTTAAGTTGTCCATTTTGGCCTGTTGAGAAATGGCCGACATCTACAGCCTGCATTTGAGTAGATGAAATACGAAGAGAGGCCTCGCTGAATATGGTTGAAAATATGACCTCGGCCTCTGTCTGAGCTAAATGTTACAAAGGATGACAGCAGCTCTGGGCTGGTCGCCAGATATCCTTGGAGGAGAACAATTGTCACAAATGAACATTTTGATAAACTTGCGGTGGCTTCACTATAATTCCGGAGAAGAGCATCCATGGATGTTGCGAATTTAGTTTGTGCTTCCTTTTTCCGTGTTTTTATTTTTGAGATATTCGAGAGCGGAGATTTTATCTAAATGTTGCGAGCTAACATCCTTTCCTGCTCGCTCTGCTCAACGAACGTTTAGAGTATGTTTGTAACTTTTAATGTGCAAGTTTTGGTATAAATATTGTTAGACTAGAGAGGGTCTAAGGCCACTTCTTCCTGAACTTATGCTCAAGAGGATCGATGCTGATTGAGAGGACGGCGACTCGAGAGACTTTGAGAGACCTGTCCTGACTTATGATACGACATTTAGCTAGAATAGGTAATTATGAGAATAATGATTTTGCAATTGAATAACTTTTCATTTGAACTAATTTAGATAAAATAACTTTTGTTTGAATTCCAGTGTCGGGTGGTTATTTCTTTGTCATTTTATTGAGATCTCAAATGTGTTCCTATTGTTTAAATCATGACTCGAGACAATTCAATTAGGTTGCATTGACCTCAAATTAGATGCAGATTGATTTAGGAGTTCTCTCATATATTCAGTGTGGATAGAGTAATAGAATGAATGTTGGTGTGATGGGCCCTAGCGTATGGTGAGCGTATGTGCGTATGACTGTAGAATTACTCTGTCCGTGGAAGCAGGGAGAATTTATGAGCTCTGATCTGCAGCAGCTGCTGCGGGGGGCAGGGGTTATGGCGCTGGGCACGGTCAGGCGCGGACGGGCGCAGACGGCCTTGCCTTAGGCGCACCTTCGGCGTGCCAGCGGCGCCCCTGCTGCGCGCGTCCACTGCGTTAAAGAGTTAAACCAAGGTCAGTGCCTCTTTCCCTTTTCCCTCTTGACGGGCCTTGTGACTCGCGCCCCCCAACTTTTCGCTTCACATGCTCGGGTTGTCATTCTCTGAATCATGCCGCACCATGCATAATGCCCCCACCCCCTCACAGAGCGCTCGGCCTACTCACTAGCCGAGCGCCCCGGTTTGTTTGCCTGCACACTGCACCCCCCCCGGCTCATGCCATACCGGTTAGGCCCCACGACCCCACATGCATTTGCCTAGGCCATACCCCTTTTCGGAGACCCCTGTCCCTCGTCCCCCTTAAGCCTGTGGCTTAGCTCCATGCCGGTAACACAAGGCAACAGAAACACAATTGTGAATGCACGACATTGTTTTGCATACGCCCGTGTTTAAGCTCCACTCCGGTAACAAAAGACAAAAGAAACCCCATGTTGAATGAACGACATTGCTTTGCATATACTGGAAATGCCGCGTCTGCTCCCCGATGCGTGTGCAAAGCTGCGCCAGGGCTCCTTGCGCAATAACCACTCCACGCAATTAGTTAGCGTAAAAGTCCAATTATTAGGACAGGGTTGAACAACATAACACAACATCAATCAAACCCCTCAACAATCCCCAATGTCATATCTCTCATCCTTCCATTCGCTCCCATACTCCAAATACTCACTCCGCATCACACAGCAACCTCCTCACTTATCCCATTCGCTTAATCACTTCTCTTCCAACCTCCTCCATCATATCCATCCATCGCACTCCTGAATGACGCACCCCCACCTTGCACCTGCATCCCCCTCCCTGGAAGGGTGAGTATGCCCGTCATGGACTCCCCCCTCCCAAGTACCGCCACACACACTCTCAACCCATCCTAAACTGGCATGCTTTATAACCTACACCCGTTCCTTCCACCAAAATTTTAGGGTGGGCGGGTGGCCAAAGCACACCTCCTAACCCACCCCGGGGCGCTGGGGACAGGAAGAGGAAGAACTTCCTCTCCAGCCCCCTTTATTAACTAGCCTAGACCCCACCGTCTACCTAACCTCTAATTCCCTGTCCTAATATCGCGCGAACAGCCCAGGGGAAGACTGGTCTGTCGACCTCACTTCCCCCTATGGGCCGCATCGCGCAATAACCACTCCACGCAATTAGTTAGCGTAAAAGGCCATTTATTAGGACAGGGTTGAACAACATAACACAACATCAATCAAACCCCCCAACAATCCCCAACGTCATATCTCTCATCGCTCCTTTCGCTCCCATACTCCAAATACTCACTCCCGCATCACACAGCAACCTCCTCACTTATCCCATTCGCTTCATCACTTCTCTTCCAACCTCCTCCATCATCTGCATCCATCGCACTCCTGCATGATGCACCCACTCCTTGCACCTGTATCCCCCTCCCCGGAAGGGTGAGTATGCCCGTCATGGACTCCACCTTCTTCCAAGTACCGCCAACCAGGAAACCCCCGGAGGGCGGTTACCTGCCCCACCCCAATCAAGTGCACCTTTCGTCTTCACTCCCACCTGCACCAAATGGACTCGTTCCACAACGCACTGATGACATCCCTCAACTCCATCATGTAATACGCGTTGCCCATGTACGAAAGGTGCACCTCGTCGTCCCTAAAAAGAAGGGGCTCTTCGAGCCGCAAACCAGTGTGAGCAATCAACTTGATCCCAGTGTTCCCACAAAAGACTCGCATCGCCCTATTCAATTTCCTCCTTGCCCTTTCGACAGCTGCGGGCTTCAATGCCCCCCTCCAAATCCGGCATGGAATGAATTCAGTCCATACAATGCAGGCGCCAGCCAGATTGCGTCTCATAGCCTCAAAGTCTCTTTGCATCAGATGAAGAAGAAACACCCCGGATTGTTTCACCAAATCATTTTCCCCCAAATGGATAACGAGCATGTCTGGGCAACCCCTCTGCAATATTTTCTTTGTCAGCCAGGGCAACAGCGCTCCCCAGCGCATCCCACTCTTGCCCCACCAATGTACCTCGTGGTGACTGCTCCGCAGGCCAAGGCTACGACCGTACACTTGCCTGTCCGCGTATTTGGATGCCCAATGCACAAAGGAATGTCCAACGATCCAGGTCACCGTCTTGGCTCCTGGACCCCCCACGCAACCTACGAAGAAAAAAGAAATTAGTAGAAAGCAACAGAATCCCTACCGCTCCAGCAGCCTTAGCACACCCCATCGCGCACGCCAGCCTTACTTCCGCACGTACCGCTCGCAACAACGCGACCTCCACCTACCAATCTGCCTAATCTTCTCCCAAGACCACCCCAGCCGGGCTGCCGCCCTTGCTGCGCCAATACAAAACTAGTGCATCCCATACAATGCAGGGTCCTTGCCTAGGCGCCTCAATGCCATCCGTAACACTGCCAGCAGCTGAAACGCTGTGACCCGCCTGGTAGAAGCATGACAAAAAATCTCACCCCCCAGCCTACTCGCCTGCCGGCAAAACGCACTCCACTCCTGCACCGGGCAAGCGCCTGCCCAACCCGACTCACACAACCATACCCACTTGCCCCTCCCCACCTGATCCATTTTAGACTGCCCCAACCAGATACCCAAATGCGCCCTATCCACACGCACGTCCTCAAAGCACCTGCCAGGCGCGCCTCTTTTTTTTTTTTTTTTTTTTTTTATTCCTCATATACCAAGGTGGGCATTCCAGATGGAGAAACCCGCCCCCTCTCCTCTTCCCGCGTTATTCCAATCTCGATGTTTAGGGGTCTGAGGAGAGATGGGAAGGAAATACCCCTCTAGTAGCAACTGTTTTCTTATTCCACTCCATTCCATTCAGGCCATTTGACCCAATGTTTTGAAGGCAAAGAACCAACAGTGCCCAGGTGAAATCATTGGAATATGCTCATCTATTCCGCCATGCCACAAGGGCCGCCCAGATCTTATCTTGGCTGGTACTATCACAGGCCATATCAAATTCGCTTATATATATAAGGTACTTCAGGCAGTCTGCAAAGTTTGGGGCATTTTCACTCTTCCAGGCTTTACATATTTCTCGTCGCACTAGGATGATGACATAAAAGATAAATTTAGAAGCCAGATCATTCTGTTCAGTGTGCGATGTTACTCCAAACATGATCATCCTAGTAGTTACTACTAATTGTCTGCCTAGAACCTCAGCCAGGAACCCTTGTACTTTAAGCCAGTAATTTGTTAACATTGGGCACTCTACAAACATGTGCAAATCGTCTGCGGCTAACAGTTTGCATCTCGGGCAATAGTAATCTAAACTTGTTATTTTGACTAATTTTTTAGGTGAGATGTATACTCTATACAAGGTAAAAAGGTGATTTCTTTTTAGGGGGGCAGACTTAACCACCGTATAAAGCATTGCAAATGAGTCCACCCACAGATCCCGCAGATTAACGCCTGTACCAATAACATTGCCCCACAGCTTTTGGAGTTCAGGCTCGGTAACATCCTCCACTTCTATCAAGGCCCAATACCAGTAAGAAAGTTCTTTTGGCCATCTGCCCTTTTTATTGACCAGATCAAACTTTGGGTTTGGGATGTTAATATTCCATGGAAAGGTGGCCCACCACCCCGAAAGCTGATAATATTTAAATCTTGTAAGTGTTCCCCCTGTCAGACTCGACAGAGAATTCCAATCCAGGAGCTCCGAATCTCTCTGTAGATCCCTCCAAAATACTAATCCTGCTGTTTTAAGTGGAGATGAAAGGGTGTCTTTAAGACAGTCCGGAGTCCCTGGTGAATCCCATATCGGGGCGTTAGGGGCATAATAGGGGATACTCAATCTTTTCCTAATAAACATCCAGTTTTTTAAAGCCGTGTTTAGAATTTTTAGTCTCACCCTCTTGTAGTATTTTGGATCTCCAAATTTGAACAGAAAATATTCCTGTCCTTGTGGGATACCATGGAGAAGTGCCCGAAACAGAAGACCCAAAGAGGAGGCATCTGTCTCATCAGCCAGGAGTCTGAAGTTTTTAAAATGAAAGGAGTGGCAATATATGAGTAAATCTGGTAAAGCTAACCCACCCATTTTCAGGGTTCTCCTCATTTTCTTCCAAGAAATTCTTGAAGTCTTCGTATTCCAAATGAAGGAGCCTATTTTCCCCTGAAGTTTGGCTAAATCTGGTGAGTTAAACATTAGTGGGATGGAATTGAATAGGAAAGTGATTTTGGGCAGTATAATCATTTTAATTAAATTTACTCTCCCAAATATGTTCAGCTGAAGGCCTGACCACCGTGATAGAAGGTTGCACACCTCCTTATGGACTCTACTGAGATTTACTTTCGATATCTCCATAATATCTTGAGCTAAATGAATGCCAAGATATCTCATGCGGAGTTTTACATCAGGAGCTGCCACCTCCTGATTCCATTGCATTATCTCGGTCTTTTCCCTATTGATCTTATATCCCGAGATCTTCCCAAAAGACTCTGCCTGAGCGAATAACCTAGGAATGGCTTCAGCCGGATTAGATGTAAACAATAAAAGATCATCAGCATATAAGGCCAATTTTAACGTAAAGTCCGCTATATTGAAGGGTTTAATTGCCTGGTCGCCTCTCAGCTGACAAGCAAAAGGCTCGATATAAAGATTGAACAACAGGGGAGAAAGGGGGCACCCCTGTCTTGTTCCACGTAAAATGTAAACCCAATCCGTAAGTGACCCATTTATCAGAATTTTTGCCCTGGGAGAGAGATACAGTGATCTAACTGCTGTTACATAATTTTTCGGGATTCCAAACCTGGACAGAGCCAACCATAAGTATGACCAATTCACTTGGTCAAAAGCCTTGGCAGCATCGATTGCCACAATAGTCAGGGGGGATTTTTTATCTGTAGCTACATCTATAGCGGCGATGGCCTGGAATGTTAGTTCGTTTAGCTGTCTTCCGGGGATAAAACCTCTCTGGTCTCTATGTACTATGGATTTTATAACTTTAGCCATTCTAGCTGCCAGGACCCCTGCAAAAATCTTATAGTCCACGTTCAATAATGAGATTGGCCTATATGACTCAACCCTTGCAGGGTCCTTATCGGGTTTTAAGATCAGCGTGACTGTTGCCTCTGACCAGGTTTGTGGAATTGCCTCGCCCGATATCAGTATCTTATTAAACAGTGTAGTAAGAATCGGGGCAACCTTATCCAATCCCAGATGGTAGATCTCTACAGGGAGTCCATCCGGCCCCGCTGCTTTCCCTTTTTTCATTTTTTTAATCTGAGTACAGACTTCGCCCTCTTGTATTTCAGAGCTCAGATATCTTCTGTCAGCCTCTGACAATTGTGGCAGTTCCAGCTGATTTAACCATTGCTCGGCATCGTGTATTGAGGTGCCGCTCTCTTCAGTATATAGGTCCTGCATAAACCGTTTTGCCTCCCCGGAGATTATATCATTGTCATGGGAGATGGCCCCAGTGTCACCTATGGTTAACCCCTTAATCACATTCCTAGCCCGGTCTGATCTAGCCTTCCAGGCGAGTAATCGGCCACATTTCTCCCCATACGAAAAGTTTTGTAAGTTACTAGCGTCCCATCTGTCTTTGACTATTTTGTCCAACCTTGCCTGATATTCAGCTTTCAGAGCATCAAATTCATTCTGTATAGTGGCTAGATTAGGCTGGAGGTCTAGTGAAGCCTTCTGCAACTGTTGTTCTTTTAATTTAATTTTTGTGAGATGATCTTCTTCCTCTCTTCTTCGTGACTTATTTTTCCTAATCATAAAGGAGGTTAGATACCCTCTCAGCCACGCCTTAAAGGCTTCCCAGACCAATTGATCTGTTGCGGTACCACTATTTGCCTTAAAGAACTCAGCGACTTCGACCACCAACTCCATTCTCATTTCCTCTTTTAAAAGTATTGACCTGTCTAAGGTCCACCTCCTCACTTGGTCTTCTTGCCCAAGCTTAACCTTTAGCTCAACCATGGAGTGGTCTGAAAGTATGGCAGGAATATAGGATACGGTGACGACCCCCGATATTAATGTTTGATCTAACAAAAAGAAATCTATCCTAGAGTAATGTCTATACCTATGACTATAGAACGAGTACTCTCTACTGCTGCCATTTCTGACCCTCCAAATATCGTGTAAATTCAAATCCTTCATAAGATTTTTAAGCTCTGTTTGTGTTTTACGTGGGGGGGTGAATTTAACTCTAGAGGTACGATCCAGATCTTCATTGAGGATCAGATTAAAATCCCCTCCTAAGATAACAGGTGTTTCGTAATTTAAAAGACTCATCTTTAAACTAGATAGAGCCCCTGGAGAATCAGAATTGGGACCGTAATATACTGCGCAAGTGAATCGTGACCTATCTACCACAAAGGATGCGGTCAGCCATCTACCTGAGCAATCAGTTTCAGACTTCTCCACCCTAATCCCACTATTTGCTCGTACTAAAATTGCAACTCCCCTAGTGTTCCCACTCTGGTTGGAACAAAGAAGTTCCTGTATCCATCCTTGTCCCCTGAATGCTATCCTACATTCCTGTCGCTCTAGATGGGGTTCTTCTAAAAGGCATATGTCTGCCTTTGATTTGTTTAAAAATTCACAGATCCTAAATAGTTTCCTCCTCTCCCTTAATCCATTTACATTCAGATTTACTATTTTTAATATTTTTCTAGCCAAATCCGTCATGTCGGATAAAATTCTTGGGTAAGAGGGTCATATACGGCCCATAACTTTTTACTACCGAGGAGTTGTTCCATAAGCCGAGGTTATATGAGGAATGTTTTTTATTTTTTTCCACCCCCCCCCCTTGCCCTCTCCCCCCACCCTTGAGGAACCCTCCCTTGTAGACCTTGGCGATCATATCGCCGTTTAGGAGCCCAAGTCCCATACGCGTGCTCTACCTCTAAACATTCAAAGTGAGAGTGGGAGATAGATAGCTAAACTAAAAATTAAGCTTTTCCGTCAGCTTTCTATAACCCCCATGTGTACATGTGCTCTTTTTTATTTATTTATTTATTTATTTATTTATATATTTTTTTTTTTTTTTTTTTTTTTTTTTTTTTTCCCCTTTCCCTTCTCCTCCCTCCTACCTTTCTCTTCCCAAATAGAGTCACACTCTTCATCACAGCATTCATCTAAAAAAAGGCTATCACTGGGACTTCTTCATACCAGCCAAAAACGTATCTACCTCCTGAGGTGAAGTGAAGTTGTACGTTTTATTTCTCCAGACCACCCTCAGTGCCGCTGGAAATTTCATTGCTACCTGCCCTCCTAAACTTCTTATATCGGCCATTCGCGATCCCAGTTCCCACTGTCTCTGTGATGTAACTCTGCCAACATCGGAGCGTACAAGGTACTTGGTGGACTCTATCTGCAAGGATGTATCTGTAAGTGCCCTACTCAATATCAGCTCCTTCACTGCGTAAGTCTGGAAGTTCACCAATATCCTTCTAGGCGCTTTCCTGTCTGGGTGCTGTCTAAACGGGTCTCTATGTGCTCGCTGTATTTCTCTCTCAATATCTAACTCAGGCATATCTTTCAATACTCCCTCTCTCAATAATCTACATATTAGAGACTTTACATCACCGTTTTCCGCCCCCTCAGGGATTTTTAAGAATCTTAAGTTGTTCCGCCTGGCATGAATCTCCAATCTTTCCATATCCATCTGTAGAGACCTGTTCTGAGCTCTCAACTCCGATATGTCCCTTTTTTGATCCTGGGAAGCTTGAGTAAGAACAGCAACTTCCCCCTCCAAGGCCTCAGTACGAGAGCAGATATCGTCTAATTTACTCTCCAGGTTAGAACATTTTTCATTGATCTCTCTCTGGTTAGCCTCCGAGATTTCAGGAGATCTAGGCCTCTTGTCCCCAACAACTCAGACCCCCGAAATGCCCCAAAAACATCCATGTCATGCACAAACGAAACAACGCCAGCTTGCCAGCATCATAACAACAATGCTGCAATTCCGCCAATATCTCAACTAACAGATCAAACGTGATCACCTCCTGCAAGTTCCCCCCCAACTCTCCCCCTCACCCTACCCCAGCCTTTTAGCATTCTGCTCAACAACTCACTCCTCGCTGGGTCAAAACCAAAGTACACCATACCATAAAAGGAAATGCCTGCTAACTTCCCAGCAATCGTAACCTGGGACAGACCTCTGTCCATGCAGTCCAACACAGCTTTATCACACCCTGCTCACAGTTGCCTCGGGGCATACGCCAATTCACACTTGTCCACCCCAAAATTGCTCCCAACTCAGACCACGCCAACCAGTACGCGTGCCTTGTGGAGTCCGCAATAGATTTTTCCACCAGGTCCACTACTCTCACTCCCCCCAGCTCCAGGTACCCTCCGGCACATTGGTCTTGCAAGCCTCTGCTCCCGGTGCCAGCCTCCTGAAGCGCTGCCACTGCGAACGAGACAATGCATCCGCAATGTCATTTCTGGCGCCCAGCACATGTTGCGCGAGAAACAGCACATTGAAACGCAGACACAGCAGCATGAAACTTCGCAGTAAGCACAGCAGTCGCAGATCCCTCGCCTTCTGATTGTTTACCAAATCCACCACTGTCCTGTTGTCCACATGGAACAAGACCGACCTGTTCTGAAACTCCAGTCCCCACACCTGAAGCGCGACCAGCAACGGAGAGAATTCCAAAAACGCGATGCTCCTGCCCTGCGTCAACCAATGCTCAGGCCACTGTTCTGCACACCACCTCCCGTCCCAGAAAACGCCAAAACCTTTTGCACCAGCCACGTCTGAAAAAATCTGCACCTGCCACACCATCTTGTCATCCACAAAATCCAAAGACACCCCATTGAACTCGCTCAGGAAACCGTGCCAGACCCGCAAGTCCGCCCGCATGCCCATGGTTATCCGGACTCTGTGATGAGGGAGCACCGCCCCCGACATGGCCATGCCCAACCGTCTGCAAGAGGTCCTGCCAGCCCACACCACTCGACACGCGAAGTTCAACAAGCCCAACAGTCGTTGCACCGATCTCAAGTCAATCCTCCGTCCCCCCACCACTTGCAACAGAAATTCTTGCATCTCCCCCGCCTTCTGCTGAGGCAACCTCGCTGCCCATGCCACGGAGTCCAGTTCGATACCCAGAAATGTCAAACAACAGCTAGGCCCAACTGTCTTCTCCGGTGCCAAGGGAACCCCAAAGTCACAGGCTAGTCGCTGAAACTGCCGTAGAGCCTCCCCACACTCCCCCGTCTGCCCTTGCCCCACGAACAAAAAAATCATCCAAATAGTGGGACAGCAGCCGGTGTCCAGTTCTGTCCGTGAAGGCCCACTGCAAGAAGGAATTGAATGTTTTCAACAGCACACAAGACACGGCGCATCCCATTGGCAAAACCTTATCCACAAAAATCGCCACCCAAACTGCATTCCCAGCAACGCAAGGTCCGCCGGATGAATAGGAAGGAGGCGAAACGCAGATTTGATGTCACACTTTGCCAATTCCGCTCCCCGGCCGCATACCCTCACTAAACCGATCTCATCATCCACCGACATGTACAGCACCATGGAATCTTCCACCGCAATGAAATCGTTCACTGACGACCCCTCCGGCCAAGAAAAGTGATGAATCAGACGAAACTCCCCTTGCTCCTTTTTAGGTACCACCCCCAGTGGAGAGGTAATGAGGTCAGGCATCGGCCACGTGTCAAACGGGCCTGCAATTCTCCCTTCCAGCACCTCTTTCCACAGCTTGGACTCCACCACCCCCGGCAATTCTTTTGCCGACCGCAAATTCTCTGCCCATCTACTTTCCCTAGGACCCTGGTAACCCACGCGAAAACCTTCTGCAAACCTCCAGTAAATTTTTAGCGCGGCCTCCCTATCAGGGTATCTAGAGAGAGCCATGGACCCATGGCCTCCACCTTAACCGGCGTAGGAGCCCTTTGGCCCAGACTGCCCCCTTCATTTGGTAATCCGTCATTGCTCAGAGGGAGTGGCCAGCGTGAAACACTGTGTGACCAGGTGGCGTCCCCTGCACTTAGAACACTCGTGTTTGAATTTACACGGATGGCGGGTGCAGAAACCTTTGTTAAAGTTCCAACATGCCCCTGTGGTAGCCCCCCCACTCTTAATTGACTGCCCTGAGGCCGTGGAAGTGGAGGCCTGTCCTCCCGCACCTCCGGCACCACCCTGTCTCCCCGCCCCGGCTTGAGCGGGACGAGACTGAAAGGACCGATATGTTACCGGAAGCCCACTGGCCATGTGCGTAGAAGCGGACGACTGCGTGGAAGACATCCACTGTACCCACAGTTCTTGGTCCACCTCCCCCCACGGTTTATCGGGGTTAACACTGATTCTGGCCCTGAACTCCTCGTCGTAGCTGAGCCACGCGAACCCACCAAAGTGCATCTGCACCTTGCGTATAATATCCATATACTTCAATAACGCGATGGCCCTATCCTGATGCTTCTTACAATATATGCTTGCGTAGATCAAAAAGGCCGACGTCCAATTCTCCATGTTCACCGGCACCCATGGCCTCCTCGTCAACTCCCACTCCTCCTCCTTCGAACCTTCCTTGGCCTGTATCTCCCTATGCAACAATTTGAACACATCTACATATTCGTGTTTCCAAATCCTAGCCCTCGTCTTCTCGGATAGGCATAGCCAACCCCATGTACGGCAACTTTTTCCGATGCGTCTCTCCCGCCTCTTCTTTCCCTTCCGACTCCACCTGCTTGTCCGTTTGCACCCCAGCCCCCACTAACCGTTTCCCCTCCCCTGTCAATTCTGCCCCCTTACTCAGTGCTCCCACCTCCCGCACTGACCCCTCACCGACACCTACCGACCTACAGGCCTTCTTCCGTCCCCTTCTGCCCCCATCCTCCCATGCCTCCCACCAAGCACCCTCACCTGCAAGAGTCACCGGCACATCCCGATCCCGTCCACTGGACACTTGGGCTTTCTTCCTCTCTGTCTGGGTCCCACTGCTGCTGGCCTGCGGTGCCTGCAAAACACCAATCTGTCTGGTTGCCGTCTTCCCCTTCCCCCTGTGCACCTCACGCACTTCACCTTCTTCCAGTTCCTCGCTTTCAGACTCATAATCCAGTTCCTCTTCAAACTCATCCTCAAACTGCACCTTCTGCACCTCACTCACCACTCTTTTCGCACCCTTTCCTTTCAGGCCCGGGAGCCTCTCGCCGTAACCCATCGCCACCCCTTGCGCCACTGCTGCCATCACAGGTCCTTTGCCCTTGGGCCCCCAACCCCACCACTCCATTTGCCCTTCTGGAGAGGTCAATGGGCTGCTCCCCCCGGGATCCCTCTTCCCCCCCCACTGAATCGCTGCCGGAAAGCTGCAGGGTAAACTCATCTCCCGCCTGATCCTCACTCTCCCCCTCCTGGTCACTGATCTCACTAGAAGCACCCGGACTCACCCCCTGCCCTGGTAGGCCTGCTCCCAAAATCCTCTGTTGCTCCACATCCCTGCCTTCCCCCAGGTCCCCTGCACCGCCTCTCCCACCAGCCAAACACCCCCCCCCCCCGCCCCTGGCCCCACCACTGGCTCTCCCTCTGGCTGCTGCGTGTGCGCGGGGAGGCTCCGACGCCGTTCCCCACGCCTCTGAGCCTCAGCTTGCCCCCGGCACCTCCCCTGCGCTGTCGTACCTGGCTTCGTCGGTGGCGGCTCCTCTTGGCATGCCGCCACCGCAGCCGCCACTCCTTCTGACGCGGATCTCGGCGTCCGGGTCATACCGACCCACGCCTGATCCAAGACGCCGGGCCGAAGGAGATCGAATCTCCCGGCCCGGCCGAGCACTTGTAACGCGGCGCGCACGGCCTCCGCATCGGGCTTCATCCCGCCTCCTGACTCCATCCGCGCTCCGACGTCCGCTACCTGAAGCGATGAAAAAACCCGTCGCTACGGCTCCAGCAGACCGACTGCGCTGCTACGAAGCTCCAAAGCACCACGCCTCCTAAGCCCAAAGCACAACTCCTAACCCACCCTGGGGCGCTGGCAGCCGCGGCCCGTGGAGGGAGTTCCAGTGGGGCGGTAAGGCGGGGCGGGAGAGGGGCAGGGTGGGGGGTTCTAAAACCGGAATATGGATAATTGCAGGTAAGTAAACAATTAAATAAATAAAACGAATTTCGTAGTGCGCGCTGCATCGCATTTTGCGGGCCGCGGCTGGGCGCTGGGGACAGGAAGAGGAAGAACTTCCTCTCCAGCCCCCTTTATTAACTAGCCTAGACCCCACCCCGTACCTAACCTCTAATTCCCTGTCCTAATATCGCGCGAACACCCCAGGGGAAGACTGGTCTGTCGACCTCACTTCCCCTGGGGGCCGCAGTCTGCCGCTTCATCTCCTCCGGACAGCGCTTTCATTATTTTACTGCACTTGCCCCGTAACCTTTTAAACCACGTTCCTAAACGTGGACCAACATATGCCCATGGTCCGGCCCACATTCAGGACCTTCGGGAGTCTGCGCTAAATGGTTTCACAACGCGCCATGCCCTTAAAGCCTATCAAGCGTTTTGTACAGGCGGGCCATGCTGGGCCGACGCTCCCGGTCCGCTTCCCATTTTCCATCTCCCCGCGCTTAATAGCCACTCGTTCTCCCTTATCGCTACTCCCTACTTCACCTCGGGGATTCCACCCCTTAACCCTTTCGCTGCGGCGGGAATTCCGCCGCAGCGCTGGGGGGGGTTTGGGGGCAGCACGGTGGCGCGGTGCTCATGACGGAACCACTCCGTCATGAGCCGCGGTTGAGCTGTGCTCATGACGGAGTGTTTCCATCATGACTCCGCCAACTGCGCTAATCGCCCGCACAGGCGGGGAATTAGCGCCGCGTGGGCGGCGCGGCCGCCAACGGCCGCAGCATGACAGAACCACTCCGTCATGAGCACACGGCGACCGTGGCTCATAACGGAGTGGTTCCGTCATGAGTGGGGAAGGGGTTAAAAGCGCGCACCACGCTGCTCCCTTTCCCAAACGGCCTCCGTTCCTACCCAGGGTACGAGCACCTTAAATTATGATAATGCTGACTGCATGCAGTCGCCATGAACCCCCCCTTCAACTACGCTGTGAGGCCCTCTCACCCGAGTACCACGCACGCCAAACGGTAACTCCGACCTGTAACTTGAATGCAGCTCCGATCCGCAGGGCACCGTGGAGAGCGGACAAAGAGGGCTTCACCCTTGTGTCCCACGCTTTTATCCCTTTCCCTTGGGAAGGCTCACCGGCGCACTTTAGTAATGCCCTAATTGTCCTCTTGCTTTCCCTGGAGACGCTCCCTCCAGACCGGAAGTTTTCCTGGCTTCCCAAACGAAATGCCACTAATGGACCCCAGCCCCTAGGTGTGGGGGGTGGGGGCTACCATTCTCATCCCCCTGAATCTCAATTTCTTTGTTAGTCCTGTCAATCGACCCACAACTGTGTCTTCCAAGCACTATGTCATTTAAGGTGGGAATGCACCAGCACACCTGCAGTCCTGGTTGTGCATCATTTCGAACTGCTCATCACGTGCATCACTTACTTCGCATCCTTTTGTCTCGGTAATTATTAGTTGCCCATTGCTGGGAACTTGAAGATGCGGGATGTTTTACATAGAAAAATCTATAGTAAACCTAACGCTCCTAGCCGTAAAGACCACCATATTTGAAACACCCACCAAACTTTGTGCAGTCTAAGACGAAATTATTGTTGCGTTTAACAGCAATTCTGCCATTTTGTTTCTGCTAAAGCTCAAAAAGAAAGTGAATCGCGGATATAAATATGCATTGCCATTTAAACAAATATTTAGGAAACTGTTTCTTGACTGATCAGGGGTCATTTTAACTTCTGTAGCTCTCAGTGGCAGCTTTTAAATCAAACTCAGGATGAGGCATGTAGGAGGAATGTGATGGGCAGGAAGGGTGTGAATATGTAGATAGGTGGCCACAGATGTATAATTGATTCACTCAGTGATATTCATTTCATCGACCTCCAAAACATGAAAGACTGTGCTGGCCTGTTAGATTTCCAACCCCAAACTTGCACATTGCACATCTGCTTCAACCCTTTTGAA
Organism: Triturus cristatus; assembly: GCF_964204655.1. Taxonomy (NCBI): domain Eukaryota; kingdom Metazoa; phylum Chordata; class Amphibia; order Caudata; family Salamandridae; genus Triturus; species Triturus cristatus. The sequence continues at coordinate 505,742,248 of NC_140590.1, read as the reverse complement.
CTACTCTTCATAACTTATGCAATACGAGTTTGTAAACTAAATAACTTTGCAGTACTCGGGTCATATCATCATGGGTTTTCTGGATCAGCGCAGACCCGAGTGCCTACTTTATTCGCATAAAGTGAATCCATTTAACCCGCAGGTCTCAGAGTTATTGCTTTCAAAGCAGACACTAAAGACCAGAAACACTGGGCAAGGTTTACCTCATTCTGCTTCTGAGCTGAGCTGTCTGAAAATAAAGCAGTAGCTCCGAGAAAATATCTCATACATCTAACTCCCTGTGGACTCAGTGGCTGTGGCAGGTCATCAGATTACCAGCGTCTGCCCGCTAGATCCTGTCAGCACAGTTGAGCTCGCCTCCTGTCTGCGGTACTGAAAATCTCCCTCTCCATCCAAGTGAAGTCTGTGGCTGTAACCAGACGCTGTGTGTCACCTCTGCCAGCGCTCGTCCATTCATGTGTCGACCAAAGAAAATACACTGTACTCCTCTAAAGGGAATATTTATTTTACAAAAACACTCCACCAGGATGCTCTATGCTATGGTTAATTATCTGCCATTGCAAGACAGCCAGAGGTTTTAAATATGAACGCAGCTGGCCACAAAAAAATATTCACCCTTCCTATAATATACCTTTTGCACCACCAGACCATACGGCTGAAAGCCGCGTTAGAAAACGCGCTCGCATAAATACTTATACACACAAATTATACACTCAGCAGGCATTCAGTAGCATCCTATTATCCAGTGTGCGTCCTATTTGCCATCCCCCACCCCACCCGGTCATCCCCAGCTGTTAGCCGTCTTCTGCACAAGAGTTTGAGGTTCCAGACTGTCTCAGGAAGTCTTGCTTTGTAGTTCTCCGGCAACTGGTGACTGCACTACAGTGGTACATTCATAAACTTTAGTTTCATCTCCTGTTGCCTCGACGAAATTGAAATCCCATTATTTAGAACTGAATAATTGACTGTGCATTTTGCGATATTTATGTATTTACTTATTTGTATGTTTTTTTTATTTTCTTTGCGTATAAGGATGTATCTTGGGGCACTCTCTACTTGAATCCAAATCGTATGATCACAACTGGTCTTCATGTCTTCATGTCAGAGGAGGATAGCTAAGAGGGGTTGTTCCGTTTGAATGTTGGCCTATACTACTTCTTCACCTCCTGCAGGAAGCTTTTACTTTGGATCTGTTACCAGCTATGCAGAACATCAAGTGAGTGGCTGTCAATGCCTATCAGGGGTGTTGAAGCTGTGTTTTGTTTTTGCTTTGAGGCTTTCATGTCCAGTGACATGGCCATGGTCTAGATTTGGGCATCTCCTTGGTATTTGCTGTTGATTTTGTATGGCATCAACTTTTCTTCTTTGAGTCCCTGATTGTGGTCCCTCTGAAGATGTTGCCCTTAAGACCTTCATTCTGGTGACAATGGCCTCAGCCAAGAAAAGTGGGGTGTCAGAGTTCCTGGAGGTCCAAGTCCCTATCTGAGAGTTTTCTTGAAATAGGTGGTTCTTAAGGTGGATTTAGGTTTCCTTTGTAATGTGGTGTCCTGGTTTCATCAGTAGTCCGAGAGTGTAAGATCTGCCTTCGATTTTGAATCAGTCTTTCTTGATGGTGCTGCTTATCTTTCTCTGAATAAATGTATGGTGGTCAGCTTTTATTTGAACAGTACCTCACCACACGGACGACATTGTGCCTGCTAGTGACGCATGGCCTTTTATCCTGATTCTAGCCCGGCTTGGTGGGGGAAGGGCACTCCTTTCCTTATGTATTATCTAGTAGGGTTATGCTGAACAATGTTCTGGGTGGATTTATGTTATATCCGGCTTCAGTATTCATGTATCTCCTATTTTATTTTATGATTGGAATGTTTGGGTCCCAGTGTGGTGAGGTGTGACAGTTTGAGTATGGGCTGAGCAGCAGACAGTCTGCTTCTGGTAGGGCTGTTGTACTTGGATACCATCCTGCAACCAAGACTTATAAAGAATATTCAAAGATATTCCTCGGCTAACTGTCATACATCACAACAGTTTCTTTTACTGACATTTCTCAGGCAGCTACCCGGGATGCTTCCTTAACTTTCAAAGCCCTCATTTATTGGGGAGAGGAGTTGGCCTAACGGTTAGTGCGCTTGACCTCGGACCTGGGGGAACTGGGTTCGAGTCTCGGTAATGACGCTAAAACATCCTGTGATTCTGGGCATATCACTTAATCTCCCCGTGCCTAACAAAAAAAATGAATGTGTGTCGTCATGTAACGTAACTGGTGCTATGTAAAGCGCTCTGATACCTGATTGGATTCGGGTCAAGTTTGCGCTATATAAAACTCTGCAAAAAAATAAAAAAAATTAATATTGGTTTTCCAGATCATATGATCTTTGGTGAAGGTGTTGTGTCCTCAGTTGTGCATGCAGTCTGTGTATTTACTGAAAGGTGCACATTGTTGGAGCAATCTGTTTGATGTGTTTGCTGTACTTGCTGTACCCTTCTAGAGCTGCTCTGATCACAGGGCATCTCCTCACATGTAAGGATGGGAAAAAGGAAGAGAGACAACGTGGTAATAAATAGATTATCTCAGAAAGTGCCAGTGCTCTGATTTTCCGTTCCTCGGCCAAGCCTTATTCCCAGCCTCACTCTCTCCCCTCCTTCTTGGTCGGCAGATTTGGTTGTGGGAGGGAGTAGATATGACCATGATGATGTTGTGTAGAAGGGCCAAAAAAGCATACCAAAAGAGAGGCCACAGAAAGATAAAATGTAATCAAACTTTATATATGCTACAAAATGGGTTGTTCCCCCTCTCATATGGTCTTTGACAAGGAATGGCAAATTGGAGTTATGGTATCATCAGTAAGCAATCTAGGCATTACAGGCATAGACATTCTGCCATTCACCAGATGACCCTTCTTCCAGCAGCTGAATCAGGTGAGTACACCGCATGTGGCCCGGGTGAGCTGCCCTTTAACGGTCATAATGTTCCTCACATGCGGTTCCACCACTGAAGTGACCAGAGATTTTTTGCAGCTCCTCCTGACCTGTGGAGTACGTTTCTAGTCCATCCTATGGTGGGGGAGATGTGACGATCCTAAAGTAGGTCCTTCACCTTAATGATGGTGCGCTGGTGCTCCCACTTTGGCCTCAGGTCACCTATAGGGATTCCAATCAGGTCACACGCCTTTGCTACTCCCGGTGGCCCCCTCTGCGATACAAGCCATTGTGTCCTCTCTGTGCATTGCCCGCTGCCCAATCGCCACAGCGAAGTCCTTGGCGATACCCCCTACTAGCATATGACATAACAGCCCACCACGGCACAAGGGCTACGGTCCACACAGCACAGCAAACTTCTCTCGGCAGCCCTTCCTGGCATACAAGTTGCCTGACTCCTCAATGTGCACAGGCTCCGACCAAGTCAGAGGAGAGATGCTTATAGCTAAATTCATGGTGGCATTCCTCTGGCATACGAAGGTCACCAACTTCACCCTGCATACAAGCAACAACCCAATCAGTGCAGCAACCATTTCCTCACAACTCGCAAAGGGAGTTCTTAGCCTTGGAATCCTTGGCTTGGTTTCCCCTGACTTTTTGCCTCTACCCTCTGTATTTTTGATGCTGTGCTGGATTTCGTTTTTGCTGGCTTAGAGGCTTTGGACTCTTTGCTACTGCTGATCAGTATCAAAGTAGAAGTGCTCCCTGTGTAAATTGTTATTGTGATTGGTTATCCATGATTGGCATATTTGATGTACTGGTTAGCCCCTAGTAAAGTGCACTGAACATGCTCAGGGCTTGAAAATCAAATGCTACTAGTGGGCCTGCATCCCATACTGACTGTGCCACCCACACAAGTAGCCTTCCAAATGTAACTCAGACCTGCCACTGCAGTGTCTGCGAGCACTTTTTGCTGCAATGTTGACTTCACAAGTGCACTCACTTGCCAGGCCTTAACCCTCCCTTTTCTTACTGCACCCCTCAGGAATGCCCAAGGTACCTCCATGGACAGGGAGCAGTGCATGAATAAGATAGGACATGTACTTGTGTGTGTGACATGTCTTTATAGTGAAATTCTGCCAATTTCGTTTTTCACTTTTAAAAGTCTGTCTGTCCCATAGGCTAACCCAGGAGTAACTTTGTAACATCTTACAAGTATAACTTTCTTTTAGGACAAGATGGAGAAATGGAGTTTAGGCTCTCAGAACTCAGGATTTAATAACACATCTTTTTAGGGAGATGGTTTTTAAACCGTGTGTTTGAAAATGCCACTTTTATAAAGTAAAAAGAACAATTGATGGACAGAATGTTGACCAATGTCAATCATTCATCCATCATTTCTTTGCTCCCCATTCCCTTCCAGTTTGAACCCAGCCATATGCAAATTAGTCTTGACCCTGTTCCCCATGGGAACAGTCCAGCCCAAACTGCCAGGCCAAGTCCTCCCTGGACTGGAAACAAGCATCATGGGATTGGTTTCGTGGTTTCACCCCTCATCTGCCAGGTTAGCTTGTCTCCCATGGCATGGACTGCACGGGACCCACTTCTGGCCCTACCCATCCCACCCGGGGTGACAAACGCAAAAAGAACAATTGATGGACAGAGTGTTGAACAATGTAAAACATTCACCCCAGTACAGAGATCTGGGCCTAAATCCATAGTTTTCTTTTGCTCCCCATGCCATTTTAGTTTGAACCCAGCCATATGCAAATCAGTCTTGACCCTGTTCCCCAGGGGAACAGTCCAGGCTGAACTGCCAGGCCAGATTCTCCCTGGACCGGCAACCAGCCCTAGGACCCGTTTCGGGGTTTCACCCCTCATCAGCCTATGCTAGCTTGACTCCCATGGCATGGAGAGCACGGGACCCACTTCTGGGCATACCCGTCCCACTCAGGGAGACAAGTGAAAAAAAACAATTGATGGACAGAATGCTGAAAAATGTCAAACATTCACCCTAGTACAGGGATCTGGGCCTAAATCCATCATTATTTTGCTCCCAATTCCATTCCGGTTTGAACCCAGCCTTATGCAAATCAGCCTTGATCCTGTTCCACATAGGAACAATCCAGCCCGAACTGCCAGGCCAAGTCCTCCCTGGGTTGGAAACAGCCATCCTAGGAACGTTTTCAGGTTTTCACCCCTCATCAGCCAGGCTAGCTTGACTCCTGTGGCATGGAGAGCAAGGGATTAACATCTGGGCATACCCGTCCCACTTGGGGTGACAAATGAAAAAAGAACTATTGACGTACAGAATGTTGAACAATGTCAACCCTTCACCCCAGGACAGAGATCAGGTCATAAATATGTCCTTTCTGCTCCCCATGCCATTCCAGTTTGAACTCAGCCATATGCAAATCAGTCTTGACCCTGTTCCTCATGAGAACAGTCCAGCCCCAACTGCCAGGCCAGGTCCTCCCTGGACTGGAAACAAGCATCCTGGGACCAGTTTCGGGATTTCACCCCTCATCAGCCAGGCTAGCTTGACTTCCATAGCATGGAGAGCATGGGACATACATCTGGGGATACCCGTTCCACTCGGGTGTCAAATGCAAAAAGAACAAAAGATTGACAGAATGTTGAACAATGTCAAACATTCCCCCCAATACAGAGATCCGAGCCTGAATCTATCAATTGTTTTGCTCCCTATGGCATTCCAGTTTGAACCCAGCTATATGCAAATCAGACTTGACACTGTTCCCCATGGGGTCCCTTGCTCGCTGAGCCACTGGATTCAAGCTAGCCTGGCTGATGAGGGGTGAAACCCTGAAACCAGTCCCAGGATGCTTGTTTCCTGTACAGAGAGGACCTGGCCTGGTATTTCAGTTTAGACGCTGTTCCCATGTGGAACAGCGTCTAAACTGATTTGCATATGGCTGGGTCCAAACGTGGGTGGCATGGTGAGCAAAAGAATGATGGATTTAACCCAGATCTCTTGACTGGGGGAGAATGTTTTGATTTGTTCTGCATTCCGTCCATCAATAGTGTGTATTTTGCTTTCTCGCCCTAAGTGCGCCGGGTATGCCTAGACGTAGGTCCCGGGCTCACTGTGCCACTGGAATTAAGCTCTCCTGGCTGAAGAGGGGTGAAACCCCGAAACCGGTCCTAGGATGCTTGGTTCTGGTCCAGGGAGGACCTGGCTTGGCAGTTCAGGCTGGACTGGTCCCATTAGGCACAGGGTCAAGACTGATTTGCATATGGCCAGGTCTAAACTGGGGTGGCATGGTGAGCAAAAGAATGATGGATTTAACCCAGATCTTTTGACCGGGGGAGAATGTTTTGATTTTTTCTGCATTCCGTCCATCAATAGTGTGTCTTTTGCTTTCTCGCCCTAAGTGTGCCGGGTATGCCTAGACGTATGTCCCGGGCTCACTGTGCCACTGGAATCAAGCTATCCTGGCTGAAGAGGGGTGAAACCCCGAAACCAGTCCTAGGATGCTTGTTTCCAGCCCAGGGAGGACCTGGCTTGGCAGTTCAGGCTAGACTGTTCCCATGAGAAACAGGGTCAAGACTGATTTGCATATGGCCAGGTTTAAACGGGGGTGGCATAGTGAGCAAAAGAATTATGGATTTAACCCAGATCTCTTGACTGGGGGAGAATGTTTTGATTTGTTCTGCATTCCGTCCACCAATAGTGTGTCTTTTGCTTTCTCGCCCTAAGTGCACCGGGTATGCCTAGACGTAGGTCCCAGGCTCACTGTGCCACTGGAATCAAGCTATCCTGGCTGAAGAGGGGTGAAGCCCCGAAACCGGTCCTAGGATGCTTGTTTCCGGTCCAGGGAGAACCTGGCTTGGTAGATCAGGCTGGACTGTTCCCATGAGACACAGGGTCAAGACTGATTTGCATATGGCCAGGTCTAAACTGGGGTGGCATGGTGAGCAAAAGAATGATGGATTTAACCCAGATCTCTTGACTGGGGGAGAATGTATTGATTTGTTCTGCATTCCGTCCATCAATAGTGTGTCTTTTGCTTTCTCGCCCTAAGTGCGCCGGGTAGGCCTAGACGTAGGTCCCGGGCTCACTGTGCCACTGGAATCAAGCTATCCTGGCTGAAGGGGGGTGAAACCCCGAAACCGGTCCTAGGATGCTTGTTTCCGGTCCAGGGAGGACCTGGCTTGGTAGTTCAGGCTGGACTGTTCCCATTAGGCACAGGGTCAAGACTGATTTGCATATGGCCAGGTCTAAACTGGGGTGGCATGGTGAGCAAAAGAATGATGGTTTTAACCCAGATCTTTTGACCGTGGGAGAATGTTTTGATTTGTTCTGCATTCCGTCCATCAATAGTGTGTCTTTTGCTTTCTCGCCCTAAGTGCGCCGGGTATGCCTAGACGTAGGTCCCGGGCTTACTGTGCCACTGGAATCAAGCTATCCTGGCTGAAGAGGGGTGAAACCCCGAAACCAGTCCTTGGATGCTTGTTTTCGGCCCAGGGAGGACCTGGCTTGGCAGTTCAGGCTGGACTGTTCCCATGAGACACAGGGTCAAGACTGATTTGCATATGGCCAGGTCTAAACTGGGGTGGAATGGTGAGCAAAAGAATGACGGATTTAACCCAGATCTCTTGACTGGGGGAGAATGTTTTGATTTGTTCTGCATTCCGTCCATCAATAGTGTGTCTCTTGCATTGTAAATGCGGCGCAACTGTGGCGGCGCAAGGGTAAACTTGCGTGAGGCATCTTACCTGGCGCATCCCTGCTGATATGCAGGGATGCGCCAGTCCTTGTAAATCTGCCCCAGAGTGTGTAGGACTACTGGCTGATCTTTTGCAGGAAGACCAGGTGAGATTAATTAGTAGAATATCAGCCCTTAGTTACTTAGGAATGCGAAGGGAGGGAGAAGAACAGGTATCTCACTAACGACATGCAGGAGTCTCATAGCCTGAGTAAAATTGTAATTACGCCAGCATAATTTACAAAATGTTTGATTTTATATCATTTGAAATGTATGAAAATTCTTGGAATTTCAAATCACTCAATATTTTTTCAGCATATGTAAACATTCTGTAACAAAGTCTCACAAGATGCTACTGGTACACTGGCTCCTGAAATTGTCTCAGCAAGAGACACTTTCAGCTCACAGCTGTCGCCTGATGGTATCTGCAAACTGTTTTTGAGAGGTTTGCGTGTTTTCTAAACAATGCAAGATACCATCAAACTACATTCACTACAAAAGCGCAATTTTGCTTAATTTCATGAAACTTCGATGAAATTATGCTAAATTGCACGAAGAATCTGCAATTTAGCAAACCTTTCATTAAAGTAAACAAGGGTATAGTGTGAACTTAACTTTGAAGATGACCTTTGCATAGCCAGGCTACTCCTGTCTCGACAGAATGTGCCCAGGAGTCAGAACCATAAGTAGGTTTCCTGCTGGCAGAGAAGGAGAGGATCTCATTTTAATAGGCTGCCACTTGGAGGGCTACAAGAGCTCCAGCAGTGGCCCTTGCTACTCCCATCATGGATGTACCTAAAAGAGCATAGTCATAGGATTCATTAGTAAAACACAAAGGAAGAGCTGAAAAAGAGGGCTCAACTGAAATGTGGTAAATTTCTTTAGATAGGCTTGAGCCAATTACCCAATTAGTAGCCACTGAACATTGGAAAAAGTGCCCCCACTACATCGGCTTCAGAACACAGCTGAATTTGGAGAACATCTTTACCCTATAGCCAAACTTTGGAAGTTCTTCTTACGGGTTAGACCAGGTGACATCCTGTCCTCCCAGGGATATAAATGGCAAGACATATTACCAAAAGAAACATCTCAGCAGCAGACTTAAGCTTGGCAATGCACTGGCTGAAGAGAGAACTTGGGTTTACCTGCCAATTCTGCCTATACTGTGGTACCTTAGAGTCTGAACATTTCAGTGAAGAAGATTTGTGAAGTTACCAGGATTAAGAACTTTAGCAAAAAATGAAGTTGGGACGTACAGTTTTCAGTCTCAGGAGGATTAGGACAAAGTGGCAAGGTCCTCCAATGAAGAAAAAACCTCAGTAAATTATGACATTTTAGTGGGACTGTGGAATACAGCTTTCAGGTCTGGTGGCATTCTGACTGGCTGAAACTTCCCACCTGTGTATTTCAAACTCTAAATTAGAATCAACGACCCAATGAAGAGAAAGTAAGGAACTGAAGGTACCCAGTGACCAGATGACATCAGCAACTACAAGGTTTGCCCTGCTTATATCTTCTGGTACATCAAACCCAACACTTCATATGGTCCTCCAAAAAGGAATATCTAGCCAACTGAGATCTCATTGGCTGCACCATTCTGACTTTCTCCCAATTCGGACTTTGAGCTTCTGAAAAAAAGTAAGGTAGTAATTTAGAGTTTGGTAAGTCACAAAACTGCTTTACGTCAGTGCCTCTCTTAAGCCACCAACCTCACAGTTTCTCATTCCTCATTTAGAGGTGGGGGAATCTCTGTTTTCCCCGGGCAGAGCCTCATCTAGCTCCTGCCATTGGAAAGCCTTCACCATCAACCCATGTGCCATAGACCTGATGGCTTCAGAGCATTCAAAGGCTTACCCTGCTTATGGTGAGATCCCAATGCTTTTTTCCTATCTGCTGTAATAGGCATTGAGGTCTCCACTTTGTCTAGCTGGAGTATTTTGAGCTACAAAATAGAATCATTGGCCTAATGTAGAGCAAGACAGGAAGCAAAGGTACCATAGAGATCAGTTACTTCAGCAACTACAACGATTGCCATGCTCATATCATTTGGTTCGTAATATTCAACACTTTAGCTGGTATCCCACAAGGCATATTCAGTCAACTGGAGACCTCTTTGGCTGCACTATTTTTACTTGCCGCTCAGTTGGAACTTTGAGCTCTTGAGAAAAGTTCATGGTGATAATTTTGAGTTTAGTGAGTCCGGCATACTACTTAAAATCAGCAATTCTCTTGAGCCACCAGCCTCACGGTTTCTCTTTCCTCCTTTAGCCTCACCTGGCTCAGCTATGGGTAAGCTTTCCCCACAAGCTCATCTTCTATAGAGCTTATGGCTTCAGACCATTCAAAGTCCCACCCTGCTTTTGGTGAGCTCCTAATGCTTTTTTCCTGTCAGCAACCACTGTAGCAGGCTTGGAGGCCACAGCAAGCATTGCCACCAATTTTGTGTTATGTAGAAATGGACCCTTACTGTTGACATTATTTTCTGCTAAGCAAAAAATAATGCCAGCAATCCAGCATACCAGTGGGCATTTCAGTTTTGATGACTATCCTTATACTGCACCGGTTAATGTCTTTTTTTAGAAAACTGTCCCCAACCACAGAATGGTGGGTGTTCATCGACCAAGAGGATGGAACTGAGAACTTCTGCTGATCTTCACTTACCTGGTCTTCCTGCAGACCGCCTGCCACATTCTACATAAGCTCTTAAATTCTGACATGAAGGAAGTCAGCAGAATTATGTGGACAGGCCATCCCTGTGTTGACAACCTTTAAAAGGTCCGTCTCTGAGCGAGCTTTTGGGAGCAAATTCTGAGGGTTCCAACAGGACTTAATCTTTGCAACATCCAGCCTCATGCATACTTTGCTGGTCACGTTTTACTGACTTTTCCCACTTGGAAATTCGGATTTCATCTTTGAAGAGTAGGGGCTTCAATAAGAGTGGCCCAGTTAATTGTGATCTGTGCCGTAACTCCTGTTCAAGCACACATCACTGTTATAAGTTTGGCTATTAAGACAGTTCCACACCAGTTTTCCCCCAACAAAAGCTGCTGAAGTGTATCAGAAGAGAAAGCCGAAACTGAACATTGTGGGACACTAAGCAACAAAATCGACATGTAATGCATCCGTTATCATTGACAAACTCATAATTAGGAGCTGTTTAACAGACCTGACAAATTCCAACTCTTCGGAATCTAATTTTATGCGTCCTATAAATATTGGCCTAAACACTGGGCTATTTGGAACGAGGGCCTTAGTGCGAGAGTAAAACTGTTGACTGGGCCTTTCCCATTAAGCACTTCTTTGTGACTGGTGATGCAGCATTTTGCAGCATGCCAATTTCTACGGCAAACTTAATTACCAGCTGCACGCAAGAGGGTGGACCTTTAGTTCTGATTGAGGTTTTCACAGCAATCAATACAATTACATACCACGAAGCACATTTGGCCCCACCAAGCTGACAGAGATTATTGGATTGCAAACCATTGGGGTTTTATTAAAAGATTAGCAAAGATACAAATTAAAGTCATCAAATTATTTGGGTCAATAGCCAATACATGAATTCAATATTTAATATAAATCAAAGCAATTCAAAATCATAAATGCAAGGACATACTATATAAAGTGAAATCCCTGTTCGGCTGAGCTAGAGGAAGGCCTTGAAGTTTGGCAGTGGTCAGCCAAAAGGTATCACAGTGGAATGATTTTGAAAGGGAGGATATATAAATAAAATAATGATTCATATGGCAAGCGGGGAAGTCATATGCCCACATGTTCGTTGAACTCCTTCAGGCACAGAAAGAATATCGACAATAAAGGAAAAGCATCTCTGTCTAGAATTGCACTGACGCAGTCAACACATTTGTAGGAAAGTACCCCATTTTGACATTGTCATCCCCGCTTTGTGCCTGGTATTTGATGCAACTTTGACTGATGTGCACTGGATTCCTGCTAACCAGGCCCCTAGTGCTAGTGTTCTTTCCCAAAAGCAAGGTAACTGTGCAATAGTTCCACAACTGGCAAGCCCTTTAGAACCCCTGTAAGTCCCTAATAAATGGTACCCCTGGTACCTAGGGACTGGGTACTCTAGTGGGTCCCTAGGGGCTGCAACATGCATTTAGCCTACATAAGGGACCCATCGCCAAACCCATGAAGACTGCCATTGCAGGCTGCATGAAATGGGGCAGACAAAAGTGAAAAATTCCATGTCATGTCCTCAGACACTACATGAAATATATATGTCACCACTACAGAACGCCTTAAAGCCCTAAGACAAGGTGCATTATAGTAGATGGGTGGACATATCTGCTTAAGCACTGTGCTGATAGTCCAATTACTAGATAGGACAAGTAAAAAGAGAAGCCATCTTGGGCACATGTACTGAGCACTGGTCATTCAGTATGAGTTTCCCAGCTACATGATGGCTTCACTGAAACTTATAGTGTTTTGTATCAAACACCTTGTCCTAATAAAGCTATACTGATGCCAGTAGAGTATTTATTAATCATGCACCCACAGGGCACCTTAGATGAGCCCCCTAAAAATGTACCAACCTCTAGTGTACTAGCCAACTGGTGTAGACCAGTCTGCCCCCATTGACAGGTTTCTGACCCCCTGTAGGTGAGAGCCCATGCCCTCTGAGGTCAGAAACAATGCCTATTCCGACCAGAGGTGTTCTCACCTCCTCCAAGCAGGATGGCTAGCAACCAACATATAATGCAGGAGGCCTAAAGTCCTGTGTCGCCTTTGATATGCGACCAGCTTCCCTCAAGCAGGGAAAATGCCACCTCTGACCAGGACCCATTTGGCACCAGAATAGGAGGAAAAATTAGCTAGTCATTGGGCGTGTTCAATTTCAGGCTAGTTACACCCCTAAGGTGGGCCCATGAAGTGAACACAAAAGATAGAATTCCATCACCTTGATTTTAGTAAAATTAGATACACTGGCTCAGGGTTATGCCCACCCCCCAGAGGAAGTGGTCATATAGGGGGTGTCAAAGGGCTACCTACCTTACACGCCAAGAAAAGCGAAGAAAGTGAGAACTGATGACCAGCTCTAGACTTTTTGGTTCCAAGCCCTGTCTGCATCTGTCCTGGCAATCACAACAAACTGAATCATCCTGCCACTGTTCATCTGCCAAGAACCCCAGTGGGCTGCTAGCACTTTGCCAGCAATCTCCCTTGGAGTAGAGGAGCTACTCCCCTGCAGCTTGCAGGCATCAAACAGCCAAGTCCTGTCTGCTGTTCTGACATCTCCAGGTTCTACCGATGCAGCAGCCCCCAGGAAGAGGTCTCAGTGCTTCAGGAGGTCAGATTCATCTCCCCAACAAGTGACAAGATGCCAGGACCATCCGGAGAGGCACAGCACCTATACCCTGGGTACCAGACCCTATGCAGCAACCAAAGCCTGTTTGAGTCCAATCCAGACTCCAATGTCTCCAAGACTGAGCAGCCTCAAGCGACATCATCAACACAGAGACCCACTTTGAGAGTTTCCCAGCTGTCCTGATTTTGGTCCCCTTAATCGGCAAGACCGACATCCCTGAGCACCCATGATGTACAAGCCCAACTGACCTAAACACTCTGCTCCAGAAGGCCCAAGCCCGGGTTTCCGAGCACTGACTGTGCTACCTTGCTCCCAGGGTCCACACAAACCAAACTGCCCATTGAGAGCTCCTGGACTTGTCTCCAAGTACCGCTCTGCAGCCTGTTTATAGGTGTGTCCCCCTCTCCTTTGGTGTAGCACACAAAGCTACCAACCTGACCAGCCCCTCTGCACCCGGACGCTCCAGGGCAGGTAAAGACTAACTGCTGGTGGTTCTTTGGACCATGGCCCCCTACAACCTTAAGCCCTTAAGTCCTAAAGGAAAGTATTGCCGCTCCAAGAAACATTTAAGTAAATATTTTACTTACCTGTACAAATCAATATCTCGAAAAGTACTTATTACTTGGTCCCAACGTTCTTTGTGTTGAAATGTATATACAAATGCATGTTATTTTTCTAAATTGGTCTCTGATTTATTTGTCAGTGTCTGACTCATTTATGCTCTACCCTCTTATAAGCCTAAACTGTTCACCCCCAATTCCACAAAAGAGAGCATTTGGGTTTGTTACTTGTGCCTAGGTGAACAAATAAAGGTTGCCTGGACTCTCAGCACAATGTATTTTGCTTTGGTGCACTAAAGGGAAAGCCAGCTTCCTACAACATTTTACAAGATGAAAAACTGCTAGCATGCTCAGTAATGCATGCAAACTTTCAGAACAGCCAACCAATCAAGTGAAAACAGAAAAGATACATACCCACTCTTATTAAAATGTCCAATACATCTCACAAGCAGGCTCTAACTGTGACTCTTGAACATAGAAGATAAGGTGTATGGGCTGCTCAAAATCACATGTGTAGCTGAAATGCTCTATTCAATTATGAAATTCCACTACAGTCCCAAAGAAGAAAACATTCTTCTCAGCATGAGAAACAAGAAAAATAAGCATTACTTATTTCAAAAGTAGCTCCAGCTTATTGACAAAAAAAGTCCACATTTTGCCAGCTAGGTAAACAACTAACATTGTTTTACCTGTTGCATTTCTCATTTTCATGGTCTGGCTTGAGAGCGCAGTTGTCGCCAGACAATTATGTGAGTATCACCAGGAGAGCTGTTTTGGCTCAGCCCACATGTTGAGAGCCAAAGTACATATTTTGTTTGTGCAGGTGTGTACTTCCACAAAACAAATTTCATGCCCTCTATGCAGTGGTGATGTTTTTGTTTATTTATGCAGCTGCCTCACCCTGAACTTTGATCTCCACACACATGATCTAAAGGGATCTGAAATGCCAAGAATGTACCGATCCCTAAGACATTAACAAATTCACACAGTGTACATCTGGCTTACGGTGAAACAGATGAGAACTGTATAATATCAATTGACTATATGCAGTGAAGCTGTCAGGAGAGAAGAAGGGAAAGGGGAGAAACCCTTTCAGGACAAGAACCCTCACTCACCATTTGGTGAAATACTTCATCATTTGGGTTCCCTCCTCACACCTGGACTGAAAGGACCAAGGTGTGGGCTATGACTCACTAACGGGGAGGAGCTGAGGTGTTTTCTCAAAGATGAGTGGTGAAAGTAGGTGAATGAGGGGCAGAGTGCAAAGAAAGTGTGATCGTGGTGATGGATAAAACTATCTCCATGGGTCCTCTTAACCTTTATTGGGTGGCCTCAGGGTTAGATTTTAAAAGAGGGATGTGGATTAATAAAATATATCCCTCACAATGGTACTTTTAAAGGCACACATATAGTGTCTTAGTTAACTAGATAATTTATGGTGTCTTAGTTAACTAGATATTTTATGATGCTTTTTTCTGACAACAGCACAAATGAGAGGAGGGCATTCATTAACATATACATATTTTTAAGTTAGGTCTGACTTGACAGTGCATTCATAAGCCAGACCTATTGGCATTGCCATTGCTTGTAACTGAAGTGCTTTAGGAAATGTATTGTTTGTTTTCTTGACGTTCAATGTTAAGTTGGTTACTGTTGCTTTAAATAGTTAATATACAAGTTTTTCAGATAAAGGTGTTTGGCTCCTGACAAAGCTACCAGGGGTAAGCCCAGGATGATGACAGATGCAAGCTTCACTTAGAAATACCTTGAAATGTCACTTTGAGTGGGAGGTTTTATCATGCTCACCCATTTTAATGATCTATAATGTCATAATTTCATATCATTTTTTTATTGTTGGCTAATTGACTGTGGCAAGTACTATGTTGATAAATCCTTTTATCAAATAATGTATGCATCAAATCTATTGACTTTCATCTCAAAGTCAGCAAGGCCAGGGAGAGACTAACTAATGGACATATTGTAAGCTGATGCATCTATTTTATTATGGCTGAGTGATTGCTGTAAGGGCAATAGAAGAAAGGGCTAAATTATGTGTCAGACAGTGAAAATCATTTATACTGAAAGGTGTGGTGATGTGTAGGAGGTTACCTTCAAAGAACCCAACAATAAAACAGCATGCGAAAAACGAAAACTGCCGGCAAGCATTCCTAGAGAAGAAATGCGTAACCGTATGAAAATATTCCACAGACAAAGGCATATTGGGTGCTGGCAAAGTTTAGGTGACACAATTACCAAAGGGCTTGATACTCTGTCAGCAGGTAATGAACACACAGAAAATAATAGAATCCAAAGAGACTCATATGGCATGCCTCACTTGGGTGCATGCACGCTTGCAAGCAGACACACATCGAGTGCTCTACTTCATGGACCCTACAGGGGCATAACATAGGCCCCCGCAGCCCACGCGTTGCGGGGAGGCCCCAGTGCTCCAGGGGACCCCTCACTTCATCAAGGAGAATTAAAACACACCCGGCCTCTTAATAAATTAAATGGTGCACTGCACACGGCACGCAGGCACGCCTGGGCCACGAGGATCAGGAGAGAGGCTCACCTGAGCCTCTCTCTCATTATCATTAAATAGTGCACAAGTTACAGCAGCGCAGTGCGCATGAGCGGGCCCCGGCCGGGCCTCTGCCCTGCTCTGACCTCTGAGCCTCTTCATTCAGGAATAGGTGCGTGGGCGCGGGCCCGGTGAGGCTCTGCTGCTGCTCTTTATAATATATTAAATAAATGGTGTGGGCAGGTGTGCGTGGCGCGCAGTTGGCTCTGCGACGCATCTGCGCAGTGCGCGGTCTCGGGCTTATGACCAATGAGTGAACTGCCTTGCTGGCCCCTGATTGAATTTATCATGCGTAATGCGGGGCGCGCGTTACTAAAAGTGCGGCGTGCGCGTGAGACTTGGGTGGTGCACATCCGGTCCCAGGACCCAGCCATGGACGCTAGTACGCTGAGAAGGACCATCCCATCCAGACCATAATAATAATTTAAATTACTGCCAGCCCCTGGCCTGCCTAGCTAGTCTTGCCCTGCTGCCAGTGCTTTCTCTGCTGCTGGGCCCGGCCCGCTCGCGCCTACTTCTGAAGAGTGAAGCTGCAGCCTTCTGGCCAGGCCAGGGCCAGGCCCGCCCAGCCCCAGCCCTCAGGTCAGGAGGTGAGTCTGCGTCCGAGGCTGCGAGCCTAGGCTGGAGTGGTCTGTGGGTGGTGGAGTCTCAGTGGGTGGCGGGTGGGGATTTGGTTGCAACATTAATTTGGAATGAGGGAGGCCATCATGGTGGGGCCCGGACAGAAATAAAAGGAAAACTTAGTGTATCAGTCAGATACGGTTCTAAGGTAAAACGGTGCGATGGGTGGGGAGGTGTAGGAGTGCAGTGAGTAGGAGATGAGACGATCTGGGGGCGTCTGCAGGTGAACTGAGTGTAGAGGGCAGAATCTCAGTGACGGTGCTGTCGAGTGGGGGAGTGGCATAATGTGCGTAGCTAGATGCGGGGCAGGGAGTGCTCAGGGCAGTGGGCCGCTTGGATAAGAAATGCAGTATGGATTAATGTAAACATCATAGGGCTGGTGTTATTGATAGGCTGATGTTCCCGCCGGAACGTGGGGACCCAATCACTCCTCTCGCATGATAGCGCATGGCATGCCTTTTCTCTTTTTTGATACCACAGCTTCCGGGGTCCTGGCACATCTGTGCAGTGGGGGGGCGCACTAGTGGGGCTACAAAGAAGGCTGGGGAATGAGCTAATGGTATATAATTGCTGGCCGCAGCAGAGACTTGTCAGCGGCCTTCCAATTGTCTGTGCCCTTGAGGTGCAGCTGGGGGTTGAGAGCCGGGGGTATTGAGTGGGGGATGCAGAGGTGAGACCGAGTAATAGTTTGTTGCGTAAGGAAGAGAGATTAGAATGGAGAATGGTGCGATACGAAGCAACGGTGAAGAGTAAGAGAAGAAAGTGGGAGACACAACAGAAAAAGAGAAGGAAAAGTTGAGATATAAGTAAGTGGGAGGGGAAAAGACAGACCAGTGAGAGAGATCCGAAGAAAGGAAATATGGAAGGAGAGACGTGGAGACTGACAGAGAATCAGAGTGAGAGGAGTGAGGTGAGGTCAGTGATGGGTGAACAAGTAGAATGAAAGGAGAAAGGAGTGATGAAGATAGAGGGAAGAAAGAAGGGGGAGAGGCAAGTGCAAGCAACTTTATTTAAAAACGCTGCAATAGCTTTGGAAGAACATTTATTTAAAACGCTGCAAGACATTTATGTAAAAAAAGAGGCAAGATATTGGAGAGACAGTCTATCAAGCACGCAGCAATAACTTAGAAACTGGCATCTCTTATATTGCTATTGGATTTAATTTGATTGTGAGGGACAGGAAATGGATAGGGTAGAGAAGAAATGGGTGAAGTCATCGTTTCTTATCTGAAAACATTCAACTTCGCTCCTAGAACACACAAACGTTTAAAATTAAAGGTGGCACAGTGTCCACAATGTCCACAGAGGTAGCACATACTCTACCTCTCCCTCCCTCTATCTCCTTCTGCCTCCCTCTATCTCCCTCCCTCTACCTCCCTCCCTCCCTCTCCCTTTACCTCCCTCTACCTCTCTCTACCTCTACCTCTACCTCCCACTACCTCTACCTCTCTACCTCTACCTCCCTCCCTCTACATCTATCTTCCTCTACCTCCCTCTACCTCCCTCTCCATTTCCCTCCTCCTCCCTCTCCCTTTCCCTCCTCTACTTCCCTCTTCCTCCCTCTCCTTCTATCTCCCTCTACCTCCCTCTACCTCTCTGTCCCTCCCTCTCCCTCTAGCTCCTTCTCCCTCCCTCTACCTTCCTCTCCCTTTCCCTCCCTCTTCCTCTACCTCCCTCTCCCGCTCTGTCTCTACCTCCCTCTCCCGCTCTCTCCCTCCCTCCCCCTCTCCCTCTCTCTCTACCTCTCTGTCCCTCCCGCTACCTCTCTGTCCTTACCTCTACCTCCCTCTACCTCCCACTCCCTTTCCCTCCCTCTACCTCCCTCTACCTCCCTCTACCTCTCTGTCCCTCCCTCTACCTCCCGCCCTCCCTCTCCCTTTACCTCCCTCCCTCGCCCTCCCTCCCACTACCTCCCTCTCCCTCTACCTCCCTCTACCTCTCTGTCCCTCCCTCCCTCTCCCTCCATCTCCCTCTACCTCCCTCTCCTTCTCTCTACCTCTACCTCCCTCCCTCTACCTCTACCTTCTTCTCCTCCCCCTCTACCTCCCTCTCCCTCCCTCTCCTTCTACCTCACTCTACCTCTCCCTCTCCCTCCCTCTCCCTCTCTGTCCCTCCCTCTAGCTCCCTCTAGCTCCTCTCCCTCTAGCTCCCTCTCCCTCTTCCTCTACCTCTACGTCCCTTTCCCTCTCTTTACCTCCCTCTACCTCTCTGTCCCTCCCTCCCTCCCTCAGCCTCCCTCTCCCTCTACCTTCCTCTACCTCTGTCCCTCCCTCTCCCTCTCTGTCCCTCCCTCTCCCTCCCTGTCCCTCCCTTCCCCTCTCCGTCCCTCTGTCCCCCCTCTATCTCTCTACCTCCTTCTACCTCTACCTCCCTGTCCCTCCCTCTGTCCCTCCCTCTTCCTCTACCTCCCTCTACCTCTACCTCCCTCTCCCTCCCTGTCCCTCCCTCTCCATCTACCCCATCTCCCTCTACCTCCCTTTCTCTCTACCTCCCTTACCTCCCTCTCCCTCCCTCTACCCCCTCTCTCTCCCTCCAACTCCCTTCCTCTCTCTCTCTACATCTCTACCTCTATCTGTCTGTCTCTGTCCCTATCTGTCTCTGTCCCTATCTGTCTGTATCTGTCTGTATCTGTCTCTGTCTGTATCTGTTTCTAGGTGCAATAGTCCAAATTCTGAATGTGCTTACATCAAGGCGAGAAACACCCATTGGGCTCAAAGGGCTTCAGCCCCAGGCCCTCCCCACTTACCCCATCATGTGTGGCAGCCCAGGCTGAAACAGCTTCCCGGGCGCGCACACAGCCGCATCTGAGTACTTTATCAGTAGTCGATTTGCTTGTTAATGAGGCTTTGTTGTTTTTTCACCCCTTCTTACAGCCCCTGCATCTCCATTCTGCCTAGAAATTACATGGCAAGGACCGTGGGCCGCCAATGAAGGCCTGCCGGGCCGCTGGCGGTCCGCGGGCCGTACTATGAGTACCACCGATGTAATTAGTTTACACAACTATAAAATAGTTTTTAAATGTTTTGAACTTGTATTTGCTATTTTGTCAGCTAGAAATTACGGCACACCGAACCACACAACACAGTATGGTTTACTCCCATCCAAGATGAACAACAGCAGATTAGAGCCCGATGCCTCTGACCTTTCCCTCCCCACAAAGACCTTCTTGGACTCTCACAAGCAGGAGCGCTCGCTCTTCCACCCGTGCTCCCAGGTCCAGCACTTTCACTTTCCATATTATTATTTGGATTGATACTATTTATCTGCCATGGGGTTTGACTTCCTTTCACCTTGCACCAGAGAATCTGGCAAACGAAGCAGACAGAACCAGCAGCAACCCCGTCTACACTGCACCTGCTGCACCCTCTGCTTGAGTGGCTCCCCTCCCCGGATTGTGACACTGCCTGGGCCCAGCACACGCCAGAGGTGCAACTCTAGGGCAGGAAGGCCCCACACTCAAAATCGGTGAAACTGCATCATCAGAGGAAAACTGTGTGAGGCTGTTCATGTTTTAAAGCGGAAAGCGTGGACGCCAATACCTAAAAATGCCAGGGATAGTGAAAGTGACATCAGACACCCTTACACCGTGCGGTATCACAGTGTTGACCCGCAGTCCTAGACACTGTGGCTGACCCTCAACAGTCCCTATTTGCTGCTGTTGAGCGCAGATAGGCTGTCTGTGGCAACAGTTCCCTGCGGCCAGCCTATGTGGCGGTTGCCTCGTCACTCTCCCCATTGGCTACGTCACAGTAAGTGTTACTGTCAAGAGGTGAAAGGCGTCCAATGTGCAGCACAGGGCACCCATCTCAATGCGCACAAGAACGCACGGAGAGCTCTAAGCGCAGAATGAACAGGATGCAATATTTATCTTATGCTCAGCACCAACTTCTCATTATGTAATGCACCACTGCATACCTTTGTAAACTGGATTCAGAGGCATCGTTTTTTCTGGTTCCAGGCAGTACCTCTGGGCCTATTCCTTACATTTGAAATTTACATTTACTGTAGTAGTGCGAGAAGGCATTTCATGAAAAAGAATGAATATAAAGTAGGGTTGCCAAAAGAAAAATACAGCCATGTGTTTAAAGACACTGCAAGACCTCGTCTTGACACTAAATAGGGTTATAAATAAAAATGTATGTAATCATTTGTAATGTGACTTTTCTGTCTTTGTTACCTTTAATTATCAGTCATGAATCATTCAGGCAGCCCTAAAACACAATTAAAAGTGTTTTCTATTTATATTTGCTGTTTAAAGTATGCAAAGATAAGTGACAGCTTTGTTGATTTTGCTGCAGAGCTTGTTATTGTTTTGCCGGTCACTTAAATATTTGTGCCTTTATGCACAAACTAAAAGGGCATACTTTGTCGACTTGTTTAATATTCATGCTGCTAAACTTGTTTTCGTTTTTACCACTCGCGTTGAAATATTTGCACCTTTATGCACAAATAAAAGGGCATTGTTTGACTGGACTGTATAGATTGTCATTAGGTACTTGCTGATATGGTTTGTTTTTATTCTACATGCAGTGTTATTCATGGTGTTGCTTGCACTTGTCTGTAATATGTGTGCCTTAAATCTTGTATTTAGCATTGTTTACACTACAGAAATGATAAATTAAACCAAATATCTGCATCAGCGTTCTGAAGCATCCAAACAGTTTTCTTCCTCAGCCTTCTTTGCCTGCCTGTTTTGCAATGCTTACTAATAAAGACATGATGGTAGAAATCGAAATTGCTTTCTCAGTTCACGTTATCATGCAAAACCCTTGACAGTCGCTAGTGTGTGGCATGCAGATAATTCAGCAGTCTATTTCTCTTGACTTTCGCAGGATACTGAGTTATATCTTATGTACTTCTCATGTATATTGTCAGTCGAGTTTTTATGGAATTGCAGGTTTTAGTTTGTATTTCAAAGTTTCAAGGTATTGTCCATTAATGTCACTTCTATTTCAGACCCTTCATAGTTATTCTTCAGCCAGAGGCAGTTCCTGAAATAATAGGATCGCTCCTTGGCATTGTTCTGATTGCTGCCTCAGTTAAATAATCTGCTTTTGACAGGATTGTTACAAATGGCATAGCTTGTATGTTAAGAGTATTTTCCATTTTCTCATTAGAACATAGAGAAAGATAATATAGAGGCATTTCATTTAAATGTTGGAGGTTTCAAATCAAAATATACTAGATTTCTGGGTGGTAGGGCAAAGTAGTAGGTGGTGGGCTGTGCCGCCGGGCGCGGCCCCTCCATGTGCTTTGCAGGGGGGCCCCCTCAAGTTTCGTTACGCCACTGGGACCCTACATCCCCAACACTACATTGTGTAGTATATTATTGTTAGTGATAGTTGCAGGTGACATAGATTAGTTAAGGGGAAATATTAATTTGTAGATAAATTAGGTAAGGGAAAGGTTCATTGAGAAATAGGTAAGGGCAACCTTGACACTTAAAAATGACTTGGGGAAGCTCCACAAATGAAATTTCCCACATTGTTGAGGAGGGAAAGTCTGTTTCCAGTGTGAGTCAGGGGTATATCAACTAATTTTAGGTGATTTGTATTCGCCACTGTGAGCTGCATATTAGATGAGTGGTAGCCATGTACCACTGGAACCAACTGTGTGCTGTATCTTACATGACCACTACCTACTGTTCCAACTGAGAAATGCAAGCTAAGTAGTGAACAGTGCATTCTATGGCCCCTGTGCAAACTTTGGGTTCCATATCAAGTGGTCAGTATCTCCTTTGAGACCTATCATCTGTTTATTGAGTGGCTTGCAAAATATAGTTTCCACTATGCAGAGGGATTATTAAGCAGTTGCTACTCCTGTGCTCACTATGTTGCTTGAGATGACATAGCATGCTACCAAGATCCCCATACCATACCCCAATGTCTTCAAGCAGTAAGAAAGTCCTTCCATTAGCTTCCACTCTTGTATTCCTCCTCTCTCTGATCATATTTATCAGTCTCATCATGTGCCCACGCTGTCATGCAACCTGCCTAACCACCTTCCATATGCAGGGTCATTTCTATACAAATTCATGTGTTTGTGAACATCCCCCACCCTTCCTTTTTGAACACATAAAGCATTCGGAGCTCTTAGAAAGTGGATCGAGTGAGTGAGCAAAGTAAGAAGTTTGGCTTTCTCCACGGAAAGGGAGGTGGGGTGTTGAAATGTTTATCCCTCAAAACAATTCTACAAAATGGGGCCAAATGTTGTTATAAACTGGCTAAAATACTACATGTTATAAAGGAACGCAATATAAATATTCAAATGTTCCAGTACTTTAATGCTGTGAATAGCAAATGTGAACCTTTATATGGGTGCTGTTCAATCATCCTCCCAAATGCATTTTTATCTCAAAGTTTCTAAAAACCTAGCTCAAATAATTTGGGGGCATATTAACAAGGGCTTTATCTCTGCTTTTTTGTCTTTAAAAGCCAAAGAAGCGGAGATAAAAATATCGCCCTATCAACAACAGGGTGCTGACATGCAAAATCGCATGTTAGCACCCTTTTTCACTACGCTTCCCTTTGCATCTCTAATGAGATGCAAAGTGGGCGTTCCAGAGCAAAATAATAGGAGAAATGTCACTAAGCGGCATTTCTCCTATTATCAAGCTTCACGCTAACCCTGTTAGAGACAACAAAAGCAGCGCTAACCACGGTTAATGCTGCTTTTTTACGTCTGCTAATTTTCAGACTTAGCCATGTAATCCAATGGGAGGGGAATTACATGGCTAAGTCCACCATGGGCTATCAACAAGGACATCCCTATCCTTGTAGTTTTATCGCTGCATTACCAGCGATAACCTCCCAAAATGCCGCTATCGCTGGATTTTTTATCGCCTAGGCGGTTAGCGTTGTTAATAACGCGATAACCAGGTGATATTATCCAGCTATAGCGGGCATTAAAAAAATTAACGCTAAGCGCCCTTAGCGTTAATTATCCCCGTTCCTTGTTAATATGCCCCTT
Organism: Triturus cristatus; assembly: GCF_964204655.1. NCBI lineage: Eukaryota > Metazoa > Chordata > Amphibia > Caudata > Salamandridae > Triturus > Triturus cristatus. Next base: position 505,718,548 of record NC_140590.1, on the reverse strand, counting down.
GGTTTATCATAAACAATGTGGCTATGCAATTTCACATGGTCTCTCACTGTTTGAAACGCATTTGACAACTTTGTATATGTAACGAATATGGGGGCATATCATCAACAAATTGCGATAATCTTATCACCGGCGAAGTCCTGTTTTTATCGCCGCAGTAGCGACGTATTAGCAACGCGCCGCTACCCACGATAGCTAGCAGTTCCGGCACCAATGGATGGCGATAAAATATTAGCACCGGCGATAAAAAAACACACGCTAATCCGAGAAAAGTCGCGCTGTGCCAATTATCGCCAAAATCAGCCCGACAATTGCTGACAAGCCTGCATTTTGCATGCAGCAAGCGGGAAAATGCACTATAAAAGGCCCCCAAGCAGGGCAAAAAAAAAAAGAAAAACTAAATGGAGAACACAGAAGAGAGCAGAGACTTGGAGGAAGCTGGGACAAGTACGGAGCCTACAGCAAACCCCACAGCCGGCCAGGAGGAGCAGAGAGAGAACCAGGGGAAGGCCAAGAGGAGGAGGAACCCCAGGTTCAGCCACCAGGAGAATCAGGTCCTGTATGGCCTGGTGGCTGAACATCAGCAGGAGCTGTTCATTAGGAGGACAGTGCCATTGTCCAGGAAAAAAGAGATCTGGGAGGACATCACAGCAAAGGTCAATGCTGTGTGAGAGAGCAAGAGGTGAACAGTGGAGGAGGTAAAGAAGCGCTGGAACGACAGGAAGAAGAACACGAAAGAGAAGATAGCAGCCAACCGGAAGGCAGCTATGGCGACTGGAGGTTGTAGCCCTGGGCTACTGCTGGAGATGGATGAGCAGGAGGAAATGGTGGCGCAAGTCATCACCGAGGAAACGGTGGTTGGAGTGTCAGGTCGGGACACTGCTGAATGTGAGCAGACACAACCACAGGGTGAGTACAAACTATGGAGTGGGTGGCCACAATGGCACACATGTACAATAAATAGCATTGCATACCCACAATTACTGTGGTGCAGGTCCCAGATAGCCCTGTGCATGTTGGCATGGACACACATCAACTGATCCAACATTAACATTGCTAGACACATTTTGCCGGACGAACTCACATTGAAATGTGCACTGAAAAGTCAAAAAAACACAGTCCAGGTACATCATCAGTGCTACATCACATAGCAAAATGCCACATCACATAGAGACGTAGCATTCTGCCAAAATGCACCCCTTGCACCATCACAAACCATATCCAAATCATCTGCGCAAGGTCGCAACTACCATGTGCCAAAATGAGTATGCAGTGTGAATGTGACTGATCACGTGCACGAGTAAGCATGCCAACAGCAAGATCAGCACACCTGCAAAATAGCACGTGTCTGACTTGTGTGCACGGATGTGCGTGGCCAATAAGGGTGACTTGGAAGGCCACACACAACCTTGCACACGAGCCAGACACATGTGCAATGTTGCAGGTGTGCCGAGCTTGTTGCTGGCATGCTTACTCGTGCACGTGATTAGTCACATTCACACTGCATACTCATTTTGGCACATGGGAGATGCGGCCTTGTGAAGATGATTTGGATATGTGTGGTGATGAGGTAAGGGGGACATTGTGACAATCTCATGCATGTTCTACAAAAATGCCCCCTTGCCTGTACATGCTATGCAGTACTCCGTACAGCAAGATGAGAAAGTAACAAGTGACTCTGCATACCGACAACACATGCAATGTCACACCAAAAATACAGATTTAGTCATGTGCCCTCCATTGCAAAATGCGATGCAGGGCGCACCTTGAAATCCATTCAGTCATCCAAAGTCTACTTACCCGCATTCACACAGATCCCTGTCCATACTACCCACCACCCTCCCCCGCCCCACGTCAATGTACTATTTCCTCTTGCAAATTCAAAAACTCATTATGTCTGAGAAAGCTACATCTTCAAATCTAACAATAGCACCGACCTAGTCCCTCTCCCCTCACTATGATGTACAAGTGTCCGAGCATAGGATCCTTGGCTTGTTACTATGACATTTCTCCTCTACTACCTTTAATATAAAGAACCAAGTAATAAGGGGAATAACAACCAATTTTCAACACAGGCCATATAAACAAACATCATCATCAAAAATAAATCCAACCGAAAGTCTATTTCACACTCCCTCAAGGCATGCCACTACCCATGTTGCTCTGTACTCTTTGATAGCCATTAGCAGTGCGTGATCTGTGGTATCCAGAAGGTGAACACTAAAAACACAATATACAGGCTGCCGCTTTAGATTCACCCATCATGCATGTCTACAATGGCGTTGAATGGTTACATCTACTTGCTATAAAGGCCCTACCCTGGTACCAGCTCACCTGGCTCAGTGTTGACATCGCTCTCGCTGTCTTGGTCTACCAATAGTCCAAAGAAATGGTCCCATGCCCTAGCCGCCTCAAGTGATCCCTTGCTCACGTACCCTTGACCATTAGTAGCCTAACTATCCCATCACACTCTGCCCATTTGGTGAACTCTCACTCCCATTGATCTAAACTCGCGGCCCCACTTGCCTTCCAGTGCATCGTAATATCGCCTCATGGCCACTAATAATCCCCTATCCATAAACTTGCTGCCATCCCACTTTGGGCTGTGTATGGGAAGCAATGTAGGATACAAGCCCCCAACGCCAGATCTACCTCCCTGTCCATCAACACCTTCAATAGTGCCATCACTATGGTCCAATAAGTAGCCCAAAGTGATCACCCCTAAATCATGTGAGGGAAGTTTGCCCTCTCTCCCTGAACCCTTGGGCATTCGTATGAGTCAGTGTTGAAACATGCATTGACTCCCATTTCAATTAAGTATGTCCAAAGAGGGCAGCTCCTCAAGATTCATGCGCATGTACAGGCATGTGACTGCCTTAAACTTTACAGCTGCTGTCAATATGTATTGCACTCTAAAGAAAGCTCAGGTCCTGCTTGGTCCCCTTTACAATGCGCAAGAATATCCGCTGTGATCGCTGCATGGAGTAGGAAGTCCCCCCTTCTAAAATCAAAGCGCTTATGCAGAGTACAGAAGGTCACCCCCTGGTATGATGCACAAAACGTCCCACCACTGCCACACACTCTCCACATGTGGGCCAAAATTTGTGTGTAATGGGTGTGGACACTGTCTGCTCAGACAGCAACAACAATTGCTATACATGCTGCACCATACTCTGAAAGGGTAATCCAAAAGAAGTGCAGGAAGCAAACCATGCAAGATTAAACATGACAGATGCAATGCACACAACACAAATCACAATGTGTCCTACACAGTGTAGCTCTGTAGAAAAAACATGGTGCAAATAATCAAGGACGGTCTTAAAATTATCGCCGCTGCGGCGGCAGGAAACTTCCGCTAAAGCGGTGATAATGTGTCTGATAACATGTTGCAGAGAATTCAAATAGAAGCCCATGTTCACAACAGAACATGTGCTTCTATTAGAATTCTATGCGGCATATTTTCAAGAACATCATCGCCACTTGTAGTGGACGTTTCCTGCCGCTAAAGCGGCGATAATATTAAGGCTGTCCCTGATAACATGCCCCCAAGTAGGCTCCCATTGCCAATGTGCCAAAAGTGGGCCCTCATCACACATAACTAATAGCACACAAAACAAAGCTACAACTCATTGAGCCACACTGACAAGGCAAGTGATAGGGCATGATGAATAGCATGCCTGCAGGACAAATAGATTTACATGGTGCAGGACACCTCACAGATGTTGTGGAGTGTGGAACACATCCTCAAGGGAGCATGTCACACCCTGACACAACCTTATTTTCACACAACCCCTGATGTGAACAAGACACTTGATAACCTACTATGCACAAGTGTCACAACTCTGACAAGGGCACACAATCCACACAGCTTTCCACATGTCTGCATTGTACATACACAGAAGTCAAAGCCCCATTTCATGAAAGGGACAAGGGGCAGCTAAACAAAGGCAGTAGGTGCCACCATCACACAATGCAGTGTACACACATACTAATCTGAGTATATCAACATTGTCTAATAGGTGTTCAGGACTGCATTAGTCACATAACACAAACCAGGACACAACAGGTAGCATTTGTGTGTAGACACTGTCAAGACACATTTCTCACATAGGTAACTTGTGATATTACAATGTACAAGTACATCCTCACATCCGTGATGTCTCTGAAATAATCACCATCCAGAAACTAACATGCATATTGTACAAAATATCTATAATGTACAGTCTCCCTCAGTCTGATTGTTAAGTCAAATAATGCATGCCCATACATGGATACCACTGTTAAACTGTATATCCCATGAACATTGCAGAGGAAGAGACAACACCTCCTGGACAGCAGGACGACCCACTCCGCCACGATGACTTGTCTGAAACCCCCACCATCAATGTGGCTGAATTTTCAACGTCTCCTGGATTCCTTTGCGACACCAACTCCAGGAGCAGGGCCACCCAGCAGCATTGCGCCAAGCCCACCCCCTGCACAAACCACCCAGCAGCAAGCACCTCCCACCACAGCTGCCTCACAGGACCCTGGTAACCCATATGTGGCCTTTTACAGCATGGTGCTTGAGGTCCAGCGTGAGACACCTGACTATATGCGGGTGGGGTTGGAGAGCCTGGCATCCAAATTTGATGACCTATTTGGGTGTCTGAATCGGCCCGACAAGCACATGCAGAGGATGTCAGACATTTACATACCTCTCAATAACATCCAACGCAGCCTGGATGACATTGCTGGGGTCCTGATCCGGAGAGCTGACACACTGTACCGGCAGACTAGCTCCAGTAGTGTCTGTGCCGAATTATCCAGACTATCATGGATAATGGAGGCAAGGGAGTGGAGGGAACTCCAACAGATGGCTGCCACGGCTGAACACCTGTGCAATCTTGCAGGGATATGCTAGGCCCTGCTACATCATGTCACATCTGTGCCTCCCCACGGTCTTGCACCAACATCTGCTGCTGCTGGCGCATCCACATCCTCAGCACCGCACCCTGATGTGTCTGTGACTCACAGTGCTGCTCCCACCATACCACCACCCACATGTGAGATGCATGACACATCAGAGGACGAATTTGAGGATGAAACTGCCACACTGGTAATGCACAAGTAGACCTACCAGTGACGTACAAAGGCCTGTCTCACCATTGGATTGTACATACCATCATTCCACTGACCTTTCTCTTCTACTGTCTTCCGACGTCCACCAACACTCAACTTGGATCCACTCATGGACCTGCAACACATCTCTTTTTTCCTTGACAATGGCGCTGCAAACTCCGCCTCTTCCCCTGGCTCTGTCACTCACAATGGACTCTGCCTGCCACTCCAATGGGCATCCATCCAATCGTGTGTCGTATGGGCCACTTCTGGTCCAGTCTAAACCTTGTCTTGTAAATAAATTCCCCAAAATCACACAGATGCGTGTTTCCATGACCAATCAAGTATTTAACTAAGGCAATAAGTAAGGGGCTGTGAATTCACAAGAAGGTCCAGCAAGGGAAATACAATCAATGTACATGTGTCACCTGACACGGATAGGCAGTGAGATTACCGTGTATGTGCAAAAACAATCAATCAATTATTTCAATCACAACATCTTTAAAGTGCACCACTAACCCGTGAGTGACTCAAGGAGCGGGGGGTGGGAGCCTGCCACTGCTTGAAAATCCCGTTCTTGAGGAGTCTCATTAAGGTTAGCATGTCCTGTGTCTGCCATAGGAGGGTGGGGAGAGTGTTCCAGTTCTTAGCGGCGAGGTGGCATTATGATCTTCCACAGGAGGTCGCTTTTCAAATGCGGGGGACTGTGGCGAGTGCGAAGTCAGCGGAGCGGACCTGCCGGTTTGGGGTGCAGAAGCTGAGTCGTCTGTTGAGGTATGCAGGTCTGGTGTTGTGGAGTGGCTTGTGTGCGTGGTTCAGGAGCGTGAAGGTGATCCACTGGTTGGCGGTGAGCCAGTGCAGGTCTCCCAGGTGGGGTGTGATGTGATGTCACAGAGAGATGTTGAGGACCAGGCGTGCAGAGGCGTTTTGAATGCGTTTAAGTCATTTCCAGAGTTTGATCGAGGCTCCTGCGTAGAAGGTGTTTCTGTATTCCAACTTGCTGCTGATGAGTGCATGTGTGACTGTTCTCCATGTTTCGGTGGGAAGCCACCTGTAGAACTTGCCAAGCATCTGGAGGGTGATGAAGCAGGAGGACGAGATGGCGTTTACCTGCTTTGGCATGGAGAGAGCAGAGTTGATGATGAAACCCATGTTGCGTGCGTGGTTGGTTGGTGTTGGATCTGTTCCCAGAACGGCCGCACACCAGGAGTTGTCCCAGGCGGAGGGGGTGGATCCGAGGATGAGCATTTCTGTCTTGTCCGAGTTTATCTCCAGTTGGCAGTTATTCCTCCACTCGGCAATGGCTTACAGTCCTACATGGTGTTTGGTTGTGTAAGTGAGGGTGGCCATGGTCAGGGCGAAGATCAACTGGCTATTGTTGTCGTAGGAGATGATGTTGAGGTTGTGCAGTCGGGTAACGTGTGCGAGCGGTGACATGTACATGTTGAACAATGTTGTGTGAGGGATGAGCCCTGGGGTAAGCCACTGAAGATTAATGTGGATTCTGAGCAGGAAGGGTGGAGGCGGGTGGCCTGGGTTTTGCCTGAGAGGAAGGAGGTGGTCCAGTCAAGAACCTTGTCTCTGATCTCGGTGTCGTGTATGCGTGTACATAGTGTGCGGTGCAAGACAGTGTTGAAGGCGAATTACAGGTCCTGGACAATGAGTGCTGCTGTTTCGCTGTTGTCCATCCGTGGCATTATGTCATTGGTGGCGGAGATGAGGGCAGTTTTGCTGCAAGAGTTGCTGTAGAAGCATGAATGGGACGGATCCAGGATGCTGTTTCCATAGTTAGTGGGTCAGTTGTCTGTTGGTGGTCTTCGCAATGACTTCTCACAGGAATGGTAGCAGGGAGATGGGACGTAAATTCAGGAGGTCCTTGGGGTCAGTCTTGTGTTTGTGGAGTAAGGGGTTAATCTCGGCGTGCTTCCAGCTCTACGTGAATGTTGAATTTTCGGAGATGTTGATGCTTATCTTGAAATGGGGTGCAATGGTGGTGCTGGATTTGTAGCAGATGTGGTGTGGGCATGTGTCTGACGTTGATCCGGAGTGGATGTTGTATCAGATTTTGATTGTGTTTGTGTCATTTATGTTAGTCCAGGAGAGCAGGGGGTAGGTGTGAATGGTGTCCGTCGGGATGGAGGTCTCAGTGCTATTCGTGGCAGTTGTGACATTGTAGCTGTCGTGGATGTCTGCACTCTTGCGATGAACAAAAGTGTCAAGGGAGTTGCACAGGTCTTGCAAAGGTGGGATGTTGTTGGTGTTGGAGCGGGTGTTTGAGAGTTCTTTCACTAGGTTGAAGAGCACTTAGCTGGTGTGTGTGTTGTTGGCTATGCGGTCTTTGAAGGAGGCCCGATTGCGGATCTGATGAGGTGATAGTGTCTGCAGGTGGCGTCTTTGTGGGTTGCGTAGCTGTCCAGTGTCTGTTCACGGTGCAATTTCTTCACTAGCTCATGGCAGGTCTGCATTGAGGCCTGGTGGTCTGCATTGAACCAGCTGGCTTACTTGATGGTGTGTCTGTTGGAGTGTGTCTTAATCTGGGCGAGGATGTTGGCGCAGTCACCGATCCTTTGTCTGAGGTTCTGGGCGGTGGAGTCAGTGTCGGTGGGTGTGCTCCGTGTCGTGGTGTCTTTATGAAAGGCGAAGTTGATGCATCGATGGTTTGTTCCAGTGGAGGTTGGTTTTGTGGTTGGAGTAGACGTGGGAGCTTGCGTAGAATATGTGGTCAAGCGTGTGGCTGGTGTAGTGGGTGGTTGTTGTGACGAGTTGTATGAGTCCGAGGTTGGCCAGGTTGTCGATCAGGGTGGTGGATATGGTGCCGTTAATGTACACGAGGTGGAAGTTCACATCAACGTGAAGGATTTAGTCTGTGGATGTGAGGGCGTGTGTACTGACAAAGTTGGCGATCCAGTTTCAGAACTGTGTTTGGGGTCTGGAGGCTCTGTAGACGAGGGTTACTCTGAGGGTGGTGTTGGGATTGGTGTGGATCTGGAAGTGCAGGTGTTCGGCGTTGCTGAGGATGTCATCGTTGTTGGTTGAGACTCTGAGAGTGTTCCTGTTGATGATGGCAATTCCTACTCCTACTCCGTTGGTGCGGTCCCTGTGGTTGATCTTGTAGCTGCAAAGGATGGCTATGGCGAGGTAGTGTTCCGAGGAGGGGTACAATCAGGTCACTGTCATGAAGGCCTAGTTGGCGTCCGTGGCGGGTTTTGAAGACAATGCATCTGAGGTAGTTGGGTTCCTACCCAGTGGGTGGATTTGCTGATCAGATGCTGGTGACGATGCTGTCCTGGCAGGAGAAGTGTCCTTGTGTGCGTTTTGGTCCGGGCAGGAAGCAGGTATGTGATCGTCCTATGTTGAGGATGTTGAGGGTGCTAGCATCGTAGTGGCAACATGTGTAGTTGCGTTTGCGGTCCCAGGATGTTCCTGCACTTTGTGCGGTCCAGGCGTGGACGTACGCCAGAGGAAGGGGAGGTGGGAGGATCAGCCTGGCGTGTGGGCGGTACGAATGGGCGTGTTGCTGAGCGGGTCAGCAGGGGACAATCTAGCAATATACCAACTCTGACCCACGTCCATTTAGGACATATGTGCGAGAAAGTGCCATCTTTCTTGCATGGTATTCCCCCACTTTTTGCTGAATTGCTGAATGTACTTTGACTGAGTGTGCCCTGGACTCCTCCCAATCAGGTGCCCAGGGCCTATGTTCCTTCACTAAAAACTAAAATCCCAAATTGGAAAACCCTGGCCACATGTCAGCCCCTGGTAAATGGTACCCTAGGTACCCAGGGCCTTGTGACCAGGAAGGCCTCTAAGGGCTGCAGCACGTATTGTGACACCCTTAGAGGCCCTGTACCCTAACACAACCACACTGCCCTTTCAGGCTGAGCGTCTGGGTACAAGGCAAAACAAAGAGTCGACATGGCACACATCCCTATGTGCCATGCCCACAACCTACACTGCCCTGGCATACATCAGCCCTGTGCCCCTGGGCACTGTTAGTGCAGTGCTGCCATTTAAGAGTATATGGTGCTGAGAACTCGTCAAACACGAACTCCACAGCACCATAATGGTAACTCTGAAGACTGTCCTCTGAGATGTTTGGTATCAAACTTCTCAGCACATTAAACCCGCACTGATGCCAGTGTGGGATTTAATGTACAAAGCACTACAGAGGACATCTTAGAGATGCCCCCTGAAACCTAACCTACAATCCACGTCTGGTCTGGGAGGCTGCCTAGGCTGCCACACAGCAGACATGTTGCTGCTCTCCTGAGCCTGCAACAATGCACATCCTGGGTGAGGTGCTAGGTCTCCTCCCCTAGGATGGGCAGGGGGAAGCTTCAAATGCATGCCACCTCTGTGAGCTTCTCCAGGCCACTTGCTGTACCCAGCAAACTAGCCCCCACCGGTTCTGACCCCCACTCTGGCAGGAAAACTGGCCAGAAACCCCAAGTAAGGACAGGGGATGTGCCAGCCTGCCAACCCCACCCCTCAGGTGGGGGAGGCGAGGTGAAGCACATCTCCGGGCGCTCGCCATCTTGTAGATGGGAAGCCCTGCCCAATCAGGACTAGGCTACTGCCCCCCTCCCACATGAGAGTGGCAGGATAGGGGGTGTACCACCCCAGGGCAGGGACCCATTGGTCCCTGTCCTTTACCTACCTGTAACGCCCCTAAATCTAGTATGTAGAGGCACCCTGAACCTTCCTTCTCCAGATTCCAGATTCTGAAAAAGCAAAGAAGAGCAAGAAGAAAGAAGACCTGCCGTGCAGCTGCTAAGAAGAGGAAGACACCAACTGCTTTAGCCCCAGCCCTACCGGCCTGTCGACCCTCGAACCTGCTCCTGCTAAATCCTGGCACCACTCAAACCCCGGAGGACATGGCTACCTTGTGACTCTGAGCATCTGGGACTCCCATGAGCAGTGGCTCTGCTCAAAGCAAGTTTTTAACCCCTGGCATCATCCCGGAACTGCGAACCCTGCACACTCTGCACCCGCCAAGCCTGGCCTGTGCCGGAGTGGACAAAGACCCCGATGACGTCCCCCCCGGCGACTGTGACCCTGAATCTGGCCCCCAAGGACTCACCTCGACGCTCCTGACGATGCCTGCAGCCTCAGAACCAGGGACCCCCCCAACCACGATCAACAGAGGGTAAGATTTCCCAACACCAAAAGGCACCCCTGCACCTGGCGCCCTGCGGCCCCCTGTGCCTGACTCCTGGGTACCTACCTATCCTCCAACTACCCAAATTACCTCCCGGAGTGGCGGTGGCACCTGAAGAATCTTCGTCCCCGAGCTTGCAGCCTTTGTTCATCCTGGAGCTTTCCCATTGCAATCCATTGAGCGCCGAAGGCTCAAAAGCACCCTGCACCCAGCCGCCCGAGTGGCCCTGGCAGTGTAACTTCTACTCCTGCCTACTTCCCCATTTGCCCTGAGCAAGTGACCAGGAGCCCAGCTCCCACAGCCGTGTGGCCTGCTAGTCAGCAGCCACCAACCAAGGCCCCCCTGCATCCCATAGGATAACATTGGGCCTAACTCACTCTGCAACCGGCCGCCACAGTGCCGCAGAAGGTGTAACAACTGTACGAACCTGACCCTGGGAGAGCCCTGAGTCTGTGCCCAGAACCTTAACTCTGCCAGTCGAGTACTTACCCAAAAGCCGATAATCCAATTTTCTTCCATAGGGTAACATTGACTGGTTTCATCTGAAATTTCTTATAAGTGTGGAGATTCTAAAGCTTAAAATATTCACCTAAAATCAACCGAGTAACAAAAACGGAAATACTCACCTGCTATTAGGAGAGATCCCAGTGCTGAATCTTGGTGCCCAGCACTGACCCTGAAAAGTACTCACAACCGTACTTACCACTAACCCAATTTTCTTCCATAGGAAATCATTGACTATTTTTTCTGTGAAATTTCTGCTAAGTGTCAACTTTTGAAATAGCAAAATATTGCCTAAAAATCACAACAGTAACTAAAATGAATGTACCCACTTGTTTCCAAGACCTTTGCCAGGACTGAATCTAGGATCCAGTCCTGGAAATAGAAAAGTAATCCTGGAAGTAATCTATTGCAAATAACTTAAAACTCACATTGAGCTCAATGTATTATTGTGTTTGAAATTGTGTTGCATATTGCAACAGCTTGTAACTATTACCTACCAAAGTCAATTGCATATTGCAAAAGTATTTAACTAAAGCCTCTCATTCTGAGAAAGTATATTTTGATACCTATTGTTGGTTCTGAAATAAAACAACCATATATTTGTTATATAAACCATTAGCCTAGAGTTCAGTTCTTGAGTTTGTGAGACCATCTGCTGACTGAGTGTGTACAACAAATGCTTTACACTAACTTTAACCTCTGCCAAACCTCTGGGGACTGTGGACTCTGTGCACAATGTACCTATTTGGGAACAGTATATACAGAGCCACTTTCTCACAATATGCATGTGTGACAACATGTACAAGTCTGTTGCAGGACACAAGTAGTGTCACCAAGAAGGATAGCAAAGCAAAATCTCCTGGCATATCGCCTTACACAGGACGTGTTGGTCAAAGAGTGTTGTGATGTAGCACATTGCATGTCAAATCTCTAGGTTTTCACAACAGATTCACACTGCTGATGAGACCCAAGGGCACAGGTCTAACATACATACATGGAACTATAAAGTAAGCCACACTGAAGTTGAGTCTACAATAGTTACTGAAGCCAAAGTGCAAAGCGTCAGTCAGCCCCTACCTGTGCACAAACAATGCCAAACCAACTTCAGAGCCCTGGCATGGAGTGTCCACGTATTGGCCAATGTGCCCACGGATGTCTGTTGATCTGCACTTAGCATATAGTCTGAATCAGTGGCAAGACTACAAAGGTGTCATCACTATGAGCCAATGCTAAAGTTACAGCTGGGATGAGTGGCTATGACACTGTTGGTACAGGGAACAATGCAGCATGTCACCACTTGTGTGCAGCAGAACTGTGTGCCTGCAACCAAACATCATTAGGTCCAAAAGCATAACTCAAATGATTAAGGGTGTCACAAAAGCAAGAAACTCAAAGTTAAGTCTGTATTCCGAACAGTGCAAATCCAAAAAGACACCTGTGAATGACCTTTTTTCCAAAGTCATGACTCAGTCTCATATAACTCATATGACTCACTAACACTGTCGTGCCATGTGACGTTAACAATGGACACACAAATGACCAACAGCATGCATGGAATGGAGATCGATTGGCCATGCCCACGAATATGTGAGATGTTGGAGGTCACAATAAACTGTCACCAGAGTAGGCCGTAAACCATATTTGCTAATCTATCAGACATGCAAGGTCATTGTGCTCACATCTAAGGTATCTGGACTCAATCCATCCTGCTGAGTGACAGCTCAGTACCATAGTTACACATACAATGATTACTCCAGTGATGGTATGAGTTGCACACACTGGAGCAAGTCCCACTACCCCGCATCAGCCATGATATAAGGGCAAGCAGAAATCTAAAATTAACAAGATTTATTTAACAATATGAAAGATACAAAAACCCCTCACTAATCTATTACCCTAACTCTACACCTAAACTAACTACAAATATTTTTATTAACAAAAACTATCTACCCTAACTATTTACAAACACACAAAATGAATAAAGACATCAACCCCCCACCCAAAGCTAAATGAAACCTATAAGATTCAAGAAGTAAAAAAGTCTAAATCTACAACTAACTAAGCCTATACTAAAACTATTCTAACTAATACACACAACTATGACCTAAAAGAACATAAGCCAAAATAGGGACATTGTGGGAAGGGAAAAGAGGGGGATGGGTGAGAACAGGGGGAGTCTTTATTGCAGTCCAAGGTGACTCCGGATCTCGTGGAGGTGCCGGTTCAGGTACAGAAGTTCACGGCGATTGTCTGTCAGAATGGTATTGTTGTTGCTAACCATCTGCATTAGTTGTGACAGGACAGGATCCATCGGTGCAGGTGCAGGTGCTGGTGCTGGTGCAGGTGGCGGTGCAGGTTGGATTGGCACCTGTGCGGGTGTTGCGGCAGGGGGATTGACCGTGTGGGAGCCCACACTGGCACCTGAGGTCGAAGGGATGTTGTTGTTGCCGGTCAGAACACATTCCAGCAGCGACTTCCAGGTCCCAGCCTTCTTCTCGGCCCGGTACCTCCTTGCCATGAGTCGATAACCCTTTTGGACCTTCCTCACATGGAGCTACCGGTCCTTAGCAACCTGGAATTTGTGCTGCTCCTCAGGTGTCATGTTGTCTGTAAAAATAAACTCAATGTCATTTTTCTGTCCCCTACACTATGTAAACGTCCAACATGATATCTGTATCACAAGTTAAAAACAAAATGGGAGGAAACACACATGCTTCACCCTGTTAAGTCAAAGACTGACCTGTTAAACCCAATGTATACGCATGATTCAATCACTACATGCTGTGGAGACTGACATGACAGTGCATGGCATGGTACATGCACTGACACAACTAAAAGCTAATGACACGCTACAAACATGGCACCATTGGACAACCGGGCTGTGGGTGACATGTTCAATTGACTTCACTCAGGAGGCATAACCCCTATGTGCACAGCACAACCCTCTCCCATCCTGTGACAGACAGCTGCATCAAAAGTACAATGCACATGTGCAGCCATGCGTGTCCCCCAGGAACTGTGTGCAGTACATCAAGTCCGTGCCAAGACAGGCACTCTTGCACAAGCGTGCAAGGGTGTATGTGTGCAGGTGTGAATAACTACCTATTGTAGTCTCACACTACATGCACAATAACAGGACTGGGACTGCCCTACTCACACTTGCAATCATGCTGCATCATGCCGCACACATGGAAACATGTTTGGTGTATGAATGCTGACTTAGGCACTTACTCACTCCACCATTACTATGCAATTGATGATAGTCATCCACTGCGAGGGGGAGACATCATTGAACCACAACTGCCACTCATGCATGTTTTGTAACCACCAATCTCACTCCATAGTAGAGATGAACACGCATGCATCAACTACGCAAACTGTTACAATGGATTACACATTGTAATGGCACCCTGGGGTCATGAGGGTTGTGTAATTCTTATGGCTAATGCGTATACACAGATATTGTTGGCGCAGGCTGGATTTGCAAATCTATGTGACATCAAATGATGCATAGCTAATGCATGCGTATGAAATGTGTGAGTAATGTCACGAATTGTGTCGGCTGAGTTGGTACACATGATCCTGATTCCAGCATGGAATGTCCACACGGACATAGCCCGTCAACACTATTGCAGTGCACAAATATTAAATTTCAATTAACGTACACATCTATTGAATGTGTTTGTGTAACACGCCATTGACAAATTTGGATCTGAGCTACACCCTGCCACTTCTGGTTCTCTGCTATGCAGCATACCTTAGGGATCACTGTGCCAAGATGTCTGACCTTGTACGGACATAAATGCACTGCCTCATTGTGCATAATGCAACACCCACTGCACGCCCCTTGGACGATGTTTACAGCATGTAAGTGTGCCATCTTAACTAGGCTGCGCAAATGAACATGGGAGAAAATGCAAGTGGCCTATTGCCAACACAACCGCAGTGTAAATGCCTAGTTGGCAGCATTAGTTGCTCGGAAATAGGCACATACATTGACATGTGTATCACTGACTGTTGATGGACAAAGTCACAACTCTGAATAAGATGCATTGTACCCCTTCAAACTACCATATTTGACACAGATTGGAAATGCTGAATACCTCTGCACATCGTAGGCAATTGACATGCGATACACACCCATACTGCTAATCAACAACATGTTGCATTTGGCACAGACACTCATGACCCTGCAACATGCCAATATTAGTTGTCACTACTCACCAGTGGCATTTGGGTCCTAGAATCGGTCAATGTCCCCCTGGGTGATAGGTTGGCGTCCATCTATGAGAGGACAAATGTAAATAGGTGTTGTTAGCAAACCCCAGCAAACGTGGCATATTCACAATGTGAATTATTACAGTGACAGATAATGCTACATCCCTGTGGTGTTGACTTCATGTTGGCCACATGACTGGGCCTACTTTGAATGGCATCCACACACGACCTGTGGAAGCAGAGGCTGCACAGCCAAAACATCACTGCTGGCAGACCTGCACATTTGAGTTGTGTCATGCAATATCAAGGCACCTCATCCACACGGAGCGAGAAAAAAACAGTTGCACTCATCATCCTTGACCTATCGCTGCGGCGTTCACCACTGTCTCTCATAGCCCACCAATATGCAGACTCCACAACAAAGGGATCCAAGACAAGGCCCTCAACTGGATCTGCTCCTTCCTCTACGGACATACACTGTGGGTCAGACACCCACCTTTTGTCTAGGAGCCTACAACAACCCCCTGTGGAGTCCACCAGGGATCCTCACTCGGCCCTACAATCTTCGACATCTACATGCTCCGCACGCCACAATCGGGATTAGCTATGTTCTCGACATTGTATCATAGGCATATGACTGACAACTCCTCCTCGACACATCCAACCAACACAACTCTGGCAAACACAAGTATTGAGAAGCCATGGCAGAGCTTGCTAAATGAATGTCAAACAGCTGCATACAAGTGAACAACAACAAAAGATAAGTACCCATCACGCTCCAAAACCTCCATGTATGGAATTACACAGGGTCATCACACGGCATGGGGAACCCACACCCCACAACGGACAAGACACGCAACATGGAAACCATCATGGACTCCGATCTCCAAGATAATTGCAAGATCTATCCGGTCTCATCATCCTGCTTCCACGCACTCTGCCTCTCATGTCAGACAGTCAAATGACTCCTACTCAAACACACATAGACACTTACTCATGCCCTGTGTGACCGCTCACCCTACTACGGCAACACAGTCAATGACGGAATTTACATGAACCACATCCGCAAGCTGCAGGACATCTCAAATGCAACCACAGGTCTTATCCTCACACTGCCAGGACCCTGTCACACCTCCCACCACCTGCGCACACTCCACTGTCTCCACATCAAGAGTCACCTTCAAGATGTTCACCCAGGCTCACACAGCCATCCACAACACTGGGCCAACATACCTCAACGTCCAACTCTCTTTCCATGGCACATCAAAGGACCCAACGATCAGACCAGCTAGCCTATGCCGTGTTCCCCCGCACCAGAGAGACCAGATCGTGAGTCTGCTCCTTTTCCTACCATGCAGACATAGCCTGTGACAACCTTACGCTACACCTCTGACAGGCAACGTTGCTCCCCATCTCCAAGCACTAACTCTGAACATTTCTCTTCAACAGACACGCCCCTTGCTATACTTCAACATGCAAACCCCGCCACGCACCCTGCAACCCTTCCTGCTGAGTATACGGTCACAATAAGCATGTGTATTTTGGGATGGTTAACACCGGGGATCTCCATTCCTGTGTGGTATTTCCAGTGGCAAACTTAATCTACGAGGTCATTGCAAAACCAATCGCCACTTCAACTTGCACTTCATGGCGCACATCAATAATGGATATTTGGATTGCCTATTCCAACACCTTCCCTACTGTTGCACACACTGTAGTGGGAAGAGTAAGTCATACAAATCCTAAGTCAAGGTCATCGTGTGCAAGTATTTTTGGCAAGTAGCATTGCATTAACCACTTTGTTACAGTGTCATGGTCTTGAGACAGCATAAAGACATCATATCTCCTTGTCACACACGTCACTCATATATGTACGTAACATTAGTAAGCCTGGGCGAAGCACTACGCTACGCTCGCGTAGTTTGCGGAGTTCGCGCTGCTTCGCACTACGCAAACTGCACGTAGCACAGTGCGAACACGCGTAGCGTAGTGTTGCGTAGTGCTGCGGTCATTTTTTGCTTGCTCGCGGTCCTCAACGTCAAGTTGGCGACCGCGAGCAAGCAAAATGACATCCCGGCAAGACTTTTTCCTTGTTCGCGATCAGCAACATCAAGTTGGCGATCGCGAGCATGGAAAATAAACCTCCCGGCGAGATTCCCAACGCGAGGAGGTCAGGTTTCTCATTGCGAGTGGTCGCGTATGCTCGCGACCACTCGCAATGAGAAACTACCAGTTCGCGTTGAGAAAGCTGCCGCTCGAGTAAAAATCTACTCGAGCAGCAGAAAACTACAGCTCGCACTGTGCAAGATGCCATTTTCAATGATTGCACAGTGCCGGTTGCTTGTCCGCACTGTGCAATCATTGAAAACAACATCTTGCACAGTGCGAACATGTTACTACGCAGTTCGCGTAGTGCAATGCGTAGCTCGCGTAGTGCGAACTTCACTTTGCGTAGCTTCGCGAAGTGCTACTTCGCGAACTACACCCACCCTTAAACATTAGTCATGGACAAAAAGGGAATTGGTACTTACCACCCTGGATGCCAGGCATGACTCCTGTGTAGTCCAGCAGGTCGGCCTCCCGCGCCAGCATGTCCTGCCAGCAGTACTTTCACTGGTGAACGGTCCGATTGACTTTGAAGCAACAGAGCATCTGCACACGCTCCCACTGCACCAGCCAGAGGTAGCCCCCCAATACCCCCTCTGACATCCGCTCTGACCTGCACACAGCCGGCATCTCCCTGCACCCCAGTTCTCACCCAAGCCTAACAAAAGAAAACCCTCTAATGACACAAAATTAAAATAACCCACAACAAACACAACAAGACTGAGGACCGTAAACAGTAAAAAGCGATAAAAATTTAAAATAATTTCAAAAGACACTTTAGACAGCACACAGCAACACAGCAAACCTCCAAAATCCACTCTCCAACACCACAATCCACAAGACACCTCCTTCACTCAGCCAAATCAACCACAATATGCTCGAAAGAGAAAGTGAAAGTGAATGCCACACCCAAGGGAGACAGGAAGCATGCATACATCACTTCCTGTGTGTTAGCGGCAGTTTTTGTCCAATGCGACAAAAATCTGCACGCTAAGGGGCCGCTAATGTGCTCAGGCTGATACTGTAATGTGTATGCAGCCCGTTTTATTAAATGCGATCATAATCTGCACGCTAAGGGGACGCTAATGTACTCAGGCTGCATAAATGCGATCATAATCTGCACGCTAAGGGGCCGCTAATGTGCTCAGGCTGATACTGTAATGTGTATGCGGCCCATTTTATTAAATGCGATCATAATCTGCACGCTAAAGGGCCACTAATGTACTCTGGCTGAATAAGTGCGATCATAATCTGTACGCTAAGGGGCCGCTAATGTCCTTAGGCTTACTGTAATGTGTATGCAGCCCGTTTTATTAAATGCGACCATAATCTGCACGCTAAGGGGCCGCTAATGTACTCAGGCTGCATAAATGCGATCATAATCTGTACGCTAAGGGGCCGCTAATGTCCTTAGGCTTACTGTAATGTGTATGCAGCCCGTTTTATTAAATGCGACCATAATCTGCACGCTAAGGGGCCGCTAATGTACTCTGGCTGAATAAATGCGATCATAATCTGCACGCTAAGGGGCCGCTAATGTCCTTAGGCTTACTGTAATGTGTATGCAGCAGGTTTCATAGATAGCAATGGGTTTCTTTACGCTAAGAGCCCGCTACTGTATTGATGCTGATACAGTATTGTAGAGTGTGTCCAGCGATGTCCTTTCCAACGCGCGGGAGAAATATAATTGCGTTTGAGATAAAAATATCATGCCCCGTCATCTTTCAGACTATGATGGACAGTCAGGACAAAACTCTGATCACAGCACAATAATACAATGTGAAAATAGGTTTGCACAATGAAGGCAGACTACATTTTAGGGTTACACCTTTTTATAGAAAGGAAGAAATATTTGTCAAACACAGCTTGCTGCCTACATCCAGAGGCCGGCCGGGCAAGCATTGTGAGCATTTACACAGCGTTTAAGCCACAACCCGGAGGCCGGCCGCATACTGGAAGAGCGAACAAGCCACTAAGAGCGTCTTCCATTTTCCAAAGAATAAACATGTAAAACAGACAAGTGAAACAATCAAGAACAAGGGAGAAAAAAAACTCCTCCCCCAATAACCTTCCACAACCCCACCATCCGCCCGGTCGCAGCCTCCCTAGATGATAGTAAGCATACACAATATGCGTGGAAGTAAGCCCCCTCTTCACTCCACTGGGTGAGCGGCGGCGGATGATTGCTCCATCGGTGGAAGGCGTCAGACCTGCAAGTACTTGGGGCATGTCACTTCCCTCATATCTCGGGACAATGAAATCACAAAGGGGCACCACAGAGTTGCGAAATCTCTCACCCTTCCCTCTGCATCCCGAGAAAGACGCTCCATAGCTAATAGGTTCCTTAAACGTTGTAACCAGGACATGAGCCCTGGAACTGCCACTGTACCCCACTGTGCTAGAATAACCTGCCTGTCCGCCAGCAACCCTGTGACTATTTGCCTACCCCTGAGGGATGTTAGTGGGAAGACCTTCATATGTGAGAGGCCAAGGAGTGTACTCCATGCGCCGGGCATTGCAATGTAACACGCTGTATCTATGTTATCTAAGGACTCACCCCAATATCTTTTCAATTTCGGGCAATGCCAGAGTAAGTGCACGAGGGTACCAGTCATTCAGCATTCCCGACAGCAGCGATCTGGCTTGAGTGATGGTGATCGGCACAGGAAATGTGCTCCCTGTTGTGATAATATTATGGGCACTAAGAGTTTGCAGGCAGTGAAAGCTGACGATAAAAAGAAGAAAAGAATAAACAAGGAATATGTGTAATGAACTGTACTGGTTAAATACTGTTTAGCAGTTACTGACTCAATCGATCTTTTTAATGAGTGAAACTGGAGATTTATGTGACTCCTTTACATGCACAATGGGTTACATAGGATATTCAACAACAGTTCCAATGCGGAAATGGACATGGGAGCCCAAATGAGCATTCTCCAGTGTATAAACATTCTTGAAACCAAAGAATCTGTTTATAATCAGATACTGAAATACACATAAATTGCATGCACTATTTATTATTCCTTTATGTATTTGGGAGTAACAAAAAAACGTATGGTGATCGGTAAAAACATATTATAATTATATCATGAATGATGATGGATTTAACATCGTTTTTTGTATGTTACATTTTAAATGCCCCTGACGAAGGGAACGTGGTTTCCCGAAATGCATTGGGTTTTTAATAAATATTATGACATGTGGAACCAACCTGTGCCCTGGAGTTTGTTTTAAACACGTGAAAGTAATTGGCATGGATAAAATGAATTGAAGGAAGAGTCAAAAAAGAGAAACAGTCGTATAAAAAGTTGGAGAAAAAAAGATTGAATTTAATTCATTGGATTCATACTGGGAAAAGGTTGTGCATCTTGGTGGAACCAGGGATGGTTTCCCCCTAGATTTGTTTTGCTTTTATCCCAGACATGTAGTTGCACAGGTGTGCAACACCAATGAGAGCGAACCTTAAAGAAGGTTTCAGCCCTCGGTACACTGTGCGCAGTGTGGTGTGCGCGATACAGGGTACGTTCCCATTCCTTGGAGGAAAGCGGCCTCCCCAGCTACATTTCCCACAAATCCTGCGCTTTTGTGCACTGACCACTCGGACTGGTCAAAGCATTTTGTACAGCTCAGATATGAGGGGACGTTTGTCCTCCTTACGCGCTAACCACTTCTCATATGACGTAAACAACCTCGAGTCCCGTGACCCAGTGTGTTATTTGGCGTTATGAATACACATCAGCAGCGGGCAAATCATAATCCTGTAGGGGCCGCAGATATGGCTCCAGCCCTTCTAGATCAAAGATAGACCCTATGCTCTTGCAGCCCTCTTCTCGCCAGCAATAGAATATCGCTGATTCCTGACCCGGGGGCAAGTCCGGGTTATCCACGCTGGAGGTCATCGGTGAGGCGACTCAAGGTTGTTCACGTCATATGAGAAGTGGTTAGCGCGTAAGGAGGACAAACGTCCCCTCATATCTGAGCTGTACAAAATGCTTTTGACAAGTCCGAGTGGTCAGTGAGGGGAAAGAGGTTCAGCCCTTCCGTACTGCCACCCTGTCCCATACCTTGAGGGTGGGCGCCGTAACCGGCAAAGAGTACAAGCCCCAGGGCCAGTGCTTATGGGCTAGCCACAGTTATATCCAGATGTTTTTGCCTGCCACAGACTGGTCCATGAAGTTCCAGTGCTTCTCCGATAGCAGCCTATTCCATTCCACTATATATCAAAGGCATGTGGCTTGGTAGTAGCCACCAATGAGGGGCAATCCCAGGCCACCTTGCATTTTTGGGCGTGTAAGCTGCGCAAGTGAGAGGCGAGGCCGCTTGCCCTCCCTGATGGACTTATTAATGAGGGCTTGCAATTGTGTGAGTGTACGGGGTGAGACACCATGTGTCCAAATTGAAATACATAGAGAATGCTTGGAGGAATCAACATTTTCACTCCCGCTATGCATCCAAACCATGTGAGGCGCAGTTTTGACCAGGCATCCAGCGCCTTAGCCGTCTCATCCAACAGTGTTGAATATTTGAGCTTCACTGTACAGGCAAGAGTCGGAGCCAGTTGGAGACCCAGGTACTGTGTATCCCCCTGCACCAAACGGAATGGGAATTGTTGTTCCATAGCCAACACTTCCTCAGGGGTATACACAGACTACCTTTTATGTTCCAAGACAGTTGACACCCAAAATGGCATGTAACATGACTCATCCCCACCTCTTTTGCTAATTTCACAGACATTCATTCAAAAAAAGATGTGAATTGTAAGAGCACTACTCACCTGGGGTGGTCTGTAGGTGATGAGTATGTGCGCAGATCAATCCGACAATAATGGTGGGCATGATGTGCCCTACTCACAAGTGAGGCTCACAAGTCGCTGTGGGGGAGTGGGAGTGCAGCTCATTCTCAGCCAAATAGCCATGTCTTGTCGTTCCGCATGTAAGCGTGCTGGGTGGGAGATTGTTTGATGTTGACTTTCATCTTGTCCATGGCTTTGCTGGCGACGTAGGTGGAAGCTCTTCCTCAGCCTCGTGATTTTCCGATCCCGGTCGAGTCTGCAAGAGCAAGGTTGTCAGAGCAGCAATTCCTCTTGGGGATGTTGAGGTTGACTCTCTCGTTGATGTCAAAGCTAATTGGTCGCACACTGCTACACCTACCAAGCGTGTTCCCCCAATGAAAAGTGGTCCCTGAGGTCAGCGTCGGCGGGTACGCCTATGCCCGAGTCATGAGTGCGAGTATGCGTGGCGTGTGCCATCCCTGGACACGTGTTTCGAGGTAGTTGCCTCTCGTCAGCAGGGAGTAGGAAAGTGTATGGGGTTGCTGTGTAAGCTGCTAAAATCAATAACAGGTAAATACCTCTCGTAGCGCGCAGGTGCGTAACCATGAGTCCGTCGACTCCACCGGCTCAAGGGAGCCTGAATATAAAGTTAAAGCTAATTGGTCGCACACTGCTACACCTACCAAGCGTGTTCCCCCAATGAAAAGTGGTCCCTGAGGTCAGCGTCGGCGGGTACGCCTATGCCAGAGTCATGAGTGCGAGTATGCGTGGCGTGTGCCATCCCTGGACACGTGTTTCGAGGTAGTTGCTTCTCGTCAGCAGGGAGTAGGAAAGTGTATGGGGTTGCTGTGTAAGCTGCTAAAATCAATAACAGGAAAATACCTCTCGTAGCGCACAGGTGCGTAACCATGAGTCCGTCGACTCCACCGGCTCAAGGGAGCCTGAATATAAAGTTAAAGCTAATTGGTCGCACACTGCTACACCTACCAAGCGTGTTCCCCCAATGAAAAGTGGTCCCTGAGGTCAGTGTCGGCGGGTACGCCTATGCCCGAGTCATGAGTGCGAGTATGCGTGGCGTGTGCCATCCCTGGACACGTGTTTCGAGGTAGTTGCCTCTCGTCAGCAGGGAGTAGGAAAGTGTATGGGGTTGCTGTGTAAGCTGCTAAAATCAATAACAGGTAAATACCTCTCGTAGCGCGCAGGTGCGTAACCATGAGTCCGTCGACTCCACCGGCTCAAGGGAGCCTGAATATAAAGTTAAAGCTAATTGGTCGTACACTGCTACACCTACCAAGCGTGTTCCCCCAATGAAAAGTGGTCCCTGAGGTCAGTGTCGGCGGGTACGCCTATGCCCGAGTCATGAGTGCGAGTATGCGTGGCGTGTGCCATCCCTGGACACGTGTTTCGAGGTAGTTGACTCTCGTCAGCAGGGAGTAGGAAAGTGTATGGGGTTGCTGTGTAAGCTGCTAAAATCAATAACAGGTAAATACCTCTCGTAGTGCGCAGGTGCGTAACCATGAGTCCGTCGACTCCACCGGCTCAAGGGAGCCTGAATATAAAGTTAAAGCTAATTGGTCGCACACTGCTACACCTACCAAGCGTGTTCCCCCAATGAAAAGTGGTCCCTGAGGTCAGCGTCAGCGGGTATGCCTATGCCCGAGTCATGAGTGCGAGTATGCGTGGCGTGTGCCATCCCTGGACATGTGTTTCGAGGTACCCGCCGACACTGACCTCAGGGACCACTTTTCATTGGGGGAACACGCTTGGTAGGTGTAGCAGTGTGCGACCAATTAGCTTTAACTTTATATTCAGGCTCCCTTGAGCCGGTGGAGTCGACGGACTCATGGTTACGCACCTGCGCGCTATGAGAGGTATTTACCTGTTATTGATTTTAGCAGCTTACACAGCAACCCCATACACTTTCCTACTCCCTGCTGACGAGAGGCAACTACCTCGAAACATGTGTCCAGGGATGGCACACGCCACGCATACTCGCACTCATGACTCGGGCATAGGCGTACCCGCCGACGCTGACCTCAGGGACCACTTTTCATTGGGGGAACACGCTTGGTAGGTGTAGCAGTGTGCGACCAATTAGCTTTAACTTTATATTCAGGCTCCCTTGAGCCGGTGGAGTCGACGGACTCATGGTTACGCACCTGCGCGCTACAAGAGGTATTTACCTGTTATTGATTTTAGCAGCTTACACAGCAACCCCATACACTTTCCTACTCCCTGCTGACGAGAGGCAACTACCTCGAAACACGTGTCCAGGGATGGCACATGCCACGCATACTCGCACTCATGACTCGGGCATAGGCGTACCCACCGACGCTGACCTCAGGGACCACTTTTCATTGGGGGAACACGCTTGGTAGGTGTAGCAGTGTGCGACCAATTAGCTTTAACTTTATATTCAGGCTCCCTTGAGCCGGTGGAGTCGACGGACTCATGGTTACGCACCTGCGCGCTACGAGAGGTATTTACCTGTTATTGATTTTAGCAGCTTACACAGCAACCCCATACACTTTCCTACTCCCTGCTGACGAGAGGCAACTACCTCGAAACACGTGTCCAGGGATGGCACACGCCACGCATACTCGCACTCATGACTCGGGCATAGGCGTACCCGCCGACGCTGACCTCAGGGACCACTTTTCATTGGGGGAACACGCTTGATAGGTGTAGCAGTGTGCGACCAATTAGCTTTATCTCTCGTTGATGTCTTTGTGCCTGATGATGTGTAGTGAATTGTAGGTGTATGTGAGTAGTTTGAGGGTTACTTTCTCCTTGTCGGTGATACATTGGATGTTCTGTATGTGTTGCCTCTTGTGTTTGTGACGTCGGTTTCTGAAGACAGGTGTGTCTGCAGCTTTCAGGCTGTGTTAGAACTTGTGTAGTGGCGTTTTGTATATCCCTGCGTTGAGTTTGTTGCAGTAGTCCAATCTGCTGGGGTTGAGTGCGTTGTTGACAATTTTAATGCATCCTCTGGTTATCCATTGTGATTGATTAGGTTAGATCAGTCGACAGCTGTAGCACGCAATGGAGTAGATCTGGCAGGGCAGGATGATGGAGGATTTGGGATGATGCCAAACCTGCGTGCATGGTCTGTCAGTGAGGGCAGGCTCACAAGGGCAGACAACCATCAGAGTTTGTCCCATGCGGATGTGGATGGACCGGAGATGAGGAGGTCAGTCTTCTCACAGTTGAGCTTTATGCAGAGGTTTGTCATCCAATCTGCTAGTTCCGACATTCATTCCTGGGAGCTGGCTTTTGTGTCTTCTGCGTTATTCGAGAGGGGGAGAATGAGCTGTGTGTTGTCTGTGTGGGATGATATGCTTACCCCGTTCTGTCTAGCAATGGCAGTGAGTGGGGACATGTGTATATTGCAAAATGTGTGTCTTAGTGACGCTCCATGTGGTACTCCGCAGTTGTGCCTGTGGGTGATGGTCCTTTGGCTTATTGCAGGGAGGAAGGAGTGGATCCAGGAGAGGGCTGTTCCTCATATCCCCTTGTGGTGGTGTCTGGCATCTGGGGTGTGGTGTGAGAGGGTGTTTAAGGCTGCATAGAGGTTTAGTAGGATGTGTTGTCCACAATGTGACACAGGTCAAGTGGCATGCATATGTAATCATTGGCAGCATGGTGTACGTTCTTGGTGCTGTGCTTGATGCCAAAACAAGACTGGGAGTGGTCCATGATGGAGTTCTCTTCAATGTAGCCAGTCAGCTGGGTGTTTATGGGTCTCTCAGTGACTTTGTCCACCACGGGTTGCAGGGAGATGGTCAGATAGTTTGTCTTGTCTGTTGGGTCATACTGCCAATGAGCCAATCTGTTAAACATTGTGACCGGTCTTGACGGTCTTCATGAAGGTGTCCAGGGATTGTGTGCATGTGAGCCTTGCTGTTGGCTCATTCAATGTCTTGGATGCATACAGAGTTTATTTCCCCCATTTGGCACCATTTCACACCCAATTTACAGCTTAGACCCACAGTTCACACCCACTTTTCTGATTTGCACCCAATTTAGAACACATTTTTCCAAATTGAGCCCCAAATGCACACCCATTTTTCTGTTTGGACACACAGTTCACACCCACCTCTAAGATTTGAGCCCCATTCCACACCCACCTCTCAGATTAGAGCCCCATTCCACACCCACTTATCAGATTTGAACCCCATTCCACACCCACTTCTCAGATTAGTGCCCCATTCCACACCCAATTTTCTGATTTGTCCCCCTTATCACAGCCTTAACAGTTATATTTAACAACGAATTAACCAATGAAAACATTTTTTGGCACTTCAAAACCCATACATTATAAACTATCATATCAAGTACACCCTGTGAATCATGAATTACATACTATTTGACACAACCATTGTTGAGTTGTGTGCCATATTTTACTCATTGTAAAGCCAGCTTGTGCACGATTGACGCACTATTGCATCTCTGGGATGATGAAACATACACAGCATGATTTTACTTTGGTACTCTTACTTGCAATTATTGTACAATGGTAACATTTCATAGTGATATACTGATGCAGGAGAGTAACTTGCAGACAGGGTATGTGTGTTGAGTTTGTTTATTGTCACAAACAGTACTTGAGGTCCTTTTCTATATACATGTGTTTGCTTTTGTCATTCACAATGTGATGTGCTCATGTGAAGAAATTATTTATGATCCTGTCCCTTTGGGCAATTCCAGTAGCAGTGGCTGTGGGGTGTGGGCCACCTCGATGATCCTCGTCATCATCCTGGTCATCGCCCGGTGCTGCAGGCACTTGGATCCAGGGGGCATTTGTGCGGACACAAATGTTGTGCAATACACAACATGCCAGTATTATTTTGTTCACCATTTCTGGGCTGTACAGTAGTTTGCCACCTGTAATATCCAGGTAACGGAAACGTGACTTGAGCACGCCAAATGTACGCTCCACGATACCACGTGTGCGTCGATGTGCAGCATTGTACTGCCTCTGTGCCTGGGTGGTGGGGTTTCGTTTGGGTGTCATCGTCCACGGGCAGAGATCATATAGCCAGGGCACTGATCCACACTCCTTGCAGTCACCACCATATGAATTTTAAAATGACATAGGCCATGCATGACACAGCTCACATTCAGACATGCATCTCATGCTGATAGCAGACCTGTGACACCACACAAGCCATGCAATTGTATGTTCCAAGAGAAAACGAGGGACAGTCCGCAGCCACCTCACCTGCAGGGCCCACTGGAGACAGTGAAGGTTTGAAAACACCATCAACAATAACTTTTTACACAACGTAAACTTCATGGCCTGGGTCATCTGTCACGAGCAGGGCATGAAACTCACATGACACCACTTCTCCAAATCATTTACACTATGTGGTTTATTTGACCAGATCAGACTGGCCACACACTTCACCAAGCTGATACACATGGCATGGTTCACCTTTGCACACTTATTTGAATTTGTAATTGTTTAGCATTTGACCTATCTATTTCAACACACAAGTAGTGGCCGAATAGACATCCACTTACTCATCGGGAAACCACATGACACACCATATCACAGGGGTGAGAATGAGAAATATGTGTGGCAGAGTAAGAGAGGAGATGCTACTACACACAATCAACAGCAGCACCAACAACACTGCAGTCAACACCAATGGTGCTGTATGGTGGTTTCATGACACCTTTTCCGGCCTATGCATGAACATTTGCCCCACAGTGCACTTCCTACAATCAAAGTGCATTGTTACAACCTTGGTCACGACAAACCTCTGAATTGACACACTGATTGTACATGTGTGAGTACTTATGCAATGTTGGGTCACCCTAATAGGTCACCAGCAACAAGAACTGCAACAAGATCATCTTCATCAACAATGCGACCACACACCGGACTGGGATACCAGTGAGGATGACTTTGATTAGGTACATAGATGGCCAGGTGCTGGGGGTTACTCTACACCATGGGTACTCACATACTTTCTCTCTAGTCCCAAATTTGCAGTGTGGTTTGTGGCAGTGTGCCGCACCGGTGGGGGTGGGGTCAGTGGGAAAAGTAACGCTAACAGGGGTTAGCGACGCCTTGTTGATAGGGCGATAGAATTATCGCCGATTTATCACCGAAAACTGATGCTAACGTGGCCATAAGTCCCTTGGTGATATGGCTCTTCATTTCATTTTTCAATTCTATCCCCTCCACTAGCATCAGTGCATTCAACAATTAAAAAAAGAAATGTATACCTTTCAGGCAGGATTCGCAGATCTTCAACTGAATAGTCTGATAATAACGCTCCCCACACCCTATTACGTAGTTCTGCCCATAGGTAAGTAAGAACAGAAAGAGAGAGAGATAGAGAGAAAGAGATGGAGAGAGAGAGAGAGATAGAGTGCCAAAGTTGTGTCTACTGCATGTCTCTAAGGCTTCAGGGCATTTACAAGAATGTTTTTATAGGTTAATGTCACACATATACAATAGTTGTGAAAAACAGATAAATATTGACTATGGTACACAGTCAAAAGCAATGCAATAGCAAAGGTTATCTTAGTTCTTCTATCACCAGCTTTAAAATGAGCCTAAGGCTACCTGGATGAACCCGGTATCAGAAATGGTGAACTCCTGGCTGAAAATAATCTTTGTAGAAAGGTAAGAAGAAGCAAGGGACAAACCAATAAGCAAAATCGTAATCTGCAAACAGACCCGAGTTCAGGCAATGTCAGTGAACCGAAAGAACTGGAAAAGGAACAAAATAACAAAAGTGAGGGATATGTACTAGGGTTAATGGACTAGAGCGACAATGAATGAGTCAATACAACATTGAAAGTTGCTAGTCAACTTTCTATGGAAATCAATGGTTTTAAAGCTCTACTGCCACACATGACCCGAAAGTCCAATGCTTTGACCTTCCCATGCTAGTAGTGCGGGTCTCCCAGTTGTCACAGGCCAACCCTGCACAGTCTAATAGAGATTATTGTGAAGATTACGTTGCCACTGTTTCACACAGCAAGTCCCAGTCTTTGCATACCTGCTCAATCCTGACCTATATGCCTATAAATAATGTTTTGATACTCTCTCATAATCCATTCAGGCTACTAATTAGCTTATAAACAGGTCCTCATTTCAACTCTCACAAATCAACTTACACTGACACTCTGTTAGAAATGGGATTCCAGGTTGGATGAGGTTTGCACCCAGACCAGACAGGAACCACCACTCTAGTCAGGGTATACTAGATACACACTAAGGGCCTGATTCTGATGAGGTTAGGAAATCAATCAGACCGAACTTGTTTGGGAAACGGTTTATGGCCGACTCAGATCTGGAGAGTCTGACTGACTGAGTATGATGCATCCAGATCCTTCGAGATATGATTTGGATGGACTCCCATTGTCTTCAATGGGAGCCAATGTTCTGACTGAATGCATAGGCTCCCATTGAAGATACGGTTGGTTGCGGACAATCGGACAACCTGTGGCAGGCACCAGGGCCACTGTGAATGGCTGGTAAGGGGGGACCCATGGGTACCCCCACAGGCCAGATTGGGAAGGCACCAGGTGCAGGGGGCTAACTACAGCCCCCCAAATTTTGATTCGGACTGCCAATTTGTGTTAGAAGGCTTGATTTGAAAAGACTGTCTGAATCCAGCATCGTAATTGGTTGTTCGGAAACACAGCCTGTAGAAACATAAGATTCTGATCCACGTGGCTCGGTCATTCTGAATGCCGTAGGGTTCGGAATGGGACATTCCTAACGCCTACCTCGCATCGTACTCAGTCGGTCGGAAACCTTTCCGATTTGGTTAGAAAGACATGTTCCCGATCCAATTCGGACTCAGCAAATGCCATTAGGAAGCCTTCCTAACCGCATCGGAATCGGGCCCTAAATGTAAACCTGTGCTCATCCCCTGGTAGCTTGCCACACAGCAATCACGTCTATCTAAAGAGGCAAAGTGCAAAGTATTTGTGCTATACACTTACACAGTAGCACAATGAATACACAACAAAAAGACTCCGCATAGGTTTAGAACAATAGATTATTATATTCTGAACAAAACAAGACAAAAATCCAATGTAGAGAAGTTGAGATATTACATTTTAAATTAATAAATACAGTAAAGCACTTAGAAGCAAGTAGCGCTAAAAAGGTTACATTAGGTCGCGCAGGACCAAGGCAAAGTCAAAGTTTGGGCCGACCGCAATGGCGCATCGGCTGACTACAAGACCTAATCAGGTGACGGTGAACAAAATACCTTCACTGGTCCCAAACAGCGAGATTCAACGATGTTAAAGCAGCAGGTGCAGGATATGTCGATCTTCTCCACGCACTGAAGGCGATACGTCAGTTCTGAATACGGGTACCGGAGTTGAGAGGCATCGAGCAATGTGCTGGGTTCTGCCAGGTAGTTGAGGGGATGTATTTATCTCACCAAGTGGCAGCAATACACTTTCTGATGCACTGATCACTTGAGGCAAAGTACCAAGAGGATGCATCAGTTTTACTTCCACAACTGGCCAGTACTACTACACACAGACTAGAGATGCATAAAAATCCATGTTGCAAGTATCTGGGCCACTTCCAGTAAGGCAGGCACAGGAGCAGGGGTAGAAACTTTGATATCCCTGAGTCTCAAGCAACAGGAGGCAAGCTAACAAGCCCTTACAGAATGAAGTGAAGGCAGATTCCAGCCTCCTTCAGAAGAGTAAGAGAGCAGCAGTAAGCAGGACAACAAACAGAAAAGCAGACCTTCCAGATCAGCAGTCCAGTTGAGTCATTTAAGCAGCACAGCAGTTCTTCCGGCACAGCTTCAGTTACAAGCCCAGTAGTGTCTGATTTTTAGAAGGTCAGAGACCCAGTACTTATACCCAAAAGTGCCCTTAATATAGGGGTAACTTCGAAGCAGCTCTCTGAAGTGCACAAGTATCCCTTTCAACTCAGTCCTGTGTGCCAGGCTATGCATGGGGGGGCAATCAGTTCCTTGTGCGGGGACAGGACACTGGCTATTCAAGTGAAGTGTTAGCCCTTCCCTTCCAACCTGTCCAGGCAAGGTCATCTAAACACATATGTACGTAGATGGGGACTCAGATACACCTATCCTTCCTGTGTTTGTGGCTGTTTAGAGGGAGTACACAAACTGTAGCTGTCACCCACCCCAGATGTGTATTGGAGACAGGCTGTCAGACACACAGAGAAGTAAGTGCAGATAAATGCGTCATTTCTAAAGCAGTAATGTTAAATCCAACTTCACCAGTGAGGAGGGGTTATCATGACCATTCCAAAGATATGAAACATGAAAAAGCTACTTCTCTCTGATCAGGAATTACAGCTTAAAAGTGTATTAAGGAATTCCCAATGCTAGATTATGAGAGGGCTAGGCTTCACAGTAGTGAAAAATGATTTTGGGGATTTGTCACTACCAGTATATGTAAAGATTAAACACACATGTCCTTCCTTTTACTTACATGGCACCATTTCCTTAGGGTTACTTACAGTCTACCTTAGGGAATATGTAATAAAAGGGGAGTTTGAGGCTTGGCAAGTAGTTTTAATTGCAAAGTCAAACTGGCAGTAAACTGCACACATAAGCACTTCAATGGCAGGCCTGAGAAAGGTTTGAAAGGAAACGTATTTGAGTGGCACAATCAGTGCAGCAGGCCCACCAGTGGCATTTGACATACAGACCCTGGGAATATGTTATACCCCTTAACAAGGGACTTACATAGCAAATCAAATATGCAAATCAGGTATACACCAATATCACCATGTTTTAAGGAAGAAGAACACACACCTTAGCACAGGTTAGCAGTGGTGAAGTGCTCAGAGCCCTAAGGCCAACAGAAAGAACCAGCAAAAACAGGAGGTTAAAAGCAAAAAGTCTGGAGTGACACTTCAGAGAGGGAAATTTTCTAAAACTATCCTACACCAAGAAAAAGACCTTTACAAAACCCCTCTCCACATCAATAAATTCAACTCTAACCTCTGTACTTCTTGATTTGTTCCTTTTTCTCTTCTGTTATTTTTCTCAGGGACATAGTAAGAAATCTCATTGCCACATTCATACAACCATTTCTTCACCCTCTGCCCATCTCTCAATTTCTCCCAACAGCTGCCATAGACTTGTCCCTATTCTCTGGACAGCTAACCCTTCCTGTGCATTCTTTGACCCTAGTCAATAAGCAGTCAAACAAATAGCTCTATAGAAAGAGCAAGGAGGAGAGGATACAGCAGACACCCCTGACGTGTACTCTTATATATCTTATATAAGGGAGAGGAGTTCCTCACCAGTAAGACCTTAGTCATAGGGTCCTTTTACAAAGTCTGAACCAATTTAATGAATCTGTTCCCCAGACCAAATATCCCCATGGTTTCCATAAGGATTCCCAGGGTCATAATTAAAAGCCTTCACAGCGTCCAACAGGATCATGCAAATCCTGTTTTCAGTCTTTTCCGCCACATCAAATGCTGCTATTGCAGTATTAGTATGACTCGTAGCATTGCTACCAGGCATGAATCCATGCTGTTGAACTGGCACTAAAAAGACCTTTGCAGCCATGGTTCTCAGCAAGATAGGACGATAAGAGTTCCTATCTTCAGGTGATTTATCCTTCTTTAGAAAGACTACAATGTTGGTTATTGTCCATGAGGAAGGGACGTCACCTCGGTCGCCAATATGCGTGACCAGATCAAAAAGTTCCAGGAGTAGAATCTCCATAAATACTTTATAAAATGCAAACAGAATTGCTTCCTATCCAGCTGCTTTCCCAGTTGGTAAAGCCTTAATAGCTGCATCAGTCTCTACCAAAGCAATATCCCCCTGAAGCACAGATGCCTGATGGGGGACTAACCGTGACAGACTACAACCCTGAAAGTACTCCAAGATGTCAGAATGGTTAGACCTATGAGGCTTGCTGTAGACCCCCCTGAAAGAAAGATGTAAACTGCTCAGCAACAGCTTGAGGGTAAGTAAATACCACTCCAGTGTCCCCTTTAATACACCCAATAGAACTTCTGGAGTTCTTCTCAAAAATCTGATGAGCAAGAATACCCCCTACATTCTTACCACATTCATGTTGGAACTTTTTTTTTATGGTAACTAGCAGCTACCTTTTCTCCTAGCCCACGGTCATGCACAAGTCATTTCTCAATTAGCTTAAGGTGTATAGACTGCTCCCCCTGTCTCTGGCTAATATTGCCTGTGCATGCTCCAGTTCTAACTATAAAACTCTCCTGCCGGTGTCGATTCACATCCTCCTGCATTCATATATTTGTATATAAAACAAACTGGAGCGTTAAACCCCCTATGTATACTTTCATACTGTCCCATACAACGTCTGCCGAGGATGAGTCTTTATTCACTTGTATAAGCTCTCTGAGTAATCCCTGAAGATGTACCCAGTATTCTGAATAAATAAGTAGATGGCGAGGAAATAAAAAATGGGTGCCAATTCCCCCTACAAGCCATTGCCATCTGAAATGTCAACATTATTGGATTATGATCTGAAGTAACCTTACGGCATACGTCCATATATGCATCCTCTAAAAACTGCCCTTTGTAACGATCATGTCTATGCATGAATATTGCTTGTGTGGAGAGCAGTAGTAAGTATTCCCTGGCTTTAACACACATCAACTAACCCATGCAGTTGCAGGATTTCTAATATAGAGGCTCTAGTTTTAGACTTCCTTATATGTACTAAACGGTTAGTAGAGTTTATACTATAGTCCATTGCACAATTAAAATCGTCACCCCTTGTATTGAGGTGCTTATGAGAATATCATATCCCAAATGGCTTAACACTAGCCGATCTTTATACGCTACGGGAGTTTGTTATTCCTAAAATTTGTGCTTTATTCATCATTATTTCCTCCTTTTTTTTTTAGGATGATTCAGTCCAGGAACATTCAAAGACATACATTTCAGCCTGAACATTGTGCCAGTCTACTCTCTGCCCTTCCTAATTTCGAATCCATAACAACACCAACTCTCTGTTTTCACTCCACACTCAGAAACCATATAGTAATCATTCTGACTCTTTAAATACCCCGCACCAAACCAAATAGAATGAGTGTGAGCAACCACTTCACCACCACCCCTGAGGTCCTCTCTCAATCACCCCGTCTCAGAGAGAAGGAATGATCCACCCCCCCTTGCTGTCAGCTGAGGTGGCAGCCATGTGTGACCCTACCCCAGAGACTGCCCACTCCGACACCCACCAGCCTGAATCTAACAGTAAAATACCTCAATCCCCCCTAAATCCACCTTTGTGCCAATAAACAAGAAATATAAGAAAAATGAGAAAAAATGGAAAAAGAAAGGAAAAAAAAGAGAGTCAACACATGAAACAAGCATTGGCATAGCCAATAGGTCTCACCTTTGGGGCCTTATGAGTTTAGCCATGTACATAATCCTGGCTGTCAATGTGCACAAGCCACATGGCACATTGCAGTTTCCCCCATGCATTCCAACAACATTATCGGAGCTGCATAAGCAAGTCCATAAATAAAGTACAGTATCAAAAGTACACAATGCTTAAGATCAAAAACATTCTGACTGCGCAAGTAGGATTGTCTCGTGGAAAGTAAACAAAGCGTGCTGCAGAGGCACAACAAAACAGATAATAAATGAAAGAATGTTCATATATAGCCATATCATATATCTAGATTTATAGTAAAGGAGGACAGGGGAGAAAGGAAGAGCAGGGAGTGGGCCACAGTTGGCAATCAGACGTGGTTGCTTTTGTTGTTGTTTAGGTGTGTTGTCACAGGAGTACGGAGGGTCAAGGGGAAGCTGATGGGATGATGGGACATGAGGATCTGAAAGGAATGGATCCCAGTGGTCGGGCCGAGTACATTAAACGTGATGTACAGCAAGGCATAACAATGGATGGGGTTTACATCAGCACAGCGAAGGTCACTCGGAGGCTCATATTGGAATAACAGGTAGCTGATTAGGGGATGGCGGCGGAGCGAAGGTCATGTAGCGACGCATATTGGACTGACACATGATATAGGGAGGGAATGGACTGTTTCGGTATACGTGGGCCACATTACATTTCGCCACTTGTACAGGCCTCGCCTTATTGACCACTGACAACTCTGGCAGCCCTTGCTTATTGCCACCAGACATCGTGGCTATTCTCATGTACATTGACAAAAACACTCACTCTGGGTGCTCTCGTATATTGCTAAACAATAATTTACAGTATACATTACACATAAATTAAGACTAGTCGGTAGCCAGAGAGGTTCCTGACTAGGTCTAATTACTGCAACCCTGGCTTGCCCTGGTGGTCGCGTGTACTGCCCCTGGTAAGTGTGGCAGCCGAGTGGAACCGTGCGTAGCCTGTCAAGTGAACCCCGCCAATTAAAGCTGATGAGCGTGGGGAGCTTGTGGGGCACACTCACCGCTCTCGTAGCAGAGCCGGGTCACACTCGGAGGGCTCGGGCAGAGTTGAAGGAAGCCGTGGACTGGGAGTCGCGGAGATCGGACACAGCAGCACTCAGCGGAGACAGGCAACGGTACCTGGGGCTGCTGAGGGACTAGCACCGGACAGGGGACACTCGGGGAGCAGCAGATGATGAGCTCCTGACAAAGGTATGAGTTTGGTGGCTCTCGGCTGGAGGATGCCAGCAGGGTGCTGCGCGAGCCAGAATCTAGTAATGCAGAAGCCGGCCCACTTACCAGCAATACTCCGGTTCTCGCGGCTCACGGGGCCTTGAGGCTGGCTTTGGGCAGGGTTCACTCAGATGGACAGGCAGCCTGGGCTCCGGGCCACAGGTATTTAAAACAACCACCGCATTCGCTTAGAAAAGAGTCAACATCTCGGCTCTGACGTCTCTGGAGTCCGCCCACCGGTCGGAGGCAGGGCATGCAGCAGCTAGATTACCGAGCGCCAGGGCCACACTTTGTACCCACACAGATGCCTCTGTCGCCTCCACGCCAGTGGAAGGACACGGGCGGTCCCAGAATCCTCACAGCTAATAAACGACTGACAGAAGTTCCCACAGCCAATGGTAGGTCAAAGTAGCCAATATCAGAATAAAGGGATTCATTCCAGGGCCCCACCCGTTTTAACCTCTAATAATATTTTGGCTTACAGTTTAAAAATAAGCGTGCGTGCCTTGCGCTAAAAGTTTTTTTTAAAGTGTCGGCAAAAGTGAAAGCGATTCCCCGGGAGCAAGCAGTGCCAGGAGCGATAATTGCTAACACATGGCACCAAAGCTCGCTCCCGCAAGAGAATTGCCTGCAAAGCTGTGTCGATTACTAAAAGTCTTTTTCCTATGCAACGCATGCGCACTGCGTAGGCGAGACCTAAAAAGGGCCTATGCCCAAAAAGGCCTTACAGCAGATAGAAGAGTGCTACTGCTGTAGCATGAGCTAAGAAAAGAGAACATACTGACAAATATATCCTCGTTTTCAGTAACCATTATTCTAACAAAAAAATGTGCAGGGCCGGAGAGTGTCATCAACAAGTAGCAGCCTACTTAATTGTACAAAAATGTCCCATGCCAGTGGCGAAGACCCTGTGCAGCATCTGATTCTGAAAGAAAAATTGTGTCCTGCCGTCATTGATACCTTTATGCAGTTCAGGTTCCTACAAAAAGACCTGTGCGCCAATCGCCTTCAAAGGATCCATCATTTGACGCAGCTTACAACGTCGATCCATAATAACTTTACAAAGGTTTGATTGAACTGAGATAGTCATGGAGTATACTCATACAGGCATAACCGAAGAAGCTTTGAAGAATATTGGATGAGGATGCAAAGGCTTTGATCGAGCGGTTGTCTGCTTCAGTGTTATGGGAAGCCAATGAGCTTGCTAAATTTGGGAGTCCATGTCCCAGTACTCAAGCTCCAGAAATGCCTTCTCAAAGGTCTGAACAATAAACATTCTTGGGTCATCTCCCTCTCTACCTGGGTGTATTCCAAAGACCCTCAAATTGTTTTAATATTGACGATTCCCCAAATCTTTGACCTTGCTTTGAACAAAGAGCAGTTGGCTCTCATGGGATCTAAAAGACTTAACTATTGATGAGCCAACATCTTCAGCCCCGGCAACACGTCGTTGGAGCTCGGCCATTTGTGTAGCGAGCCGCACCACCCTACTGATTACCTCAGA
This sequence comes from Triturus cristatus, assembly GCF_964204655.1. Taxonomy (NCBI): domain Eukaryota; kingdom Metazoa; phylum Chordata; class Amphibia; order Caudata; family Salamandridae; genus Triturus; species Triturus cristatus. The sequence continues at coordinate 505,681,586 of NC_140590.1, read as the reverse complement.
CAAAGACTGCTGTATTGCCAAACTGTCCGCCTTAGGTTGCGCATAATGTTCCTGAGCTTTGGTTCTTTGTGCTTGCAAAAGCTGTAGAATTGGAGCCAGAGACTGCCCCTTGGATCAGCTGGATCTGCCAATTTAGAAGCATTATTCTCAGTAGCTGGTGTGGAACACCCAAAGGGAATGCTTCCAGAGGAGTCGAGAAATCCCCCCTGACAATCGAATACTGAATGTCTACACTCCCCTGATACTAGCTGACTAGGCGGGCAGATAGTAGATAACCGAGATATTAGAGTCTTGACTTCCCCCTTTGAGGTGAACTAGTTGCGCAGATGACTCCCTTTAACACCCCCCCCTTTGGTGCACAGCGACTGAGTTGTAGCATCTGCTACTCCCATGTCAGTCCCTAATTTTCTTTAAATCACCTTGGCCCCTTGAGGCTTTCTGTTTGCCTCGTTTTTTGCACAGAGATCCAATACCCTGCATAGAGTGGTCAACAGAGCCATCGTTGGATTTGAGCAATATCTCAATCCCTCCCCGACCTGCCTCGGAGTGAGCAAAGGCTTCTCATCCACCACAACTGCGGTAGCCTTCAATCTCACTGGACCCCTGAGTTGCTCTGTTGAAAGGGCATCCCCATGGAGGTTCTCACCACCTTCAAGGAATCCTCTGTCTCAGCAAATCCCACAGCCACACACTGGCCCTGGCTCTTTCCCACGCCTGCCTCCACCAGGTGTAAACTTCTACTAGTTTCCTGCTTCCACTCAGAGGCAGTTCCCCTGGCTCAGTCTCAGTCTCAGAGAAAAGCTGAATATGTGAGGCCCCCTGAGCTGGAGAAAACATTAAAATATTGTTGCTGGCACCCGCAAGGGCGGGTAACACAAGCTGGCCGGGAGTGTTACCTTGTTGCAGTGCCGCCTGAGCCAGAAAAGAAGGTGCAACTTGTTGCCAGAATCTGCAGGGGCTTGTATTTCAGGAGGCACAAGGACTGCCAAGTCGGACCCTGCAGGCAGATTCTGAACTGCGTCCCACAACATATCCACCATTGATGTGTCTGGATGGGCATGCTCCTCAATGCATGCCTCAAGGAGACCGGCTGTGATGCCTGATTGCAAAAGCCTCATAATAGGATGACTGATCCAAGCTAGACCCCTTCTCTGCTGAACATAGGCGGCCATCCGAGCTTCCAAAAGTCGTGACACCTGAAGGTACCTCACTGACTGCTGCTGCTGCTGTGTGCCCCCTTCCCCAGGCCGCAACGAAGAACACTTGTCCATGGTGGTGCCATTATACAGGAGGAGCTAACCAAGTAGAATCCGAACTTATGAGTGCAAGCCAGCCACCTCACAAGTCACAAGTGCGTCAGACAGCTTTGGGGCTCCTGGTTCAAAATCTACACATCAGGTTATAAAAATGATCATACAGACATTTAGGCCCTGCTCAATACTGTGGAAGCTTTAGATGTGGGGAGATTTCGCTGCCACAGGCTGGCAGAATGTCAGACCCGGAGCAGTTCCAGGAGAGAGCTCACTGAGGTGGAGTCAGCCCGCCATCTTCCTTCCCCTTCCTTCATTCTGATTTCCTAAGCTTGTGTTGGAATCACTTTGAAGTGTTAAATCGATAAATACATTAGTAGTGATAGGCTGGTTGGCATATATCGTAAGGGCGTCTTTCAATCTTTCCTGAGGCCTTGATAGAAGGGAGCGGCCTCATTCGTCCAAGGGGCTTCAGCAGAGAGCTGATGGAAGTGTGCAATGTATGAAAGAAGAACCCATAAAGATAATTAGCCAGATTGTGCCATCTAAACTGTTTAGCATGTACCAAACACTTCCCACATTTCTTTGAGAAGTATTTCATCATTGTACAACCATGGAGTTTGATTTAATATCAAAAGAGTGCTCCACATTAACAGAGGCGTAGCTAGAGCTTGTGGCGCCCGGGGCTATCCTTCAGATTGCCGCCCCCCTGGGGGGGGTGCTGGGGAAAAAGGACAGCGAGCACTTGAAAGAGGTCCGAGAGACACGTAGTATCACCGCTAATAGTTACCTCGATCATGCAAGTTACATGCACATACATGACACGTCCCAGGGCTAGACAGCCCCCGTCCCCAAAACAGTGTCGCCTGGGGCGGACCGCCCTCACCTAGCTACGCCGCTGAAGGAAAAGCAGAAGGAAACCCAAAACTTACATCAGTTCTACCTAACCTGTTTGTGACATCTCCCTCATAACATCACAGGTTGTGTAGGAACCTTGTCCCCTGTCCCCTATCTACCCTGTCCATGACCTCAGCAATGTCTGCAGACCGGTCCACCACACTGGGTTTGACCACGATTCCCCTGGCAGCACCTTCAGGATACTACAGGTAAGTCCAATGCACCTGATCACTAGACTAACTTGAGTTCTGCAGTTGGGGCAGTACCAGACCTGCAGTGGAAACCTTCTCACTCCACCCAAGCCCCCGATGAGAGCTCAGTAGCAGCCATCCCACGTGCCCCTCCCAGGAGAGAGCAGTGGAGCCATCCACTGCCCCAGCCGCAGAAGAACTACAAACCCTGACGACCCCCCCCCGCCCCCCCCGAGGAGAGAGCAGTGTAACCATTCTTCTCCTCCCTCCCGCCAAACAGAGAGCATTCAACACCAACTCAGTGTCGCCTATGGTCACTACAGTATTGTAGTGTGAGTTTTTAAAGACTGTCAGTGCTCCAAAAGCATTTCAATAAGCTGGAGTGTCAGGCCAGAGAATGCAGTAGAATGTGACAAATGCAGTTTTTACCTACCAAGGCCAGCAGGGGGATCTGACCCGTGGCCCATCGTAGAGACAGCCTTGACCCTGCACCTGTCACTAGAGACAGCCCCATGCCCGCAAAAAATATGTAAAAATCTAGAGAAATATTTTCATATTTTTGTGGGGGGAAAAGGGTATACTAGGAGGGGACAACCCACGGAATCTGCAGAAGGAACCGTGGCAATGTATACTAATAACAGTTTAGTTTCCTAATGTAATATTAAAGTGAATTGCACCCAAGGTGCCTCGTTTCAATATTCCTGAAAGTTTAGAAAGCAAAGTAATTGAATGTGAGTCCTGATATTACGGTATGTGCCTGTCCTCACAAACATCTCTCGTTAGCACGCGAGTAATGCCAAGGTCTCTGCACCTTCATATCACCCCGCGCTTTTTGTGTGTGTTACTAAGAACACACAGTTGTTGCTTGCCACATTCACTCTTCAGCTGTAAATGTCCACTTCAGCACAGGCTTACTTTGCTGAGCTGACGCTGTAATAAAAACAAGCACCGGCAAAGCCAAAAGGTCTTGCTTATGAGAGCTATTGCTTTGGCAATGCTTTGTAGCCATGCTGTACAGCAGTGCAGATGCTTTGCAGTATGGCTAAAACTAATTTTAAATGGCACTAATACACATCCAGGGCTAATGCACTTTTACCCGATACTGCCCCTTAAACTATCCCAACCATCAGATATCCCAATCTTCCCTCACACTGTCCCCTTCTACCTTCAGTCTAGCACTTCTATGCTCAAATGATCCCTCCCCTTTCAACCTAACCTCCTTCACCCAAACCTCACCAAAACAACCTCTCCAACACCAAAACTACCCCATCTTCTCGCTACCCCATACTTTTAGACTACCCCTCCACTCAAACTACTTCCTATTGTCAAAGAACTCTGCCTACAGTCAGAGTATCTCCACTTACTACCTTCTAGAACAAAGTTACCCCTTCAAACAAACTACCCCTACCTTCATGCGAACTCCACCTTCAAACTACCCCTCCAATGCTGAAACTACCTCCAGTTGTAAACTATGCCCTTCCAACTTCCTCCCCAGCACCGAAGCTACCCTATATTTTGTCACATCCCTTCTGAACTCTAAATACTTCCAACTTTCAAACTGTCCCCACCTCCTACCTACTACTACTATACTCTGTCTCCCAGTATCAACTTACCCTGCGCACTCAGCATGACCCATTTTACTTGAGCAAATCTTCAATGTCACAATGTCAGCCTCAATACCCCATGCCCCTTCCCTTTCACTATACCAAGGATTTCTAGAACTGGTCTTATTTACTGATATTGAAATTCATCCTCTCTCATCTTACATTTTATTTTTCCATAAATTATAATATATATGTAACAACACAATGTTGAGTAATCTAATTCTAGTCGCGTAGCACAAAACCCCTTAGAATTCTTGCAAAGTGGGTGTAATGGGGTAGGAACCACACCAACAGGCCTAGAACTCCAAGCAAAGCCATATCAACTAAACTAAAGCCATACAAACTAAGCGTAGCCCAGTACAAACAACAGACAATGGGAAATTCCAAAATATTTCAAAGCATATTAGGTGTGATATTTGCTAAAATTACACACAGTGCCCAATTTACCCTTAGGAGGCTGTCTGCATGAAAGAATTGCATTCAATGGTTTACTCAAAACACAAAACTCATACAAAGTATTGTTTCTGTCTTTGCATAAATGAAAAATAATATTTATTGTCACAAATATCATAGTTATTTGCATGTGTGTGGCTGATGCCATCATTGTGGCACAATGCGCAGTAAATACAATGCAATGCTAATTTGGTTGTGCAAGGGAGACTATTGCACATACTTGCATAGTGTGAATCTTGGTAAACGTGCTCACAAGTGTATTGAATTTAGAACTTGCTAGATCAGTAAATGCATACAAACATAATTACCCCTTCAACAACCAAACTACTCCATACTCCTCCTACCTCTGCCTTATATCAACCCATCCTATATTTAAACTATCCAACCTTTAAATTACTCCTTCTACCCTCACATTATATCACCAAAACTCACACACTACACTCCAGTTTTAAAAACTGCCTCTTCAGACCCACTCTGCTCTCCTATCTTTAAAGTACACTGTATAATTATAATCTTAAACAACATCTTAGCTGTAAAATGCCATTCCCACCTTCAAAACACTGCTCCTTCTCAAACTACTGAGCCTCCTGCTCTACTAATGCATCTCATTATTCTACGTATGATGAAAATGCCACAATATTTTAATGTTATGCAAAGTAAAAATATGGAAACTGCCCTGTGCGACACGCACCAGAAAATACACAAAGAGCTTTAAAAGTCTACAGAATTTCTGCGAGGTCATCGATTTTATACTCTTTGCTCCTTGTGGCCGGCAGTCATTGGAAGAACAGAAGCTTGAGGAAAGGGGGGTGAGTGAGGAGAGGGGTGTCACTGAACCCCTGGCTAACATGCAGTATCTCTGTCATGCAAAGCCCACGCATAGGGTACAGAGCAGGTTTTTTTGTTTTGTTACAATCTGTTACACCAGAACGCAAACAGAAAGGGTTAATGAATTACCGGCACCCCTACTCACCACCCCGCTTGTGGCACAGTGGACACTTCAAGGAAACGGGTCCTCTCCGGGGGTGTCAGGCAGCACCACAGCTGATTCACCCACCGTCATCTGGGAGTGGTGGTAGGGGTGCAGGAATCCATCCCAACCCCTGCACGGCTATATCTCGAAATATCGGGAGGGTCCACTTCCTGTAATGGTCCCAGATCTATGACATTACGATTACCAAATGTGGGGTCTTCTGTCCTTCCTTGCACCTTTTTAGGTTTTCATCTCCCCCCATGGGTAGCTGCCCTGGAAGGAGCATTCTCTCGCACTTGGGCTGGTCGGCCATCCACTGCTACGGCAAGTGCTGTAGCTGGGCTGATGTATAGTAATACTCGAGATCATGGAATGCAATCCGGCCCTTCTCATACGGTAGTTTCAGTGTGTCCAGTTTTATCTAAGGACGTGTGGTTCCCAAAGAAATGTCGTAATCAACTTATTTAGGCATCAGAAAACAAAGCGTGGGAGCAGACTCATCTTCCCCTGAAATCTGTATAGGTATTTTGGTAGTACGATACCTTTACAACCCTCCACCCTACCTGTAAGGGACAGTGGTAGCCTTCTCCAAAATGCATGGTCTTCTCGAGGCCCTGAAGGAGGCTAGGTCGTCCACCGGGGTGTGAGTCAAATATATCCTCAAGTATTTCAGTGATTTTGTCTGCCACTGCATTCCTAGGTCTGGTGCATCCTCCTCGCACACGCCCACCAGGAACCCCATTGAGAGATTCGATTTTGGGCATTTAGTGGTAAAGCCAAACACCTGCCAAAATTTCTCTGAGTGGTTCAATAAACAGGGCGCCAAGCTACTAGGATCCCACGCCTTCTCCCTGGCTGCACCGGAAGTAGTGGGCTGCTCAGTAGTCACGAGGTGCACGTGCTGGAGCTTGTTCCGCCGCGCGACCAAATAGCCCAATCTGGCAACGTGGTGCGTGCGCTGTAGGCAGCAATGTTTGCTTTTTGCAAGCAGGTCATGTGAGCAGCGCTTGCACTTCAAACGGCGGCCGTGTGGCACTGGCCCGTTGCGGCGGCCTTTATAATTTATTTGGGTGCACTTACTGACAGTAGTGTCAGTGAGTGTCGCCAAATAAATTATAAAGGCCACCGCAACGGGCCAGTGCAGCGCGGCTGCCGCCCTCAAAATAGTGCCGCCTGGGGCGGACCGCCCCCACCGCCCCCCCTCTAGCTACGCCACTGCACATTAACGTATCTTGAATTGGCCAGACTGAGATAAGAAACGTAACATACATTGAAATTATTGAAATGTATGGGGACGACATGCAACCTTTTCTAGTAGTGTAAGGTTGGGGCCCGTATTATAAACATTCATAACTTGATTTACTAGGGAAGTGGTAGGAGAGGTAGATGCCTGCCTCTCATGAGTAGCAGCATTTCTTATTCGCCCTGCGACTACAGTAGTTGTTTCAATCTGTATAACAACTTTGCCCTTTCATAGCATGGCCTCTAAAGATACTCTTGGCTCTCTATGTCAGCTTGAGCCATAGACAGAAGTGAATTAGAATCTGAACATATTTTGTCATTTAAGATTGTAAAACTGTCAGTAATTGAATATGCAGTGAGATCGATGACACTCCACCTTGTTCCCTGGCATGCGTCTCTACAGTCAAAGTAAAACTGACATTTGAGGTATTTCCTAGAGAGAGAGGGGAATTGGTTGGAGGGAGAGAGAGACAGCGTCAGTATTTTGTCACAGGTCTCGGTCATTTTAAGAATTACCTCAAGTATTCCAGCACCTAACTGTGAACACTAGAATATTATTCATTATTAATATAGTGAAAATTTGAGGACAAATTAGGAGTCCAAGTCACCCCTGTGTTCTTGGCACAGATTGTGCTACCTTTGAGGCCAGAGGTCGCAAAAGCAGTGCCAGAGGTTGCACAGGGCAAGCCAGGAGTCACAGCTGCAACCCCTGGCGACCGCTAAATCAAGTCCATAGAGACCCATTTGTATTAAAGATCTCTCTAAAAACCTGCTATTCTCAATGTGACAACCAACATAGTTAACATCGTGCTTGAAGAGAATTTACAGTTGCACTCAGACAAGGCAATCAGCACAGCACCCTGTAATCACCATTAGGAATCCATGCACTCTTGTACTTGTAGGCTTTTACATTCCATTGATTCTATTTGTCAGGTATTGGTCCCAAGCAAAAGACAAGTGGACACTGACACTGACACCTGCAGTTTTTAAAATTTGCAATGACACTAATCATTCTCTTTTTCTACATTTCATGGTTTTTATGTATCATCAAACTAACTCAGCATTTCAATTGTTGCTCTGCTTTTATTTCTTCAAAGAGTAATGGTCAAATACCTACATTCCGAGGCGTACTTGCTAGTAAGCAAACAACTGGGCCAATGATGCCCAGTCATATAGAAGGATTTAGGACAGTAAGAAATTGGGACAAGACTCATTAGAACGATCAGAAAGGAACGTGATCAGAGCTAAGTGAAAGTTGATATTTTGGATTCTAAATCCAAAAGTATGTATGCTATATGTTCCTACTTTCCCCCATCTAATCATAATTTAAACCACAATGTTCTTTAGGTGAAGATAAGAGTGTAAATATAGTAAGTTTCTTAAATTTGCTATGATTCTTAGAACCATTGTGTATTACTGAGAAGAATTGTAGGTGCTGGTTGAAAAAGGTCTCAACCAGTAACTCAATTTCTTACAATTGGTATGCGTTGAGCTCCTCCTAAATTACCCCACCTCAGATAAAAAGCTATTCTTCTCTGAAAGGTGGTATTGTGTTGGTTCTGTGGGTTTTCGTTCTGTTATAGCACTGCTGCTATTCTTCTCCTGTAGATCATTTGGAGTGTGGTTCTTTAGTAGGCCTTCTAATATTCTTGTAAAGTGGTGGTTTTGGGATAGATCTGCTGCTTTTTTAGGTCTCGGCTAGGCAGCGCACGCGCTGTCTCATCGAGAGATGCTGTATACAGTATTGTGGGGAAGCTCCGCCCACTTTCTCTCCATGCTTTTGATTGGCTCACATCTGAAATGCTGCATCCTGATTGGTTGCTGACGTATTATTCCCACCTACTTACTGCCATGACGTCATTTTCATTCTTCCATGGCTATCAGCCCCTTTACTTCAGCAACCCTTTTGTTCCCCTACCTCCCCCTGTTCCCTCCCGCAGTCCGTGACTCTGGCCACCACCTCCTCCACCCACTCCCGTTCCTGCCTTCTTTGGCGCCTGCATTTTTGTTTACAATGCAATAGGACTCGCGTAAATACGAGTCCTATTGCATTTGTAAATGCTTTTCTTTCATATGATTGGCTGCCTGCATTCGCACTTTCTTTTGCCTGACCTGTCCAGACTCTCGCATTCGCGTGATGCTTTACATCGTGCGCATGCACCAAAAGTCTTACTCTGTAGTGCATGATCGCGATGGCATCAATCCCGAGCAGGGGCTGTGCGCCCTTCGGCGATGCTGTTCCCTTTTGCAGGAGGCCCCGCTTCTGTCAGTATATATCCCATCTGACAAGTACAAGCACTTTGGGTCATAACTGAATGTGAACATTGTCAAAAGGAAGTTGGGCTAAAACGCGGTATCTGCAGCATGGTTCAGATCCTGCTCAGCACCCAAGCCACTTCTGCCAACATGGCAGAGTGGCTGGTAGGCAGACACCGGTGCAGATGGGAACTTCACATAATGTGTGCATCATGACCAACTGGAAAAGCTGTCACAACAAATCATCTGTTCCGCTGTAACTCTCTTCGGACCTTTGACATAAGATTTCAGCCTCCTTGACGCCGATTGCTTACAGTGGTTTTATTTTTTTGTAAAAGCGGTTGGGCTCAGTTCAAATGCAGCAGCGGACGGGTTGTCTTTGTTGTCATACCAAAACACGTCGTACCGACAACAGTCGCGGCACGTTGAGCATCTGGGGAAGGGATGGCGGGAGCAGGGAAAAAAGGTGGTGCAAAAGTGCACCTTTTGTTTGTCACATGCATATGGCTTCCCTGATTTCTATAGCTGCTGGGATAACGCGCTTCAGCGCCTCGTCAAGGCTACTAAGTGCTTTTTATAAACCACAATAACATATTAATAATTACATGAAAATGTTTTGTAGATGATATGCTATTTTTTTTTAGTTTAATACAGCGTCACAGAAGTGCACGGTAATTTATTTATTTATGGCCCTTGCCAGACCCAAGAAAAAAGGGGTGCACATTTTGCTCACACTCGAAATGCTTCTCACGACAACCCCTCCTTTTATTTCCCACCTGGCCCCCCAGTCACAGATACATGCCCAGGCAGAGCAGCCCTGGCTAGGTGGTGACAGCAACCTAGCTACTAATAGTGCAGCAGGTACAGTGGAACCATATCCAGCAAGGGCCAGTGGTACTCAAATCATGTCTGTATTTGACTACCCAACTGGTTGGTGGGTGAGTGGAGGGCTTACATTCCTTGATGGCACCTTCGCTTTACCACTGCTGGGATTCTGGATAGAGAAAGAGCAGTGTGATCCTCTAAGCATAAATGCAACGTTTCCCTCAAACCCACCCTTTCTCTGTGCATGAAGAGAGGCTCCATTCATATCCTTATCTGAACTACGGGGAGCACTTAGGCCCTTTTTTACAACATTGTTGAGCGACTTGCAACAGTGAGGCATCTCTGACCCCTGCATACAACCAACACACCTGTGCAAGGCTTTCCCTATCAGCGCTCTCAGATGTAAACACCTGTACCCAGTAACTTTGGCAGGGGTGACCTAATCCCTTCATCCGGAATGACACACACTCATTGGACTGGGCAGGACGCTTTGCAATCAAAGTTTTTTACTTTAATATTTCTTTTAGTGCTACAGTGCCCTCGGTGAAGTTGTATCTGCTAACTAACACTATATCAGTGCATTTGCAGGCTTTCATCTTTCTTCCTTAGCGCTTTTCCCACTCGTTCCGGCCCCCACCATAGTTGTATCAAGGGCAGTGAAGGGTGGTACTGCTAGAACAGTAAATGTTTCCGCACCCAAGCTAATATGCAGCATAGATAAATACATATAAGGTCCCAAAGGAGAGACGGATTGCATTGCAAATGCTTGTTTCTGGGTGGAGATGGTAATTTTAGTACAGACCTGCTGCTATTCTTCTCTGTGGGGTAGTTCTATTGTCGGACTCTCCTGTTGTTTCTGTGGGTGGTGGTTCTAAGATTTCTAAAGTTCTGCTGCTATGCTTGACAGGAAGGGCATCGAGTGTTCATCTGGAAGTTCTGCTGCTATTCTCCTTTGAAGCAAGAGGTGGTTTTAGTGTAAATCTTCAGCTATCCTTTAAAAGAGACGCCTGCCTCATCAGTAATGTGGTTATGCAGACCAGGCACGTCAGAAGTGTTTGCGGGACATGTGACAAAATCATCAAACAGGTCCCCACTAGGGATCTTTGTACCGTGATTAATAAAAGTAATGCCTCCAAGGAAAGAGAAAAAACGTCTAGCATCTAGCGCCATACAGTGGCATGTCTATTTTATTTAATTCATCATTAATACACCAACAAGCGTTGCTCTCTAAACCCATAAATAATTTTTGTAGCAGGGTCGTGGGGCCTCGAAAAGCACAAGGCCTGGGGAACAATGCCTCCTCTGCCTCTGTGACCGCCATGGTGCAGTCTTCACAAACACGTATTGCCCCATACACATAGAAAGACGGAACAATTCATAATGAAAGGTGCCCTGATAGCACATAGTTTAGATTCAGAGATCCCTGACTGGCTCAGCCCTTTGACTCAATGTGTGATCCTGTATCTCAGAAAAGTGAGTTCTGACTCTCAGCACTTGGGCACGTCCCATGAGCAGTAATAGACAAAATATAAATACGTTTTTCATCGGATAGGATATCGAATACTATGGGGAAAGTTTTTCCAGACACTCATTCCATCACCTACTCTGACAAATGCATTTTTCATCTCTGTGCTTGTGTGGTGGGGATGTTCTCATTTCTACAGAGGCCTCGCGGTCTCCCCCGCCCATTCTGTAAATTCCCGAGCCAGCATTCACACATTTTGCGGCCTGCTTTTTATACTGCCAGCTTGGGAGGCTGCCTGGGGCTGGGATGAAGCGACCGACACACGTTCCTGAAGGCTTGGCCACATATAAGGAAAAGCTTTGGCTGAGGTCATCCAACCGGCCGCATGGGAATCGTTCACTGCAGCAGCCGGCCTGAAGATCTCATCAAATAGGTTTTGCAAGACGCCATCTGCAAAAGGCATCAGCCCTTTTGGTTTACATAGATCATGGTTTGTCGAGCAGCATCTGCGCAACTGCTGTGCAAGCAGCCCAAATTATGACAGGACAAATGTGAGCTTTCAGTGCTCCTTAACTATTTCATCTACACCTCCACTCTAGAAGGTGGGACAGCAGGCGGCCAGGCCCCTCAAGGAAATCCCCTGGCCCACCCAATGCTGATCTCCAAGTAGAAGGGCATTCATTTGTGCTTAATTCTTTTTAATGTTTCACCTTTGCCTGCGGTCCGTGCTTTTTGGTCTATCCCACTAGCATGAGAGCTAAGGCAAAGGTCTGTGCTGCTGCAAAAGATTCCATGCTTTCTTAAATTGCTCAAGAAGATGGGGCACTCCGAACCCTGGCGAGAGTCGAAGGGTATTTACGTACCTTAGCGAGAGGCCGTGTTTACGTACCTTAGCGAGGGGCAGGGTTTTATGTACCTTAGCGAGGGGCAGGGGTTTCCATATCCAGAGTTTACTCTGCCCTCTACTGGGTTGTAACGTTTTTCTGAAGAAAAATGTTGCCTATTTATACCCTTTATGATATTTCTGAAAGGCCTCCTGCTGGTCCCAGAATATAATTTTGTATAACATTCTCTGCATTCATTTACAGCCTGGCAATGAACCCCAATTTAATTTAAAGATCCTTTAGTAATATTTTAAACAACTCTAAAGACCCTTTGAAGTGATAACTTTGTGTAGTTGATGTTATAACTTTATATCACAAAGTTGAAAGAAATTGAGTGTTTTTTCAATTTCTCTATTGGCCATAAAATAATAATGTTGGCCACACCTGTAAAATACTGGCGAACCTACAAGTTAGTGATTCATCATGATGAAACTGGTAGTGTCTCTGAAAGGCTACAGGGCTGTGTCAGTCAATCCCATGTCAGAAAATATCTAAATTATATTGATGCCCAACATGTGACTCAGTTCCAGTCCTAGCCCCTCTTTCATAGTAACCTGGATTTTATCCAATAATCCCATTATCTTAGTGCATTATTGTCTTTTGGCCTTTTCTTCCCTAAACCCTGTGTTTTCTGATTATTGGTACTGCCCCAAGTGGCATACCCACAAGAAAATGTCAGAGCGCAGTGCAGCTCCAAGTTTGGCAGTGCTGCGCTCTGACATTTCAAAACGCAGGGATGTGCCGTTTTCACAAGAATATGGCGCACCCCTCTGTTTCCCCAGTTGCGGCACAAAAAAAACAGCCTAGCGCCAGCATTGGCACCCTGTTGCAATGTTGCAAGGGTGCCTGTACTGTAGGGACTATTGTTTATGTGCAGGAAATGATACCTCCCTGCACATAACCAATCAATATGGCGATTTGCACCTTTTGTGTGAAGCAGAATGCATCACACGTGGAAAGTGCAAAAAATTAGGAGAAATTAATAATTTCTCCTTCTTGTGCTATTCAATCAATTGATCAATCAATCAGAGGTTGATGAAGCTCGCTAATCACCCGTGAGGGTCTCAAGGCATTGGGTGGGCAGTTCTGGATCAGCCGAAGAGCCAGGTCTTGAGGCTTTTCCTGAAGGTGTGCAGGGTAGGGGAGCATCTGATGTTGACTGGGAGCTCATTCCAGGCCTTTGCCGCGATGTGGGAGAAGGCTCTTCCCCCTGCTCTGGTTCTGCGGATGCATGGTGTTTCTGCTAGGGTGAGGTTGGCGGAGCGGAGGTTTCTTTAAGGTACGTGGAAAGATGCTCTTTTGTTGAGTTATTTGGGTCCGATGTTGTGGAGTGATTTGTAGGCGTGGGTGAGTAGCTTGAAGGTTACTCTCTTCTCGACAGGGAGCCAGTGGCGGTCTCGCAGGTGTTGGGTCATGTGCTCATTTCGTGGAGTTCTGAGGATGAGTCGGCCACCGTGTTCTGGATGGTCTGGAGTTTGTGAAGGAGGCATTTGTTGATTCTGGCGCAGAGGGCATTGCCGTAATCCAGTCTGCTGGTTATGATTGCGTGGGTGACGATTTTTCTGACTTTAGGGGGATCCACTTGAATGTCTTGTGGAGGATGCAGAGGGAGTTGAAGCAGGTGGATGCAATGGCATTGATCTGGCGGGTCAAGGTGAGGGAGGAGTCTAGGATGATGCCAAGGTTCCGGGCTTGGTCCGTCGGGGTGGGCAGATTTCCGAGGGCAGAGGGCCAGCAGGTGTTGTTTTCTCAAGCCGATGGGGTGGGTCAGAGGACGAGGACCTCTGTCTTCTCCGAGTTGAGCTTTAGGCAGCTACTGCTCATCCAAGCTGTGACATCCTTCATTCCTTCCTGGAAGCTGAGTCAGGTGTCTTCAGCGTTCTTAGTGAGGGTGAGGATGAGCTGGGTGTTGTCAGCATAGGATACTATACTAAGCCCATGTTGTCTGACGATGGCGACGAGGGGGTCCATGTAGATGTTGAAGAGCATGGGGCTGAGCGATGATCCTTGCCAGTCAAGGGCAATACCACGTATGCTGGCGTTGTGGAGTCTGGCTAAAAGAGTGCGGTGGGAGACTTTGTCGAAGGCTGCGAAGAGGTATAGCCGGATGAGCGCCATGGTATGGCCCTAGTCGAGTAGCATGCATATGTCGATGGTGGCGGCGAGGAGGGCGGTCTTGGTGCTGGGGTTGCTGCGGAATCCAGACTGGGAGGAGTTGAGGATGGCGTTCTCTTTGAAGAAGGTGGTCAGCTGGGCATTGACAAATCTCTCTGTGATTTTGGCTGCGAAGGGAAGGAGAGAGATGGGCCAGTAGTTTTTCAGGTCCGTCGGGTCCGCCAAGGTGGTTCTTTAAAAGGGGCTTGACCTCTGCCCCCTTCCAGTCATTAGGAAAAATGCCGGATTTGAAGGAGTACGTTGATGGTGCGGCAAAGTTCGGGTGCTATGGTGGCGACGGCTCTGTGGTAGATGTGCTCGGCGTTGGAGAGGGGGTCCCTAGTGCTGGAGGTGGAGAGTCGGAGGGAGCTCTTGTGTGCGATGGCAAATCCTCCTCCTGGGTGGTGTCGGCGGTCCTTCCTCTGGATCTTGTATCCGTCGGGAATGGCGGTGGCGATGTCAGGGGCGGAGGTGGTGTTTGTCCAGGTTTCCGTGAAGAAGGCGTTGTCTGGCGTGAGGGTGTCAGAGGTCCCAGATCTCTACGGCGTGTCTGTTCAGGGAGCGCACATTAAGGAGAATGCCCTTCAGGGTTTAGGTGGTGCGGGCATCCGGTGTGGGTGTGGCGGTCGAGGGTATGCTGTTGATGCTGAAGGATTGTCAGCAGTGTCAGCAGGAGAACTGGCTGCGGGTGGTGTTTGGCATCGACCGTAGGCAGTTGATGTTCCTTCAAGGGTTGAGTGCGAGGAGGGCAGTGGAATTGTAATGGTGGCTAGTTGTAGATCCAGGGTCCCTGGCGTTGGTCGCAGTCGTGGCACGGACAGGCGCAGATGGGCTTGCCTTTTTCGCGGCAGCGGCGCGTCCTCCATTAAGTAGGTAAGGGACACGCAGCTGGGAGGTGGGAGCCGGGAATTGGCGGGGGAAGGGCTGAGGGGACAGCAGTGGCGGGAGGGCTGGGAAGAGAAAAACCAAGTGAAAAAGGCAGAAAAAACGGGGGGAAACAGATAACAGGCACAGTCAAAACAGCACAGCACAGTACAGTGGACACAGCAGTAAAAATGCATTCCATGATGTTAGTTTTTGGCACTGCCTCAGCCTTGTAAATCTGGGGCAGTGTGAAAAAGCAATGGGTATTGTGGTGGAACACTCATAGCAACACACATTGCATGCCCCTTTGTAGCAGAGGACTGCAGCGGAATGGGCATATTTACAAAGTGCCGTTAAGTCACGTAAAGTGGCTTAGCACCACCTTGTAAACATGTAAAATGGCCCTGCGCCAGAGTGTCAAAAATAGATATTATCCGGTGGTGCTGAGGGGTTGTCAGTATGCCCCCAAGTCTTTTAAGTGCAGCATCTACTTTTTGTTTATAGTTGTCACCAGAAAGAAATGGCATTTTCAATGCAAAATGTTGCTTAAATTAATCTTCATGTTTTAATATATTGCATTGTTTAATTAACAATTTATTCAAGAAAGATTAACCAAACATAAACATTTTGGGGCAGATTTACAAGCCCTGTGCACCACTTTTGCGCTGCCGTTGCGTCAGGTTTAATGTATGCAGGGTGGGCGTTACGTTGGAAAAAGCCTCTGAAAAGTGACGCAGTGAAATCTACGAGATTTCACGCAGTCACTTTTCCGACGCTGGTGCGTCAAATCCTTGCGCCTGCTTCAAGCAGGCGTAAGGCGTGACGCACCATGTTAGGGATCGGGAAGGTAGGAACAGTGCTGGAGTTGCGTCGCGCTTGCGACACAACTTCAGCACTGCGCTAACCTTACGCCGGCATCTGCTTGTCCTTGTGCCACAATGCACCGCATTGTAAATGCGGCGCATCTGCAGTGGCACAAGGGCAAACTTGCCTGACGCATCTTCCCTGGCATATCCCTGCTGATTTGCAGAGATGCGCCAGGGAATGTAAATCTGCCCCTTTGTTTCTAATCAGTGCCCATCATTAGCTGCACCTTGAAGAAAACAGCTTTTTCAGACTATCTACACCAAAATGCATACAATTATGCATTATAAAAATGAGCTAACTGTTACCATGGATAATATAGTGCTATATATCTATTCAGGGATTCTGGTGATATATGCATACCACATGACCTTCGACCGTGTGGGTTTTGATGTTACCAGAACCCCTCAATAGGAATATTGAACATCATTACAGTGTGTAATATTCTATTTATTAAAAATGAACATGCAACACTGTGATGTCTACTCCATGCCTCCCAGGGCACAACGTACTTACACTACTCCTTTGAGAGGCTCATTGGCGTAGAATGGGTATCATGACCCCTAGTGCAAGCCAGAAAGATGTGACCTCCATCCGCTGGCTGGATGGCAAATGACAGACAGCGTTTTGTCACAGTGTGCGCCTAAATCCCTAGGTCCTGATGACACTGCACCTGCAGCACTATTCATAGCTACGCCCCTGGCGATGCTTCCTTCATTTTTCTACCTACTGAGATCTAGAAGCTTCCTTCATTTTTCTGCCTCCTGAGAATCTTATGCACTGCAACCAAAGCTTCCGTCTTGCTGGGACTGAAATTACCAAGAGGCCCTGTCCAATGTAATGCAGTTTCAGACTGTCCTTTCACCTGAGGCTGAATCCAGCGTGGTGCAGTCTCACACAGCCAAATTTCAGGCTGTCCCATTGCCAGGGGCCCATTACAGTGCGGTGCAGTCTCCAGCTATATTTCCACCAGAATCCCAGCCGAGTGTGGCACAGTGTGAGGCTGTCGTCCTGCCTGAGGTCCAGTCTGGTGTGGCACAGTCTGAGGTCACCCTTATGGTGCTTCGCATATTAACCCTGAACAGGGCCCCTTCATGCCAGTCTGACAGAATAAATGATAATGCATTTCACTTTTGAAATACAAACAACTAATTTGCCAAATTAGTCACCCATGCCCAATGTTGTTACTTGTGTGACTACTTTAGCATATTAAATGTTTGTATCTCAATTGTAAAATGCAATTAATTATCATCCTGATGTTACCAAGAAAGTGTGCCTTGGAAAAACAAAGCAAGGCAGGAGGGTCACGGTCCCCTTCTCACTACCCCATTAGCTCTGCCACCGTGCTTAAGGATGTGGCAGAAAGACGCTGTTTGTGGCTGTGAGTTTGCATTTGTGTTTGCCATCTCTCTGTATTGGGAAGTCAGGTAGATGAAGGGATGGCGTTATTTTCAGTCGTTAGTTTATGGAGGCAGTTGTTCGATTGCACCTTCTTTCTGTCGTTACATATCTCCCGTTCTACCCCACGTTTGTCCTCTCTGTCTAGTGCAGTAGTTTGTGACTGAGATGATGTTGGAAATGAGTAATTCCACAGTGAATTGCTTTTTGGTGTAATTGTCAACTGCAGCATGCCTCCTGACATTATACTAAGGACGGATGTTGCAGATCTTTCTTAACTACATGGGGTTCTTGGCTTTTATGTTTTTGTGTGTATTTATTTAAACGTATTTCAAGACAACGAAAGCACTCCGAGCATGCACTCGTTGTCTGACAAAGTGAAGTAAAGGGCTTTGGAGCACAACACTTTTGCAAATAAGCATGTATGTGATATTGTGGGGTATATTCACAGGAACGTGTGATAACTACCGCAAGAGTAGCTTAACGCACCTCTCAACATCGCAGCCTATCGTGGGAAAATACCCCATGTCAACATGGAATTCACAACAAGGTGGCCCCATGCGATAGTTTGCCAAAACCGCGGCCAATGCCCACGATACAACCATCTCGACGGAGATAAAAACACAAAGCCCAACGCCAAAAAACCTGCGATGGACCAAAGCGCGATAAGAAAACAGTGACAACCAGCGCGAGGGAAGCAATACTCACGCGTAGTGCAGGAAAAAGCACAAGAACAGCATACGGAAAATGCCACAGAAAAAAATACACCAACAGCTGAGTACCACGGATGCATCCTGACCGACTGCAGAGGACAACATGTACACCACAACATCCAATGTACACCACAACATCCAAGCACCGTGGAGGAACAGAACCGACAGGCACACCGCATGAAAGAGACCAGTGGCAGACAAATCAGAGCTGCACGAGTGGCTCGCCCACCGTGCAGCATACGTACATAAGCATAAGTGCACCTCAACATTGACAACATCCCGGTACAAACAGCAACCTCTCCACAACTGAACACAGGACACAACTGGTTCCGCAAATGTGCACAACATGGCAAATCACATCTGAAACCGCGGGAAAATGTAACATGACAATGTACAAGTACAACCTGTAACCTGCAAATATGTTTTAATCACACATGCAGTGCAATTGGACATCTTCTATTGTCCCATGCTTGCCATAGACGGCCACAATGTGACGTGCTCATGAGAAGTAAGTGTCAATGATGGAGTTCCTACGGGCCATTCCTGCTGCAGCTGCAGTGGGATTTGGGCCACCTGCCCCATTGTCACCATCATCGTACGGTACCTCTGGAACTAGGATCCATGGGGCATTGGTGCGAACACAGATGTTGTGCAACACACAACATGCAACGATCATCTTGCACACAATGTCCGGGCTGTACAGGACCTTTCCACCTGTGCCGTCCAGGCACCTGAGACGTGACTTCAACATGCCAAATGTGCACTCAACGATGCCCCTGGAGCGTATGTGGGCTGCATTGTACTGCCTCTGAGCGGGTGTGTCCGGGTCTCGGAGGGGTGTCATCATCCAAGGACAGAGTGCATATCCTTGATCACCTGTGACAGTGCAGGATGTGATGGCAGGCCCATTAATACAGTGACGCCTGTGCTGGCTGTGTGTGGGGTGAGTGTAAGCCAGCCCTCAGGGAGTGGCTGGTGCTGGCAACAACTCCAACAGTCATCAGGCACTCAGAAATGCAATGTCAGTACAACAAGGGGGAATGACTCGATTTGCACAGGGATAGTGGCCCCGGATGCACAGCGGCCGACACGGGCCCACCGCCACGGGACGCTGACCCGGGGGAGACTGGAGTAGGGTCATGAGGGCAGAGCAGGGCCCCACATGTGTCATGGGTGCCTTCCGCAGAGTGTCACGGGGAGACTGGGAGGCCTACCCACAGGGCATGATGCAGAGGGCACATCCCAGCTGTGTCCGGCAACATGGCGGATATGAATGTCACAGACCCAGGCCAGACACCAAGTCCGTACCTCTCCGTTGCTGATGACAACCCCCAGGCCACTGGCTCAGGGCTCAGACACCAACGATGTTCCGCCGGAGGATGGCGGTCACTCATGGCGCACAGGGTTAGTGGCACCACGTGTCGCCGGCCTGCGCTGAACAGGGTAAGTGGCACCACATGTCGCAGGCCTGCGATATGGAATTATGTCTCACTGATTGAAGGGAGTTTTGGGCTGTGGCCGCTGCCACAAACTTGGGGTCGCTGCCATTCAGGACTAAGGACACTGTTCCACATGTGGGACCTACTGGACCGAAGAGGACACTGGTGGAGCATGTAAATTAGTAAGGAGTGATGAGGACTAGCGTCGGGGGGCCAGCGTTGGTCTGCGGAGGCTGCAGAGGTCGCGGGACTGGGGCTTGGTGCTTGCACCGGCACGTGTTGGGCCCTCTTTGACATATGACGGTGTTGGCAGGTGAGCAGTGCGGCACTGGTGCTCTGGGACGGGCAGGCCTGGTCTGGGTATCGGCGTCCTAGGGTGCAGCAGGCGCACAGGGTCACAGGCCCTGCTGCTCATGGCGTCGGCCTCATGGCAGGCCGCGCGGCACCGCACTGTCAATTACATTGGCCTTCCCGGGAGTGGACCACGCCCTGCGCAACGGGGTTTGTCACCACACCCCTGCGCAGCCCTGGCGTACTCCGGGCCAACCCACTACGCTCATGCACACAGGGGGGAAGCAGCGTGCGATACTTCCGCTATCTGTCCCACGGCCTGGGGTGACATGGTTGCATCCACTGCTCACTACTCTCCAGTCACCAGCAGTTGTAGTCTCCATGAACATATCAGTTGTTTGCATTTCCATATCTGTCCTGCACATCCACGCCTCACTTCTTGTTGTTTACAATCCACCTCATGGGTCACTTGCATCCTCGCACATGGCTGCATTCTGCATCTCCACACATTGCTGTGGTGCCATGAAATGTCTTTATTGGGTGCAGGGGTAGGCCAGGATGACCATGGAGTGGTGTTGTCGTGTCTGGTAGGTGGTCATGTAGTTTGACATGTTGTATTTGGTTTGGTCATGTGTGCATTCCCACAGTTGTGCGTTGTGTGCTGGTGGCTTTGGGGTGTGTGATGTGTTGATTTGGCACTTACCAACGAGCAGTCCCGTTTCATATGTGCCATCTTGGAAGCGCTGGTTGATGATGGACTGTCGGAAGATGAAGGAATCATGCACACTGCCTGGGTAGTTGGTGACGACATTGGTGAAGAGTCCTCGGTGGTCCACTATTGCCTGCACATTGATGGAATGATGATGTTTTCTGTTGCGGTAGTGGTGTGCTGTACCCACAGGGGGCACAAGTGGGACATGTGTGCAGTCGATTGTCCCCAACACGGCTGGGAATCCGACTATGGCGTAGAAGCCTTGCTTTATCTCCAGCTGTTCCTGCGCAGTGTTGGGGAACTGAAGGTACTGGGGTATGAAGCTGGGGATGGCATCCAGGACAGGTGTGATGAACTTTGATAGGGCTGGCTGTGAGACCCCTCCGACTCTGGCAGTTGTTGGTTGGAAGGTACCAGAAGCCAACAGGTGCAGCACAGCCAGCAGCTTTTTCTGCGTAGGGATGTTGGTTCTCCGCTGTGTTGGGACCGTCAGCCTGTGGGCGATGTGGGTCATGATGCGGAGGATGGTTGCCCTTTTGAGCCTGTAGTGGGCAATGACTTCCTCGGGTTTTAGGTCTGTAAGAGAGATGCACTTTCGGTAGGTCCGCTGTCTTACTCTGTGCTGCCTCTGTGGTGGTCGGGGGCGGGTCTGGGTCTGGGTCCTGGGGGTGGTGGCGGTGGCGGTGGGTGTTGTGGCCCTGTTGGGGCTCCGAGCTGCATGATGAATAGCTCCATGGTGTAGTTTGTTCTTCAGGTGTGGCTGTGTGTAGGGCTCTGTTGCCTACTGCAGGTAGTCATCCGTCTTTACACCTGCTTGGGGCACGTGTTAAATACCTGCAGCTACCGCGGCTTATCGCCTGTTTTTGGTTCGCTTCACAGATCTGGCAGTTCGATGTGAAAGTGGTGGTGTGGTTTTTTCAGGTGTTTTTGCATGGGAACGCCTACTCTGCATCTCATTAGGGTTAGTTGGTGGTGTCTGCCGTGGTGATAAATTTTTGGGCAGTTATCGCAGAAATACTGGCGATGTCTGCAGTTGCACCAGCTTGTGAATGGGGTGTTAGGTCTATCTCTACTTTTGATGCGTTAAGGTGGCGGTAAATCTGAGATAAGTCCTTGTGAATATCCCCCTGTGTGTACTACCGTCTCACTCACACTATTGGTTATTTAGTATATCATTCCAACTACTATGGACTGCTAGCATTCAAATGTATAAGGGACTATTTTACCTCTCAAAAGTACACTGAATCATCACACATTTTTATATCTCATCTATGTATTGTATACAGACTGCAATACTTTTTTTCTTTATTTCACTGTAGGTGGCTCTTAATGTTAGTAAGGACTCCATCTTATCAATGCTTGTTTGAGGGTGTGGCCTACAGTTCCACGGGGCCTGGAATACAAGAATCATCCAAAAGGGGCAAACTCTATGCCCTTTCTAGCCTTGCTCTGTAATGTATGACACAGCTGTGGTACCCTGAGAGTAGCACAGCAGGCTTGAATCCCATGGATCAACCTTAAGAATATTCCAACCAAAAGCAGATGTCTTTGAGATACACCATAAAGGCCCTATTTCATACTCATGAGCTGGAATGTAATGTCCTGCCAAGACTTCATGTGCTCCTCTCGAAATCACACAAACACCTCACATTGGCAGTACACCCAATGTCCCTGCATTTGTTCAATCAAGCTTTTTTTTTCCTGTACTCCTTTTCTGAACTATATTAGCTCTCGATTTCATCAATCAGCTGTCCCTTCAGGCTGCCTCATTTTTATGTCGATTCTAACTATTATGGGGCAGATTTACAAGCCCAGTGATGGCACATTTGCGCCGCCGTTGCATCACTTTTGTGACGCAGCGGCGGCACAAAGCCAGCGCCATGCTGCGGGGTATTCACAATGTGACGCATCTAAGGAGATGCATCACGTTGTAAAGCCCTGCGCCACATGTGGGCATTCCAGCACAGGGGGTGGCTTTCCGGCGCAGGAACGCCTCCTAAAAGTGGCTGAGTGAAATCTACAAGATTTCACTTAGTCACTTTTACGGCCATGCTGCGTCAAAACCCTGTGCCTGCTTGAAGCAGGCGTAAGGATTGACGCAGCATGTTGGGAATAGGGGCACCCCGAGCCTTGCTGGAGCTGCGTCGCGCTTGCGATGCGGCTCCAGCAATGCGCCACCTTTCCGGCGGGGAATGCGACACGCATCTGCCCATCCGTTCGCCACGGTGCACAGCATTGTAAATGCGGCGCATCAGTGGTGGCGCACGGGTGGGCAGATGCGTCGCAACTCTTCTGCAGAAGTAGTAAATCTGCCCCTCAATATTTATCATTCTCGTTTGCAATGTTATGTACTGAAATGCATATAGCCCTTCCTAACCCCTTAAAGCTTAGGATGATGCTTCTGCTGAATTATATCCCCCAGGCAGGATGAGCATACGGCTTCGTGCTTTTGTCTCTTGAATTGCCACACCTCCTCCTTATTTTTTAATCTTTCACCCCACTGTTTATTGTAGGCCATTGCTAAAATCATAGATACACAGGTGCTTTTCTTTTCAGTTTTTCTTTTTTTTAATTTTTATTAGGCCGATACATAGGGTAATCAATAATGCACCGAATCACTAATGATTATTTCATCAACAATGTGCATCATTGATTGAGGCATGTGGTTTCACATATGGGCACAAAATGAATTTTAACGGAGCGACTTTAAAAACGTTTGATAAAGTGCAGATGTGTCTGAGATAACACATATTCTGGTGTTCCTTGGAGCCATATTATTCAATATTTGGAGTAAAGTGCAGTACATTAACACATTTTCCAAAAAGTGCAGATGTGTCTATATTATGCATAATTTCCCATTAATGTAAATTAATGTTTTCAACAAAAATCATAGATATTTTGTTGCTTTTCTTTTCAGTTATTCAATTATTATATTGCTTTTGCAACAGCACTTAAGATGGTGCAACATAACAGCACATTAAAAGGAGAATCATGAGGTAAGTAGGTGATATCTTAAGCAATAATGAAATAGATGAAGCGCATTGGAAAAGGCCAGGATCAGAGGAAGAGCTTCAGTGCTCATAGACAGTGGCGTCACTAGGGTTGGTGTCACCCGGTGCGGGTAACTCATGGTGTCACCCCCTCACGACTTACCGCATGGACCTCCTCCGCTCCGAGTCCGCCAGCGGACACAGTTGGCAAATAACGGGACCATACAGAATCCTTAGTAAGGTTTGTAAATGTAGGTCCTATATTTACAAAATGTGCCTGTTAACAACAGTGTGATAATGACTCATTAATCAGGTTGTACAGTGGGCTACCTGCTAGTCAACAGTTTATTGGAATTTATAATATCATATGTATGGTACTTTTTACTGGTGTAGTGTTCCCACTATCCAGCAACACGATATATCAGTGGTCAAAGTGGGGGAAAAAAAGTAGGGGAACTGTGGGCGGAGAATCAGAGGGCGGGAATAACCCAAGGATTGGATCAGTGGGCAGAGCCAGAGGCGTGGCCAGAGTGCGCAAACATCCCAATTTTTTGTATTTGTTTGGTTTCACTGCCCAGTTTTATCAACCAATGGATACACATGATTATTTAAGGTTATAATGAGTTATTGACAGTAAAATGTATTCACAAAGTGGGATATGCTTCTAATCACAGAATGTCCCCAAATACGATAAAATGTGGAAGCACAAGCCATTTGTCTCCGAGCCATGGAGTTTCTGTCATCAGCACTTCTACCTTTTCCAAAACAGCAGTTCAAACATGAATGGCTAAAAATCCTAGTTTGCAAATGTTTTCTAAATAATAATGGCTCTGCCATATTTGACTCATAATGCAAGATCTGCAGCATGATCTGACCATTTAAACTAATAAATTGTTTGTAGCTCAAACGTATCAAAAGTTAATAAAAAATGTGACTTGTGTTGCTGCGGAGTAGATGACAGTTAATAGCTCACTGTTCTATGTTAGGATTTTAACTTATAAACTGCAAGTAACAAAAGGATCTCTCTGACAAAAGCAGTAGCCCACTGGCCTATTTACATTATGTGCACTTTCGGATCTGCATGGTACATGTTCTTTGCAGCAGGTACATTAACCCTCTGAGCTACCTTTCCATGAGTCAAATCTTCCATTAGACAAAATTACGATCTCTCTCTAGGGAGAACATTAATCATCAGTCATCATGACATTTTTATTGTTACCGAAAATTACTGGAGGCCAGGAAGGAGGCAGCAAGTGCTTTTAAAACCATAATATACTTGCAAAAATTATGCCTCCACCTAAAGTCAGCACCTTCTCAATGGCCCTGTGATCTCAGTGACATAGTCACTGTTGTTCTAGGGTGTACTGCTTCATAGGCCTGCCCGCAAGATTGGAGGTGAACTTCAGTATGAATAGTGGTGGACAAGCCTTGAAGGTTAATCTACACTTGTCATGCTAGGGTCCACCTGCTGGTGCTACGACACCGGGGCTTCTAATGTCTTGTGAAGCCTTCTAAGGTCTAGCATGAGATAGTACTCTCTCAGGAGAGTGGTCTGGCGGACTGGTTATTAAGGCTGAACCTGGTTCCCCTGTTCCAAATTCAGCAGCTCTGGCCATAGTGCCACATCCTCTTCCCCACTGAACACCATACTGCCCCACTGAGAAAAACTCAGGCTGCCTTCAACTACAACCCAATTGTTGCTGGCTATAAGCACCTGGATGCGGCTCAATTTAAATTACGCACTTGGCAAGAGCAATATGTGGCCTACAAAAAAAAGTGACCGCATCCTGGAAAAAGCAAACAATCATAGGGAATGCAAAATTTTGCAAACCATGTGAAATGTAAGCAGGAACAACATGGTTACCTTAACGCTTTTACACTCATGTTCAGAAATCAGTGAGCGCTTTTGCCTGAAAAGTTAAGGACATGACAACAGGGCCCTGAATGGACCCATTTCAATGGCCATTGCTTATATCCTTACAAAACGTGAGCAGTATGGTAAAAAAAGACAACATCCCTAGATACAGAGCAGCAGTACAAATTTTGTTTTTCAATCCTCACATTGCAGTACCTCCAGTGGAGGACATGGAAAATCTTGATAGTTATATATCCAGTTGGATCTGAATAGGCTTGGGTGAAATTTTGATTAAAATAGCATAATTCGTGCAATTCTGGGAATTTTGTGTTATGCTTGTTATGTGAAATGCCTGAAATTATGCTAATCCACCACATTGTGTAATTAAGCTGCCTTCATATTAAAATTGTATTTCCGGAGATCAGAAACTAATTGAATGTCCAGAACCCACCTGTCGCCCATGTTACTTGAGTTTTTTAGAAATTCTGTTTAGCACAAAATGCATCCTCGTGCCTCAAAAGTAAATTCCGCAAATTTCCTGCACTCCTATTATATGTTTGCATCTGCATATCTGGCCCCTAGAAGTGAGCGAGCCTGGTCAAAAACCCACCACCCACTCGTAACAGAGGTCCAACCATTGCACAGAAAATGTCAGTCGTTTCACAAGCGCACGTGCCAAGACTCTCATAATTACTGAATGCCCCCAGGTTACAATCGAGGACTTCAAAAGCTCCGAGCTTTAAACAAGCCCGCTTTAAAAAGGTGAAAAAATAGTTCCTCAAACTCAAAGCCTGGGCCCACCTTCCCATCTAAAGTGATTTCGATGCTGCGGTTATTTTTCTACTTTCCTTTTTAGGACTATGCGCGTCAAACGTGAAAGCGAGCGCAGGGCGACATTCCCAAATATAGTACCAAGAGCTGGGTTAATTATGTCTGCAAGCACATCTGTTCGTGTTCGCACGGCCCGAGTTAGTAAATTAAATTGGCATATCCTAAGAGACCGGTTCTATTTACCCATGCCGTGAACTACAGCGCAGAAACACATGGAATCGCCCACTGCCCTAAAGCCGGCACTGAATAATAGGCAAGCAATAGGCTTGGCCACTCACCTCCTGAGTTGGTGGCAGACAGGGGGGGGGGGACTACCTCGGTCGGCGGGCCGCCGTTAGCCTTAAACCAGACTCCGCTCCTCCTTGCTAGTTGCTTGGAATACAATTGAATTAAAGTGGCGCTCCGCTGTTGCGACCTGAGACCTCCTCGTCCCTCGTGATGCCAATGCGCATGCGGGATTCGGAGAAGGTTAGGTTGCGCGCGTCGTTGCGTTTCCGTTTCGGTTTGTGGTCTGCTGGTACTTTCAATAAAATTTTGCACGGACCGGCCCTTTGGTGTCACCCCCCGTGAGGGTGTCACCCGGTGCGGTCCGCACCCCCCGCACCCCCCTAGTGACGCCACTGCTCATAGAACAGTAAAAAGAAAGCACAAATCCAGGACTTTCGGCAAGGTGGGGTGCTATTGGGGGGCGGGGACAGTGCAGTGAGAAGGAATTGCAATGCAGCTCGAAGGCTGAGAGAGGGAACATTCAGAAGATAAAAATACCAACAGTGCTCAAACACTCCACAATACCCTCCCAAAGGAGCAGATTTACAAGGACTGCCACATCTCTGTATATTAGCAGGGATGTGCCAGTAGAGATGTGACACGTAAAAATACCCTTGCGCCACCACGGATGCGTTGCAATTACAATGCGGTGCAAGTGGCGCAAGGATAGACAGATGCGTGTCGCATCTTTTGTCGTAAGGGCAGGGCATTGCTGGAGTTGTGTTGCAAGCGTGATGCAACTCCAGCAATGCTCAGGGGCGGCCTATACTTATTGTGCTCCATTACGCCTTACGCCTTACGCCTGCTTCAAGCAGGCGTAAGACTTTAATGCAGCCGCGTCGTAAAAGTAACTCAGTGAAATCTTGTAGATTTCACTGCGTCACTTTTACGAGGCTTCCTTGCGGCAGAACGCCCATCCTGCATACGTTATACCTGACGCAGGAATAATGTAGCCCAGGGCTTTACAACATGACGCATCTCACTAGATGTGTCACATTGTAAATATGTTGCATAGTGGCGCATTGCTTATGACGCCGCTGCGTCACAGAAGTGACGCAATGGTGTCGTAAAGATGTTGCAAGGGGCTTGTAAATCTGCCCCAAAGAGTTTAGGAACTCTACCAGACTGAGCACACATTCTCACATGCACCCAAGAGCTGAGTTCAACCACAGTCTCAAAAGTGTATACATTATGCCTGCACGGGGAACAACCTTTACAACGCAACTTTTACAACGCACTACCTTTACAACGCATTTTTTACAACGCATAATCCATTACAACGCATGATATTACAACGCATGACACTACAACACATTTTTAAAAACTACCTTTACAACGCATTCCATTACAACGCATAATATTACACTACACTATCCAACACTTACCCTACTGTTGCACCCCCTGGAGTTAGAATAGTAATTTTTACCCCTATACTATCCAACACTTACCCTACTGATGCACCCCCTGGAGTTAGAATAGTAATTTTTACCCCTATACTATCCAACACTTACCCTACTGATGCACCCCCTGGAGTTAGAATAGTAATTGTTACCCCTATACTATCCAACACTTACCCTACTGTTGCACCCCCTGGAGTTAGAATAGTAATTTTTACCCCTATACTATCCAACACTTACCCTACTGTTGCACCCCCTGGAGTTAGAATAGTAATTTTTACCCCTATTCTATCCAACACTTACCCTACTGTTGCACCCCCTGGAGTTAGAATAGTAATTTTTACCCCTATACTATCCAACACTTACCCTACTGTTGCACCCCCTGGAGTTAGAATAGTAATTTTTACCCCTATACTATCCAACACTTACCCTACTGTTGCACCCCCTGGAGTTAGAATAGTAATTTTTACCCCTATACTATCCAACACTTACCCTACTGTTGCACCCCCTGGAGTTAGAATAGTAATTTTTACCCCTATACTATCCAACAATTACCCCACTGTTGCACCCCCTGGAGTTAGAATAGTAATTTTTACCCCTATACTATCCAACATTTACCCTACTGTTGCACCCCCTGGAGTTAGAATAGTAATTTTTACCCCTATACTATCTAATACTTACCTTAAATGTAATTTAATATTATGCGTTGTAATGGTATGCGTTGTAAAGGTAGTATGCGTTGTAATGGAAATGCGTTGTAAAGGTATTTTTTAAAAATGCGTTGTAGTGTCATGCGTTGTAATGTCATGCGTTGTAATGGATTATGCGTTGTAAAAAATGCGTTGTAAGTGCATGCGTTGTAAAAGTGTGCGTTGTAACGTCATACATCCTGCCTGCACTGTCTCATAATCAAATACTAATATCAAGGAAAACAGTCACCATTATCACAACGGTGTGTCTCTACCAGGGCAAAAACATTCTGCTTGTGGGTAAACACACACGTAGAACCCTGATGGAAATTTACCAACCACATTCCATGCCCCACATGCCCCAACATGTCCCTCGCCAATCTCAAGCAGCTGCGAAAGATTAAGGAGGTTTTTTCCCTGTGGCCATCGTTTATGTTTTCGCTTGCAAAATCCTGCGAGGGTTTAAAAGTGAACGTATCAACTATGCAGAGATTGCTGCTTTCCCAGTCCATCAGTATTAGTGACCAGATGAGATATTTGCCTAACAACTCCCAATCCCCCTGAATTTCTGGACACTACCACCAAATTGATATAATCTCCAGAACGCTAATACATTGGCAGTAACTGTTTTGTAAATGCTACTTAATATTATAGACTTTACTTTACACACATACTCACTGAATATGAATTAATGTCAGACTCAGGAGACATATTCCACATTCCGCTGCTAATTCTTAATCTCCGTGGGAACAGATATTTGCCTTACAACTCCCAATCCCCCTGAATTTCTGGACACTACCACCAAATTGATATAATCTCCAGAACGCTAATACATTGGCAGTAACTGTTTTGTAAATGCTACTTAATATTATAGACTTTACTTTACACACATACTCACTGAATATGAATTAATGTCAGACTCAGGTGACATGTTCCACATTCCGCTGCTAATTCTTAATCTCCGTGGGAACCCGCAGGGTACATCGGGTGATGCTAACAAATCCAATCACTAATGCTCATGTTATTGGGAACTGGTATATCCGTGGGAAGGGATGGTGTATAATGCCAGTTCTTTTCTTTCATTTTAACTATCATAAATGTCTTTTTCTCAAATTATATATGCTGGTTATTTAGATATAAGTTAAAAATCTGAAATTCACATTTATTTATGTCATTATTCATTGCAATGTGATAACAAGTCTGCTTGAATATATTTCTGCTATTTTCTAGAATTGAACACTTTGTTCGAGTGTTTTAAATAATGACCAAGTTTTCATAGACACTGATCATTTAATTTGTCGTTTATTGCTTATAAAAGGTAAGTGAACGAATGCCACGGCTTTTTCTGCTGTTAGTTTATTCTGAAAGGTTCAACAGTGTTGAAATATATTACATAAACTAAAACCAGAGCGTAATGAGATAGAGAGGAATGGGACATGGCCATGAGCCCAACATGGCGGTCGCACTCTAACGAGGCTCCCGTCAAAGCATGCATAGCCTGCCACTTAATTTTGCAATCTGGTCCCAACATATTGGAGACTGTAGCAGATCACGTCTCGGCCCTGTGGAGAAGTGGCCCTGTGGAAATGCAAGTCCCCTGGAAGGAACGGCTCTTCAGCATTGCGGCAGGTGGGGCCTACTCTGAATGTCTCTCAGGAGAGGAGGACGGTTACTGGTCTTTTGTGGCCTCAACCAGGGAGGAGGTGGTGGGACCCTAGGGCATCACAGGAGTGATTGGACGGGACGTCGTCTCCCAGATAGTGCCTTTGCTCCTCCACCACATCTCTGCCTCGGACGGCTTGGGCTGCTTGGGTGTGCTCATGCCACAAGTCTTCGGGATGACTCCAGCTTGCCCCAGTGTATGTCGGGCCGCCTGTATGGACTGCACCAGAAGATATGACCCAGCCCAAGGGAATTACTCTGCTACTGTTGAAGCTGACATGGCCTAAATTGAGTGGCCTGACCAGAGATGCCTGTTCTAACTCTGGCAGATGACAATCCCATTTAACTGGGGGAGGCGGTGAGTGAGTTGGCGGGGGGGCCCTGTTGAATCCCTTACCTAGAACCACCCCTCCTCTTTTTGGATCTTAGGCTGGGGCAGTGCGTGGTTCCCTTCCCCCGGTTTCAGACTACTCTGGGACTTAGTGAGCAGCACCGCATGAGTTCCTCCGACTTCTTCCTCTCTACCACTGAGGTTGCCCTGCTTCCCACGACTGGATACCTGGCTGAGGTCGACACTCTGTGCTCCTCAGAGCCTGACATTAGGCTCTGCTCATTGGATCCACTATGGTAGGGGGAATACATCTCTCACCGTTCACCAGCAGACAAAAGACTGTACTTGGCGAATGGTCTGCACCACACGGGGGACCCCTTTCAGTGTCCGACATCGAGGTTACCAGTGCTGAAGGCGCTGGTCCTTATCCACACTGCTGTGGCCCCTGGATTCTTGAGACTACTTGTGCTACCCTACTGACTCCACAACAGGTGCAAGCCGGTCTAAGCAGGTCTCATTCCAGACTGGATGGCCCTAGTCGTTCAATAACAATAAATCCTGTTAAATATCCCTCTTGAACCCAGATTCAAACAAACTCAACAAAATCCTAGATGCTGTCACCACCACTAGGACTTCACTGGAATGCAAAACTGAAATTATTGCGCTGGATGTCAACTGTCTGCACGACGACCAGCAGAAGCTCTAAGATAGGTTTTCCCAGGCAGAAAACTCCCTCCTCACTATCCAACCACAATTCAAACACAATCACCAACTGCAAAAAGACCCTGCGTACCAGGTCTGTTTCCTGGAGGACAGGCTGAAGGATGTCAAGGGCCACTTGTGCCATGTTGATGTCTGTGTGGTGGGTATGCCAGAGGACGCAGAAGGATCTGATGCAGTAAAATGCATCGGAGGCTAGTTCCAAAGCTTCATCACAGCAACAGATGTTTTACCCTTTACTCCACAGAGCAGGCCCACCAGGTCCTGGTAAGGCAGACGGCCCCCGGGGGTCCCTCACAGCATATGGTGGTCAGTGTTCATCATTTCCATGATAAGCATGTAATCTTTTGTGCTGCCTGGAAACAAAAAAGTATTTGTTTTATGAAAAACTACCATCACATGGTATTTCTGGACTATACTCTGCCAACACAGTGATAACAAGCATCCTTTTTGTGGGGGTCAATAGTAAATACCAAAATTTGGGCGCACAATATTATGTGTTTTTTCCCACACACCTAAAAATCATCTTCCAGAAGAAAACTTTCACCTTTGCAGACCCACAGTCAGCATGGGATTGGGCAGAAATCCACACCCTTTCCTCACAAAATTCTGTTAGCTCTGGCTGTCGATCAGAGACTCGGGCAGTCACGGCGTGGGTGGCGGCTTTGGTGCGGGTCCCATCCCCAAGTCTGGGTGCTCTGAGGCAGGCATTATCTGCCCATCAATCTGGCCTGCAGCTGGCCACCTTGCTCAGAGATATTCCTCCTACCATATTGGTGACCCCTTTTGGCTCATCCAACTCTGAGGACCTCTCCCAGACTATGTCCCTACCCAGGGAATGAGAAAACATTCCCCCATTGGTTACACCACAGACTGCTGATGAACTGGTCTAGGCCCCTACCTGTCTGCTGCAGTTCCCCAGAGGCTGACCCTCTCAGACAAGTTTAGACTCTACTCTGATTCATGATTCCAGCACAGTTTATCCTACCATGGGCCCGGGCTTCACCCTTCTAAGTTGGGCTCCCTCTCTTTATCCACTGACCCCACTCTGCCCTCACCGAAAATCTTTTCTTTTCAATTCCATGTCCCTAGCATACCCGAGGAATTAGACGGCCAACATAGGCCGTAGTATTTAATGCTTTATTTTATTAGTTGTTTTTGGTTAGTTTGTTTGGAGGTTCTTACATTTGAGCTACATAGGCTGAATGGGCCTGTTACTTTCTATTCTCAACACTTTCTCTCCTCTACCACCTCTTTCTCCCCTCCTGTTGGCCCCTTCCAATCTCTGTCAGGAAATGCAGACCCAGGTGACTGCTCTGAAATGAGCACTGAGATATCCCCATATGCTCCATCCACTAAACGGTGACTTGTCAACTTTACTATACTATTGTATTGTAGAACATTTGAGGTATGCACAATCCTACCAAACATTATAGAATATACTTCCTACTTCAGTGTCACAAAATGCACATTGTTTATCACACATTGACAGGGCAGAGGGTCTCTGCCGCTTACGGCATTGGAAGGACAACATTTCTGCACTAATTTCTCCACATATGCCGTTGGGAGATATATTTCGATCAGGGCAGGGACCCCCTTCATGTCTCATGAGATGTTTCTCAACCCAGAGGGCAGATATGTATTCTTAGTGGGGAGGCTAGATTGTATCAAGCTGGTCATGGGCAACATATGCACCACACATGCAACAACCAAATTTCCTTGCCAAACTTTCCATACTGCTGGCTCCCTGGGCACACATTTCACAGCTAATAGGGGGGGACTTTAATAGTGTACCTGGCATCTCATTGGACAGCACCAGTGATCCTGAACTCAATCGCATTGACCCAGTGGCTCCACCACTGGTCATTCACTGATGTTTGGCATCGTCGCAATCCACTGACATTGCTCCACTAGTCACATCAGCTGATTATTTAGGCAGAAACATTTTAGACCACAAGTCAGTTATTAACACTGAAGTGGGGAAGCCCCCTCCCTCCTATCCCAACCTGGCTCATCCCCACATCAATGCTAGATGATCCGGTCCTCCGCGATGCCCTGGAATCCCAGCTGATTGAATACTTTGACAGCAATGGTGGCTTGGCTTCCACATGAGCAATGGAATCGGAGTCTATAAAGGTGGTCTCCCAGGACAATTGCACATGACAGTCAGCATTCACCTGTCCCTGGAATTCGTTCTGTCCACTGTCGAGAATGATTACATACAGGTCATGAGACAAGCGTTGACCAACCCCACCTTCAGAGTGATCCTAGGGAATCTCCACAAGCAGGAAGCCCATTTACTTGAAAACCTCATTTACCCAGACTGGTCCATGTACACAGCCTGCACGCATGTCAAAGCTAATAAGTCGCCTCCTAGCATGGATCCTATCCTCTCAGTCAAGATTCCCCCCGCACACCATCTCAGTCCATTGCAACAAATCAGGTAACACTGGTTCACTCGCAACAGGAATTGTGCCATACCTTCTTCAATTTTACCAGTATTTTATACACAGTTGCCCCTCACTCTTCCCCACAGGCCTGCTAAGACTTCTCAAGGGGTGTATCCCTCCCTAGAATTGACCTAACCAAACTAGACAAACTCATGCTATCTTTAGAGATAAAAGCCTGGGCGTGAAATTCCACTCCGCTCACAGAGTTTTTTCCACTCCACTGCACTCTCCGGATAGCGCACAACTCAGAGTTTTTTCTCACCTACACTCACCAACATTAAGTTGGCGAGCGAGGAAAATCTTACTCCAGATCACCTCCCGGTGAGATTTCTCAATGCGGGTGTTCAGACGGCCACTATCCCTCGCGTTGAAACTTCCATATTCGTTGAGAAAGCTGCTACTCCAGTAGAACATTTACCAGTACAGTGGTATGATGAAGTGGAGGGATTTATTAGAATTTCGAAGGTGTTGTAGAAAGACTTTGATGCATTCTTTCAAATTGTGGTTTCAGCAGATTTGTTGTCTGAATGTAAAATTTCTGTACAGTGGCCAAAGGCTGAACCCCCAAGAGAAAAGGGAACATATGCTTTGTCACCTGTAGTAATGGAGAAATATGAGGCAGTGATAACTTTCCTAAGGATATTGATTGATTGAAAATTAAAAGAACTACTCAGGAACCAAAGGAATATGTCTTTACTATGAGAGGTTGTTGCAGGTTTTCAAACAGCATAGTGGAAGTGAATATCCTGAAGAGAAGGACATGGGAATTTTTGTGTCACAGTTTGTTTTGGAATTGAAGCCTGAGATTACTTCACAAATTACTCAAAATATAATTTGTAGGCAGTCAAAATCTTTAGACGAAATTTGTGATATGCAAATTACTGCAGTGATGAAGTGGATACAAAACAAAGAAGAATTAAGGAAACATTTATGTTAGCACAGACAAAGTTGGCTCAAAAAGGATTTCATGTTCCATCGCTGGCTGGAGGTCAGGGTATGAAACATGGAATTGTTGCCCCGCAAGCAGGGTTTGTGACAAATTGAAACAGAATGCGAGTGTCTCAGGGATGAGGCAGGGGTGTTCCTACAGGTGTGAGATCAGGCACTTTTATTGTTGCTTTTAGAAAGTTACTGCTTGTCAGATTTGTGATAGGATGGAGCACTGAAAGCGAGAATGTTGATTTCAGCCAGAAAATATTACATAATATAAGGGAATGACAGCTCAAAGGCTGCAGGTATGTCAGTTTCACAATGAAAGGCAGGGCCAAAACCAAATGACTTCTGCGGTGCAAGGACAAATGGGTAATTCTCGAGTGAACATAAACCAATTACCAAAATTAAACCTGAATCAAATTCAAAATGCTATGCCGCAAGTCCAGAATTTGAATCAAGAGATGTTAGGGTGATTTTCTTTGTTTGAATTGGAAGAGTTTGGTTCTGAAAATTCACAATGATGGTGCCTGAGAGACAAAGAGGACTGTGTACTTGGTGCAATCCTAAAGGTAGACCAAAGAGGCCCTTATGTAGATGCAAATGTCAATGGTCACGATGTATCATTGTTGATTGATGCCAGAGCAACCCAATCCACAGTTAGAACAGTGGATATTCCAGACTAACCTCTCTCGGAAAGAACAATCCAAATAGTTGGAGTTACCAAAAAACAAATGTCAAATTCAATTTCAGAAGAGGTCCCTGCCAGAATCGGGACCTTTGAGGAGAAGCACCAATTTGTAGTTTGTGATTCCAGCCTTGTGAACCTATTAGGAAGAGATTTCTTGTGTAAATTAATCTGCACAATTTACTGCACACTGGATGGTGTTACATTTCAAACCCATGATGAGGATGTTGATTTAAAATTAATTATACAAAACACTGATGGGGGAATGTTTACCATGTTGACAGTTACTGAATTACCAGAGGATCTCAACACTACAGTAACTACTGAGGTTTGCGATTTGACAGGAAAAGATATTAGACTCATAAAAGGTGTAGGACCAGTCCATATCTAAATAAAGACAAATGCAGTTTCCCCAAGAACACCCCATATCCATTGTCCACTGAAACAGTTGCTGGGATACAATATGTGATAGAAGACATGCTTCAGAATGGCA
Source organism: Triturus cristatus (assembly GCF_964204655.1). Taxonomy (NCBI): domain Eukaryota; kingdom Metazoa; phylum Chordata; class Amphibia; order Caudata; family Salamandridae; genus Triturus; species Triturus cristatus. Next base: position 505,645,808 of record NC_140590.1, on the reverse strand, counting down.
ATTTGAAGGAATTAATTGGCAGCCCTTGCAACTCTCCCATAATGGGAATTCAAAAACTGACTGGGAAGTATAGAATAGTACAATATTTAAGAGAAATGAATGCGATTGTAATGCATTGTTGTCCCATTGTACCAAATTTTGCTACTGTACTTTTCCAAATCCCATGTACTGCAGAATGGTTTACAATTATTGATTTATGTCAGGATTTCTTTTCAGTGGCTTTGCACGAAGAGAGGCAGTTTTTGTTTTCATTTGTGTTCAAACAGCAAACAATCATGCAGTGTTGTGCCCCTAAAAGGAAGTCCTTCTATTTTCAGTCAGATCCTAAAAAAAATCTTGAGTCTTTGCACATGCTTTGTGATTCTGTTAGTAGAGTACATCAACGATCTACTAATAGCTTCAGAGTCTCGAGAAGCTTGTAAGAATGACACCATTGGATTATTGAATCAACTGGCAAAGGTTCAGTATCTGGGGCACATAATTACTTGCACATGTCTTTTACTGTCGCATAACCTGGATGCTGTGCTGCTCACTGCCCACACCATAGCACATACTCACTAAAGGAGTCGAAAAGTATCACTATACACAGTGGAAGCCACCTTACAGATGAATACACCACAAACACACAGAGAGCTTAGAATGTTTTTGAGAATGGTTGGCTACTGTCGACAATGGATACTTAATTTTGTCTCTTGAGGTTAACACATCAAGATTTGTCAGATCCAATGCCTTGGGATAAAGAATGTACACTAGCCTTACTGGAGCTGAAATATAAATTGTGTCATGCCCCAGCTCTAGGAATGCCCGATTACACAAAAGACTTCACTCAGTGAGAGATATGGGTGTGCACTCAGTATTGACACAGATGTATGAAGGAGACCAAAGACCTATGGCTTAACCACCCTTGACCCTGTAGCGTCAGGACTCCCAGGTTGTTTAAAGGCAGTGGCCGTGGTGAGTATAAGTCTGGAAAAGGGAGATAATATAGTGATTGGACACCCATTGATTGTGATGGTTCTTCATTCAGTTGAGATGCTACTTACCAGAATGAAAATACAGTATCTGATGCATAATAGACTCAGTAAATATGACCAGAGCTTATTGACACCTGAGAAAGTGACCATTCACTCCTTGGCTGCAGGGCCTTTTACCCCCTGTGCTAAGCCTTTTTTTTGCCTATTTGGGGTAGTTTAGAAGCAGTGTTTTTTTGCACATCTCCAATATTGTGGGTACCCATAAAAGCACGTGAATTGGAGGTCATTTTTCAAAATGACCTTTTTTTTACAAATTGTCTTACATTTGGAAGGCAGAAATGCAAAGAAAGTCAATTGGTAATAACACTTGCTCTACTATTCTGTTTTTCTCTAAGTCTCCCCATAAAATGCTACCTCACTTGTGTGAGTAGGCCTAGTGACCGTGACAGGAGATGGCCCAAAACACAACGTGGACACATCAAATTCTTGAAGTGAAAACTGACCCTTTTTTTAAAATGGATTTTGAGCCCTAGCACAGCTGGAACATAGGGAAACCTAGCAAACCTATACATTTTTGAAAACTAGACACCCAAGGGAAGCCAGGATGGGGAGACTTGTGTGGCTCTCACAAGGTTCTGTTACCCAGAATTCCTTGTAAATCTCAAAATTTGTCCAAACATTCCTCATATTTTTCTAAGATGGAAGGACCAGGAATCTGCATGGATCCCCAAACTTCCACCAACCCAGCGTTCCCCAAAGTCTCCCAATAAAAATAGTACTTCACTTGTGTGAATAGGCCTAGTGCTCGTGACATGAAACGTGCCAAAACGCAACGTGGACACACCACATTTTTACAGTGAAAACTGATCCTTTTTTTGCAATGTGCCTAGCTGTGGATTTTGAACCCTAGCTCTGCTGGCACCTAGGGAAACCCTGCAAACCTATACATTTTCAAAAATTAGACACCTAGCAGAATCCAGGATGGAGTGACTTGTGTGGCTGTCAGCAGGTTCTGTTACTTAGAATCCCTTACAAACCTCAAACTCAAATGTCTGTGATGGAAAGTTCTGGTATCTGCATGAATCCACAAAATTCTACCCAGCCTGCATTCCCTAAATTCTCTAGATACAAATGGTACCTGACATGTGTAAGTAGGCCTAGTGCCCGCGACAGGAAATGGGACAAAACGCAATGTAGAAACACCACATTTTTACAATGAAAACCGACCCAATTTTGCAAAATGCCTAGCTGTGGATTTTGAACCTTAGCTTTGCCGGCACCTAGGGAAACCTATCAAACCAATACATTTTCGAAAACTAGACACCCAGGAAAATCCAGGATTGGGTGACTTATGTGTCTCTCACCAGCTTCTGTTACCCAGAATGCCTTGCAAACCTCAAACTGTGTAAAAGAAAAACACATTTTCCTCACATTTCTGTGATGAAAGGTTCTGGAATCTGCGTGGATCCACAAAATTCTGCCCACCCCGCATTCTTGAGAGTCTCCCAATAAAAATGGTACCTTACTTGTGTGGGTAGGCCTAGTGCCCGCAACAGGAAACAGGCCAAAACGCCCTGTGTACACACCACAATTTTACAGTGAAAACTGACCCTTTTTTTGCAAGATGCCTAGCTGTGGATTTTGAACCCTAGCTCTGCCGGCACCTAAGGAGACCTAGCAAATCTATACATGTTTCAAAACTAGACACTCAGGGGAATCTAGTATGGAGCCAGGTTCTGTTACCCAAAATCACTTTGTAAAAAAAAACAAATTTTTCTCACATTTCTGCGATGGAAAGTTCTGGAATCTGCATGGATCTACAAACTTCCACCCACCCCACATTTATCAAAGTCTCCCTTTAAAAATGGGCTTAGTGCCCGTGAGAGGAAACAGTCCACAACTCAACGTGAATACATCACATTTTTCCAGTGAAAACTAACCTTTTTTTGCAAATTGTCTAGCTGTGGATTTTAAACCCTAACTCAGCCAGCACCTAAGGAAAAATAGCAAACCTATGCATTTTTGAAAACTAGACACCCATGGGAATCCAGAATAGGGTGACTTCTGTGGCTCTCACCTAATTCTGTTACCCAGAATCCCTTTCAAACCTCCAACTTTGTAAAAACAAACACATTTCCCTCAAATTTCTATGATGGAAACTTCTGGAATCTGCGTGGATCCACAAACTTCCACCTACCCCACATTAACCAAAGTCTTCTGATAAAAATGGTACCTCACTTGTGTGCGTAGGGCTGGTGCCCGTGACAGGAAATGGACCAAAACACAACGTGGGCAGACCACATTTTTACAGTGGAATCTAACCCTACCTCTGGTGGCACCTAGAAAAACCTAGCAAACCTATAAATTTTTTAAAACTAGACACCCAGGGGAATCCAGGATGGGGTGAGTTGTGTGTCTTTCACTAGGTTATGTTGCTGGAGCAGGGTTTTCTATTGAAACTTGAACTCCAGTTTATGTTTTATATGTCATAATTAAAATTACTAATAATTAATTACTAGATATTAATTATGTTGAGTTTCTGACTAATCAACCTTACTAATGAAAGAATTACACGCGGGATTGCAATTGCATGGCTTAATTAATACGTGAATTAAGTTGGTGAGCAGAATAATTAAATATGTGTGGCTAAAGTGTTATTTGTTATGTGTTTGCGCTTTGAAATAATACGCTTTAATGCTTCTTTATGTTGCAGACGGCTAGATAATTACATACACATAAGGGTATTAGTGGGGATTAACACTGTATAATCATTACGATGTAGTAACGTTGTTTTGTGTTTCTTTTAATTAAGATGGTCCATTTTGGCCTACTGAAAGTTGGCCGATATTTACAGCCTGCATTTGAGTAGATGAAATACGAAGAGAGGCCTCGCTGAATATGGTTGAAAACCACCTGACCTCGGCCTCTGATTGTATTAAAAGTTTCCCGAGGACAGCAGCTCTGGGCTCGACTCCAGCTATCCTTGGGAAGGAACAGTAGCCACAATGAACATTTGATAATCTTGCAGTGGCTTCACTATAATTCCGGAGAAGAGCATCCATGAATGTTGCATTTTTTAGTTTGTGCTTCCTTCTTCCGTGTTTTTATTTTTGTGATATTCGAGAGCGGAGGTTTTTTTAAAAATGTTGCGAATCAACATCCTTTCCTGCTCGCTCTGCTCAACGGATGTTTGGGGCTTGTTTGTAACTTTTAATGTGTAAGTTTTGCTATAAATATTGTTAGACTAGAGAGGGTCTAAGGCCACTTCTTCCCGAACTTATGCTCGAGAGGATCGATGCTGATTGAGAGGACGGCGACTCGGGAGACTTTACTGAGAGACCTGTCCTGACCCAAATACGACATTTAGCTAGAATAGGTAACTATGAGAATAATGAATTTGCTATTGATTGACTTTCATTTGAACTAATTTAGATAAAATAACCTTTTGTTTGAATTCCAGTGTCGGGTGGTTATTTCTTTGTCATTTATTGAGTTCCAAATGTGTTCTTATTGTTTAAATCATGACTCAAGACTGATCAATTCGGTCGCATTGACCTCAGTTTAGATTCAGATTGATTTAGGATTTCTCTCGTATATTCAGCGTGGATAGAGTAATAGAATGAATGTTAGTGTGATGGGACCTAGCGTATGATGAGTGTATGTGCGTATGACTGTGGAATTACTCTGTCCGTGGAAGTAGGGAGAATTTATATGCTCCGATCTGCAGCAGTTTCCTGGTAGCAGTATGATGGTTTGATTATTGTGTTGATCAGATAGATTGCTTGTACATAGGCTATTTGGATTCATTGATTTATTGATTGATGTTGATATATGTACTAATACTATATGTTGAAGTCGTCGTATTGAGTTTTATGTAGTGTGTACGGCTTCTGGAACGTGGGGAGCTGGTGACGGTTCCGTAGTAGGGCAGAGGGAAATGAGTACTGCTCTCGGGAAAGACGGGATTGTTGGCCTTGTACGTATGCAGGGAAAAACGTGTGACAATTGAAGTTACGCGTCGTATTGACTGGGTTCGGAATCAGTGACATCGCCGTGTGTTACTATTAGAGACATATTTTCAGTATAAAAGGAGTGTGTATGGTAGCGAAGGTTATCTGTGAAACTCTGGTCTTAAGTCCCAAGGATCTGTAAGGTTTGCCGTTAAAGCTTATCGTTGGAGAAGTAATAGGTATTCTCTGAGCTTGTTTGAAGGACTGGGCAGAGGTAAGCGCTGCTTGGTTAACGTGTGTTATAATTCTGTAGTAGAACAGACTGTTTGCTGTTTTCGGGAAAGGCAGGATTCTGTGTGGATGTGCTACATTTTCTGGTGTGAAAGTGCGTGAATGTATGAGCATTTAGTTGATTGTGAGACTCTTTGGAGCATTCCTGGAGGAAACAGTTATTGGATGCATGATAGAAGGGCAGAGTAGAGGGATGTACTACTGTGTCAACGAAAGTAATAATTCCGTAGTAGAGCAGAGGTGAGCGCTGTTCTAGAGGGAAGCGGGATTCTTGTGAGAAAGACCTTTCTTTACTATTCTGTGGTTAGCGAAGCAGACAATGGAGATGTTTATATGTTGTAACTAATAGATTTTGTAGAATCTGAAACAGAGTCTACTGAGAAGGCTTTGTAAAGGAGGGGTAGACGAGTGACAGGAGACAAGAGTAGAAGCGACTGCAGCGACTACTGACGTCAGACAGACCGCGCTGTGATTGGGCAGTGGATTAGAACAGTGCTCGCGCTGTGATTGGTGCGTTGGTGTGAGCCGCGCAGGGATTGGAAGGAGTACAGGGTGACGTAGACGCTCCAGGATTGGTGCGTTAGTGTGAGTCGCGCTGTTATTGGACAAAAGATCGTACAGTTGCGGAAAGGACTAGAGAGTTGTGCGAAAATGTATTACCAAACGGAAGGAAAGAAGAAAAAATCCTTGTTCGGTAAAATTAAAAGGTGGTTCGACAAGGATAAAGACATAATAACCAGAGAAGGTGAATTGCTACCTCCGACAAGAACTCCTGCATCCTTCATGGTTGCGAAATATGGGTATCATACCTGTATATGGTTAGACAATTGGGCTAAGTACACTAAAGAAGATGGTGTTTTAGCATACCCGGAACATGGTTCATTTAATCTGGCCGTGTTAAGAAACTTACGGGAGAAGATGATGTGTCTAGAGCCTAGACCAAGGCCGACACAGTTTGAGGCGCTGGTAGAATGGGAAGATGAGGTGCATGAGCGAGAAAAGCAGAGGAGTGGAGGTAATTATAGGTATATTTTTGGGAGAAAATATGATCGTGAAACTCATCATGATCGAATGAGGAGATGGCGAGATGCTAGTATGTCAGAGGGACTATATCCTATAAGAACTGTTGAAGAGAAGGAAGGGAGGAAGGGTACGGAAAAGGTGCCGGATCCAGAGGTGAGAAGGTATGGGGCTAATGATTATGAGGATGAAGTCTTGGATGACATGATTTACAAGAGACCACCTCCATATAGACCAGAACCAGAAGAGAGAACGCCAGTTGCTACTCCCATAAGAGATACTTTGCGAATTGTTAAAACAGAGATTGCGACACCTGATCTGAAAAGTGGTAGCTCTTTCACAGAAAGGGAGAGAGAGAGAGAATCAAATCAGGGATGAGAAAACAAGAGAATTAGCCAGAACCACATCTGAGTTGACTGAAAAAATTAGAGAACTAACCAAGAATCTAGAAGCTGTTACAGTGCCTGTAACCATAGGTCCGGTTATGCCTATTTTTGATAAGCAAAGAATGGGTGAAAATGGTTTGACAGTTCCCTATGTAGGAAATGGTTTGGTTGGTTCTTTGGAGGACACAGGAATGAGGACGGGAGAAAATCATTTGAGACAATTGAGACATGACACATGTAGTGGAGGATTAGATGTACAGCCTAATTCAGGATTGAATACTGGTTGTTTAGGAGGAACAATTTTGGAACCACAGAGGATGGCAGAACAAGTGGGTGCAGTGAAAAGGTCTACAGAAATAACAGCTGAAGATTTGAATGATTGGTTGAAAGTTCTTCAAAAGAAGGATAGAGATTCACAGGCAATTGATGTAGCCAGGTTGCGCATAGAATTGGAAGAGCTTATAGCGGGAACAATTCCTACAGAAATGTTGAAAAATCATCATGATGGAGAGTTGTTATTCATGTGCAAGAGTATCACCTGGAGGGCTAAGAGTACACATGACAGGTTAAAAGGAATAGCGAGTGAACTAGGAGTTGACATGGATAAGGTGAAAGCTTTGCAGAAGCCTTACAGGGTGGATTTTTCTGACAAGGACCTCGAGAATCTAAATGATGTTGGCAGAACAGGGCAGATTAAGGAAATGATTTCCTTATTGCGAAAATGGGGTGATGTGGAAAAATGGAAGGATAGGTGGTACAAGAAAAGGGAAGATTCAGTGGACAGGACTTACTCAGCATTTCCCATGAGAGAAAAGGAAAAAACAGTGGATGCTTATCCTATGAGAGAGATTCCTGGAGGAGGATATGTACATGTCCCATGGACTAGACAAGATATTTTGTCATTTACGAATGATTTCCCTCGACTGAGAGAAAAGCCCGTCGAGTGGTATAGGCAGGTAGACAGGTTTGTGAAATTGTCAAAAGTGCTGTGGATTGACCTGAATAGTCTGTTTGATATAATTGTTCCAGCAGATTTGTGGGCAGAGTGTAAAATAGTTATAGATTGGCCTGCTAAGGAATACCCAAGAGATCAGAAAACAGGAGCTCCAGACCCGGAGGTTATGAGGAAATATGAACAGGTTATTGTGTTCCTGAAAAATAAGGTACCCCCTAAAGAGACAGACTGGGTTAAAATAGATCGAACACATCAGGAAGCAAAAGAATCAGTTCATGCTTTTTATGAAAGGCTGATACTGGCTTTTAAACAGTTCAGTGGAGATGAACACCTGGGTGATAAGGATTTGAGTCATTTTGTATACAGGTTCGTATATGGCTTGAGACCTGAAATCAGTGAAAGGATTCGTGAGCACACAGTCGATTGGCAGAGTAAAAAGATTGATGAAATCTTGAGACATGTGAAATACTTCAGTGATGAAATTGAGGCAAAACAGAGAAAGCTGAAAGAGAAAGCAATGTGGGCACAGGTGGAAGTTGCAGAAAGACAAGAAGCACAGTTGGTGGAACAAGCAAATAATCCAGGAAATAGGCCCAGATATGGCACAGGAAAGGGAAAGGAGAATCTAGAGGAGGCCAAAAAGAAGTTTCCATGTCACAACTGTGGACAATTGGGGCATTGGAGATCCGAGTGTACGAATCCACCATTAGTGAGTAATGAGAATAAATCATTGAATCAACAGGTGCAGAACGAGGGGTGTAATCATCAGCAACAACAGCAGAAGGTTGTCAGACAGCAGAGTCAAGGGCCAAAACCGCCCTTGCCGCAGAATAGAGGGTCCCAGAAATATAACCAGGACTCAGGATTCTACAATGATGAGCAGGTAAACAAACTGAGACGTACTAACCCAGTGCAGCAATACTGGTTAAAGAATGAGGGGAGTGAGTCTGAAGGGGACTATTGACGGTGCCGAAGAGAGGAGGAAGAGTGCATACTTGGTGCAACTCTAGAAATAGACCAGGCAGGACCATTTGTAGATGGGAAAATAAATGGGGAAAGTGTCACCTTTTTGGTAGACACAGGAGCAACGAGATCAACTGTCAGGTCAGCAGATATAAGAAATCTTCCTCTCTCGGACGAAGCAATCCAAGTGGTTGGTGTAGCTAATACACAGATTAAGACTCGTCTTACCGAACCAGTAAGGGTAAGAATAGGGAAATTTTCAGACATGCACAGGTTTGTAGTCTGTGACACCAGTCCAGTGAACTTGTTAGGTAGGGACTTATTGTGTAAGATGAATTGCACAATTTTCTGTACTCCGGATGGAATAGCCTTTGAGACACCAGATGAGGATGTTTTGTACAGGATGACTCTAGATAATAGAGAAAGGGAGATTGTTGGAACATATGCTGTGTTTAATCCAGATGATTTGCCTCAAGAGTTAAGACACACAGTAAAAGCAGCGGTTTGAGATTTTACTGGAGAAGATGTGGGATTGATGAATAATGTAGATCCAGTAAAGATTACAGTGAAAGAGGGAACCACTTATCCTAATATCCCACAGTACAGATTGACACCAGAGATAATTGAGGGAATACCCCTATAATTGACAAGATGATTCAACAGGGTGTTTTGAGAGAGTTACTGAGTAGCCCATGTAATTCGCCGATAATGGGGCTGAAGAAACCTAATGGGAAGTTCAGGATCGTACAGGATTTGAGAAAGATTAATAAAATAGTGGTAGCATGTTGTCCCATTGTGCCGAATCCATCAGTGATTTTGTATCAGATTCCTCATGATGCTGAATGGTACACAGTAATTGATTTGTGTCATGCTTTCTTTTCAATTCCATTGCATCATGATAGCAAGCCGATTTTTGCATTTCGGTTTGGACAGCGTATTTTGGCATGGTGCCGTATCCCACAGGGGTATACAGAGAGTCCTTCAATATTTAATCAGTTGCTGAAGAAATCATTGGAGAGTTTGATCATGCCTTTTTTTTAAGTTTAAAAGAATTTTATTAGGCAGAGGAAAATGAGAATGCAATACAGAATATCAGGTAGGGAGGGAAGAGGGGAGGGGAGAGGGGTGGGAGGGGAAGGAAGGGGATTGCAGAATACAACATGTCAGAGAGAGCTTACAACAAAGTAAAATTTGTAAGAGAGAGTCTACAACAAATTAATAATCATGGGCATTTTAAAAGAAGCAAATAAATTGCATCAATCATATCTAGACAACTAGGTATAAAAAAAAAAAAGAAAAAAGTAAAAAACAAAACAGTATATTGAAAAAATTATGGCCATTAGAAGGGCATTATGGGGGTTTAGGAACTTCTTGTTGAGCAGGCGATGGACGAGAGGAACGGGCAACACAATTATCTAAATATAACGTAATAGGGTGCCATAAGTCTGCACGTTTGGTTGCTGAGTGAACAGAAGAGACAAAAGCATTATCAAGCCTATGGTTGTGGCAGACATTATACCACCATGCTTTGAAAGAAATATTTGATGTATTTTTCCAATTAACAGTGATCTGTTGAAAGGCAATGGCAAGTAGCAAATCAACAATACGAACATACATATCTACATTGTCCCAACTAGGGGATAGACTGCCCAAGAAAAGTTGAGTGAGAGAAAAGGGAATACAAGTGTGGAAAATAACATTAACTTGAGCCCACACCTGTAGCCAGAAATCATGTACATGCTTACAAAGAAATAGCATATGAGGTAGTGTAGCATTAGGAGAGCCACATGACCAGCAGTTGTCTGAGGTACTGGGGAATCGCTTGTGTAGTGTAGAAGGAGTGTGAAGTAGTCTGTTGTAAATAAAAAATAGGGATTGTGTCAAGGAAGCTGCTCTAGAAGTTTTACGGATTTTTGTCCAAATGTTGTCCCATAGAGATATCGGCCAATTTATTCCAAGATCAATTTCCCACTGAGATTCAACCTTGGACTTAGGTCTGAGTAGCTCGTGCGCATGAAGGTGTTTGTAAATAAGGGATGCTTTGGGAGTAGTACGCAAGATAGAGTGAAGTTGAGAAATAGGGGCGAGCGGAGCAGGAGAGGGCGGAGAAACCGAGAGTCGCTCATAAACCTCCAAAACCGCAGCCCTGAGTAGAAGATACTTAGAGAAAAAGGATAAAGGCAAATCAAAGGAAGAGCTGAGATCAGGAAAAGAGAAGAAGGTGGAGCCAGAGAAGAGCTGCGAGATCCAAATCAATCCTCGGCATCTCCAAGATTTCCAATAAAAGGGCTTATGACCAATTAAGAGATATTTATTATGCCATATGGTGGAAGAAAGGAAGTCAGCGACAGTTTTAGGGGGACCAGGGGCAGCAGACAGTAAAAGCTTAAGGGTGTATTTATGAATAGAAGTAGGGAGCAATGAGGGTTTGCGGGAAAAAGCAAGATATTCCACAAAAGAGAAAGGAGAGCGCGCTCGACCTTAACCCATAGAGGACAAGGAGACGTGGGATCTTGCAGCCAAAGGGAAGCTTGACGTAATAAAAAGGCCTTCTGATAAGCAGGGAAGTCAGGGAAATTGACACCACCCTTAGAAGCGGGACGGATAAGTCTGGCAAGAGACATTCTGGGTTTTTTAGAGTTCCAAAGAAAAGAAGATAACGTTAAATTGACCTTTTTAAAGAATTTCATTGGGATGGGTACAGGAATATTAGAAAGCGTATAAAGAATAATAGGGGAAAGCATCATTTTAATAGTGTCAAGACGACCCCACCAGGACAGGTATAAGGGATGCCACCTTACAGTGAGATCAGCGATTTTTTGTGCACATTTGGACATACATAAAGAGACAGTGCCCGAAACAGAGGGGGTGATATATAAACCCAGGTACTTGATATGGGAAGGACACCAAGTAAACTGAGAGTCACTGAAATCTTGTTTGAAAGTGAATTTGGTCAAGGGAAGGATCTCACATTTGTCATGGTTAAGTTTATACCCAGAAATAGAGGAGTAATTTCGGACTTCATTCAAAAAAGCAGGAATAGATTCTGCAGGGTTGGAGAGAAAGAGTAAAATATCATCTGCATAAGCAGCAAGTTTAATGTGAGAATCTGCGATCTGAAAACCACAAATAGCAGGATTTTGACGTAATTTGGACAGAAACGGCTCTAAAGCAAGGTTGAAGAGAAAGGGGGACAAAGGGCATCCCTGGCGAACGCCTCGACCTAAATCAAAATAAGAGGAGATTTGACCATTCGCAAAGACAGCAGCTCTGGGATGAGAATATAACAGGGAAACTAAGGAGATAAATCTAGGGCCAAAACCAAACCAAGTAAGGGTGTGAAAGAGATAACGCCATTCGACCCGATCAAACGCCTTTTCGGCGTCAAGGGCAATCGCTGCAAGTGAGTGTTGACAACGGGAGGACTTTGACAGGATGTTGAATAAAAGTCTGGTGTTGTCCGTAATATGTCGGCCCTTGACAAACCCAGATTGTTCTTCGCCTAGAAGATCGGGGAGAAGGTGATCCAATCGGATCGCTAGCGCTTTAGCGAAAAGTTTGTAATCAATATTGACTAAGGATATGGGCCTGTAGTTTTTGCAATATTTTACATCTTTCCCAGGCTTAGGTATTAGGCAAATGTGGGCATCCGAAAACGTCCCCAAAGAAGCGCCGTGATCAATAAAAGTATGAAGATGGGAATGAAGTCGTGGAATCAATAGCTTAGAGAAATGGAGGTAAAATTCAACGGTAAAACCGTCAGGGCCAGGAGCCTTATTGGGTTTGAGGTGTTGCAATGCAGTGAGTAATTCCTTTTGTGTGACGGCAGATTCTAAAGAGGAAAGATCAGGGGGGAAATTAGGTGGTGTGTGAATGGTGGAGAAAAAATTGGCAAGGGAGCTGGGAGAGGATTGAGTTTCAGATGTATATAAAGTCTTATAAAAGCGTGAGAATTCAGAAAGAATATCAACATCTGTGTGTTTCAAGGTGTCATCAGAGTCATATACAGATTCAATATTTAACTTATTATGTTTGATCTTCAAGTAATTAGCTAGGAGCTTCCCTGCTTTGTTCCTTCCCCCATAGAATTTAGCAGTAGACTTCAACAAATACAGGGAGGCATCCTCCGTGGACTTCTCATTGAATTTCATTTTTGCAGCAACAAGGGCATTCAAGCTGTCAGCAGAGTGAGATGTAAAGTAGGCATGTTCCAATTTCTTGATGTCAGAGAGGAGCTGTTTGGTGAACCTACACGCGGTCTTGCGCTTGTCTGCAACGTAACGAATAATAAAGTCACGTGCAGCTGCTTTAAAAGCATCCCAGACAATGTGGTCAGGGAGGGCATCTTCCGTATTAATCAAAAAATATTCGTCAAAAAAAGAGGTAAAAGTGGTTGTAAACTTGGGATCGGCGAGGAGGGAATTATTAAATCGCCATCTTCTAGGGGCAGCAATTTTAGGGAGTATGTCAACACTTGTAAGAACAGGGGCATGATCGGAAAGTAGTATTGGGCCTATCTCAGAGTGTAGAAGTGATTGAGCGAGGTTGTGTGAGACAAAGATGTAGTCAAGTCGTGACTGGGAATGGTGACAAGGAGAATAAAAGGTGTACTCCCATAGCTTTGGATTACAAAGGCGCCAGGAGTCTACTAGCTTATGCTGCGAAATAGCATGGCTGAACAACTTATGAGGTCTATTGGGAATGTGGGGGGCCATGGACGCCCTATCGACAAAGGGATCAAGAGGTTGATTACAATCCCCCGCCAAAATAAAATTGTGGTCCACAAATTTTGTTAAAAGTGGAGAGAAATCAGCCCAAAAGGAAGGTTCGCCCGTGGTTGGGCCATAGACATTGAGCAGAGAGATTGGAACACCTCTAAGTGACAGCTTGGCATAAACCCATCGACCAGAAGCATCCGAGTCGTGGGTGAGGAGCTGAAAGGGGAGAGACTTGCGACATAGGATTGCCACCCCATTTCGCTTGCCATCACCTTGTGAATAGAATAGTTCACCCACCCATCCACGTTTGAGCTTAACAGACTCTACATCAGTTAAATGCGTTTCTTGAAGGAATGCAATATCAACATTCAATTTGGCTAGGTGTGATAAAATCCGTTGACGCTTAATCGGAGAATTGATACCCTTCACATTCCATGACAATATATTCAATGACATAACAGTAGCTTATTCTCAAAAAAGATGAAAATCAGAACCAATGAAAGGAAAACCCATGAAAAGGAGAGAAGACAAGAAGAAAGAAGAAGAATCAGTAAAGGCAAGCTGAAATAAAGGAACAGAGATAGATAGTCGACAGTGCGAACAATGGCAAGGAAGAAAGAATAAAAGGCAACAGTATCAAAATTAGCCCAAAAAGCCAGGAATGAGAAGGAGGTTGAGAGAGAGGCGTGACTAGAAGAACAAGAGATGCAACTCTTACAAACGCGAAAGATGTCAATCAGAGATAAGAGAATAAGATTAAAACATGTGAGCAAAGATAGGAACAAGGAAAGAGGAAAGAGGGAGGAAGGGACAAAGAACCAGGAACAGAGGAGGGGTAGAGCATATAGGTTAGAAACAAACACGTGAGAAAAGGAGGTAAGAGAGAAAAAATAGACGCGGAAAAAGGAGGAAATATACGAAAGAAGGAAGAGAAAAAGAGGACACATAAATGTCGGGAAGATAGAAAAAAGACAAGATAGTGCTAAGATCCAAGAAAATAGAAAATGAAATCCAGAGAAATCGTTAAGCAAGTGTGAATGAGGGAGAGGAAGGAAAAATCGAAAAATGTAATGAAAACGAATGAAACTAGACCAAGGGAGACAATAAGCAATGAAGATAAAGAAGGAAAGAGTGAAAAGTAAGGAAAAAGATCGCATAAAGAGTGCTGATACCAATACATCTGAAAGTATGAGAAAAGGAGTCAAAGTAAGGGAAACTAAAACAAGAACAAACGTGATATAAAAAGAATGAGGAATACTCACAGGGGGTGGTTGAGGAAAGGTATGATCAGGAACAGGAACAGACAAGGGTACACGTGGATGCAGGGAGAGGGAGGTAGGGCCAACTGGAGAAGGCAGGACACTCAGGGTCAGGGACAACCAGAGACACGGGACGGAACGCATAACATAAATCTGTGGGAGAAAAAGGGGAACAAGGTTAAATGTCAACAAATAATAAGGGCATGAGATAAGGAATGAATAGGAGATACTACTATGAAGAACAAGCCCTCAACAAGAGAATAAACATAATGAATCAACGGGATTAGAGAAATTAAAACAACAAGTGTAAAAAACTGGAGCAACAATATAAGAATTCAGGGAAAAGTCATGGTGGAAGGGAAGAAGAAGGACCAGAGAGATCCATATCAGCCTGGCCGCAGGAATTTAGGTAACTTCGGAGTCGTTCAGGCTGTTCATAGGTCGTAGTCTTATTATTGTGGGTGACTTTAAATAAGCAAGGATGAAAAAGGCCATATCTGGCACCAATGGAACGAAGGTCAGGTCGCATGTCTAGGAAGGCCTTACGGCGATTTGCAGTTGCTCTGACATAATCCTGCGCAAAAAACAAGTTGGAGCCCGACCAGGTGATGCGAGGAGAGGCTCTAGCCGCAGATAGAACTTTCAGCAGGTCAGTGTATTCCAAAAAATACATTATAACACCTCTGGGCTTCACTGACGGGGAAAGAGAGGAGGGAGCTCGTCCCAACCTGTGCGCTCGCTGGATGTTGAGGGTTATCGTCAGGTAAATGCAGAATCTCTGGAAGAAAAGATTTGAAAAAAGTGATGGGGTCGTTTTCCTCGCTGCCCTCCGCAAGGCCATAAAGGCGAAGATTGTTGCGCCTGTTACGGTTTTCCAATTCTTCCACCTGCTTCTGAAGGGAAGAAATTTGCGTATGCATAAATGTGACCTTGGCTGCAGAATCCTGAAGAGAAGAGACGTTACGCTCCACCGATGACACTCGTTCATCCATCCGGGTCCAGTTGTCCGTGAGAACCTGCAACTTAGCGTTGGTCTCTTCCATGAAGGGACGCAAGGCCCGTATCTCCTCAAGGATTAGTTCCATTGAAATGGCCGCAGAGGACTTGGGAGGCGAAGGTGGGTCTTTTTTTAAACGCTTAGGTGTCGTCTTAACTGAGGGCTGTGAGGAGGAATCTATATTCAGCGATATCGCGTTATTGGGAGAGAGCTGAGAAGCTTCTAGATGAGCCAATTCCGTAAAAAGCTTAGAGTTTTTGATGTAGTTGCGTTTTTGGGTCTTGCCGGAGCTTTCGGCCATAGATGCGACTGCAAAATGTAGGTAAAGACCACCAAACTAAGTGCAAAGGCAAATATAAAGCAAGGTCCAAAGCGCACAAAGTATGAAAAAGAGCAGCAGGGAGAATTGTTGTGAAGAAGTGCCAATCCAGACAAGCAGTTCTGTCAAAAAGCCATGAAACACAGATAGAGAGCACAAAATGGCCGCCAGATATGAGGAGAATAAAAAAGGGAAAGAAAATTAAGTCCAAGAGACAGTTGTGTCAAAAAAATTAATTGAAATAGTCACCCATCACTGTTAATTCACTCCATGTGATTTGCTTGGGGTGTTGAAGGCATGCTCCGTCGAGTGCACAATAGACGAGCTGCTGAGGGGAGTCACTCGCGAGAAAAAACAAAATGGCGGTCGCGGCCAATGCAGAGCCGCGACCGGGAGAAAAAAGCCGGTAAAATGCTATGCAAGTGTGCTCCAGCGATGGAAAGGGTCTCAAAGTAGTCCAGAGACCTTCCGACGCAGCAGGCTCCTCTTCATAACTCGCAACATGTGTGCGAACCGCCCGTGATCTCCGGTACGGACGGAGCCCTCACGCTAACGCCGCCATCACCTCGGGCGCCTAGCCACGCCCCCCGAGTTTGATCATGCCTGAGAGCTCAGTACTAGTACAGTATATCGATGACCTACTTGTGGCATCGGAAACACGTGAAGCTTGTGAAGTAGATACCATAGCTTTACTGAATCATCTGGCAGATGGAGGGTTAAAGGTATCTCCAGCCAAATTGCAATTTTGCAAGAAAAAAGTGCATTATCTTGGACACAATATTGAAAAAGGTCTGAGAAAAGTGACCAATGACAGAATCAAAATTATCAGAGGAATGAGAGCCCCAATGAACCAGAGAGAAGTGAGGATGTTTCTGGGGATGGTGGGTTATTGTCGTCAGTGGATAAGTAATTTCTCCTTGATAGCAAAGCCACTGATTAAATTGACTAAAAGTGAGGTGAGAGACCCATTGGAACTGAATGCAGAACAAATGGCAGCATTTGAAGAATTGAAGAGCAGAATGTGTGAAGCTCCTGCTTTGGGAATGCCAGACTATGAGAAGGAGTTTGAATTGTACTGTAGTGAGAGAAATGGATGTGCACTTTCTCTGTTAATCCAGAAACATGGACGACTGAGAAGGCCAATTGCGTACTTTTCATCAACACTTGACCCAGTAGCTGTGGGTTTGCCAGGTTGCCTGAAAGCAGTAGCTGCTACATGCAGAAGTTTGGAACAGAGTGAGGGTATAATAATGGGATATCCTGTAAGGGTGTTCGTACCTCATGATGTGGCAATTCTTTTGACAAGAAGCAGGACTCAATATATGTCACATAGTCGGCTGACTAAATATGAGAAAATCATTCTGGGAGCATCAAATGTAACCCTTGAGAGATGTGTGAATGTGAATCCAGCAACTCTCTTGCCAGATGCTGAAAATGTGAATGTGGGAGGTGATGTTGATCATGATTGTTTGGATGTGCTTGATTACTGTACAAAACCAAGACCAGACATAAGAGATCTGCCACTACCTGAGAGTGATCATGTGCTGTTTGTGGATGGATCATGTTTGAGAACTGAAGATGGTGTGCTGAATGCAGCATATGCGGTGTGCAAGGTTTCAGAAGTTATGGAAGCTTCGCCTTTGAAGGGAGTTAGATCTGCTCAAGTAGCTGAATTGGTGGCATTGACAAAAGCTTGCAAGATTGGGAAGAATTTGAGAGTGACTGTGATGACTGATAGTCAGTACGGATTTGGAGTGGTTCATGATGTTGGCCAACTTTGGCTACAGAGAGGTTTCTTGACCTCGAGTGGAACTCCCATAAAGAATGCTGAAGTGATTGGGAAGTTGCTTGAGGCGATACAGCTGCCTAAAGAATTAGCAGTTGTAAAATGTGCTGCTCATGGACAAGGAGATGATTTTGTTACTCTTGGTAATCGCTTTGCAAATGACATAGCACAGTATTGTGCAAAGAACAATCATTCGATTAACCGGGGAAGAGAAAGGGAAATGTCTTTTTGTTCTGTGATATTTACTAATGTCCCGGAAACATGGGATGAGGTGAAACAGTTGCAGGATGAAGCAGGAGATGAGGAAATGAGAGATTGGATAAAGGCAGGTTGTGCCCCAAGAGAGAAAGATCATGTATGGATCTATAGGGATGGAAGACCAGTCATGCCAAATTCAATGCTATCAACAATGGCAAGAATGTATCATGGCCAGGGACATCTGGGGAGGGACGCTATGATTAGGTCCTTTAAACAAACTTGGTACAATGCAAAGTTCAGGCTGATTGCAGAGAGCATCTGTCAGAGATGTTTGATTTGTCAGCAGTTCAATACTGGAAAAAAAGACAGTGGTGAGCCTAGGAACAATAGGCAGAGAAGGAGGTCCTTTTACCAGAATGCAAATTGATTTCATTGAAATGCCCCAAGTCAATAGATTGAGGTATGTTTTAGTGGTAGTCTGTTTGTTCTCGAGGTGGGTGGAGGCCTATCCAACTAGGAGAAATGATGGAATAACAGTGGCAAAGTTATTGTTAAGAGAGTTGATTCCTAGGTACGGGTTCCCAGTGACAATTGAGTCAGACAGAGGTGGACACTTCTACAATGAGCTCATGGGTTTAATTTGTGAAGCATTGAGCATACAGCAGAAGCTACATTGTGCATACAGGCCAGAGGCTTCTGGTGTTGTTGAGCAGATGAACGGCACAATCAAAAATAGAATTGGTAAGATGTGTTTAGCCACTGGAATGAAATGGCCTGATGTCTTGCCTCTAGTGCTAATGACTATTAGGTCTACTCCAGATAGAACTACAGGGTTAAGTCCACATGAAATACTGATGGGACGAGCAATGAGACATGCATTCGTGCCTGTCAACAAGTTGATGACAATAACTGATGACATGATTTTGGATTACTGTGAAGGCCTGGCTGACGCAGTTCATTCTGTGTTTCACCAGGTTGGAGGAGACGCCACCACACTTGAAAAGAAGCAAGCCCATGATCTAAGTCCAGGGGACTGGGTGAGAATAAAGGTGCACAGAAGAAGGAATTGCTTGGTTCCAAGGTGGGGAAGGCCGAGACAAGTCATTCTGACTACGACAACTGCTGTAAAGTGTGCTGGTGTGAAAAACTGGGTTCATGCAAGTCATACTCTGAGAGTTCCGAATCCAAAGGATGGGACTGGTAAAGAGTATTTTGAAGAGTCAGATTGCAGTGATGATGCAGAGACTGAACCAGTGAGAAGAAAAAAGAATCCGGAAAGGGGGGAAGGAGAAAGAGAGTCAGGTGATTCTTTTTTCTTACCAAGGGAGGCTTCAAGAGGAACATTGAGAGCCTCAGGAGAAAGTTCAGATTCTGGAAAAGTGCCTGAAGTTTCAACGAGCGGTGAAAAAGAAAGAGGAGAAAAGAACAATTCCACAGAGACTACACCTGAGTCAGAAGAAGAGATTGAGGATCCACTTGAGATTACTCCTGGAGAAGTAGGGTCAGAAGAAGATAGAGAGGGACAGATTGCGGAAGACCCCCGAGGAGGTGTAGGGAACATTCCTGATAAGCTAGGTGAAGGGACAAGTAGACAGCAAGAAGATTGCTTGTCGGGGACCCGAGGAGGGACAGAAGTAGGGAAATCTCAATCAGTGGAGAAAAAGGCTGTGGAAAAAGAGAAAATTGTTCATGAACCAGAGGCAAATGAAACAGAATCGGATGAGAGTGAGAATGAGAAACCAGAGGGTCGAGTTCTGAGAAAGAGAACTTGGATTGGAGAAAGAAACAACAGAGAAGTGAAACAGAAAAGGAGCGTAAAAGGAGATCTTTGGCCTAACAAGATAAAGAGGCTAAGGTATAGACTGACACGAGCGAATTCATCGAAAGCTGAACAGGTGAACGAGGTGTCGAGTCAGAATCAAGCAAAAGGTGAAAAACAAAAGGAATCAAAGGAACCAGAGGAGATCAAGAGAATCAGAAAGCCCAACCAGAAGTATAGGTCACCGGAATGGACGTATGTGGCACTGTCTGAAGAAGAAGAGGCAGAAAGTCAAGGAAATCCAGAGGGGGCCTTACGGGAAGTGGTTGAGGAGGAGAAAACTGTTGGAATCCTGAAAGTTATCTTGACTGACATTGGAGAAGAGTTGGATGCTCAGGATATTGAAGATCTGATACAATTTGATGTTGCTGAAGAAGAGGTGAAAAGTGATGAAAATCCAAATTGAGTGAGCTGAAGGAGTCATTTGGAGAAGAGTGAAAAGAAGAAAATCTAAAATTAGCTGTTTGAAATAATCTAGAGTTCTAAAAATTCAGTGGTGGAGTAGTAGAGGCTAAGTCAAAAGACACTGCCAAAGTAATAAGATGGCTAACACAGAAAATAATCAAAGTAGATGTACCTTCTTGAAAAGATGGTGTAGAATGTGCTGCTGCTGTACAGGATTATTAATGCCACTATGGAGTGTACTTGCTTTATTAGTTACTTTTAGAGTTACTATAGACACCTTTGGAATACATACTGAGAATGTGACTAACATAGAGAAAAGTTCACAGAAAGTAGTTCCAACTAGAATTAGTAACATTTACATACATAAAGATAGGTCAATTAATGATTTTTCTAGCAATGTTTTTTCAAAGTTGTTGTACGAATACGTAAAGACGATGGAAGTAAGGGATTGCTACGTCTGTATGCAATTGCCTGCATCCGTTTCAGAGGGAGTTACTTATCACCATCTTCCAGCTACATATGGAATTTCATGTAGTGTGTTAAGTAGTGGTTTTTATTTGTTAGGGAAAATAGATTATGAGATGTCTAATAAAGATAACATTTTTGGGCAATTGCCTATGAATAAAAAACTGAATCCAGCGAAGGAAGCTAACATTTTTGGTGAGATTTTTATTGAGACAGAAGAATTAACATTAGATTACATTTTTAGGAACAATTTAACATGTAGTTTGAAAAGAAGAAGAAAAGGCTTTCCTAGATATGGTAAAGAAAAGGAGAGTGAGCATGCATGAAAAGGCAGAAGAATATAAAATGAGTGAGACAGTGTGGGACATTGAGATGGGAAAGGAGTTGAAGAGAGGGGCCAGTCCAACTTTGGCTTTAGATGCACCACAGAAGGGTAAGCTATGCATTACCAGGAGGAAATCCCAATATGATAATTATTTCGTTGGGACTAGTGAGTGTCATGATACATACTTTATTGCAACAGGATGGGGATTCAAGGGAGGAGAAGATCCAGTTTTCCCGGGAGTGTATTATATTTGTGGTAATAAGGCTTATTACAGGTTGCCTGACCATTGGTATGGTACATGTTATGTTGGCCTGGTCTTTCCAAAGATTTTCCATATAGATAAGATAGAAGATGCAGAACAGATTAATCTACTAACACGCTTTAAGAGAGAAACTTGGTCGGAAATTGTAGGAGATATTTTTGGAGCTCTAATTCCAGCAGTGGGAATTTCATTAAATGCATATGGAATTCGGAAACTGTCAACAGTGGTGGATCGCTTATCGACAAGCATCGCTGGAGGGTTTCTTTTGGTAAATACGGAGATCATTGCCATACGTGCCATGTCAATGCAAAATCGACTTGCCCTTGATATTCTATTGGCCAAAGAGGGTGGAGTCTGTGGAATGCTGAAAGTTCAACATTGTTGCACTTACATTCCTGACGAAAGCAAAGATCTGAAGGTCTATATCAAAAATATTACTGATTTGCATGAAGAATTAGTACCACTGGAAGCTGAAAGTATCTGGACTAAAATGGCTAATAAGATGATTGCTGTTAAGAACCTTATTGCTAAGATAGGTAGTACAATTATTGGTAAGATATTGTTTCCATTGACATGCGTGATTGTTGCTTTATTGGTACTTAGATTAGGGTGTTTGTGTTGTAAAAACAGGGGAGGGAAAAGGAAAATAATAAGAGAAAATACTGAAAAGAAACAAAAAAGGTCAAAGAGAGACCCACAAGAAATAGAATTAGAAAAATTTAGGGAGAGTGTGTACCTAAAATCGAAAAAAGATGATGAAAGAGAGACTGGTGTGTAATGTTGTTCAAAAAAAAATTGTTCAAAAAAGACATTTGAATTTCTCCTACGAAATGGGGACTACATTTTTTTTTGGGGTTGTTTTTTGTGGTGATAATATATCACCAAAGGGGGGATTACTGGAGCAGGGTTTTCTATTGAAACTTGAACTCCAGTTTATGTTTTATATGTCATAATTAAAATTACTAATAATTAATTACTAGATATTAATTATGTTGAGTTTCTGACTAATCAACCTTACTAATGAAAGAATTACACGCGGGATTGCAATTGCATGGCTTAATTAATACGTGAATTAAGTTGGTGAGCAGATTAATTAAATATATGTGGCTAAAGTGTTATTTGTTATGTGTTTGCGCTTTGAAATAATACGCTTTAATGCTTCTTTATGTTGCAGACGGCTAGATAATTACATACACATAAGGGTATTAGTGGGGATTAACACTGTATAATCATTACGATGTAGTAACTTTGTTTTGTGTTTCTTTTAATTAAGATGGTCCATTTTGGCCTACTGAAAGATGGCCGATATTTACAGCCTGCATTTGAGTAGATGAAATACGAAGAGAGGCCTCGCTGAATATGGTTGAAAACCACCTGACCTCGGCCTCTGATTGTATTACAAGTTTCCGTGAGGACAGCAGCTCTGGGCTCGACTCCAGCTATCCTTGGAAAGGAACAGTAGCCACAATGAACATTTGATAATCTTGCAGTGGCTTCACTATAATTCCGGAGAAGAGCATCCATGAATGTTGCATTTTTTAGTTTGTGCTTCCTTCTTCCGGGTTTTTATTTTTGTGATATTCGAGAGCGGAGGTTTTTTTTTAAATGTTGCGAATCAACATCCTTTCCTGCTCGCTCTGCTCAACGGATGTTTGGGGCTTGTTTGTAACTTTTAATGTGTAAGTTTTGCTATAAATATTGTTAGACTAGAGAGGGTCTAAGGCCACTTCTTCCCGAACTTATGCTCGAGAGGATCGATGCTGATTGAGAGGACGGCGACTCGGGAGACTTTACTGAGAGACCTGTCCTGACCCAAATACGACATTTAGCTAGAATAGGTAACTATAAGAATAATGAATTTGCTATTGATTGACTTTCATTTGAACTAATTTAGATAAAATAACCTTTTGTTTGAATTCCAGTGTCGGATGGTTATTTCTTTGTCATTTATTGAGTTCCAAATGTGTTCTTATTGTTTAAATCATGACTCAAGACTGATCAATTAGGTCGCATTGACCTCAGTTTAGATGCAGATTGATTTAGGATTTCTCTCGTATATTCAGCGTGGATAGAGTAATAGAATGAATGTTAGTGTGATGGGCCCTGGCGTATGATGAGTGTATGTGCGTATGACTGTGAGAATTTATATGCTCCGATCTGCAGCAATGTTACCTAGAATCCTTTGAAAATCTCGAACTTTGTTAAAAAAAACAAATTTTCCTCAAATTTCTGTGATGGAAAGTTCTACAATCTGTGTGGATCCACAAACTTCACACACACTGCATTCTCCAAAGTCTCCTGATAAAAATCGTACCCCACTTGTGTGAGTGGGTCAAGTCCCCGCAGCAGGAAAGGGCCCAAAACATATTGTGGAGACATCAAAATTACCTATCACAAAACAACCTGGTTTTGCAATGGGGTCACCTGGGTTTTTGGCCCCGGGTTCAGTGGCCATCTAGGAAAACCTACCAAACCTACACATTTTAGAAAATGACACCCGAGGGAGTCCAGGGAGATATGGCTTGCATGGACACCCAAACGTTTTCCTACCCAGAATCCCGTACAAACTTCAAATTGAGCTGAAAAAAACATAATGTTCTAAAATTTCAGTGTTGGGAAGTTGTGGGATCACTGGCCTGACACAAATTTACTACCACCCAGCGTTCCCCTAGATCCACAGATAAAAATGGTACCTCACCCGCATGGGTGGGCCAAGTACCCGTGACAGGCAAGGGCCCAAAACATTTCGTGGAGACATCAAAATTACCTATCACAAAACAACCTGGTTTTACAAGGGGGGTCACCTGGGTGTTTGGGCCCAGGCTTGGCGGCCATGTAGGGAGACCTCCCAAACCCACACATTTCTAAAAATTAGACCAGGGGAGTCCAGCGAGGTGCTGCTTGCATGGATCCCCCAACATTTTCCTACCCAGAAACCCCGGCAAAACTCAAATTTAGCTTTAAAAAATCTAATTTTTCTAAACTTTTTGTGTGGTAAAGTTGTGGGCTCACCAGGCTGACACAAATTTCCTACCACCCAGCATTCCTCCAGGTTTCTTGATAAAAATGGTACCTCACTCGCATGGGTGGGCCAAGAGCCCACGACAGGCACGAGCCCAAAGCTTATTGTGAAGCATTCAAAATTACCTATCACAAAATTGCCTGGTTTCACAAAGGGGGTCACCTGGGTTTTTGGCACCGGGCTCGCTGGCCATCTAGGGAAACCTACCAAACCTACACATTTCTGAAAACTAGACACTCTGGGGAGTCCAGGGAGGTATGGTTTGTGTGGACCCCCAAGGTTTTACTACCGAGAATCCCCTGCAAACCTCAAATTTAGCTGGAAAAAATCTAATTTCTCTCAAATATCTGGGTGGGAAAGTTGTGGGATCACCGGGCTGACACAAATTTCCTACCACGCAGAATTCCCCCAGTTTTCCTGATAAAAATGGTGCCTCACTGGTGTGGGTGGGCCACCTACCTACGACAGGCAAAAACGTATTTAGTCGACATCAAAATTACTTATCACAAAACGACCTGGTTTTCAAAGGGGACAGCTGGGTTTTTGGTCTGGGCTCAGAGGCCATCTAGGGAAACCTACCAAACTACACATTTCTGAAAGGTAGACACCCGGGGGAGTCCAGGGAGGTATGGCTTGCGTGGATCCCCCAACGTTTTCCTACCCAGAATCCTCTGCAAACCTCAAATTTAGCTGAAATCAAAATCACATTTTCCACACATTTTTGCGTGAGATCACTGTGCCAACACAAATGTCCTACCACACAGCATTCCACTCAGTCTCCCGAGTAAAATGATAACTCACTTGTGTGGATGGGGCAAGGGCCTGTGACTGGGAAGGGCCAAAAACATAGGGATTAAGTGTGTAGCACAGCAAATTCTAAGCGCTACATTTTTAAAAAAAAATACATTTTTAGACATTTTTTGCATTGGACACCCAGACAAATAAGGTATCATTTGTAGAGACAATGTACACCCATGCAGAGAAAAGGCAAATATTACTTCAAAATAACTTTTCCTTAAGTACACACACATACTGGTTGAATTTGGCACGAGGTTCAGAGCGTAAGGTTTTATTAACAAGAGATTTCACAAAAAGGAAATGCACTATTAATAATGACAAGGTTAAAAACCTGAACCAATGACTCACAGCTTGTGAGCTCTAAAGCCACGGCAAGGCACCAACCTCTTTACAGGCCATTCACACACCTTTCATATGCGACACACAAGACCATTCACTCCGCCAGCCGCGGGCCCAGCACATTACAACATTCACATCAACAGACAGTGCCATTCAAGGGCCCATCACTTTCATACACCCAATTGACTGACACAGCAATCATACCGGCTAATTCTTAAAATGGTGGGAAAGGTCCATCTGACCCCACCCAGAGCCTGGAGGATTCTCCATGGTGATATTTGAAAGTGGCTGTATTTAAGGTCTGAACCATCGAAGAGAGTCCTACTTGGGCTCTAGCAGGTTTTAGAGTGTGCTGTGGTAACTGTCCAGGATAGTATTAGGAAAAATCGAGGTTGGAGAAATTGAAATGTCCTCTCTCAGTTCACCTTAAAATGGCTCAAGAAAAAAAAAAAATCAGCAGTTCGAGGCACTCAGATCGGCCCGTAGCGCTGCACAGCACACTTGAAAAACTAGCTTAGGGCTGAAGGAGGCAGTCCAGAATTTCAACACATCCATTGTGACTGTCAATGAGGCAAATTTAGGTCTGATGAATTTCCAAGGTGTTTATTTGTCCATCCGAATTTCATAGCTAAGTGGTTCAATGAATCCGTGGGCACAAACAAATTTAAATAAATCATAAATAAACATTTAAATAAATAACTGTCACTTAAAATGAAACCCATCTTCTTGGTTCTCTGTGGTATTAAATGTAATGTATTTTCAGAAGAGCAACAAAAAGATTAGCTAATTCATTGATTTGCAAAAAAAAAAATATATATATTAAATATTGTTTTCTTAAATGCGCTCTATAACATTTCAGCTTAAAACATGAAAAGTTCAGGGATAAATAAGTAAGAGACTTTTGAAAGTTTATAAAGAAATCGCACTACCCACTTCAGAGGGGAGGGCGGGGGCTTACGCTACTAGAAGGTTTTTGGGTCTCTGCCCTAGATGGCATGCATGCGCTGTCTCGAAGAGACTTGCTGTATCCACTTTGGGGCCTTACAGCCCACCCATAGGCCTCCCATTTGCTGGCACCATTGTCTTTCCATTTTTCATTCTCTCTATTTAGCAACGGAATGCATACGTCATGCCTCTTCCAATGTTTATCCCTCCAGGAGAGCACCGCCCAACTAATTTCAAACATATGCAATAGCCATTTCCATCCATTGTTTCAGGACTATTTTTTTTACTGGGTGACCGATCCCGTGACAAGTTAGGACACCTGAGACTCTCTTAAAAGTATCGACTTTGTGACATTTCATGAACAGTCAATAATTTGATTAATCTTAATAGAACTGGCCGTGCACTGTTAGCACAGTTAGTTATGCAGAAGTAATGTAAAACTGGTTTATCATTGTGTCTTTGTGTGAGAGGGAAGGTTTAGGACACAACTTTCCCGCTTACGTTTACAATACGATAACCTGTATTCCAAGATTCAGTATTGCCCCCTTTGGACAACACGCGTATATCTACCACTGCTGTAAGTCACCTGTGGTTTCCAATAAGACATGTGCAATACGCTCCTGATGAGCGCAGTCCCGAGTGCTTTGGTCACAGTGCCCCTTCTCCGAAAATGAACCGTGAGCGCTACCCAGCAGAGCACCTCGAAGTCTGCCTCCTCTGTCAAGGGGATCGGGCGGTCTATTCACTGCTGTGGCTGATGCAGGTAAGAGCGGTGGGGCTGGGCGAGGGGGATTTCGACAGACGACGAAGAGGGAAACGTGTTTAATTATTTAATTTTCCCTCGTAGTTGTTTGTCAAATCCCCCCAACCCAGTCAAACCACCCCACCACTCTTACCTGCACGGGCTGCTACTGGTGGAATAGTTTAAAGTAACTATTTGACTGTACTTCACCAACCGGCCATGCTTCAGTCCTGAGCTTTGAAGCCATTCTCTTCAACATAGACATTATAGTAGTCAAAGTTTAACCATGTTTGTTGGAATATAAAGGCGCGTTTAATGCACAGCGCTTTATGCAGGGAACCATTTTTATAGAGCAAACAAACTCAAGTAGTGTCGATAATAAAGTGCTTCTTGCATAACCATAATCAAGTACTCACAATGCAGAGACCGATTGGCTACACCAAAGCTTGTTACAGTGACATGTGAAAATCCATATATGTTTGTTATTCAGAGATGTAGGCTGTCTCAAACCCACAGCAAATGTTCACCCTTGAGACATTATTGTATTAGATGCTCGTGGGAGAGAAGTGATG
This sequence comes from Triturus cristatus, assembly GCF_964204655.1. Lineage (NCBI taxonomy): Eukaryota > Metazoa > Chordata > Amphibia > Caudata > Salamandridae > Triturus > Triturus cristatus. The sequence continues at coordinate 505,618,298 of NC_140590.1, read as the reverse complement.
TTGAGTGCCTGTTGACAATTTTATATTTTTGTATGAATTGTAACTTGTTTTATATTAGTTACAGTGCCTGCTGCCATAGCTTTGCAACCCACCAATGCAAGTAAAAGATGCAACTATTACTCGAATCTAAGGAATCATTTTAATGGACACTGACTGTTGAAAGTTTGAAAGGCCCCCATCAGGATTCAAGGCTGAGAGTGCACACAACTGTCTGCAGGTGGTGCATTAACCCTTTACCGTCGCTCCCTTCATCATACCTCACCTTAGCAGTGTCATTCTCACATTCCAACTGCTGTCAACCCCTACTCCATCTGACTCTTAGTTGAAGCATTATTCATAAATCAACATTCATTTTGTTCCTGCAAACTGTGACTGCGGGAGAATACCTTGCAAGCTTCAGCTCTGTCAATCCTTGGGAACAGTGAGCATAGCTTTGCAATCTACGAAGATGGCTATTATACCACAGTCGTATTGGCTCATTATGAAAGACTGAATCCATGTTGTCTAGCTATTCAGTTTTGATGCAAGAAACTGTGAATAAGTGCTTGTGGTTTAAAACAGAAACCAGTTTGTTAAAAAAAAATTACCTAGAAAAATAGTAAACATCTAGCCATCACTGGGGTGCACGGAAGGTGACTACAACGCTGGTTTCCATATTGCAAATCGCATGTATCTTTTTCCATCTCACAAGGGTGTCTGAGCTTGGATGTGTCGCAATAGCAATTTTTAATAAAAGAGAGCTAAGGTTGGCTGATATGTTTACAAAGTGCTATTGAAATGTAGAAAAACGTTATGCACAGAGCAGCTATAGAGATAATTTTGGTGCTAAGATTAGATAAGACTGAAGCATGACTGGCAATACCAGTCATGCTTCCTTAGTATTGTAATGAGCCAATTAAACATTTTTATGTACCTCTAGAATTCAAGATACAATCCAACAGCTCATCCATCTAAGGATCAAGCTTTTCTCTTGATACTTTCAGCTGCAGGTTGTCCATGCCCTCCTCTTTTTCCTTGGCTCAAAATAACAAGCTTTGACAAAGCCAATCGTTTGCCACTTCATTGGCAAAAATAAAAAATAAACATTGTTCCTACCAATTTTGAACAACATTATAAAAAATCACACTGAGCGATCATTTATGTAAGTGTCACCATGTATATGTGTGCGTACTGAGTGACAGCGGTGGGCATTGTTTTTTAATTTTATTTAATATTCCAAAATGGCGGATGCCCATGTTATAGTGGTAAATTAAAACGAAGCACAAAAAGTGTGCAAAAGCGCATTTAGGGAAGAAGTAGTAAGTGAACATGGAGTGGCATGGACACTGGAGGAGCCAAGGGAGATGCTAAAAATAACGAACAGGATAAGGAGGGGTAAGGGAAGCAAGGGTTGAGCTCAGGGTGGGAGAGCAACTTTAAGATTGGGAGGACGGGCATGTGTAGGAGGAAGCTGCACACAGAGGAGAGACTAAGAAAACCCAGGCATTCCCATTGTTCGGAAAGCAGTGGCTGCTTGCAGAGGTAATGCTGTGGGGTGGTGAGGCGGGGCGGGGACGGGCTGGGGGGGGGGGGCTAGTGGAGTCAGCCATGCAGTGGCAAAGATCAAAGTAAATAAATACATAAATAAATAAAACCACTTACCTTGCGCTTCCCACATCACCACTGGCTGAAAGCAAAAGAAAAAGTGACTCTGAATGTAAGAGGATAGAGGATAAAAGTCAACCTATGGATATTAAGAAAGCTATGCTGCAGGGGAAGTACAAGATATGAAAAGGAGGCCAAGCTATTAAATAAGAACGAAGCAAATGAGACTGACAAGAAAGCCAATCAATGATATGAAATGAAATGGTCAGACTCAAAACCCAATGTAAGTATTGATATTTTAAACAATAGGTCATTTTTCACCACACAGATAAAGCTGTCGGTAGGAGAGACTTAAATATCACATCAGACACTCTTCCACAACATCTGAATAAAATGGCTTGGTGTCAACTCTACATTCTTTATGGTGAATTGCTAAGTACATGGTTTTTATTGGCATATACATTTTCACAAACCGGCACCAAAGAAAATGGAGTCCTCCCACTTTACGGTTACTGAGTCCCATGTAAACAGAGACATTTATGACTTAGAACCAACAAGTGGGTTTACCAGTGAAATTCAGGTAAAACTTGATAGCTAGATAGCATACAGATTCTAGCCCATCTTTGTGATCAATTCAATGTTGTAAGCGGCTGTAAGCAACTGCAACTGCATCCACAGTTGAGTGCTAGAAGGTACTTTTTAACGTCCCAGTAGCAGCTCATGAACAATGTTTATTGTGTGTTGCACATTTTTTAGGAGGCCGCTACCTGTGGGTGGACTTTGGACCTGATGTATTATTTCCATTCTGAAACCAGACTGACTAGTTTGCTCTTGGGAATGCCATCTGTGATAAGAACCATATATTAACAGGTCGTATCGCAAATTGGAGGTGCAAAATGACCTGCCAAATGACTATTATTTAGGCACCTCACAATTTGAGAACCTCTGTGTAAGAAATTGGGTTACTGGTTAAGTTGGGGGAACCCTACTCAAGCAGGAGCCACAATCCTTTCCAGGGTGAAGCTTTGCACAGAACAGTCAGGCTTAAATTATAGACAATATGTAAAGTATTTATGCATCACTTCAAACAACAATAAACGGAAAACACAATTCAAGACCAATCCCACACCAGATGGGAACAACAGAATAAATTGTGATAAATAAGTCCAATCAGTAGAAGATTAAAAGTGAAAATAGAGCACAAAGCACGATCTGCGGATATGTGGTAGTGCTAGACTTGGCCAAAGTTGCAAGTTCAGGCTGATCTCAGTGGAGCATGGGCAGGCTATAGGGACCTACTTAGGACTGAGGAACAAGAGGACCTTAAATCCTGTTTGCGTAACGTTGTAAAGTTCCACGTGGAGTATGCATCACATGGTGAGCGAGGTCTGGTTTGGAGATGCGCTAAACAGCATTGGTTCCAAGGAGCTGTGAGGCTGAGATGCGAGGTCCTGCGTCTTCAAGGAGACTGTCAACGAGGGGACTTGCAATGCAAGGTCCTGTGTCAATGATGCGCTACACACGAGCATTGGTTACAAAGAAGCTGCAGGACTTTTCATGCAAAATCCTGCATTGTCATGAAGGCTGGCATCAGTGACGGGCGTGCAATGTGAGGGTCTGTGCCAAAGATGCATTGTCCAATGCAAAAACAACAGTTGATGGACAGAATGCAGAACAATGTCATACATTCACCCCAGTACAGTGATCTGGGCCTAAATCCATCGTTTTTTTGCTCACCATGCCGTTCCAGTTTGAAACCATCCATATGCAAAACAGTCTTGACCCTGTGCCTCATGGGAACAGTCCAGCCCAAACTGCCAAGCCAGGTGGCACAGTGAGCCCAGACGTGGGTCCTGGGCTCACTGTGCCACTGGAATCAAGCTATCCTGTCTGAAAAGGGGTGAAACCCTTAAACCGGTTCTAGGATGCTTGTTTCCGGTCCAGGGAGGACCTGGCTTGGCATTCGGGCTGGACTGTTCCCATGAGGCACAGGGTCAAGACTGATTTGCATATGGCCAGGTCTAAACTGGGGTGGCATGGTGAGCAAAAGAATGATGGATTTAACCCAGATCTCTTGACTGGGGGTGAATGTTTTGATTTGTTCTGCATTCCGTCCATAAATTGTATGTCTTTTGCTTTCACGCCCTAAGTGTACCAGGTATGCCCAGACGTGGGTCCTGGGCTCACTGTGCCACTGGAATCAAGCTATCCTGGCTGAAGAGGGATGAAACCTCAAAACCGGTCCTAGGATGCTTGTTTCCGGTCCAGGGAGGACCTGGCTTGGCAGTTCGGGCTGGACTGTTCCCATTAGGCACAGGGTCAAGACTGACTTGCATATGGCCAGGTCTAAACTGGGGTGTCATGGTGGGCAAAAGAATGATGGGTTTAACCCAGATCGCTTGACTGTGGGTGAATGTTTTGATTTGTTCTGCATTCCGTGCATCAATTGTGTGTCTTTTGCTTTCTCGCCCAAAGATGCATTGCCCAGCGTCAATTCCAATGAGGCCTCAGGCCTCAGTTTTTCTAGATGTTGTGCTGCATTGCAGAGGAGATGCATTGGTTCTGCTGGATCCACAGATGGGCTGGAAGACCACAATTAGGCCCGGTTCCAAGAGTCCAGAACTGGAGAGGGCACTGCCTGGCAAGGTACGACTCACAGTTGCAGAGTACAGGTGCTTGTTAGAAGAGGCTAGCCCTTGAAGTCCCTCTGGTTGTCCTGGGGACAGGTTGCAGGTCCAGTACTTCTCAGCCAAGCAAGAGACCAGCATGGGAACAGGTCAGCAAAGCAGGCAGAATTCCTTCAGGGCAGCAGTCCAGCAGAGTGGCAGTCCTTTCAGCAGTGTTAGAATAAACTGGGCAGAGAAAGGGTTTCTTACCTCCCATGATACCAAGATTCAGCATGGGCACCTTATTGTGCGGCTTTTGTTGGCTTTAACGCTCCCCAAGAAATTGGCAATAATCAAGTGCTGCGCCCATAGAAAGTCATGATGTGGGTAGAGGGAATGCTTTTGCAGATCAGGTAGCTAAGGAAATGGCCCGAAGTCAAATGAAATGCATGTTAGTTGCAGGTCCAGCTAGGTGGATCCCCGAGGTTGTCATGTTTGAAAATACCCTTCAAAGTGTAAAGGAGATACAGAGTGAAGCCACAATAGAGGAATTAGCAAAATGGCAGGAGAGTACAGCACAATTGAATGAGAAAGGGTGTTGGATTGATAAATCGGGGCAACAAAAATAGATGTTGCCCAACGCATTTGTACTTCCCGTGGTTACTATGGCACATGGTCCATCTCATATTAGTGCAAAAGGCATTTGTAAGTTCTTAGCCCCTGTGTGGCATAATGATAACCTCTCTAAGACAGCTGCTCATTTGATGAAATACTTCATGGTCTGTGTGATGCATAATCCAGGGAAGGGTATCCCTACACCACCTGGTAATTTCGCACCACCCACTTTTCATTTTGAAGTCCTTCAAATGGACTATATTGAATTAGAGAGATGCGATAACCTTAAATATGTTTTGGTGGTTGTATGTCCGTTCAGTAAATGGGTTGACACCTACCCCACTAAGGATAATACAGCCATTATGACTGCGAAGGTACTCTGTAAAGAGTACTTTCCTAGTTTCGGCTTGCCTTAAGTTATCTGGAGTGACAACGAAAGTCATTTTAATAGGAAAGTGATTACATTGATTTGTGAAGGGTTACACATTAAGCAGAAATTTCATGCTGCCAAGCACCCTCAGTCGGCTGGCCTTGTTGAGAAGTACAATGGTACCCCCAAACTGAAATTGGCAAAAATTCAAGAGACAGCAGGGTTAAAATGGCCAGATGCTCTATCGTTAGCCCTTTTGTCAAAAAGAACAACAGCTCATTCTAGAACAGGACTGTCACCTTATGAGGTCGTGTTCGGACACCCGGAGAATGTCTGGGGCGTCCCACGTCCTTGTAAGTACTCCGATATTGAATATCCAGTGTTGCTTGATTATCTTGGCCAGTTAACAGAAAGTTATGTTCTATTCACCAACAGGTGCGGAAGTCCCTGCCTTCTATACCAGAGGGGCCCGGCCACGACATTCAGCCTGGGTACTATATCCTGGTGCGTAATTTTCAGAGGAAGAAAAGTCTGGCGCCCCGCTCGAAAGGTCCTGAGCAGGTTCTGTTGGTGACACGGATGGCTGTAAAGGGTGCTGACCGAAAGAATTTGGTTCATGCTACACATTGCAGGAGGATTCCTTTGACCTTGCCATGCGATCAGTGGGTGAAAGAGGGCATGGGCCATATGGAGTGCAAACAGGTGCCCAGGTTTGTTCCCTTCAGAGACGCCCATCTGATCTGTACCCAAACAGATAAGGAGAACGATGATGCCTTAAATGAGGCTGTTCCCACAGAAATCCAAGCTATTCAGGAGTCTTTGTTTATTGATCACACAGTGCCTGGGGCTACCAGGTACAATTTTCACCCTCAGCTGAGGGATACTGAGTACAAGGAGAAGAAAGATTAGGGATGGACTGCACAAGATAGGTAGTACTGAGTTCAGTACCAACCGAATTCACAGAATTAGTGGAGAATTTTGTACTTACTTTGCCCTTCTCGTTGGAACATTAGGTAGGGAGAAGAGAAGTACACCTTGCAGGTTTACCATCTATATCGACGAGGGATAGATTAAAAGAGTTTAGGACAGAACAAGCTCCACCGCCAGTGCTCAAGAGCGCCAACTTATTGATGGAAGATAGAGCCTGTACCAGTGAGGCTCTGACGGACACTGGGAACTTGTATATTTTCTTTGCGTTCTTGCTCCTTTGCAATTTATTATGCATCCCTTTGGTAGAAAGGTTGCTGAGGAAGAACAACCAATGGTTCTTGTTACACAGTAGAGTATGATGTAGACACAGAAGAACAAAATAATATGTGTGGTTTTCTTGGTTTTGCTGATAATATTACTATGTGTGATGTCATGAGTTTTGAAAAATGAGCAAAGTGTATCTTCACGCAGTAAATGTAGGGTTATTTCCCCGAAAAGAAACAAAAGAACAGCCCCGAGTAATGTATATTTGGAAACACATAAGAGTTTCTTTGGAGAAGAACCAGCTTGTTACCCTAACCAATCTGTTACTAGTCTGTGGACTACATTTCCATTATCACTTGTGAATTATACTTACACTAGGCCACCCCACTTTACAGAAGTGAAAGGAGTATTTGGTTTTGGTTATCCGGGACCATGTCTATACCATAGAAAGCTACTGGGAATGGGTTATCCAGGTTATGGGTTATCCAGGCTGTGATAATAATACATATTGTGACAATTTCTATATGGAAAAACAAGATGTTACACTGGTGGGTTGGCATTACAAGGCACTGATAGTCACCCAGGAGGATTTGTTATTAGCCTGCTTGTTGCCGTATCGTGAATAGTACTGACACTTCATTGTATATCAATTGTTTGGGAGTAGTGCTGTACAAAAATACGATCCCTTTGTTGAATGATGAGGATCCAAGTACTTTTGGAATGAACTCCAGGTATGCAGCAGTAAGACTATGAGGGACCGATATATGAATACCCGGGGTTTTACTTTTTGTCCAACGGAACATACTCCAATGTCCATAATAGTACGGATGATGTAGCTCTTGGAATGGTGTTACCTTTGGGTGTACCTTGTAATTATGCTAAGCCTAATATTAGATAGGATAAAAGCACTCTGACGAAAGAATTATGTGAGGGAGTGACCGATATATTGGTCAATAATTATAGTAGTGGGATTACCTTTGGTTATATCCTTTCTTCTATTTTCACGTTGGGTGGCACTTCCATGGCCAGGGGTGAGAAAGCTAGGGAATACTTTGGGTGTAAGCTGCAAATTTTGTCAAATACCACAGTAACAGCTTTGCGTGACATCACCACTCAGTTGGAGAGTATGTGGATATATTTGGAACAGACCAGATATGCAGTGGACTTTATTCTAGCTACGAGTGGTGGTGTATGCGCGGTAGTGGACAATCAGTGTGTGGTCAGGATTTAGAAAATGGAAAAGAATATTACCAAACACATTTTAGACAATCTTGAAAATGTCAAAGGATGGAAAGTGGAAATTGGAGTTGGTCTCTCTTTGGCAGCTTGGGCTAGATTCTTGAAAAAGTGATTTATCTGATTGTGATATTTATCTGATTGTGATATTTATCTGATTGTGATATTGTTGCTCAGCTGTGCCCTTATTAAGTGTCTTCCCTTCTGCTGCTCCTATTGTACTACTATTCTCACCCCTAAAAAGTAGATATTGATTCATGATACCAATGCTGCTATCATGATTCAAAAAGATATTGAGGATTTGATGAACACCGACGAAGGAATTTTCGAGAATTCCTCCCTCCTTAGTGTTTCCCTTCCTGATATTGACAGTATGGAGTGCTCATAACTGTTCATTAATGGGATTCCTTATTATTGTTTGTATCTTCATTTTTCTAGTTGCTGTTAGAAAATGTTTTAGCTCATGCTAAAAGTAGGGTCCATTAGAATAAAAATTGTTCATGCTTTTATAGTGCTCCATGTAAGTTTGCATTTGCTGCGCCATTTTCTATTTGGGCCCCATTTTAGGCTGTTCAAAACTGAGCTAGTTACATTCCGAGAAATGTCTCTTTCTGAGTTTCGTTTCTTCACTTGGGTTTTGTTTTAGTAATGAGCACACTATTCATGTCTGCACATAGCTTTCTCACTAGATAGTGGCCCTCTCCCCCTTGTCTGGTGGTGGGCTTCAGATGGAACAACTTTGGACTATGTTACTTTGTGTAAGATATGAGTGCTGAAACAATTTCTTCTGTATTTTGCTGTTTAACTGCACCTGCCTGGAAAATTCCACTCTGAGCTTGTACTTGCCCAATTACGAAACGTACATAATTTATCTTTATGCCTGTCGATTTCAGTTCCCTCTGCAGCACTCTTAGTGAGTGGGCAGATGGGGCTCTGCTCTGAGTGTTTATGAATAAACAGTTATTGGATTGTATTCTCTACTGTCTGACTGACTCTTCATTTAGTACCGAAGGCTGAGAGGTGGTCATTAGTTACCCGGGTGGACTTAGATGGGTTACCTCCTTCAGCAGCACAGCAGTCCTTCTTCCTGGCAGAGTCTTCCATAGGTCCAGAAATGTACTGAAGAGTTGGGGTTCTAATATTCAATGTTTATATCTGATCCCACTTTAAAATGGAGGAAGTTTCAAGAGGTTTCCATCCACCTGTGACGTCAGGCATCCTTTTCCTCCCTGTCCTGGCCCAGCTTGTCTGGGCTGAAAAATGTGTAGTGTGAGGGCTCAGGCAGAGCCTTTGGAGGTGCAAGTGTGGTAGTGACAGCGACTCCCCTTCGGCAAGGCACGGTGGCCCCATCCTGCCAACACCTATCCTCTCTCTATATCACACTATCTGAAAGCAATACACAGACACCAATTGCCAGCTACATCTGGTCATGTGACTCAGAAACAAGCTGCAGGCCCCAAATGATTAGGGCAAGAAAATATGAACTTTCTAAAAGTGACATTTTCAGAATTGTGAATAAAAATCCAGCTTTACCATTAAAGAGTGCTTTTAATTTAATTTCTTTAGACACCAAACTCAACCTGTGTGTCTGTGCCCATTTAGAAGTTTCAGCTTATCAAACATAGTGAGGTAACTCCAATGTTATAGGAATTTTCACTACCAGGACATGTAAAACATTAAAGTACATGTCCAACTTTTTAATACTATGCACCCTGCTCTCTGGGATGCTCAGGGCCTACTCTAGAGGTGACGTATATGTATTAAAAAGGAAGGATTGGGCCTGGTAAAAGGTTTATTTTGACAGGTGGACACAGCAGTAATTAATAACACAATTAGGCTGCAATGTAGGTCTGAAACATGTTTTACAGGGTGATTTAAGTGGGTGGCACAATAAGGTGCCGATTACGATCCGGTAAAAACCGGGTACGAACCGTCGGTCGGAGCGTTTTCCCCGTCCGACTCGTACCCGGTCGTAAAACTTTACAAACATGGAATTACGATTCGCACGGAAACACCATTTCCGTACGAATCGTAAAAAACACCGACCGACGAAAACATACATACGAATGTGATCCGGGAATGCTGCGACGTGACGTCGGGACGCTTTCAGGCAGCGTTTCACGACCCAGGAATTACGATTCGAACCGACAGCAGTCCGGACGGCAATATTTTCACGGCACCCAAAAAGGTCCGGAAAAGCGAAGTACGGCGCGAATCGACCAGAGTAGGTGGCCCGGTACACGGGGGGTTCGACTCGAACGTACATGGGTGTACATACACGGGGGGGTTCGACTCGAACGTACACGGGTGTACATACACGGGGGTGTCGACTCGAACGTACACGGGTGTACATACACGGGGGTGTCGACTCGAACGTACACGGGTGTACATACATGGGGGTTCGACTCGAACGTACACGGGGGGGTTCGACTCGAACGTACACGGGGGGTTCGACTCGAACGTACACGGGTGTACATACACGGGGGGTTCGACTCGAACGTACACGGGGGGGTTCGACTCTAACGTACACGGGGGGGTTCGACTCGAACGTACACGGGGGGGGTTCGACTCGAACGTACACGGGGGGTTCGACTCGAATGTACATGGGTGTACATACACGGGGGGTTCGACTCGAACGTACACGGGTGTACATACACGGGGGGTTCGGCGCGTACGTATGGGGGCAGTGGGGGGGTTCGGCGCGTACGTACGGGGGCTGTGGGGGGGTCGGCACGTACGTACGGGGGCTGGGGGGGGGTTCGGCGCGTACGTACGGGGGCTGTGGGGGGGGTCGGCGCGTACGTACGGGGCTGGGGGGGTCGGCGCGTACGTACGGGGGCTGTGGGGGGGGTTCGGCGCGTACGTACAGGGGCTGTGGGGGGGTCGGCGCATACGTACGGGGGCTGGGGGGGGTCGGCGCGTACGTACGGGGGCTGGGGGGGTCGGCGCGTATGCGGGCACGTCTCCATGGTTGCTATGGGAGTTCGGTGCGGACGGTGTTTTTTCCATCCGGTTGTGACCTTGGACGCACGGGATGGATCGTGATTCCTCGGTCGGACTTCACCTTTCACATTTGTACGGTAAACCGTACGAGGACGTGTCGGACACATTTTCCGACCCGAGGACGTGTGGGGAATGATTCCCAATGCGGTTCGTATGGACTTTTTACCATGCGAATCGTGATTGCCAGTTCGTACGGCACTTGTACGATTCGTACGGTAAAAAGACCGGATACGAGTCGCACGGGGAAATTTTTTACCGGATCGTAATCGGCACCTAAGTGTTGCAGACCCACTACTAGTAGCATTTAATTTACAGGTCCTTGGTACATGTAGTACCACTTTACTAGGGACTTACAATTAAATTAAATGTGCCAATTGGGTATAAGTGAATTCTACCATATTTATAGGAGTGCGCACAAGCACTTTAGCTCAGAGTTGGAGGCCAACAAAAATAAATTAAGCAAAAATGTGGGGGGTAAAGTCAAAATGTTTAGGGGTGACCCTGCACAGAGGGCCAGGCCCAAAACTCTGTGTTTGACTGAAAATGAACATATAAAGTCCTGCATGGAATAACAGACTTCTGTCCCTGGAATTCTATTCCTAAGTGGAAAACATTTTTTTGAAGCGACCTGTCCTTTACCGGGACTGGTGCTTCCTTGGAGAAACAAAATTGAATTGGGAAGAGATGAGAGAGTGCAGGCTCTGGTCCTCTGGGCTAATGTCTGCTCCACAACACTGTAGTGCTAAATTTGAGCTGTTAGGTTCTGCCACTTAATTGTGGTAGCGAAGTGAGCTAAAGAATGATGATGGATTCAACCCAGATCTGTGACTAGGGGTGAGTGTCTGAAAAATGTCAGCGCTCCGTCCATTATCTCCTTGTGTTTACTTAATTGTCAACACCAGCAAATATTACATTCTGCACCAGACTGGCAATTTCTGTCTAATTTAGAGATGAGCACAACAACATTGTTTAAAAATTCAGATTACATTAAAAATGACTAACCCTTCAGACCAAGTCATTTTTATAGCCTTTGGGGGCCTGGAAATGTCTACATTGTCACTGTTTGTAGTAGTGGGATCATTATTAGTTGTGTTGATACTTTCATTGGCAATGCTTGCAGGGACAATGACTGGTAAAAGCTGCAGTGGCCTCCTCAGTAGGGCCCCTACACTTATCTTTTTTAACAATTCAAGTCTGTCTACATGATTCATAGAGTGGTAGAAATCCCACAGGCTCACCTCAACAGCCTCTCCTATGTGAATTAGATATCACCTGCTTTGAGGTCTTTGTGTCTGATCAATGTTTGTGACTGCAGTTGAGGTCACAAACTATTGATACATTCTTCTACAAATCACAAACAGGAGTGGGACGCCCCGGTCATCCCTCATCCTTTTTTTGATCCAGGCAGGGGTACAAAATCCATTTTAGGAGTTGGAATGACTTTTCCTTCTCCAAAGGGGCTCATGTAGATTGTAAAAATTATTTTACAGTCGGAAACCCTGAACATTTAGCAAATTGCAGCCTTTGTGACCAGGAAATTGCTTTGTACATCAGGCCCATCGTCACATAGCAAAGTATTGTCCTTGATCAGCCATCTGTAAATGCATCTGGGTAGAATGAAGACTATAAATGATGCTGAAAGCCTGACCTTCTATAGCTGACTTGAGAACAGCTTTGCACCCATGATAAGATCCACACAGGAAATGCCAGAATTAAAATAGCAACCTTGTGACGTCCTAGACCACTGGTTTAAGGTGAATGTGGCTGCATTTCACACAGTTAGGGAGAGCTTCTACATATGTTAAACCAGATGCAAAACCGATGAATGCACCAGAAACACACTTAACAGAGCAGTTTCTTGCTGACCACGAGCAGAAACAACACGCAACGTACAAGCATCCACATCAGTCTAAAATAAATCTATTATCTGGTGAATGTCTCAACTAAAACTGTTTCAACAGACACCCTTGTGGCACTCATTTCCTTATGTGACCAGGGGTCCGGTCCAGGTACAAAAGGAGATCTGTCGACTGAATCTGTGTCAGCAGGGGATTTATTTATTGATTGATTGATTGATGGATTTATAAAGTGCGTAGATACCCAACAGGGTCTCCCGGCGCTGGATGAGTGGAGACAGGGCCATGCAGGTGCTAGGGAACAGGCCGTAATAAGAGTCAGGCCAGGTCCCTAAAAAGAAGATTATAGCTACACTGCTAACCGCGTGAGTGAGCCAGGAGCTGGGGGATGGTAATGCTTTCTCCATGCAATCAGTACAAACGTGGTGGACCAGAAAGCAAAAAAGACGCAGTAAAAAAAAATTAAAACATTGCCAAAAGTATTCAAAGGGCCTCATTCAAAGTTGTGGGAAAATGAATGGGTATTACTGTAGCGGGTAAGTAGTGATGGATTTGGTATATACTGGGTCTGGTAATTAGAATGTATTCCATGTTCCCTGGGTGAAATGAGGCATAATATGCTGTTTTTGTGATCTGACGACTAGGTGCCACATATTTTGCATTTTTCCTGACAATTTTAACTCAGGTAGTTATGACAGAGGTTTCCTGGCCAAATGTTTTCAGGGAAAAGTTGTGGATTAGAAGTAATTATTATGTGCAGTAATGCTAGTCTGTGTATAAAATGACTTGCAGACAAACAGGGATTTTCTCAAAAAGTGCGTTAATTGGGAGGGGAAAGGAAGAAGTAAGTGTATTAAATATCCTTTTTTTGGATTCCATTACTAGTCACCTCTAACTCAGCCTCAGAACATTTGTCTAGTCAATCATTAATCCATAGGAAATTGATGCCTTTCAGGACTCAGGTATGGTGCACTTCTGTCCTCAAGGTACTAAGGGCTGTATTTATGACAAAGTAATGCAATGCCGCACAGCAGGTCACCTTGCTGTGCTGCATTACAAAGAAAGGGCAGGAATCTGCTGTATTTAACCTTTTCACTGCTAGGCCTCTCCCCCCCTCCCTCCCCCCTCCGCTAAGCCTTTTTTTGGCTATTTGGGGTAGTTTGTGCTTAGACCCCCGTAACATTGTTCCACACAAGGTATCCAAACCAAATTTGGAACCTTTTCTTCCAACATCATGAGAATTTTAAAGGTACCCAGGGTTTGTGGATTCCACTGGCCAGGACCCAGGAATTGGCCAAAATACAGCAATTGTTTTTAAATGGGAAAAACGTACTGCAGAAGAAAGCACTTGTTTTTCCCTGCAATTGCTAAAAATAAAGGATTCCTGGTGCTGAAACCACCACTTTAATGGCTTTCAGGGACAGGCAGACTTTTTTCAGAAAACCAAACTCACTACACAGTTTTGGCATTTTACTGGGACATAGCCTATTTTTGCTATTTTTTGGGCTTTCAACCTTCTTCCAGTTAGTGGTAGAAATTGGTTTGAAAGCAATAATGGATCCCTGTAAGAAATATATTCATGAAAAGTAGATACAATTCTAAATTTAGCAATGGGTCATTTGTGTGGATCCTTCAAAGCTTTTTAGAGAAACTAACCGTTGAAAATAAAACATATTGAAATTGAGTGAAATAAAACTTACCATTTGTGCCAAAGTTTTCATCTGTAACTTCTTCTAAGTATGACAGATTTTTTTTAAAACATATACCGTTACATCCGCTAGACATTCCTGGTTGTGGGGCTATATAGGACTTGTAGGTTCACCAAGAACCCGAGGAACCCAGAACCAATAACTGATTTTAGTCTTACAATGGTTTTTCATTGTTTACAGGGTAAATAGCAATTTATTTGGTAAAATATAAAGAGTGAAAAATAGTTACCAAGCAAAACGATGTATTTCTGAAATTGGAACAAAACGTAGAGTTTAGAACCAGTGGTTATATGTACATCTCCAAAATTCTCTGTACCCATACAAGCATGTAAATTAGAGGTACTTTTTCAAAATGACATCTTTTTTTACAATTGTCTTACATTTGGAAGACAGAAATTCAAAGAATGTAAATTGGTAATAACACTTGTTCTGCTATTAAGTCTCCCAATAAAAATGCTACCTCACTTGTGTGGGTAGGCCTAGTGCCTGTGACAGGAAATGGCCTAAAACAGAACGTGGACACACCACATTTTTCCAGTGAAAACTGACCCTTTTTTTGAAAAGTGCCTACCTGTAGATTTTTAACCCTAGCTCAGCTGGCACCTAGGGAAACTTAGCAGACCAGACCTATACATTTTTGATTACTGCACACCCAGGAGAATCCAGGATGGTGTGACTTGTGTGGCTCTCACCAGGTTCTGTTACCCTGAATCCCTTGCATACCTCAAACTTTGTAAAAAATACAAATTTTTCTCACATTTCTGTGATGGAAAGTTCCGAAATCTGCATGGATCTACAAACTTCCACCCACCCACATTCCTCAAAGTCAACGGATAAAAATAGTACCTTACCAGTGTGCCTAGGCCAGGTGCCCATGACAAGAAACAGCTCAAAACGCAGACTGGACACATCACATTTTTCCAGTGAAAATGGACCCTGTTTTTTGCAAAGTGCCTAGATGTGGATTTTGAACTCTAGCTCTGCTGGCACCTAGGTACACATAGCAAACCTGTAAATGTTTTAGAAAATCCAGGATAGGGTGACTTGTGTGGCTCTCTCAAAATTCTGCAACCCAGAATCCCTTGCAAGCCCCAAACATTATAAAAAAAATATTTTCCTCACATTGCTTTGATGGAAAGTTCTGAAATCTGCATGGATCCACAAACGTCAACACACCCTGCAATCCCCAAAGTCTCCTGATAAAAATGGGACCTCACTTATGTGGGTAGGCCTAGTGCCAGTAACAGGACATGGCCCAAAACGCAACGTTGACACATCACATTTTTCAAGTGAAAACTGACCCTTTTTTTGCAAAGTACCTAGCTGTGGATTTTGAACACTAGCTCAGCCGGCACCTAGGGAAACCTGGCAAACCTATACATTCTTGATTACTAGACACCCATGGTAATCCAGGATGGGGTGACTTGTGTGGCTCTCACCCAGAATCCCTTGCAAGCCCCAAACTTTGTAAAACAAAACACATTTTCCTCACATTTCTAAGATTGAAAGTTCTTGTATGGATTCAGAAACTTTAACACACCCAGCATTCCTCAAAGCCCCCCAATAAAAATGGTTCATCACTTGTGAGGGTGTGCCAAGTGCCTGCAGCAGGGAAGGGCCCAAAACGTATTGTGGAGACATGAAAAATTACCTATCATGAAACAACCTGGTTTTTGCAAGTGGGGTCACCTGGGTTTTTGGCCTCGGGTTCGGCGGCCATCAAGGGAAACCTAACAGACCCAGACATTACTGAAAACTAGACACCCGGGGAGTCCAGGGAAGTATGGATTGTGTGTATCCCCCAATGTTTTACCACCCAGAATCCCCTGCAAACCTCAGATTTAGCTGAAAATCACATTTTTCTCACGTTTATGTGTGGGATAGATGTGGCATCATCGGGCTGATGCATATTTCCCACCAAGCAGCATTCCTCCATGTCTCCCGATAAAAATGGTACCTCACTTGTGTGTGTGGCCAAGTTACAGGGACAGGGAAAAGCCCAAATGATATTGCGGAGACATCAAAATTAAGAAATCACAAAACAACCTGGTTTTACAAAGGGGGTCACCTGGGTGTTTGGTCCCGGGCTCGGCAGACATAGGGAAACACACAAAACCCAGACATTTCTGAAAACTAGACAATCAGGGGAGTCCAGGTAGGTATGGCTTGCATGGATTCCCCAACATTTTCCTACCCAGAATCCCCTCCAAACGGCAAATTTAGCTGAATAAAATCACATTTTTATCATGTTTCTGTGTGGGAAGTTGTGGGATCACTGGGCTGACACAAATTTCCCACCACCCTGAGTTTCCACAGGTCTCCCAATAAGAATGGTACCTAACTTGTGTGGGTGGGTGTTGGACTTGGCCCTTTGTGCAGGGTTGTCCCTGAACCTTTTGCCTTCCTCCAGTATTTTGTTCTGACCTATTGTTGGTGGTTTAATGACTCAGCACTATATCACTGCAGTGTTAAAGTGCATGTGCTCTATCTATTGGTATGATTGTTCTACACCGATCTGGCATATTTAATTTAACTGTAAGTCCCTTGTGCAGTGGTATCCCAGATACCCAGGGCCTGTCAATTAAATGCCACTAGTGAGCTTGCAGCGCTGCTTGTGCCACCCACCGAAGTAGCCTTTGAAACCTGTCTCAGGCCTTTGCTGCTTCAGGGACTGCGTGTGCAGTTTACTGCTGCAACAACGTGGTATGCAAGGTGGTTGCCACATCTGCAACTCCCCTTTTACTACATATAAGTCACCCCTAAGGTAGGCCCTAGCTAGCCCTATAGGCAGGGTGCAATGTATGTAAAAGGTAGGACATGTGCCTTAACTGTGTTGGTTTCTCAGTGCTGTGAGGCTGCCCTCTCATAGAGATGCATTGGGGATTCCCTGATATGTTCTTCAATGGTAATTCCTGACATGAGAGGGGTAGCGTGACCATGTTTGGTATGTTTTAGGGATAAATCCTGCTAATTGGTGAAAGCAGATATATTTTACTATTTGGGAAATGCCACCTTTAGAAGGGGGCATTTCTGTGTGCTTATGTGTGTTTGTGCCCTGCCTGGGTGTGTATGGATCGGCTGGTTTTGACTGACAGGGGAGAGAGGATATGCATTCACTCCAGTAGTCCCAAGGGGGGTTGAGGTGTGTCCTGCCTTGCCTGGGTGACTCAGCACTACGCTGAATAGACATTGGATGAATTTAGAGTAGTGAGAGGAGTTTTCCCTTACACCTGAATAGGCCTGGTCTGCATTTGGAGTGGTGGGAGGAGTAGAACCTGCACCTGAATAGGGCTGTGTCTCCCTTCCACAATGCCGGCTCCACCCCCCTGTGATGTGTCTGGGGTCTGGGCTTACAGTGTGAATGGGAGTGTTGTGCACTTAAATATAGTAGCTGAAGTGCCCCCAGATCAAATATATTGGCACTATAAACATAGAGGCTGTGACCCATGGAAGAGAGAAGACACTGTGTGACATGTACCTGTAAGGCTGCTAGACTACCAGGAGGAACCGCCGGGAGATTGCTACACTACGCAGAGGACCCCTCCTGCTGGCCTGCCTGCCTGCCTGCACCCGGCTGGTGTGCCCCAGTGCTCTGCAAACAGTGTGTGGAGAATGCTTTTTTGCTGCTCCTTCCTGAAAGGAGTAGCGCTAGGTGAGTGCTGTTATTAGTCCTGCTGCCCACAGAGTAGGCTCACTTCATGCTACTTGGGAAGAGTGCTTTCCCCAGCCCTGCAGTGTGGGCAACACTGTACTCTTCGTGTGTGGCCGGACAATGGGAGGGGAGAGCTGAGGGATTGAAGTGCTCTCCCTCCATCATTCTTGCATCGTCACTTAATCGCGGCAGCTGGGGCTCTACTATGTGGCCCCAGGCTGCCACACAATGTGGAAGCAGTGAGGAATCCAGGCCCAGGGGGTCCTATAGGTTGCCCAGCAATGCCCACATCAGAGAGGGGCAGTGCCAAAAACAGAGGAGCCATGACCTACCGAGTGCCTTCCCTCTTGCGGAATGAAGTGGCCGCACCACGTTGTTGCAGGCAGCCGCAGTGAAATGGGATCAGGCAGGAGCCCCTGGCCCAGCGGAGGATTTTTGCGTGTATCATCGCAGCTGAGCCGCCAGGTCAATGGAGATGGGGAGACCGGGTCATGTCATGAGCCCGATTGGGTCTACCGTTGGTCCCTACCATTATTGAACCACCATATTTGTTGTTGACATCTACACTGCATGCCTGCAGGACTGCCGGTGGCAATTTCTCAGGTATAGGAAGACTGAGTGAGGTCTTTCCACCTTCAGGGGCATTACTTTTGGTTAACTACTGCATTCTCTAATAGAGGCACAGGGATGAGGTGCTATATCACCCAGGAGAGGAGGCTATGGTAATTAATATGCCTTCTGGGTAAAAGATGACTACTGCATTTGTGCATACTGCTGGATTTGTCGTTGGAGCATAGGTGCCGCACACACTGTTGTCATAACCTTTGGGATGTGGACATCTGAAAATGAATAGGTGTTGTGCCCTGATGTAATGTTGCATATTGCAAGGATATTCACTGTGATGGTGATTTTCTAATGTGTGCACACTACTAGTGTTTCCTATAGTGCACTGCTGATGATGTCTATGCATAATGATCTATAAGTGTAACCCTACCTGTAGTTACTGGTCACCCTAACTGTGATGTTTATAACAGTGGCTCGTTTCTTAGGCCTGGGTGTAGTTCACAGAATTTTGCTATGTGAACTGCAATTCGCGCTGATCTTCCTGCAGCTTGAGTGGAAATTTTACCATTCGTGAGTGGGGAAAAAACGACACTGCACTCAGTGGAGTGGAGTTTTCTGCACTCCGCGAGCTCCGAGAGAGTTGCTCCCCTTTCCAATGATACCTCTCCTGTTTTTCTACGTGCACGGGGGGCTGAGATAGCCCCATAAGCATGTAGAAATTGAAACTGAAATGAGCCAGTAGGCTCATTTTAGTTTTAGTTTCACTGAAATGACGTCAGCATGACATGTGCGCTGATTGTCATTTCAGTGAAACAAACAAAACAGCCTCAAGAGCTGGGGAAGGTCTTCCAAGCTCCCAAGGATGTTAGGAGGGAAAGGAAATCCCTCTGGTGCCCGCACCAGAGGGATTTGCTGTGCCATGTAGTCAGACGCGCAGGAGCTGTCTGACACACATGTGCACTTTTGCATCGAATGGCTCCTGCTCGTCTGACGCATAGAAGGGGTTAAGAGAATACAGTGCATTCCTCTCCTTGTCGGTGTGCTGATGCAGTTTTGGCAGCCTAGAACCAAGGCAGGCAGCCTTGCACCATGGTGCAAGGGTTTCTGCATTGCAGACAGGATTGTTTTTGTGCAGGAAGGTACACCTTCCTTCACAAAAACAGTCCTGAGCGGCTAAGTCCTCTTAATATGTGTGTTGCAGAATGCAGCACACATAGAAAAAGGAAGTAACAAAGAGAAATAAAGATATCTCTCCTCGCTACGACTCTCCTGGGTAGGTTTATCTGTTTGGCACACTCCCAGGTTTACCAGCTCTGGTACATCTGGGAATGTGTCAAAAATCATGGAAGTTGCGTGGGAACACTCACACAATGCCCCAGGGGAATGCCCTGGGGCAATGTAACAATTTGCACTGCATTGATTTACTCGAGATTCATGAAGCCATTCAGGGCCACACAAGGTGGCTTTGCGTGGCTTCATACATTTTTCGCTCTTGCATCACATTGCGGGGTACAAGAGCGACTCAACAGGGCTCCTAAATATGCCCCTAATTGTCTAGCAAGTCTGTGATGTGCCTTTCAAATTTCCAACCTGCTTTTCCCGCCCTCACTTTGCCATTCTCAGTGACAATCTGTCTGGATGGGAAAGGGTGGGAGCAGCAGATTTTTCTGCTGAAAGTGACTGGTATGCTTGTATTTTCTCTAATGGTAAATTTGCCCAAAAACATTATCTTCCTATTATCGAGTACATTGCTTTGCTCCTGCGTGTCTTTGGGAGGCTCGTTTCAGTGTTTGATTTCAAGTTGTTTGTGGTGGTGTTCACTGTAGGTTATTTGAGAGTACTCCTTTGTTTCATGTTATTGTGAAGAGGAGTGATGAGAAATTTATTAAACTTATTTTGTCTTTTTAATGCAGAGTCAGAGTTCTGGTTTAGTTCACTCGCTTGTATCCTAATTATTCTTGTAATTAGTGAGTGTCTTATGGTCTGGCATATGTCATGTTACATCTGTTCTGAGCAGCCACTATATTCATGACCTCTTCCCACCCTTTTTGGCCTTCTGTGAATAACAGCATCATGTTTGCTATGCATACCACATACCTCTATTCATATCTGGAATAAGGATTCCCAGGTGCTTTTCATTAAGATGTTTTAGATTTTCTGGATTCACAACAGATCTGACTGGGGGTGAGTGTCTGAAAAGTTTCAGCACTCTGTCCATCATCTCCTTGTGTTTGTTTTGTTCACCCTAAGTTGGCAGCGTATGCCCAGACTTTGGTCCCTTGCTCACTTTGGCACTGGATTCAATTTAGCCTGGCTGATGAGGGATGTTGCCCCCAAACCGGTCCCAGGATGCTTGTTTCCGGTCCGGGGACGACATGGCTTTGTAGTTTGGTCTGAACTGTTCCCATGAGGCACAGGGTCAAGACTGATTTGCATATAGCTGTGTCTGAATTCAGGCGGCGAAGTGCGCTAAAGAATGATGATGGATTCAACCCAGATCTGTGACTGGGCATGAGTGTCTGAAAAGTTTCAGTGCTCCGTCGTTTATCTCCTTGCGTTTGTTTGTTCGCCCTTAATTGGCAGAGTATGCCCAGACGTGGGTCCCTTGCTCCCTTTGACACTGGATTCAAGCTAGCCTGGCTGATGAGGGGTGTTGCCCCGAAACCGTTCCCAGGATGCTTGTTTCCAGTCCAGGGAAGTCATGTGGCTTGGCAGTTTAGTCTGGACTGTTCTCATGAGGCACAGGGTCAAGACTGATTTGCATATAGCTGTGTCTGAACTGGGGTGGCAAAGTAAGCTAAAGAACGATGAGGGATTCAACCCAGATCTGTGACTGGGGGTGAGTGTCTGAAAAGTTTCAGCGCTCCGTCCATCATCTCCTGGTGTTTGCTTTGTTCGCCCTAAGTTGGCAGGGTATGCCCAGATGTGGTTCCCTTGCTCACTGTGCCACTGGATTCAAGCTAGCCTGGCTGATAACGTTAGGCACTTTAGCAAACAAGGGTTACTGGCTTTGCTAGCACTTGTTCAATTTGCAGAATTTTATGAGTCGGTGACTGGGACTGTTACTTCCATATTGGCATTTAGTAATATAAATGGCCTCCTTCAGCATGTCACTCTCTTTTCTGTGCTAAGAATGAGTTCCTCTACAACAATTCTTTCCTCCATAAACAGGCTGTTCAGTCTTTTGAAATTGTTAAATCTGTATTTCTTTACATTGAGATTAATTCAAGCATTGCTCCCATCACTTTGTATGCTGTTGCAGTTGATAAACACTACATTATTGCTATTTTCCGTGCCATTTCTTTAGGTACATTTAGAGAGTTCTACGCTACGTGTTATGAACAGCTGAGACACAGCTTCTTTACTGAAGCACCTGTGGAGCATGTTGTGATCTCCTTCTGGCTGGTGCTTTAGGCTGCTTGGATGTACTATTAAGTGAAACAGCTAATTGGGCCAAGCAAGCGTAGCTCCTTCAACCCTTGCTGTGATCTGGCCCTGGCGGAAAGATTCCAGGTGCAAAACTGTTGTGCGGGCCAAAAAAGCTTTAAAAGGAGCAGAGCAAGTTGGTAATGAGGTATAGCCACACAAGGAGGTTGAGCGAATCCATAACTTGAGAGCAGAACTTTTTAGTTTCTCTTTTTTTAAATTAAGATCCAATCTTGCATTACATATATATACATCACAGGTAATGTTCGTCATGAACCAAGCATACAAGCAATAAATATAAAAACATATTTCATATGATATAACTGAGTAGCTGTCAGAGTACACAAAATCACAATAAATAGCTGTCAACAGGGCAAAAAGACGCTATATGCCAATCAATCAATCAATCAATCAAATAATTTGTAAAGCACACTACATACCCACAAGGGTTTCAAGGCGCTGAGGGTGGGGAGGGGCGGGTGCTGTTGCTACTGGACGAACAGCCAGGTCTTGAGTTGTCTTCTGAAGGTTAGAAGGTCTTTGGTTTGTCATAGGATGAGGGGGAGGGTGTTCCAGGTGTTGGCGGCGCGGTGGGAGAAGGGGGGAACAACCTTTACAACGCAACTTTTACAACGCACTATCATTACAACGAAACTGTTACAACGCTAGTGCATTGACAACGCAGGACATTACAACACAAGTCTTTACATCGACTTGCACTAGATGGCGTGCTAACATAAAAAATAGTGTAGTTTACTATCCCAACACCTTCCCTACTGTTACGTGGACTGGAGTTGAAATAGTAAATTACACTGTTTTAATGTTAGCACGCCATCTAGTGCAAGTCGATGTAAAGACTTGCGTTGTAATGTCCTGCGTTGTCAATGCACTCGCGTTGTAAAACTTTCGTTGTAACAGCATGCGTTGTAACAGCATGCGTTGTAACGTCATACATCCGGGAGAAGGATTTGCCTCCGGCTGTGGTTCTACGGATGCATGGGATGGCAGCCAGGGAGAGGTCTGCGGAGCGGAGTTTCCTGTTGGGTACGTAGACGGAGAGTCGACTGTTGAGATAGGCTGGGCCGGTCTTGTGGAGTGCTTTGTGTGCATGGATCAGGAGCTTGAAGGAGATTCTTTTGTCGACAGGGAGCCAGTGCAGGTTCCTCAGGTGGGGGGTGATGTGGTCGCGGCGCGGGACGTCGAGGATCAGGCGTGCAGAGGCATTCTGGATTCTTTGCAGTCTGTTGATGAGCTTGGTCGCGGCTCCGGCATAGAGGGCATTACCGTAGTCGAGTCTGCTGCTGACTAGGGCCTGGGTGACTGTTTTCTTTGTGTCTGTCGGGATCCATCTGTAGATCTTGCGGAGCATACGGAGGGTGTTGAAGCAGGTGGAGGAGACAGCATTGACTTGTTTGGTCATGGTCAGTTTAGAGTCAAGGATGACTCCCAGGTTAAGTGCATTGTTGGTGGGTGTCGGGGGAGTCCCCAGCGACGCGGGCCACCAAGAGTCATCCCATGCTGAGGGGTTGGGCCCGAGGATGAGGATCTCCGTCTTGTCTATGTTCAGCTTAAGGCGGCTATCCTCCATCCAGTCGGCGACAGCCTTCATTCCCGAGTGGAGGTTGGATTTGGCGGTGAGGGGGTCCTTGGTGAGGGAGAGGATCAGTTGCGTGTCGTCGGCGTAGGAGATTATGTTGAGGTCGTGGTGTCGGGCGATGCGTGTCAGAGGCACCATGTAGACATTGAACAGCGTCCTAAAATCAAATATAAAAAAGTTCATAAAGTGCTTAAAGTGCATGATATGGCAGAGGTACCAAAGTGGTTTGATCAAAACATTAAATCTAACCTTGGAGAGTCAAGCAAAAAAGTTTGTCCCAAGAGTTTTCAAATGCTTTCTCTCCACTAATTCTCATTGCGTATAGTTATTTGCTAACTCTCCATGAACCCATTTTCTCCAGCCAGTCCCTCGTTGTAGGGATCAACTGAGTTCTCCATTTCTGGAGCAAGAGGGACTGAGCGACAACTGTTGCTCTATATAATAGCTTAGCCCATTTATCTGATAGGTCCAGTGCCAGATCGAACCCCAGAACTCCCAGCAAAGTGGTCGAAACCAAATTGACCTGCCATTCCCTAGCAAGACACTGGAAAATTTCATCCCAGAATCCCTGACTGGAGGAGCAGTGACTGGATTACATGCAGCCAGATATCGGACGATTGGTCTATGCATCGAAAACAGTGGCCTAGGACGAGTACATTTTTATTAAAAAGGACAGGGTTTTTAATAGGAGCCATTTGCTAAAAAATAGCATTCAACGTCACTTGGCCCCTCTCAACACACAAAAATTCAGTTTATTGACTTTGTACAGCATCTTGTTTTTCAATTCCAGGACATCATATTCGCACCAGTTTTTTTGTGGCTTTTTGAGGGAGGTTAGAGCCTTTAATAGAAGTAAACATTATTTTCCATTTCCCTGGCTTTTCCAATACCTCATCTTCAATTAGTGCAGAAACCACTTCTCTGCTGCTAAGAATCTGACCGAGTTTTAGGTTAGAGAAAATTGTATTGAACACCCTAAAAAACACAGAAGCAGAAAGCTGTTGTGTATTTACTGTCGGACTTCCACTGTGTTTAACTATCTATCCCCCAAAAGAAAATCCGAGATATTCTGATATCCCGCTTTTTCCCCCTTTTGGACAATTTCAGGTGCAAGCTTCACCCCTTGTTCGACGTCTAATAAAGCCAATTGTTTTGCCGCGTTAATATGGGAAATCAAATATCTCCTATAGAGATCCCCATGCTTCCGGAAAAAACTATTTGAGCTCTTATGTGAAACTCTTTTAGGTGACTTAACAGGCTTTAGCACATACGGAATATGATACTCTTTTATTCAGCTGCATCAAATTATTCATAAAAAGATCTGTGTGAAGCTTTGAATTAAAACTAGACATGGATTGTGCAGAATAGGCAAAATAGTAATCCTTTTTGGGGTGTTTTCCAATTTTTTTAAAATTAATTTAAGAGAGAGAGTATAAATAATTAAGGTACTACAACATGTAGTACATAAAAAAAATCTTGAACAATAAATAATTAATAAAAAAATAAATATGAGCAATAATATATATAATGGATAAACCCTAATAAAAACAGATAGATAAGAACCTAATAATGTAATTTAATTTGTATTACATTTAAGTAATAATAATTGATCACTGAAAGGATAAATAAAAGACCAACAAGAAAAAAGAAAAACGAAGAGAGAAAGAAGAAGAGAAAAAGGAAAGAAAAGAATAAGAAGAAAGAGAGAGAGAAAGAAGAAGAGAAAAAGAGAAAGGTATTCCAGCCTTACTAAAAGAAAAGGGAAAATCAATCAGCAGTGATAAAAGGATATTGAGCCACCAGACCCTGAGAGGCTAAGGGGATATATTTATCAAGCGATCTCCAGACACCAGAAGAGATAAAAAGGGTATATTGTCCCTCCTCCACCGAAGTGTGAGCACCGTGGAGAAACGATACCCATGCCCACCATGTGTGATACGATAAGGAATTAAAGGATTTCCATTCTGACACTATAATCTTAACAGCTATTGATAACAATAGATCTAGAAGCTGTAAAGCGAATTCGTCTAAAGGAAGTGGAGATGAAGCTGCCCAAGGACCCGACAAAACTAGAGGAAAGGAAAGCTCAAACTGAATATTAAAAATTAGTAATAAATGCTTGTGGATTAACTCCCAAAACGTTTGGAGAAGGGAGCACTCAAAAAACATATGCTGAAAGGTACCAGCAGCACTTTTACATTTCCAGCAAAGATCATCATCTTTAACTTTGAGTGTATACAGATGAGCTGGGGTCCAATGTAGAAGATTGATGGTGAAAAACTTTGATTGAATCAGAGAAGGAGCAATTTTATTACGTAGGGAAAATTTCCCTATGGCTTTCCAAGTGTCCAGTGTAATATGTTTGAATACATCAGAATCAAAGTGGTGTATCCATTTCAGCTGTGTAACCATAGAAAGTGATGGCGGAGTGATGAACAAAAACTTATATATCCTAGAAGCAACATGTCCTGCCTTACCCCAAAGCTGTAGGAGAGAAACAGTATTTGAGTCCAGATGAAAAGTAGTTTTGGACAAAGCTACCTTAATTTTAAGGAATGAATAGAAATCAATATTATTGAGACTATATATTGAGACCAATGAAGAGAAAGGTAAAGGATCATTGTTAACATCATAGAAATGCTTGACCAATGTAATGCCTTTGTTGGCCCAGTGTAACCTTGTCTCCGTATCTACCTGAATCTTAATCCTGGGATTGTGCCACAAAGAGGACCATCTAGAGTTTTGAATGTGTAAGGACACTCTCCTATCAATCTTTTTCAATGCCAAAATGGTGTCCGATATGATACGTCCAGAGAAGGGGAAAGTCAATGTAGACGCACTCATTAAGGCAGAGGTAGGTAAGGGAGAACACAAATGTTGTTCAATATACAGCCATGGCAGAATATGCCTAGTATCAGAAGACAGGATACAAGTGGCAGTCTGAGCAGCTTAAGCACTTAGGGATTTGGTTTTGTGCGACTTTGTCGGATACCGTCTCTTATAAAGAATCTCAGGTATTAGATAAAGTGAAAAAGCTGTTGGAGGCCTGGTCGCCTAAGTTCATCTCATGGTGGGGACGTCTCCAGACATTGAAAATTATGATAACTCCCATTGTCAACTTTATGTCATCGATGCTCCCTATCAATCTCTCCTCTTGTTTTTTTCATGAAATGGATGTGATCACCTCTAAATTTCTCTGGAATGACAAACGTGCTAGGATCGCGTACAAACAATTGTGGAAATCTTACGACATGGGTGGTTGTAATTTCCCAGATTGGAACTTATATCAGTCGGCAAAACAGTAATCCTTAAGGTTGGGAAGCGCGAACCCTCCATACTCCCCCTGTCCGTTTAAAGTGCTGTGTGCTACCCTGGCTTTTTTTTTTTTTTGCCAAATAAATGATGAGAACATGGATTGTACAAATCAAAAAAAGAGGCAGTTAAAATACATGGAATAGCTCAAAACAAAATATTGAACAATGGAAGGACCGATATTTTAATCAGGGAGATTCTCCCTAGGATGTTCAATGGGAGAGAATTCCATCGAGAAAATAGAACGTGTACCTTTAAGAGGAGAGGAGCGAAGTTAAGGGCATAAAGATCCTCGATCTTCGATGTGAACCTGATGCCGAGATATCGCTTCAGGTGTGAATTAATAGATGAGACTATGTCTGAATATACGATGTCAGGATTACATACACACAATATTATTCCTGTCTTCTTGTTAATTCTATACCCTCCCAGCTTCTCATATTGGACACAAATCTCGAAGGCCTTTTCCTGGGTCTCCTTCCTACAATACAAAATTAACATAATATCATTGGCGTATATTTTTATCTTATCCATCTGTGGGAGAGGGGAGCGTATGCTGTTATGTCCTCGGATTGCTCTCGCTAATGGCTCAAAGAAGAAGGCAAATGAAATGGAGGATAGCGGGCAACATTGTCGGGTTCCACACGT
This sequence comes from Triturus cristatus, assembly GCF_964204655.1. Lineage (NCBI taxonomy): Eukaryota > Metazoa > Chordata > Amphibia > Caudata > Salamandridae > Triturus > Triturus cristatus. The sequence continues at coordinate 505,590,926 of NC_140590.1, read as the reverse complement.
CACCTTTATTTGCCCTACTTCTATTGTGTTGATGATGATAAAGGTCCAATTGGTCGCACACTGCTCTACCTAACAGCGTGTTGCCCCAAAGAATTGTGGTCCCTGAAGTCAGCGTCGGCGGGTACGCCTATGCCCGAGTCTTGAGTGCAAGTAAGTGTAGCGTTAGCCATCCCTGGACACGTGTTTCGAGGTAGTTGCCTCTCGTCAGCAGGGAGTAGGTGAGTGTGTAGGGTTGCTGTTTAGGCTGCTAAAATAAATGTTCTCAGGTAAAGTACCTCTCGTAGCGCGCAGGTGCGTAACCATGAGCTCGTCAGCTCCACCGGCTCAAGGAGCCTGAATATTAACAAAGGTCCAATTGGTCGCACACTGCTCTACTTAACAGCGTGTTGCCCCAAAGAATTGTGGTCCCTGAAGTCAGCGTCGGCGGGTACGCCTATGCCCGAGTCTTGAGTGCAAGTAAGTGTAGCGTTAGCCATCCCTGGACACGTGTTTCGAGGTAGTTGCCTCTCGTAAGTAGGGAGTAGGTGAGTGTGTAGGGTTGCTGTGTAGGCTTCTAAAATAAATGTTCTCAGGTAAAGTACCTCTCGTAGCGCGCAGGTGCGTAACCATGAGCTCGTCAGCTCCACCGGCTCAAGGAGCCTGAATATTAACAAAGGTCCAATTGGTCACACACTGCTCTACCTAACAGCGTGTTGCCCCAAAGAATTGTGGTCCCTGAAGTCAGCGTCGGCGGGTACGCCTATGCCCGAGTCTTGAGTGCAAGTAAGTGTAGCGTTAGCCATCCCTGGACACGTGTTTCGAGGTAGTTGCCTCTCGTCAGCAGGGAGTAGGTGAGTGTGTAGGGTTGCTGTGTAGGCTGCTAAAATAAATGTTCTCAGGTAAAGCACCTCTCGTAGCGCGCAGGTGCGTAACCATGAGCTCGTCAGCTCCACCGGCTCAAGGAGCCTGAATATTAACAAAGGTCCAATTGGTCGCACACTGCTCTACCTAACAGCATGTTGCCCCAAAGAATTGTGGTCCCTGAAGTCAGCGTCGGCGGGTACGCCTATGCCCGAGTCTTGAGTGCAAGTAAGTGTAGCGTTAGCCATCCCTGGACACGTGTTTCGAGGTAGTTGCCTCTCATCAGCAGGGAGTAGGTGAGTGTGTAGGGTTGCTGTGTAGGCTGCTAAAATAAATGTTCTCAGGAAAAGTACTTCTCGTAGCGCGCAGGTGCGTAACCATGAGCTCGTCAGCTCCACTGGCTCAAGAAGCCTGAATATTAACAAAGGTCCAATTGGTCGCACACTGCTCTACCTAACAGCGTGTTGCCCCAAAGAATTGTGGTCCCTGAAGTCAGCGTCGGCGGGTACGCCTATGCCCGAGTCTAGAGTACAAGTAAGTGTAGCGTTAGCCATCCCTGGACACGTGTTTCGAGGTAGTCGCCTCTCGTCAGCAGGGAGTAGGTGAGTGTGTAGGGTTGCTATGTAGGCTGCTAAAACAAATGTTCTCAGGTAAAGTACCTCTCGTAGCGCGCAGGTGCGTAACCATGAGCTCGCAGCTCCACCGGCTCAAGGAGCCTGAATATTAACAAAGGTCCAATTGGTCGCACACTGCTCTACCTAACAGCGTGTTGCCCCAAAGAATTGTGGTCCCTGAAGTCAGCATCGGCGGGTACGCCTATGCCCGAGTCTTGAGTGCAAGTAAGTGTAGCGTTAGCCATCCCTGGACACGTGTTTCGAGGTAGTTGCCTCTCGTCAGCAGGGAGTAGGTGAGTGTGTAGGGTTGCTGTGTAGGCTGCTAAAATAAATGTTCTCAGGTAAAGTACCTCTCGTAGCGCGCAGGTGCGTAACCATGAGCTCGTCAGCTCCACCGGCTCAAGGAGCCTGAATATTAACAAAGGTCCAATTGGTCGCACACTGCTCTACCTAACAGCGTGTTGCCCCAAAGAATTGTGGTCCCTGAAGTCAGCGTCGGTGGGTACGCCTATGCCCGAGTCTTGAGTGCAAGTAAGTGTAGCGTTAGCCATCCCTGGACACGTGTTTCGAGGTAGTTGCCTCTCGTCAGCAGGGAGTAGGTGAGTGTGTAGGGTTGCTGTGTAGGCTGCTAAAATAAATGTTCTCAGGTAATGTACCTCTCGTAGCGCGCAGGTGCGTAACCATGAGCTCGTCAGCTCCACCGGCTCAAGGAGCCTGAATATTAACAAAGGTCCAATTGGTCGCACACTGCTCTACCTAACAGCGTGTTGCCCCAAAGAATTGTGGTCCCTGAAGTCAGCGTCGGCGGGTACGCCTATGCCCGAGTCTTGAGTGCAAGTAAGTGTAGCGTTAGCCATCCCTGGACACGTGTTTCGAGGTAGTTGCCTCTCGTCAGCAGGGAGTAGGTGAGTGTGTAGGGTTGCTGTGTAGGCTACTAAAATAAATGTTCTCAGGTAAAGTACCTCTCGTAGCGCGCAGGTGCGTAACCATGAGCTCGTCAGCTCCACCGGCTCAAGGAGCCTGAATATTAACAAAGGTCCAATTGGTCGCACACTGCTCTACCTAACAGCGTGTTGCCCCAAAGAATTGTGGTCCCTGAAGTCAGCGTCGGTGGGTACGCCTATGCCCGAGTCTTGAGTGCAAGTAAGTGTAGCGTTAGCCATCCCTGGACACGTGTTTTGAGGTAGTTGCCTCTCGTCAGCAGGAAGTAGGTGAGTGTGTAGGGTTGCTGTGTAGGCTGCTAAAATAAATGTTCTCAGGTAATGTACCTCTCATAGCGCGCAGGTGCGTAACCATTAGCTCGTCAGCTCCACCGGCTCAAGGAGCCTGAATATTAACAAAGGTCCAATTGGTCGCACACTGCTCTACCTAACAGCGTGTTGCCCCAAAGAATTGTGGTCCCTGAAGTCAGCGTCGGCGGGTACGCCTATGCCCGAGTCTTGAGTGCAAGTAAGTGTAGCGTTAGCCATCCCTGGACACGTGTTTCGAGGTATTTGCCTCTCGTCAGCAGGGAGTAGGTGAGTGTGTAGGGTTGCTGTGTAGGCTGCTAAAATAAATGTTCTCAGGTAAAGTACCTCTCGTAGCGCGCAGGTGCGTAACCATGAGCTCGTCAGCTCCACCGGCTCAAGGAGCCTGAATATTAACAAAGGTCCAATTGGTCGCACACTGCTCTACCTAACAGCGTGTTGCCCCAAATAATTGTGGTCCCTGAAGTCAGCGTCGGCGGGTACGCCTATGCCCGAGTCTTGAGTGCAAGTAAGTGTAGCGTTAGCCATCCCTGGACACGTGTTTCGAGGTAGTTGCCTCTCGTCAGCAGGGAGTAGGTAAGTGTGTAGGGTTGCTGTGTAGGCTGCTAAAATAAATGTTCTCAGGTAAAGTACCTCTCGTAGCGCGCAGGTGCGTAACCATGAGCTCGTCAGCTCCACCGGCTCAAGGAGCCTGAATATTAACAAAGGTCCAATTGGTCGCACACTGCTCTACCTAACAGCGTGTTGCCCCAAAGAATTGTGGTCCCTGAAGTCAGCGTCGGTGGGTACGCCTATGCCCGAGTCTTGAGTGCAAGTAAGTGTAGCGTTAGCCATCCCTGGACACGTGTTTCGAGGTAGTTACCTCTCGTCAGCAGGGAGTAGGTGAGTGTGTAGGGTTGCTGTGTAGGCTGCTAAAATAAATGTTCTCAGGTAATGTACCTCTCGTAGCACGCAGGTGCGTAACCATGAGCTCGTCAGCTCCACCGGCTCAAGGAGCCTGAATATTAACAAAGGTCCAATTGGTCGCACACTGCTCTACCTAACAGCGTGTTGCCCCAAAGAATTGTGGTCCCTGAAGTCAGCGTCGGCGGGTACGCCTATGCCCGAGTCTTGAGTGCAAGTAAGTGTAGCGTTAGCCATCCCTGGACACGTGTTAAGAGGTAGTTGCCTCTCGTCAGCAGGGAGTAGGTGAGTGTGTAGGGTTGCTGTGTAGGCTACTAAAATAAATGTTCTCAGGTAAAGTACCTCTCGTAGCGCGCAGGTGCGTAACCATGAGCTCGTCAGCTCCACCGGCTCAAGGAGCCTGAATATTAACAAAGGTCCAATTGGTCACACACTGCTCTACCTAACAGCGTGTTGCCCCAAAGAATTTTGGTCCCTGAAGTCAGCATCGGCGGGTACGCCTATGCCCGAGTCTTGAGTGCAAGTAAGTGTAGCGTTAGCCATCCCTGGACACGTGTTTCGAGGTAGTTGCCTCTTGTCAGCAGGGAGTAGGTGAGTGTGTAAGGTTGCTGTGTAGGCTGCTAAAATAAATGTTCTCAGGTAAAGTACCTCTCGTAGCGCGCAGGTGCGTAACCATGAGCTCGTCATCTCCACCGGCTCAAGGAGCCTGAATATTAACAAAGGTCCAATTGGTCGCACACTGCTCTACCTAACATCGTGTTGCCCCAAAGAATTGTGGTCCCTGAAGTCAGCGTCGGCGGGTACGCCTCTGCCCGAGTCTTGAGTGCAAGTAAGTGTAGCGTTAGCCATCCCTGGACACGTGTTTCGAGGTAGTTGCCTCTCGTCAGCAGGGAGTAGGTGAGTGTGTAGGGTTGCTGTGTAGGCTGCTAAAATAAATGTTCTCAGGTAAAGTACCTCTCGTAGCGCGCAGGTGCGTAACCATGAGCTCGTCAGCTCCACCGGCTCAAGGAGCCTGAATATTAACAAAGGTCCAATTGGTCGCACACTGCTCTACCTAACAGCGTGTTGCCCCAAAGAATTGTGGTCCCTGAAGTCAGCGTCGGTGGGTACGCCTATGCCCGAGTCTTGAGTGCAAGTAAGTGTAGCGTTAGCCATCCCTGGACACGTGTTTCTAGGTAGTTGCCTCTCGTCAGCAGGGAGTAGGTGAGTGTGTAGGGTTGCTGTGTAGGCTGCTAAAATAAATGTTCTCAGGTAAAGTACCTCTCGTAGCACGCAGGTGCATAACCATGAGCTCGTCAGCTCCACCGGCTCAAGGAGCCTGAATATTAACAAAGGTCCAATTGGTCGCACACTGCTCTACCTAACAGCGTGTTGCCCCAAAGAATTGTGGTCCCTGAAGTCAGCGTCGGTGGGTACGCCTATGCCCGAGTCTTGAGTGCAAGTAAGTGTAGCGTTAGCCATCCCTGGACACGTGTTTCTAGGTAGTTGCCTCTCGTCAGCAGGGAGTAGGTGAGTGTGTAGGGTTGCTGTGTAGGCTGCTAAAATAATTGTTCTCAGGTAAAGTACCTCTCGTAGCGCGCAGGTGCGTAACCATGAGCTCGTCAGCTCCACCGGCTCAGGAGCCTGAATATTAACAAAGGTCCAATTGGTCGCACACTGCTCTACCTAACAGCGTCGTGCCCCAAAGAATTGTGGTCCCTGAAGTCAGCGTCGGCGGGTACTCCTATGCCCGAGTCTTGAGTGCAAGTAAGTGTAGCGTTAGCCATCCCTGGACACGTGTTTCGAGGTAGTTGCCTCTCGTCAGCAGGGAGTAGGTGAGTGTGTAGGGTTGCTGTTTAGGCTCCTAAAATAAATGTTCTCAGGTAAAGTACCTCTCGTAGCGCGCAGGTGCGTAACCATGAGCTCGTCAGCTCCACCGGCTCAAGGAGCCTGAATATTAACAAAAGTCCAATTTTAGCAGTGTGCGACCAATTGGACTTCTGTTAATATTCAGGCTCCTTGAGCCGGTGGAGCTGACGAGCTCATGGTTACGCACCTGCGCGCTACGAGAGGTACTTTAACTGAGAACACTTATTTTAGCAGCCTACACAGCAACCCTACACACTCACCTACTCCCTGCTGACGAGAGGCAACTACCTCGAAACACGTGTCCAGGGATGGCTAACGCTACACTTACTTGCACTCATGACTTGGGCAGAGGCGTACCCGCCGACGCTGACTTCAGGGACCATAATTCTTTGAGTAACACGCTGGTAGGTAGAGCAGTGTGCGACCAATTGGACTTCTGTGTTGATGATGATGCTGGCCTTTCCTTTAGAGTAGATTTTATGTATAATCTCTATGATCTGAGATGGAACATCAAATCTGGACGAAATAATAAATAAGGTTTGCCTGACCACGATGTCACAAGCACCAAAGCTACATGAATAGTTCTGCAAATGTTTGGGCATCACAGGTTAGTTTCAAGTGATATTTGTCAAGGCCACTGGGCTGCTTGTTCTACTTTCTGTAATCTTTTGTAGTAAATCTGACAGCAGTGATGACAAATATGCACCCTTTCATCCCTCATCTCAGAAAAGAGAATTGTACGATTTGATTGGATTTGTTAAGGCCATAGTTGCTGCCAAATCAGGTTAGTCCTTTCCCCCTTGTGCTCGTGAGAAGCATGTCTTTATCGCAGTAAGAAGATGACCCTGAAAGGGCCGAGCCCATAAGTTCCAGAATGTTCTAGAGTCACACTACTAGTTTTTTAACTAGTTTATCACATAGCCAAAAATAACAAAGTATAAATACCTCAACACAAGTGTACAGGAATACAAAAGAATCAGCATGAAGCCAAATCTGGGCATCCATTTTAGATGGTGTAGCATGAGCAAAACAATTAATTCAAGAAGAAGAATATCCCTGCATCGAGGGTTGGTGATTGGAGAGCATTAAATCCATCCCTACTCTATCTTTAAGGCGACACACCTAAATAAACATTTTCAGAAGGAAGGTTAAGGGTGTAAGCATGTGGAGTCCACCAAGAGGTTTCTCAATGATCAATGGGTCAAGTGGCATAAAGCTAATACAGACATGGCTCGTTTTAGTATGCTCTCTCTCTGAAGACAAGAAAGAAGTGGCACACTAGCCCTACTTCCAACAACCAGTTATCCATAGGTAGCAATCTCAGGATGCACTTCGGCTCACACCATCCACCCTGGGTCCATTCCTGAAGGTATTTTTCCACGATGTCGACGGTGTACCTTCCTTGCTACAGTTTGTCTTTGGTTCCCAGGCCTTCTCCTGTGTGAAGCACAATGACCTTCTTTTATGGACTCAAGCCACACAATTGTAACTTCTTCTCTCCTTTCCTCACTAATAAAACTAAGACATTATTCTATCTAAGATAGCGCTTCTTCACCTGCAACACAGAGAGTGGGAAAGAACATATTACACAGCACACATGAAATTCAAACTGTTAATTATAAAGCGAGCTTTTCAAGGACTTACATTTCAGGCCAACGAATTTCAACTAATATAAATATTAAACACATTTAATATACAAATAAGTGTCAGTCGCACAACACGAGTTCTTCGTGTTAATGTTTCCTGCCAGTTAAATTACTTTTCTACGTTGATTCTCCATGCTACTTGTCAATGGCCTACAATATACCACGTATTCATGTTAATACAGTTCAAATTCTATCACTTTAATACAACCAATTATTATATGCGGATGCGCTCTACACATGAGTATGATGCACCCCTATAATGGGAATTAAATTTCTGCTTCATCAACCCCAGACAAGTAAAAATATTGTATTTCAAAAGTGCAAAAGAAATGATAATATATGGGAGCCTGCAATCCCAGTATTAAATCCTGTTTTCAATTTCATAATCACATGCGATTTCTGGATCTCGAGCTCCCTATATTAATTAAATGAGGTAGCTGCTCTCCAGTATCAATTTTCTGCAGTTGAGTTCTGATGACATAATGCCCCATGCCAGGGCCAGTAATACAAGTGCAAGGCAGGTCACAGAGGTAAATTACATCTGCAGCTGAAAGAAGACACAAACAGGAAAACTGGCATTTCATCCGTATGATCTGTTTTTCTAAAGCAAAAACAGCATAGAGCAGAGAGGCGATATTTATGGTAACATGTTTATTTTTGCAAACTAAAGACCATTATAGGAAAAAGAGACTGTCTCTGCCTTTTTATATACATTCTGAGCCTCAACATTTTTTAACTCTGACTTACATTAGGCTGACACTAATATCATTCTCCACAGCGACGGCCCGTATAGGACGTGTAAATAAAGCGAATTTCGTTGCGCGCAGCATCGCCAAATGCGATGCAGCGCGCGCAACATTTTTTTTCTTTATTTTTTTTAACTTACCTGCAAACGGCCGTATGCCGCATTTTGCAACCCCCCACCCTGCCCCTCCTCTGCCCCACGTCACCGCCCCAGTAACACGCCCTATATGGGCCGTCGCTGATTCTCCATCAAACTGCTAACTGCTTTTTTGATATGCTTAATTTCAAATTAGAATGTACTTTTGTTCTTCATGTTTGCAACCATATTCCCTCATTCATATGAAATAGAAATACAGCAAGGATTTAAGAGTTTTCCAGGAATGATCATGGTGTTACCATGTGTTGTAAGACATTTCGCACCTCCTGCCATACATAAGGATATTGCAAGTGACCTTCTAGTTCCATGACCTAATAAAGGAACTTGGCCTTCAGCTTTGCTCCTCGTGGCTACAGAACTCCTCAGTGACTTGCTTTATGCTTCTAATGCATGGCAGTGGGTATTTTACCCTATATATATAGGGGCAGATTTATAACGGACTTGCACCACTTTTACGCCACCGTTGCGTCACTTTTGTGACGCAGCGGCGGCGTAAACCCTGCGCCATGTTGCGCCCCATTTACAACGTGACGCATCTAGGGAGATGCGTCACGTTATAAAGCTTGCGCCACTAGTGGGTGTACCTCCACAAGGGGGGGCGTTCCGGCGCAGGAACGCCTCCGAAAAATGGCTGAGTGAAATCTACAAGATTCACTCAGTCACTTTTCCGGCCATGCTGCATCAAAACCCTGCGCCTGCTTGAAGCAGGCGTAAGGATTGATGCAGCATTGTAACGATAGGGCACCCCCGAGCCTTCCTGGAGCTGCGTCGCGCTTGCGACGCAACTCCAGCAATGCACCAACCTTCCGCCATCAGATGCGTCATGCATCTGTTTATCCTTGCGCCACGATGCGCTGCATTGTAAATGCGGCGCATCTATTGTGGCGCAAGGGTAAACTTTCGTGACGCATCTTCCCTGGCACATCCCTGCTAATTTGCAGGGATGCGTCAGGGAACATAAATCTGCCCCATAGTATTTAAACGTATCGGGCGAGCATGGAAACATTATTGAAATTATTGCCTGTTACAGATACTGGTCCTTCTTGAAAGTGTCCTGATGGATGAGTGTGTTTATCAAAAGTGAGATGTTCTTTTTTTCAGCTGCATAAGATGCTCCGTGCAGAATGCCCCATTTGTAACCTATTTTATGGAAAAGAAACACACAGTCAGTGAAATAAAATGGCAAGTCATTGAAAAAGCCACCATCCAGGAAAGAGGAGGAGATCTGGCGCAAATTTTGCAACGACTTGAGTGCCAATAGATAGAAAGAACTAATTCTATTACCCAATGTTTGAACACTGCAGAGGAGTGGCATGGTTTTGTGGCCACAATATTGAGTTGAAAGGAATACGTCAGATGTGTTCCATGTAACTGAATACTATGTCTAGAATGTTATGCATTGAGGTAGGGCAACTTTTCTAATACGTATGCCAATGATTCTGTAATAATTGAAATATCAGGCTCCGTGTTATAGGCAGTATGCCCATATTACAACATCTTATTATTGTTTGAGTCTGTCTTTCGATATACTACATAGTATACCCATTCTAGTACACCTACATACTGGTTATATGTACCTGTGAGCCCTGTGTCTTGTTACATACCATACATTTGGATATATTCACCTGTGAGCCCTCATGGATACAATACTACCCAGTGTCCATGTCACCTACCACACGTGGGTCAACATGGATCTCATCCTGTAGTAGGTCCTATTCCAAACACTCAGAGCCTCCACATGCTGGATGAATTTCCACGGACGCGAATGAGTTCGCCAGCGTGCATCTGGGTATTTTTCTTACCAAATCTCCATAACACACCACTTATCGGTTGTTTATCTAACTCAATATTTACTTACAATCCTCTATTAAATTCTTAGTGAATGAGCTGGTCTTATCCACAAATAGATCATTTTGTTTTTATAGATGCGAGGCACTATGGGAAACAGGCCTGGTTCTAGCGAGTGGGCCGGGTGGGCCAGGCCCACCCAAACATGAGCCTGGCCCATCCCAACATGAGCCTTAGGCGTCGGATTGGCAAGGTGGGCATTCGGCCGGTACCTGATGTGAGCTGATTTTTTTCCCCCATCAGTGTTCGGGCTGGCTCTCCTGATCCGAATCCAAGAGGCTGCTCTGTGCAGCGCAGATTATCGCGGCCCATTGTCACATATAGAATGACAATGGGCCAAACCCAGCAGCCACAGCATGTGGTGGGAGCTCCCGCCCCGGCCTTAGGGTATGACAGTGAGGCCTCACCACGGGAGATGCTGCTACTGGAACATCACTCCCCTTGGAACAGGAAGTGATGGCCAGGCAAGGCATCCTCACTGCTCTACCAACCAGAAACCAACCCCCGCCTTACCTGTCTCTTTGAGATGCGGCACTTAATTTAGAGGCTTAGTCAGCAGATGCCCTTGGCAGCAAGTTTCCTGGGCCCTAGTGCCACCACAGTGCAGCTTTTAAATTACCTCAATCAAAGGAGGGCCACCACAGACACTGGCTGTCTGTATATTTCCTTTTCTTTTCTGTGCTGGAGAAAATAAGTTTGTTTATCCTAATTCACCTTTCGTGACCCCAGCAGCTGCTTATCAGATCGGACTGTGAGGCAGAGTTTGTACCAAGTATGAAAGAAAATGTGTGACTATTTGTTCTTATTTTACAATCTGCAAAGGCTCAGCAAGGCACATACTTTGTGTATGCTTCATTTAAATCGTTTTTATAATTATCATGACCACGGATGCAAGGCAACAATAAAAATGTTCAGATAACTGGTTATTAATGATCCTGCTGGAGATAAACTATATTTTATGTGGATAGCTCAGTGGGTTACTGTCTTTGTCACAGTGAGTCTTGTGTTACTTGCAGTTCAGAAGTTACAGTCCTAACATAGGACAGTGACCTATGAACTGTCATCAAAGAGCTGCACACAAACCTGAATGGTTTAGTTAGAACTTTGTATTTTTTTTGTGCTGCAATATAGTTAGAACTTCCTCAGTCTTTCATTATTCTAATGTTGCTCAAAAGAGTTAGCTTGGGCAGATATACATTTTTATTAGAAAAGCCAACCCACTAACCATTGGGGTATGCTTTAAATCCTGAGTTTGTGCTTCTCCAGACCACACCCTCTTAAAATATACTGCCCACCAGTATGGATGACGTGAGTCCTACACTTTATAATCCTCATTGGCTTATGTGGCATTCCTAATAGACTGATTTACCTACTTGTATGATTCATTATCTCTGTATAATGTGTGCGTGATGTAAAGTACTGTGACACCCCACACTTATATGAGTAGCGCTATTCAACAAATGAAATGCATATGAGAGAGGGGCTACAGAGAGATGAAGGGCACTGTTGGAGGGTGGTAGTAATGGTATCTATGGAGAAAGAGGTCATTGATGAGGCACCAAACAAGACTTTCGCACTAGTACCAAAGCCGGCCCTGTCATGCCCTTTCTGTTTTTTGTTTATTTAATTAGCAGTCAGGTCATAAGTGCACAAAGACTGTTTGGTCGGCGGGGGGCGTGGCTTCGGCACGGAGCGGAATGGCTGCCATCTGAGGGAGCTCTGCCAGCCAGATCAGAATCCGCATATTTCCATCCTTTTTTCGTTATGTGCACGGCTCGGACCTGGTGGTCTTAATGGTACTGACTGCCCCCATGAACGGCAGAACCCCGATTCGATAGTGTGCACGGCCTGGCACGTAGAATCGGACTTGATACCTGGGCGGCCGGAGGAGAAAATGGCGCCTGCAGGAGATTAGTGGGAGGAGCGGCGTGAGGCTGAAACTACACAGGGGCGGCTGCTCCGAGGTGCCTTGCTTGGTGTGTGTGGCTCGACGTGTTGCGAGAGGGGGACGCGCCGGTGCCTGCCGATTCCGTGTGCCCAACGGATCCCACCCTATTGTTACAGCGGAGGGCCGAGGAGTGAGCGAGAGCGGCTGTTGAGGCCGCTGCGTCGGATTGCCTGAGGGCTGGATGTTGCTCCTCCAGGCAAGAGATACCGGCACCGGGCCCCGGGCGTCGGACCGCGGCGGCTGCTGCCTGCAATAGTGGGCTGTTGTATCCTTGATCTGCCCTGAGGCATGGACTGTGGGCTGAGGACATCGTTGGGAGAGTACTGCACGATATTGGCCCTGGGCTTTGAGAGGCAGGCTGCGGTGGCGGATGCCTGAAATCGGGGCTGCTGCATATCTGAACTGCCATAAAGCCTGAGCAAGAGGAATTTGTACTCCACCGGTATTGCGCTGAATAACGGAATAAGCGGAGGACACAGCGAAGTCCCGTGCTGTGGCGCAGATACGACAGTACTCGTGTGGCTACGACACTGGGACCCACTGCGGAGCGAGGAGAGGCCCTACGAGCGCAGTAAGTGGGGTGCGGGGCGGCGGCTGGGCCGAGTGCCGGTTGGGCGGTGTGGGTTCACTGGATGCCGACAGCGCTGCTGTGCTGTGGGGTTTGGCGGGGCTGGATCTGCCAGGGCGACTGCGGTGCGGGACCGTCACGCTCCCCTCAGGCGCCTGGAGGGTGGGCCGGGGCTCGGTGGCTGGGGTTCCTAGCGGGGGTGCTCCAGCGCTCTGGGTCGGCCTGTTACGGTGGAGTGGTGGTGGTGGGAGGTCCCGGCGGGGACCGCTCTGCTAGGGGCCGGGTCCCCACCCGGAGATTGTGTGGCTGGCCGTGGGACCTGTAACCCTCCTGGGTGTGTGGCCGACGGGAGTCCTGTGATAGGCGGAGGCTAAATCCTTGCATGATAAGAGACATTACACTGCAGAGTGACCTCACCTTGAGGCTGGATTGGTGCTTGAGCGCGTACAGGCGGGTCCTGGTGACCACGACAGGGACCGCTTGTGGTTTACTATGGGGGCATTTCCCTGCACCTGGGACAGTCTCTGAGTGACTGAATAACAGCCCACAGAGAAGATCGCGGGGCTGGTGAGACCGCTGAACCAGATCATTGCGTGGAATTGCCCACTGGGCGCTGTTGCTTAACTATGGGAGAATCTGACCCTAAACAGCCTAAATTAGAGCTTGAGAATAAGCGCAGCACACGGGCCAGTGAATCAATGGGGGAGCAGGCGGGAATGCAGGGTGCCCCGGGTGCGGCCGCTGACTCAGAAGAGGGCACCAGATCTATACTATTGGAATTGCATGCTGGCATGAGGTCGAATGATAGCAAGATTGATGTGCTGGAGACTAGCTTAGACATAGTCAAGAAGAAGATAGACAAGCACGAGAATAGACTGGATACTTTAGAAAATAGACTGTCTGATACGCAAGATTCCAAAGCCGAGAGCAGAACTCAGATACTGCAGATGGAGAAGGTTTTAGAAGTTATAAGGACGAAGAATGAGGACTCGGATGCGCGGTCTAGGCGCAATAACCTGCGCATTATAGGACTGCCCGAATCCACTGCTATTACCAGGATGGAGACTTTTGTAGATGGGATGCTGAGGGACCTGTTTGGCACTGTGTTATCTGCAGTGATGATAGTGGAGAGGGCGCACAGATCTCTAGGACCCAGACCTAAACCGGGCGCGCCGCCGCAGACGATAATAGCGCGCCTACTGAATTATGCAGACAGAGAGGCTATACTGCGGGAGGCAAGATCGCAAGCACCAGTTACGCATAAAGGAGACACATTGTCCTTTTTTCCAGACTATACTCCGGCCATACAGGCAGCTAGAAAGGAGTTTATCTCAGCGAAGAAAATACTGCAAACTGCTTCAATACCCTATGCTATGCTGTACCCGGCTAAACTCAAAATAACACACGATGGTCAAACACACTTTTTCACTGATTCAAAATCAGCTCTGAAATTTGCAAAGCATGCCAGTAAGACTGCACCTCGCCAGAGTGGAGGGGAGACTGTGGTGGCGGAGTCAGGTCTGGAGACTGCAGACTAGTTCTGATACACAGTATTAGATCGACCACTGCGGTTGGGGGATTGGAACTTGACTCTAATACTATTGGAACTGCACGTATACCTCTGCTATCTATTTCCCCTTGTCTTCCTGAAGTGTTTTGTGGGATTGTACTGGTTTATACTGCCTGGGCGAGTTCGCAGGGGGTGGGCAGCATTATTTTGGATGTGTGAGGCCTGACCACTGGGCTAACTAGTGACTTGTTACAGGGCGGATACGGAGCCGCGAGTCACAGATAGATTTGCTTCACCATGTGTGATATTCGGTGCCATAATGCACAGACGAATTTATGACTTTAATCTGGCACTCACACCTCAGTGTGAGCACTTGCTGGTGGTCCACGTTCCCTAGAGGGTATTCCCCAACTGTTGTGTTGCATGGGTTGCGGGATGAATGGGTGGGGGGAAGGGGGTGTTCGAGCTCGGCCTAATTGGGAGGTTGGAATGGGAGGGGGGCGGAGAGGGTTGGGTGGGTGGGGTGTTTTTTTGTGTTGTTTATGTGTTTCTTTTGTTATATATGATGCGCTGAAGTCGGTCGGAGTGTGGAACAAGATACATAAGAATGTGCCTGAAGGGAGGGCTGGCGGTGCACTTCTGCAGATACCTGAGGGTTTATTATGTCGATCACGTTCAACCACAGATAGTTATGAGTGACACGATCCGATTGTTGACGTGGAATGTGAGAGGTCTCAACTCACCTAAAAAGTAAGACATGAATTGGTTTACCTCAACAGGCATTCGGTGCATATAGCCCTACTACAAGAGACACACTTGACAAAATACAAGGAACGGGGTGTCACGGTAAGGTGGGCGGGGTTTAAATTGGCGGCTTTGTACTCCTCTCATGCGAGGGGCACGATGATCTTGGTCAGAAGAGGTGTAGAGTTTAAGCCAATCCACATGCATACAGATGAGGAAGGTAGATGCGCGATGGTGCAAGGGAAACTACAGGGGTCACTGGTAACTATAATCAATATGTACGGTCTGATTGCGGACGACCCGATATGTTTCTCCCGGATGTATACTGTACTCAGGAGCTGGCCAGCGGCCGCAGTGTTATGGGGTGGCGATCTCAATACATATTTAAACCCAGATGTAGATAAATCGAACCCACTGACTCACCGCACCCCCCGAGTTGCTAGGAGCATAGCCTGCGCACTTGAAGAGTTTGGTTTGAGGGATGGGTGGCGTGCGAGGCATCCCCTAGGGAAAGAAGGCACACACGCGACACCATTACATGGCAGCTGGTCGAGGTTAGACTATTGGCTGCTGGATGAGGAGGCCATGGGCTGGATGCGTGGAATTGTGCATCTCCCGCGTACGCTCTCTGATCATAACCCTGTCCAGTTGGATCTAGAGATTCCATTGACTATACATCGACCATTCACCTGGTGACTACGATCAGAGGCATTACTAGACCTGATCTATGATAGAACTATAAGGGAAGCCATCATACACTATTTTGCGACGAATACGGGTACGGTCGACAAGGCTTCCACACTGTGGGAAGCTTTTAAAGCCACGATCAGGGGAGTATGTATTGGCACGGCGGCGGGCATACTGAGCGATATACGGACGCAACTGTTAAACAAGGAGAACGCCCTAAGGGACTTAGAACGCGAGTATGAACTGTCACAGTCGACAAGGGTACTGGCTCACATACAGGAGACACTCACGGAATATGAGACATTGTCAGAAACGGAATTAAAATACGTGTCCCATAGACACACAGCGCGGAGCTATGGGGAGGGTGGCAGACACTGACGACCAAGATCAAGGAACATCAAGGTCGCGCGCGTATAGACATGATTACAGATGAGGACGGAGTGGAGCATTATCACCCGGTGGCCATTACACAGCAATTCAAACGGTTCTACGATGACATATACACATCAAGGGGTGGTGCGACGGAGGCCGAGATGGAGGACTACTTAGAGGGGGTGGCGTGTGCCTGGTTCTCAGACGCCCCAGGGAATATATATGCAAGCCTATAGATGAGCAAGATGTTAAGACAGCAATTTCGACTCTGTCCAATGGCAAGGCTCCAGGGCCTGATGGTCTTACGGCGGAGTTTTACAAGAGATATGTAGACTTAATTACGCCACACTTACTTAAAGTATACGCTGAGGCACATGAGGTTGGAAGGCTGCCACTGACAATGCGTCAAGCGCTAATAATCACTCTGCTTAAAAAAGGCAGACCCCCGGATAGATGTGATTCTTGCAGTCCTCTGTCGTTGATCAACATTGATTCGAAGATCCTTGTCAAAATACTAGCGACCAGGCTACAACCAGTGATGCCACGGCTGGTGCTGCCTGATCAGTCAGGCTTTATACCAGAGAGGTCTACGTCGCATAATCTTCGCACCATTTTCTCCATGTTCCACGTACTTGACCCAAGCCTGCCGGTGGCGGCTGTGTTACTAGACGCTTCAAAAGCGTTTGATTCGGTGGAATGGAAATATATGTTTTATGTATTACGTCGGATGGGCTCTCCTCCGCTATTCTTACAGTGGATAGCGGTGCTACATGCGGAGCCGTCGGCACGGGTAAGGGTTGAAGGGTTAACTTCGAGACCCCTTGATATAGGGAGAGGAAAGCACCAAGGATGCCCATTATCCCCGTTGCTATTTGCGATTATTTTAGAACCACTGGCGTGTGTCATTAGACAGCGACACAGACAAACGGCACTCATCATTATACGCAGACGACATGGTGCTTTTTGCGCATGAGCCGTCTCGGTACCTGTCTCAGTTACTCCGCGAATATATCAGATTTTGCCACCTATCGGGTTTAGCTATTAACTGGGACCAATCCATTATCATTCCACTAACTGAGTCCACCTTGCAACCTGACATGGAATACCCACTTGTATGGTCTACTGACCCAGTTAAATATCTGGGGGTGTAGATTCATAGGGACCCAAATACGGTAATACACGAGAATTACGGCAGAGCATATACAAATTAGAACAGCAAGTGGAATTGTGGCTCTCCTTGCTACTGTCGCTGGTGGATCGAATTGCTCTGATTAAAATGGTGGTACTACCGCGCTTCTTATACTTGTTTGATAATATCCCAGTGGTGCTCACGAAGGAGTTTTTTCATAACATTCGGCGACTGCTGAAACGGTTGGTCTGGGGTGGCAAAACCGCACGGGTGAAATGGTCAAAGCTCACTGAAGGGTACGACAGGGGGGGATTCGAGGCGCCAGATTTCTATATCTATTATCTGAGCGCACAGGCCAAATACATATATTACTGGCACAGGCCACATGCATATACTCCACATGTCGTGATAGAGGAAGGGGATGCTCATCCGGTTCTGCTGCACAGTGTAATAACGCATTGAACGAGATGCACCCCGAAAACTGCAAATCAATTCAGTCGATGCGACAATAGCAGCCTGGCAGGCGATAGGGCGAGTGGCACGGAAGCTACCGATTTACGCACCAGCCATGTACATTGAGCACTACGCTGCAATGACAGTGACCCAGGAGGCGCCATGGATGCGCCTGCTTCGTGAGGCAGGGCTTCAACGGATCCAGGACCTCCATCCGGCAGGTTAGTTTCTTACATCGGAAGATCTGCAGTATGTGAGCAATCAAACATTGCTATGTAAATTTGCAATGCATAGGCTGCGACATCTGACCAAACTACATTATACCACATACCCTCTAGAGCCTCCTACACTTAAATCATTGCAGTTTGCTCTCACCACCGCTACTAACAGAAGAATGGTCTCCAGACTCTATAGATTGATAAAGAGTGAATGCAACCCTGATCCAGATAGAAGCTGGGAAAGCTGGAATTTGTGCCTTACAGAGCCCATGGTTGAAAAGCATTGGAAGCACATTTGTGAACTGACAGGGGTGCTGGGTGCGAATGGTAACTTGCGCAGAATACATTTTAAATATATACATCAGGTATACTATACGCCTCAACGCTTGTACAGATTTGGGTTGCGTGAAACTGATTGTTGTACACGGTGTGGTCAGGGGGGTGCTGATTTCATTCATCTAGCTTGGAGTTGCCAAAAGGTGAACGAGTTTTGGGAAGAAGTAGTGCAGACATTAGTTAACATGACAGCGGCGGACATACAATGCACCCCAATGGTTTGTCTACTCTGTTGTGTGCCACACCTCAGGAGTGTGAAATGGAGATTTGTTAGATTGGCACTTATGCAGGCGGCATGCAGAGTGGGGGGAGTCGACGTAGGCCTAAAACAGCGCAATGGTTGAAAGACCTAGCATGTTGCAGAGAGAACATGGAAATATATGCGTAAGAACTGCCAGTAACGGCCAGGCCCCGAGATATCTGGGAACCATTGCGAGCCTTCCTATTAGCCAGGGCGACTGATGGTGAGTGAGGAGTGTTGCGAAGGCTGCCGAGGGCTCTGATGGGGAGACGGATATTCTTACTAGGGGATGTGACCGCACTTTGACACGACTATGTACTTCTTGATTACGTTTTGAAAACAGATGTTTGTGATATGATTTGCTTTGCTTATATTCTTTTTTTTGTATGTCTCTTGTTTTGGTTTTATCATTTGATTTGTTCATTAATTCTTTTTTATGGTATACATTACTCTCTGTAGGGAGTCTCGAGAATATTGGAAGCTATGCGGTTATGGTCTTTGCTATGTTATGTTTTGTTTTGTAAACGTGTTCAATAATAAAATAAAAAAATAATAATAATAATAATAAAAAAAAAGACTGTTTTGTCGGCGTGATTGGCTTTGGGGAGGGAGCCTGGCTGCCTGCATCCTGTTCCTGCCGGCGGCAGGAGAGCAGGAGCCGAGAAGACGTGAGAGCCGACCAGCAGAAAGGTAAGCTACATTTTATTAAAATTAATATTATTAAATTAAACCCCCCCCCGCTCTGCATGAACCCCCTGCCCCCTCTCTCTCCCCCCACGAGTCACGCCGGCCGCGGCTGCCGCAGTGGCCCACCCGAATGCACCATTGGCCTACCCAAAAATAAATACCTGGAGCCGGGCCTGTATGGAAATAAAAAACATCCTGCTGGGTATCCCCTTTTTGTCGCGCAGCCATACTCACCGTTACTACTTATTATAATTACAAGAGGAGACTTCTGAAGGAACTGAATATTTTTCTACATATTGTGTCATTAATCTTCATGGCATGAATTGTTATAGTAGATAAGTGACAGGGCCCATCATGTTAATCATCTGGCTTTCCTGATGGCAGACTACGGGATCAGTCAGACTGATTGCGATCCTGAGTGATATCTGCCGTTGAATCCAGTTTTTGGCGGGTAACTGATATTACTTAAACCTCCCTCAGCGAGTGCCGGCCCCTTGACACTTTGCCAGTGGAGATGGACTCGTGCAGTTCTCTACAACATACGCATAGGGGTTGCACGTGTTTTTTGTTACTGTATCCGGCCTGATTGTAGCCCAGTAATGGTAAGAGCTTGGACAATTGATAATTGACCGGCCATTTAACCAGCTTTAGCCTTGATCACTATAGCAAGTTTTACTTTATTTTTAGAGATACAAATATCTCTCATGGATTGGCAATGCCTTGTTGTAATCAGAGCGAACGTCTTATCTATTGGATCGCTGCTTTCTTCCGGCTCCATCTCAGTTGTGCTAGTGACAATCGTAGACTGATTTTTCCTGCTATGAAAACTAGAATATCTGTAAGAATACACAGAGGTTCTATCACATTATTTTGCCATACTTGTCTGATCCTTCAGCATGCATATGTCTCCATTTTTTTTACTTCCCTATTACTTTAGTGAAACCGGATCTATCACACAGATTCTCTGTCCTTGTTCTTGTGATACACCTATCCATGTGATCCTACAGATCCTTACACATCCCAGGCTGTCTGCCCCCTTCCCCTCACTAGGGCAAGTTATACCCTTCTTTGAGCTTTTATAAGTGAGGATCCATATTAGGCCTGGGCAAAAATGTTGTTCCGTTCGCGGAAATTGCGATAATTTGACATTTTCGCGTTCCGCGGAGAGCGCGAAAATGTCAAAATTTCCGCTTTCCGCAGCTTGGCGATAATTTGTTTCTTGCTCGCGCTGTAAAATAATACATTCTCGCGCGTGATCGCCTTACCTGAATCCCTGCATTCGCCGCCAAGTTTTCTTGATCCGGTCGCGTTCTCCATGAGATGTTGGATTGTTTTTAGCCATTTGCGCTGTCTCGCGACAGTTCGCGCCCGCAGTGAAGTCATGCATCGCTCGATCACGTCTTTCTTCTTGCGATCATGCACCGCGAGACAACTCAAAACAAGATGACCGCGCCCGCGAGCAACCACATGGGTAAGTTGGCGACCCGCAACCATGCAGAAAATCTCGCGAACATGCGGGAAAAAAAATTCCGCATCTTCGCGATATTTCCGCTTGTTTGCGATAATTTTAAACATTTTCGCGATAATTTGCGAAAGTGGATTTCGCAAATTCCGCCCACCTCTAATCCATATCTGTATGAAGTTCTCATATATATATAATTGTTTGTATTTCCTCCCCATCAATTTGTTTAGGGCCCGGCTGGGCCCCATGTGAGTACCCTTCCTATACTTTCAATACCTCGTGGCGCACAACAGTCACTTTGACAGCCATTCCTCCTTCTCAGGTACCTGCCCATACTATTCCTGAGTTTGTCTAAAGATATGCGGTTGTTGCTGGCCATTACAATGATACTGTCATTTTTCCAATTGATTTTCAGATATGACTACTTCATTAGGTCCTGAAGAGACCCCTTATTGTTTTGGTGGGTTGAAACGCAATCAACAAAACTTTTTGCAAACCATTTATCAGTCTCTAATATTTTTGTAGAAGGTTGTATTTATTGTCATTTGAATGGTCGACTTTATTACTGTTGGAAACTATTTTCTACTATGTCACAATAAGTCACATTTTCACGTTGGTACCACGCTCACTGGGGACACCATGCACTTTTTGTTGAATACATACGAGATGTTTTGCATATAAAAACTGTAATGAATATCAACATTGTGTGGCAAATTGTCTCTTCGTGTGGGATAATGCAAGTAAAAGAATCTTGCTACGGAGCAACCTTCCCTGGATGCAAATGCTACTAATTTTAAATCAGTTTACCTTTATATACAATCTTTTTTGTGACTGGTGATTCTCAAAAACAGTTTCATTTCACGAACAATATTTTCAGCAACATAATAGGTTTTTCAAACCAACATTTAATTATTGTTCAAATCACAATAATAATTTGTTCATTTCAATTTATACATAGGTCAAAACTTTAGTTATATTCATGCTCGCCCAATGCATTTCGGGCCGTTTAGTGGCCCTTCTTCAGGGGAAAATCTAAAAACAAGATGAAAGTAAAACAATAAATACAATCGTTTCAACTTTATGAGTGCAGACAACAGCTACAACATATCAAAAAAGCATGCTAGATACAACAGTGCGTGACATCTCTTCGTTATTTCGAATTAGTACTGATTTTGTGAATGTATAAAAATAGTCAGAACGGAATGATTCTAGAAGAGTACCCTTATGGAACCAAGTCACCCAAAGTGGAAAAATAATACACAAGAACACGTGTAAGTAAAAAAACCACAGGCTATGCATACCTGATGACCATGTATTAAACACGCTCTGTGAAGCAGGAGAGAAAAAAACATACCAATCCTTATTCGAAAAAAACAACACTATGACCTCAAAACAAGCCAAACTTTAAATAAACAAAACCTCTTTTACACTGACCTTGGTTCCTGACCAACTTTTTGAAAACAAATACCCCCACTCGGTATATCGAACTCGAACGGGAATTCTAAAAGAAAAATCCAGTAAGCAGATTACCATCCGCGTAATACACCTCAATGCAGCTGTAATTGCTCAAAATGACAAAGAGAGCGTCCGCTCACCTTTTCAAAACCTCTTCAAAGTAGACGATACCAATAACCAAACGGAAACCGTGCTCCTCTACCGATGCAGCTCTCCACATCCGCGTCTACCATATATGGAACTCTAGTCACTAACAGCGAAAAAGGACTAAACCTATCTACTTCATAAATCAAAGCGCGCGCCATTTTGGAAAGGGGTTTCATGCCTTACGCTTCCAAAAACTGTGCCAAACAAACAATGTATGAAACAATTGCGTGAATTGCCCACCGGCTTATATTTCTAAAAAAAAACCAAACCACACATCCTGTATCAAAAGCCTTATTTGATATGAAATAAATAAATAAAAACAACCTGTTTTGTGAATTTTGAGGAGAAAAAGTGAATGATAGAACAGTAAAGGATAGTGAAGAAAGACGTTCTGATATCAACAGCAATTGTAAGCTTAAAATCAGTCTGCGTGTCTCCAATGGTGTACAATACGTTTTTTTTAGAGAAAACATCCTAAATCCACTTTCTCGTTGATCCCATGGGGATCTTGAGTATTCAGCTTTTTTATCCAAAAAATCTCCCTTTGTAAGAGTGTTTTTGTTAGATTTTTACCAGGGGTTGGGACCATTTTCTCTATCACTTGGAATTTGAGTTGTGATATAGAGTGTTTACACATGTTCCAATGAACTGCTAGACTGCTTTTTGGGTTGGCGTTTCGGATCGTGCTTTTGTGCTCAGAGATTCTTGTCTTAATTTTTCTCTCAGTTTTGCCAATATATAGCAGTCCACAAGGACATCTTATGGCGTAGATCAAGTTCATCGAGTCGCAAGTAGAATTATGTCGCAATTTAATGGTTTCCCCTGTGAAGGGATGATGTACTTCATCTCCTATGATGACGTTGTTGCATTGCACACAGTTCAAGCAACGTTGTGTCCCTTTATATTCCATTCCATCAGTGTTAGATGTAGTCGAAAGAATTTCTTTGATATTTCTCGACCTTCTAAAGGCAAATAAAGGTTTTTCACGAAAGAGATCTTTGAAATCTTCCTCATTTTGTAACACATCCCAGCGATTCATTAGGATTTTTTTGATTTGTCTGGATACTGTGGAATATGTAGACACAAAAACCTGTCGAGTTAGTTGTACTTTAGGTTTGGTTTGCAGTAGATTTTCTCTGGTCTTTTGCTCAGTTTTGGTAATAGCTTCTCGTAGAATGTTTTCCGGGTAACCTTTAGATGAATACCTTCTCTTCATGCAATCGATGTTTTTTTGGAGCGTTTGTTCTGTGGAGCAAATCCTTTTGGCTCTCAAAAATTGTGAATAGGGGAGATTGTACATCAAATTTTGAGGATGAAAACTTGAGTATAGCAACGCATTGTTTTTGTCTGTAGGTTTGTGAAAGATTTCCGTGTGAATAGCACCATCGGTTATCTTTACCAATACATCCAGGAATGGGAGCGAATTCTCACTGATGTTACTTGTGAATTGTATATGTTCATCCTTTGTGTTTAATTGAGATATCTTAATCTCCAGTTGTTCTGTGTTGTTTTTCCACATGATAAAAATATCATCTATGTATCTTACATACAGCAGAAGATTATCCATCCATTCCGGGTCACTGTAAATGTATTGATCTTCGAAATAGGCCATATAGGTATTAGCATATGCAGGTGCCCCTGCAAAACCCATAGATGTACCTTTGAGTTGTAAGTAATACTGGTTATTCCACTCGAAATAACTGTGGTGCAAACAAAAGTGTAACATTTCCAACAAAAAAACTTTGTCTGTCTTCAGAGTTGTTTGTCTCAATAAGGCCCATTCTACTGCTTGCATCCCTCCCATGTGGGGGATGGAAGTGTATAAAGATTTTACATCCAGCGTGCAAAGTACAATGTTGTTAGTCGTCTGTACATTCTGTAGTTTCTGCAAAAAATGAGTGGTATCTTTTATGTAGGATGTCCATTCCTGGACAATGGGTTGCAGAAAATGGTCAATATATTGTCCAATGGGTTCGAAAATGGTTCCACACCCCGTGACAATAGGTCTAAAAGGTGGATCCAAAAGATCTTTATGGATCTTGGGTAGCATGTATAATCCAGGTTTGTTAGGATTTTCTTTGGTTAGAAATAAACTTGTGTTCTCAGTGATCCATCTCATATCTATAGCTTTAGTGAGAATGGTATTCAAGGTAGCAGACAATTGGTTAATGGGGTCGCCATCGAGGAGAAGATATGTAGAGGTGTCCGAAACATGTTCCGATACTTTTTTGTTGTAAAACGATTGGTCCATGATAACAATGGCTCCTCCCTTATCAGCTTTTTTAATGTTGATATTTACATCATTAGCAAGAGTTCTCAGGGTGAATCGTTCGTGTTTTGTGAGATTGGTTTTGGTGTCGCGTTTAACATTTATCCTGGAAAGATCTTTTTTTACCAAGTTCTCGAAGGCATCTAAGATTTTATGCGACACCGGTGCCTGAAACGTGGACTTACGTTTAAATTCTTCAAATTCCTTTTCTCGATGGTTATATTCTGTGATGTTAAATGTGGAGAAAAAATACTTTAAACGAAGAGTCCGCATGAATCTGAATAGTGTTATCTCATTCTCCAAGGTATTGGTCTGATATGTAGGGACAAACCCTAATCCTTTGTTAAGAATCTTGATTTGGTGATTGGAAAGTTCTTTGGAAGAAATATTGACTACTAAGTTGTTTTCTGACTCCTCAGGTTTTGTCTTGATCTTTCTTTTGCTTCTCCTGGTTTTCCTCCCATTCTTCCTGGGGGTAAGTTGCTGTCCGTAACCTGGGCTAAAAAAGATTTAGACGTAGATGGATGTACATCAGTTTCTTCCGTAGGTGTAGCCTGAGTTTTTTCTCGTGGTTTCTCGAGATTCGGCGGTGGTCTATTAATATTCGTATCTGTGTCAGTTGCCAAACTTTCTTCAGATGAGACATTCGGATTTTTCTTGAAGAATACCCTCTTCTGGGCATATACTTCCACCCAGGTATATACTTCGTTGAGTTTATAATCCAACGTGTCTCGTTTATATTTTCTCAGTTTGCCCTCTTGTACTTCTTTCGAATATTTATCAATTTTGTTGTTCATTTCCTCCAATACTTTATTCCAATCTTCAGCATCCATACGAGTTTCAATATCTGTCCGGATAGTTTTTATTTCTTCTGTTATTTCTTGTATGATGACCGCTAGTTCTTCTATCAGTAATAGAATAAGGTCGAGTGAACACTTATTTAGTATTGCATACCACCGATCCATGAAGTCTTTTTTTAAATGGAATCTGAAAAGCATGGGTTTTATGGATAATCTTAATCCTCTGGGAATTCTTTTGGCGCGATGGTATTGCACAAGTGTGGAGGCATGAAGACGTTGATTTAACTGTCGTTTCGTCTTCGTCTCATTTGGACATCCCTGTAACCCTGTCTTTATTGCCATTGTGTATATTTTCATTGATACTAATTACATTGTCCACAGGAACTAATATTTCTGTCTATATAATACTTACCCTGGTTCCTTGTGAGTAGGGTGTCACGTGTGTTTCTTTACATGTTTTGCACCATGTCTGCTACTCAGAAGAATTTTTACTAGTAATGGTCATCCGGGTTGTCTTTCTGATGGAGTTTTCTTTTCTGTTTTTGACATTTGGCTTTGTGTGCCTCCTAATACATTTGTGTTTGGCAGTACTCTGGCTTCATCTGTTTCTTCATGGGAGAGCTGAGGCAGACTGCTTGGCTTGACAGATCCTCACATGGTTCTGACCGTGACAAGGATGACAGTACTTGGAGGTAATGTCTAGATTACGTACCAATTATCTTCATAACAGCTATACCAGGTCTTCCTCATTACCATCAATAAGAAGACCCACCTCTCCTTTTCCTGTCTCCTGCCATCATGTACCTGCTACATAAAGACCATACCAATGCTCAAATTGATATTTACAAGTAGAGTTAGGTTTTGTTCAAGGATATTAGACATAGAGATGAGTCAAGGGACTACTCCCTGACTAGAGCAGACTAGATTCCAAGAGATCTAAGAGGGCCCTAGTTAAGTTTTTGGATATAGTAGACTAAAGATTTCTAAAGATGAGAGCAAATATGAAGCTTTTCTTGCACTCTACATAGCACCTGACATCCCTTCCCAAAGCTTGTCCACAGTGGTGGTTTGTGCATTTGAAATTAAAAGGTTTAACAGCAGGTCTTATGCTTGCTCTGCTGCTGCATTTTTTGTGGGGCTAGGAGGAACATTTTAATTGTGCAGGCAAATAGTGTAATAGTGTATATGTTTTGTGGCATGCATCTGCTGCCTATTTGGGTTATTCTGTTTCTGCAACCAACTTTTAAAGTGTCGAGGGATTTGTGCTTACTTACTGCCTTGGAGAGTGTCCAGAGGAACAGAGTTCTAGTTCCTTCTCCAGCCTCACCTGCCCACCACCAAAAGTGAACTTCAAGGCCCCAGTGGATCTAGGACTCTGCTTCTTAAGTGAGCTTATTAGGGTGTTCAGCATGGGCGGTCAGCTAAAGGGCGAGATGCTTCAGGTCATCTCGATGGTCGGTCCTCGAATGGAGGTAAGTTTTATTTTATTTAAACCCCTCCTCCCACCCGCCCATCATGCCGGCTGCGATTGTGCAGCATACTAGTGTAACCAGAAACATAGCTAAAGGCTGAAGTGCAAACACACCAACACGCACAGTATTTCCTAATGTTCTAATGCACGCCTGTCTTAGCTCGAGTTTAAAGCTGCACACGGCGTGTGAAACATTATTACATTATTACACCGAATGCTCGCTGTCCGTTGGGAAGGTGAAGGGCCTATGCTGGGAGTCATAGTGACCCGTGGCCGATGACTAGCGCCCGGGCCTCTCAGGCTGGCGGGGCAGGGGCAGGGACAGGACTGTGGGGCCATCCGATGTGAGACGTGGAAAACTGGAGAGCAAGGAGGACTGTGTATCTGCTCGGGATCAGAGCAGTAAACCTGGCCCGTTTTGCAGCCTTGCACACCAGGTCCTGCCCTGGCAGCCTCAGGTGCAGGCAGTGCGACCCCACCACAGGGCGAACTCGTGTCCCGCCTATGGTCTGTGGAGGCAGTGGCCCTCACAGCAGACCCCACACCAGAAGTTACACAGAAAGGGGAATATCAGACACCTTGTGAAATTGCAAGTGCGTTATAACGTATACAATACCAGTAAATCCATCTATTGCTTTCCTTGGGACGAAGCCAAACAATATACTATACCTGGCTACAGTGTTGTCTGATTAAACTATAAAATGGGCCCATTACAGCCTAGCGTATGTAGAGCAGTGTGTGAGTGTGTCAGCCTGTGTGTGTATCTATCTATCTATCTATCTATCTATCTATCTATCTATCTATCTATCTATCTATCTATCTATCTATCTATCTATCTATCTATCTATCTATCTATCTATCTATCTATCTACCTGCCTACCTACCTACCTATCTATCTATCTACCTATGATGAATTTTTATCAATCTCCATATCTTTGTGGCATATGTATTTATAAAGCTATGTATTTATATATTTATATCTACACATTGAGATATATAGAGATTAAATGACAAGTATATATATATATATATATATATATATAAATAGCTAGCTATCTAAGATGAATATTTAAAAATCTCCATATCTGAGAGAGCCCACCGGTATGTGCCAGCAGTGTCACCTGTTCACATCTCATAGCGAGAGCCCCCCTCTGCCACACCTTGTGCCCATGAGAAGTTGAAATAGGCCGTGGGGAAACAGCCTTTCCAACGCGGTTGTTACTTCGCTTTACCTTTACAACGCGGTTTACCAGATGTATTTGATGCACCCGAGGATCAGCCGGCTGATCAAAATAAAAAAAATATTTAAAAGACAACACTATTAGTGCACTGTTATGGGAACCGTTACCAAGAGGATGACAAAGGTGACACAGAGCTCTCCCCGTTGCATTACGTTGTCAGATGGCACACAATCTTAAGTGTAATGAGATTTGGGATCCAAAACAAGCCGCTTCAGCGTATGCCGTTCAGAGAGATATTTTGCAGATAAATGTTAGTTTACGCTTCATGCAACATCCTTAAAAAAGTTAATTTTAGATCAAAACATTACCTCACACACATATGAGAAATGGGAGGGCGTCACAGAGATTATTTGCATTATTATTAGTGAGCTGATATTGTGTTGCAATATTGAAAAGACGTCAAATGTCAAATGTCAAAGATTTTTGTATAGCGCACAAATCACCAAAGGTCTCATGGCGCTAGCAACCAAGACAAAGAAACCGGGAGTGACTGAAAGTGCTCATACAACAACATTTACTGGGAAAAAAGCCAAGTTTTCAGCTTTCTACGGAAGAGTAAATGGTCAGGTATAGAAAGCAGATCCAGAGGAAGTTTGTTCCAGAGCAAAGGGGCCAGGTATGAAAAGGACCGACCTCCATTGCGGACTGTCCGGATGCGAGGTTGAACAAGGAGAAGTCTGGAGCTGGACCTGGACCGCAAGGGGCGTCCAGGAACATACCATTGGAGTTTTTTTGCCAGGTAAAGTGGACCAGTGCCATGCATTATCTTATGCGTGAGACTTAGAAGTTTGAAACGCCCTCTTTGACGGATCGAAAGCCAGTGCAAAGTTTTTAGGGTGGGGGCAGAGGGGGTGCGGGAAGGAAGATTCAGAACAAGTCTTGCGGCCGTGTTCTGAAGGATTTGAAGTTTGGAAATTAAATCCTGGTTTAGTGCGGTGAAAAGGACATTGCCATAGTCCAAGCGGCTAACGATAAGACCCTGGACCAAGGGTTTTGTTGCTTCAATAGGTAGCCATTTAAAGATCTTGCGTAACATACGCATAATCCCAAAACAAGTCCCAAGCACTTGATTTATATGGGTCTTCAAGGATAAAGAATTGTCAATCGGGATGCCTAGGTTGCGGACTGCGGACTTGGGAGAGGGACAAGTGCCCAATTCTAATGGCCACCAAGCGCTGGTCCAGAGCTGTTCGGCTTTCCCAAATAAAATAACTTCAGTCTTCCCGCCGTTCAGTTGGAGCTTATTTAGACTCATCCATTCATTTACACGAGTCAGGCAGCTCTTAAAACGGGTTTGAACATCAGACTGGTCGGGTCACAAGTCACTAGCAGCTGGGTATCGTCGGCATAGGATAGTGTGTCAAAACCATATGACCTGATGATATCAGCTAAAGGTGTTAAATAAACATTAAACAGCATAGGGCTAAGAATGGAGCCCTGCGGGACCCCCACATTTACAGGATATGAGAAGGAGACGATCCCATCCACGGAAACCGCAGTGAATCGGTCTGCCAGATAGCTATCGAACCAGTCAAGGGCCCTCCCTCTGACACCAATCTCCCACAGACGATGTTTGAGAATGCTGTGGGAGTTGTTGTCGAATGCTGCAGATAAATCCAAGAGGACCAGAATTGCGGATTCTCGACGGTCCAAAGCCAATCTGATGTTATCCACTACTTCAATGACGGCGGTCTCCGTGCTATGAGCCGCACGAAAGCCGGATTGGGAGGGATCAAGGAGCTTATGAGTTTCAAGATAGGCCGTGAGACGTTTGTTAACTAAAAACTCCAATACCTTCCCAAAATAGGGAAGTAAAGAAATAGGACGATAGTTTGCGGGTACACTGGGGTCGGCAAGGGGCTTTTTAAGGATAGGCTTAACCTGTGCTAATTTCCACCTATGCGGAAATGTGGCTTGGTTCAGTGACAGATTAAAAACAGTAGTTAAGATATCCACAAATAAGGGTAAAATTTTAGCACAGGAACGGGGGGGAAAGGGATCGGCTGGGGAACCGGACTTGATCCGTCCCAAGCATTCGCTGACTTCAGTTTTTGTTATAGGGTCAAACCCAGTTAATAAAGGGGCTTTGTTTAATTCTAGCGAAGGACTGAATTCACTCATGTTAGTATTGTGACAACCAGAATCTTCTGCCTGAGAGGGGAATGAGGCATATATGGTTTTAATTTTATTGACAAAGGATAGGGCAATGGAGTCAACCCATTCTTGGGTGGGCGTAAACGAAAGTTGCTCAACCTGGGGAGCAGTAAATTCCTTCAATATTTTATATAGCTCTTTACTCGAGTGAGCTGCATTGTTAATACGCTGGGTGAGATAAACCTTTTTTGCTGATTTAATATTGTTCATATATATCGAATGGAGGATTGTATATTTCCTACGGTGTTTGTCGGTTTTAGATTTTCTTCATTATCATTATTATAGTCATCACTATCACTTGTGTGACGCAGCGGCGGCGTAAACCATGCGCCATGTTGCGCCTTATTTACAACGTGACGCACCTAGGGAGATGCGTCACGTTGTGAGCCAGTGACGGCCCATTGTAAACCAATACAGGCTGCACAATAGTATACTTTGCAACATTGTTCTCTAATGCCAAATATGAAACGATTGCCTACTGGCTTTGCTGAAAATCCAATTGCCTAATCAGTCCATGGAAACTAACAGCTCTACCCATGACACAGACAGAAATAGCTTGACCTTCTGTAGAGAGACGCTGCTCACTGCTGGCTGCTGGATGACTCTAACAGAGTCCTCAGGTGCATGTTGTGACCAGCCACATAATATGGGCACTCCTTGACATCTTCTTTAAAATCTCAGAAGCACCCATATTAACAAATTTGAGTAATTAAACAATTATAAAAAAAACATATCACATTCAAAGCATCTCTAATATTTAAAGTACCTTGGATGTATCAAAAGCAAGAACAGCCACAGGGAAGGTAATGCGTCAGTTCCTTATTGCCATGCAGGGGAGGTGATGTGTCGGTTCCTTTCTGAAAGGGAGGTGATGCATCGGTTTCTTACTCCGTGGGGAGATGATGCGTCAGTGTCTTACTGCGGCCCCAGCCTCCTTGTAGACGTGGCGCCCCGGTGTGATGCACGAGGCTCGGGAATGCGCCGGTTCAAGATGCGGCAGCAGCAACTGCGCTGTGTTGATTTCTTCAGCCACAGTTCCATGACAAGTTGGTTCTTGTAGCTGCAAAGCAGGGCCTGCATCAGAATCAGTGAGGATATCTTGGCCTTCATAGAGAGGTGCACTCGATGCGGCGTGCGGCGATTTCTCGAGCTGTGGCAGGCGCTGCATGGGTTTCTTCAGCGATGCATCGGAAACTGGTACGGATGTGTTGCGCTTCTCCTTGTTGCATTACTTTTCCAGCTCCCTACAGCAGGAACAACCTCCAGAGGCCCAGAAAAGCAACAGGCACCTCTTGGCAGGTCAGAATTCTCAGCAAGGGAACTGAGGGGAGCTGGGGGTGAAGTCTTTGTATCCCTTAGACTTCATAACAGGAGGAAAGCTCTACTTTAAGCCCTTGGAGATCTTCCTCAAGCAGGCGACACAGCACACAGCAAATTCCTTGTCCTTTCCTTGGCAGAAACAGCCACTGCCGGCCAACCCCAGACAGCACACAGCAGAGGGGCAGTACTTCTCCTCAGTTTCTCCAGCTTTTCTCCTTGGCAAAGGTTCTCTTGAATTCCAGAAATGATCTAAAGTTCAGAGGTCTGGGTCCCACTCTTTATAGCACAAAATCCTTTGTTTTCTAGTGGCAGAGATGCTCTTTGCCCAGCCAAAACCAGTTCTGTCCTCTCTTATGCAGCTTCCTGGCAGGAGGTGGGACAGCATTGCTGAGGTAGACCAGGCCCAATCAGGTGTGAAAGAAATCTCCTCCCCTATTCTGAATGCAGCCCAGGTCTATTCAGCCTGGAAAGGCAGGACACACCTCACCCCCCAAGTGGCTGTCTGAACCGAATGCACATCCCCAGCCCCTGTCACTCCAAAGCCAGACAGTCAATACACAAACCTAGCAGAGGCACACAGGATGGCTATGCAAGAAAATACCTACTTTCTAAAAGTGGTATTTTCAAACACAGAATTTAAAAACCATCCTTACTAAAAGATACAATTTTACACTCTGAGTTCAGGCATACTAAACTCTATTTTCCAACTTGTTCCCATTGGCAGTTATACTTATGAAATTCCCATTCTATCCTATGGGAAAGATAGCCGTGCAATAGTGAAAAACCAAATTGGCGGTATTTCACTATCAGCTCATGCCACACACATCAGGGCATGTCCTACCTTTCACATACACAGCACCCTGTCCACAGGGGGACCTTGGACCTACCTTAGGGGTGACTAACATGTAAGAAAAGGGAAGGTTAGGGCCTGGCAAGTGGGTGCACTTGCCAGGTCAAAATGACAGTGCCAAACTGCGTGCAGACACTGCAGTGGCAGGTCTGAGTTACTTTGACAGGCTGCTTATGCGGGTGGCACAGTCAGTGCTGCAGGCTCACTAGCACCATTTGATTTTCAGGCCCTGGGCACACACACATTGCACTCTACTAGGGACTGACTAGTAAATCAAATATGCCAACCATGGAATCCATAACAACAATATACAGGGAATACTTGCACTTTGGCACTGAACAACAGTGGCAAAGTTCCCAGAGCATCTAGACCAGCCAAAACGAAGTCCAACACACAGCAAAATAACAGGAGGCAAGGCAAAAATAAAGGAGAAACCCACACCAATGATGCCAGGTCTAACAACTGTAAAATACAATAACGCAATAAAGTGACCTTCAGAGCAGATGAAGGCTGGAATACTAACCATAAGCTGTGGGTTTATCTGTCATCCCACCTCGTCCATGATACCGCTAAATGCTGTGTTCCATAATGCAATGATCACACCTCCATGGTCGTAAGGAAACACTTTCCAGAAAGGGTCAAAGCAAGGACAACCACATACTGTACACCGTGTAGCATGCCAATCCCAATGAGTCACACATAGTGGCAGTAGGCACTTTATAAATGATATAGTGATATAGTACATTCAAACAAGAGAGCAGTGCCATGCATCGCCTCTGCTATTTAGAGTAATCCGTTTAAAAAACAGGAACAACTGTAATTAGCAAGACCTGGTATAATGACTTCTATTTGGTTTTTTTAGGCAAGGCTCACCATTTCTGCTGTCTATGTCTACAACATAGATGAAAATTTAGAAGGCGTACTCTTTGTCCATAATGATCTGCAAATTTGACCGAATATACTTCAACCCACCTAGTGAAGTTTCTGTTTTTAAAATTCAGAAACACCCAGTGGCAACTCCTCCGCTATGGCAGAGGAGCGTCGCTGCATTGCTTTCAAGCACTGTGAGAAGCAAAAATATAAAATGATAATAACTTTAAGTTATTATCATTTTATGTGTTTTGTGTTGCTTTGCGGGAAGGCGGGTGGGTGGGGCTGCTCTGCGAGCAGGGCGGTGGGGAGTGGTTAGCCCACTTATAAGTGCGGAATGACTGTTTGGTCAGCCGTCTCAGGCCGCCCAAACTAGTCATGCGCACTTACCCCTTCTCCATGCAGGCTGCATTACAGCCTGCATGTAGCTCATGCCCACCCCTCCAGCCCCTGGCTGAGCGCCATGTCACGGTGCTCAGGCCAATCACAATGCTGCACCGCAGCATTGTGATTGGCTTAGTGGATGTAGCCTGGGTGCCTGCTTCCTGTTCCTGTGTTGGAAGTAGGAGACCAAGAGAAGAGACGGGACCTGACAGAGGCAAGGTAGGTGATTTTCTTTTCTCCCTTCCCTCCGCAATCGCGACCTTCCGTGCAACCCCCCCCCCCGCAACCTCCTACACCCACCCCACAATCATTACCTAATTTAATTTTTCAGGCTAAATCGTTCCCAAAAACATTTTGGCAGGAAATTTCATCAACCTGAAATGTAATGAGTTTGTGTATTTCTGAACTTTACACAACTTTGCACTGGAATTTAAACTTCGCTCAATTTGAAGCACTAAACGAAATACAGTATCATTACCCACGGCGAGACTGAGGATGTGAAGAACCTTTAACAGAAAGGCACAGATAAAGGTTAGCCACATATGGTTTCTGGATAATGATATCTGTTCAGTTCGCATGTATTTGGTGTTGCGGATACAGATCCTCAAGTTAGGTTTCAACAAGAGTTTATTCATTTAACACATTACAGGATCTCTTTCCAAATTTTAGCTCTGTGTTTGCTTGACAAAAGTAGCATAAATCAAAGCAAGATCTTTACTTTCCAGCGCAAAACTTGTTTTGCACTGGAAAATCTCTTGAAAGGAGCTCATACCACTGCGTTGCATTACTTAGCACCAAGGGTGTATTTCATGGGTGCTCCATGCAACCACTCGAGGTTTCCAAATTAAAACCCTATCTACAAAAAAATGTAGACAGGGGTATGTGTCAAAAAATAGTGCCCACTTCAACCAGGCGCTATTACGGATAAAGGCTTTTATTTGTCCTTTCTTTTCCAACTTTGAATGTGAGCTGCACTGTACAGCACACATGCACAGTAGGAATAGTTTTAAAGTTAGTCTAAGCGTACTATTTTGTACTGGAAGGGTATCCTTCTATCATAAAACCTATGCTAGACTCACTCTGACACCCTTTCACTATGGTGCAAAGGTGTGTGTGTGGTCCTTAGCAGCACATTTCTGCACAAGCTCTAGTGAGAGGGGAGCTCTCCTTCTCTCCTCATGCAGCGCAGGGGAGCATTTGCAGCTTTTGTTCTACACTGCGTGATAATTTAGTAAATCTGGGCCTACCTTCCTTAGCAAAGCTATTCATTCTTTTGTAAGGTTCTATCTCCTCATACAAAGCAGAAAAACTATCGACATGGGAGGTGTTCTGGTCCCTTTTGAGTGGTGGCCTTCCGAGCACTGTAGCAGTTTCAGTAAGACTGCTTTCTAATCTTGTGCTGTAACATAGCTCATCCTTCAAAGCATAGCCAGCATCGAACATGTCTTTCATTTTGCCTACTCTACATTGGCCTGATTCACAAGGGTAAACGTACACATAAACTTACACTTTTGTGTACGGTTCCTATTTTTTTGCTATTTAAAAACTACGAGTAAAGAATAAGTTTACAACTGCGGAATCTGCGCAGTCAGTGGGGAGAATCTGCACATAAAAAGATAGGCCTGTTATTTTTTCATGTGTGGAGTTCTCTGCCCTGACTGCAGAGTCTCCTCAGTCGCAAAGTTACTTTTAAGTCATAGTTTGAGACCAGCTAAAAAAAACTAGTAAACACACAAAAATGTAAGTTTACCTCTGAATCAGGTCCTCAGTGTCCACAAAGTCAGAATATTTACCTACTTTACAAAGTTCACAGGGGTCTATTATTGAAGAAAGGACTTTGCCTTTGCAAAGCTAGTGCTGAGCAAGCTCCTTGGCTTGATGAATAGAAAGGGCCATTGAAAAGAATGCACTTTCAATACTGCGGACGTATGTGATGGAGCATCCCATCTGCCAAACTTTAAATGAGGCTCAAAGTCCCCATTCGATAACTACAAAGTGAAAATCAATATTTACGATGCAAAATGTTGTTGTTATTTTAGACGTCCTTGTGGATAGCAGGGACAGTGTATATTCAAAGAGGTGTCTACTTGCCCTTTTTGCCTCACAAGCAAATAAATCAATGAATGTAATCTTCATTGTCGCATTGAATGGTTGCCAACTGCTCAGGGCAGGTGTAAAACAATTTCAAAGTAGAAGTTCCCCATGAAGGAAAGTCGTTAGCTTTAATATCGTGGAGGGATGTGGGGGAGGGACCACGGAGCAGGTCAGTGAGCCTCTACTTGGCCCGTCAGTGTACCTATCACAGTGTGTCATGTTAGGTTGTTTTAAGGAAAACGGCCCTAACACCAGTGAATAGTGAGATTGCAGTTTGCTGTCCCTTGCAGGCCACTCACTCTAATGTAAATGCTGATCTTTACAGCGGATTCTACCAACGTTTCCTATCTGATTGATATTGATGAATTGGGCTGTATGTGCATCCCTGCGTTGCCTTATGCTCAGCGTATATGGGATTTTTATATAGGACAACCAACAATTTGGACTCTTCCGATCAATGAGGGAAATTGCAGAAATAATAGAATGAAAGAGAAGGGTGTTGGAATCAAGACAAATGCTAGGACGAAACCTGCAATGGACATTCTGATGTAACTCCCTGTGCTGAGAGATGCCTTATCAATCCTAATGGCGGCTGCTCTGCTGAGGCAGAGGAGCGTCACCCCACTGCTTTTAGCAGTGGAAATGAAATAAAAATAAAATGATACTAACTGGACATTATAGTCATTTTATTTGTTCCTGCGTCTTTGTGCGGCAGGGCTGCTCTGCTCTCAGTGCACGGTACGGAGTGGTGGCACTTGGTAAAGTGTGCATGAATGTTTGACCGGCCCTCTCGGGCCAGCCAAACAGTCATGCGCACTTTGCATGGTCTCCATGCAGAACGCATAACAGCCTGCGCTCAGATCAATCACAACTGCAGCATTGTGATTGGTCAGGTGAGCCTGACTGCTGCCTTTTCCGCCTAGAGCAGAGGGACGACGCGAGGGATGACACGGAGGGATACAATGAGGTACGTTATCTTGTTTTTATCTTTACCCCACCCTGCTCCCTCCCCGCCCGTCTCACTACCCCCGATCCATGCCAGCCGCTATTGATCAACCCTGTACAGCTCTGCTCAGGAGTTTCTGAACTGAATCTAGTTATGAAATGAACAACGCTGTGGGCGAAAAATCCCTCCATGTTTCGGTGTTTTGAAGAATAGCTGCTGGAATAGGTGGGAGGAGGCTAAATATATATTTCTGGCTGAGGTACATTGAGATGGCGGATATAAGCACAGGTAAGACCTTTGCACCAGAAACGTTTGAGCATAAAGCAGAGTTTTGAATTTGATTAACTGCAGTGCTTTCAAAGCCACCTTGATTGGAATACATCTATTTAAATTTGAACACTGTATTTTTCGCTTGATTCTGTACTCTTTTTAAATTAAGGGATGAGATTTCAAGATTACTTAAAAAAAATTCAAACACTGCCTCCCCAAGACTTGTGTGAACTCTATTTCATGAATAAGGGTGACAGGTGATGGCTAGCCGTGCCTATCCATACCAGTGCTTTCTTGTTGAGTTTGGGGCTCTGACAGCCTTCAGGGTGAATTAGGCCTTTCAAAAAGTGAATCAGAACATGGGGTGGCTCAGCCAGATAAGCCACCAAGTGGGCTCAGCATGTCTGGATTTTGTCTTGTTTAGTATTTTCCTCTAGCTGAAGTTGCTTGCGTGAGAGGCTGAGGACATAGCTCTTAGGTGAGGTTATGAAGTCATGGGAACATGGACGATCTTTGACCGAAGGACTATGCCTAACTTTGCAATTTATGGAGAGCAAGAGACTTTGCATATCCTTTGGTGATGTGATGGAGGATACATCTAGCCATTTCTGGCTCTCTAGCCCCCTATATTAATGACGTGAGGTAGCTGCTCTAATGTAACAATTGTTTTGCAGTTGAGTTCTGATGACATAATGCCCCAAGCCAGGGCCAGTAGCACATCTGCAAGGCAGGTCACAGAGCTTAATTGCATCTGCAGTTTAAACAAGACACAACCAGGAAAACTGGCATTTCATCCCTATGATCTGTTTTTCTAAAACAAAAACAGCATACAGCAGAAAGGCGATATTTATTGTAACATGTTTATTTTTTGCAAACTAAAGACCATTACAGAAAAAGACTGTCTCTGCCTTTTTGTATCCACTCTGAGCCTCAGCATTTTTTAAATCTGACTTACATTAAGGTGACTCTAATATCATTTTCCATCAAACTGCTAACTGCTTTTTTGATATGCTTAATTTAAAGTCCACTTTTGTCCTACATTTCTGCAACCATATTTCCTCTTTCATATGAAATAGAAAGACAGTAAAGATTTAAGTGCTTCACAGGAATGATCAGGGTTTTACCGTGTGGGGGGGCATGGCTTACCTCGTGAGAAGATGGCTGCGTCTCGGTGAGGCTCTGGAGGTCGGCGCGGATGTCGGCGATGCGTCGGCGCCCCCCCACGCTTCATTGCTTGCTAAATGACCCATCTTTGATAGGGTATGCACAGTGGTTGCATTGTGTGTGTTTTCGGGCAGCAGGGGGGCACAAGTCAGATTTGAAGCAACCTGTCTATCTCCGTTAGAGCCGGCTGCCATTTTGATTATGAAAGGAAATAGGCTCTACCCTCTGAGGGAATGTTTGGCAAGCTCCTACCTTGAAGGATGTTCATACTTTTAAAAGCATTTCCTACATTGGAGTTTCCAATCCTCTTAAAGGCATTGTCTCTTCTCTTTTTTAATTTTTCATTATTTTTTATTAACCCCTGCAAGAAATGTTTCTTTACCTCAATGGCTTTCTGACAAATTGTAAAGGACTTTTTTCTCTCAAGCTGTTGACAGAACTGGAGCACTGCATCACCATTAATAGGTTTCTAGCTGCATTTTTCTGATAAGAATTTTGTGGAGACTTTCAGTTTATGCTCTGTGTTTCCTTTTTAATGGCATGTTCATTCTGAAAGTTGTAGGAATATCTGTGGAAGAGTAGTAATTACCATACACTGGATACGTGTTATGCTAATTTCGGTGTGACTTTAATACATGGGCAGGTCAAAAGCTCTTCATTCTACAACTTAGTCTCCGGTAGGAAAAATACGAAGACGTTTGCTGGCCTCGGCTGTCTCTACCGCCATGGTAAATCTTACTTCAAATGCAGGATCAAATGTAGCCTCATCTCATATCTCACCTGCAGGATCATCTCAAGCTCAGGTCAGTAAATCACAAGTTAAGAGGCTTAAAAAAGACCCATCTTCGCCTACAAAATCTATGCCTGCAGCCTCTCTTGACGCTTTTATTGAGGACACTAATGGTAAATTGCAAACTCTCACTGAGAGTTGGTTACTCATGGAGTAGTGTTTGTCTTCGGCGGAACAACAAATCCTGCACCTTAATGACACATCTCTTGAAGTAAACTCCTTACAGGTACAAGTTTCTTTTCTACAGAGACTGGGCAAAGACCTTATAAATAATAATCAACTACATAATCTACGCATTTATGGTCTTCGCAAAGGCACGGAATGGGTGGACATTATTTCTTTTTTCAAATATTTTTTACCTCAGGTCTTAAAGTTACCGGAGAGTCCGCAACTTAACAGGAGAGGTGTCATTCTTTACTTCTTAGCCCACAGCCTGCAATTCACTCTTACATGCAACCAGTGCCCATCCACCTTCACAGATCAAGGCAATCCTATGGGGAGATGCTCAGAATCAAAAGAAACTATAGCAAAGAGAAGGTTTTGGATCAAGAACTGGATAAGGTGGAAAATAGATTCCTGAATAGAGGATACAGCAGGGAAATACTGACACAGGCACTGCTCAGAGTCAACAAAGTAGAACAAATGTCCCTATTAAAGACTAAGAATAAGACTAAGAATAGGAGGAAGATTGTGCTGATCACTCCATACTCTGCATTGAGCACAGAGGTATACAAGATTCTCAGGCAACACTGGCACTTACTTGCTCAGGATGATGCATTGAAGGAGGTGATTGGCAGCAAACCACTGTTGAAACATGGCAGAGGGAGAATACTGAGATAGCATCTGTGTCCAAGTTTCTAACAAGCCCCCCGGAAGGATTCTTGGTTACCTGCACTGCCTATGGTTTTTCACAAATGTGGATCATGTTGTGTATGTTGTTTTGCAATTGATAAGGTCACCAACTTTACGTACAATACATTTCAAGGGTTTAAGATCTGCTCTTTTATCAACTGTAACACCAAATTTCTGATTTACTGTATAAAATACATTTGTGACTTGATATATGTGGGAGCACAGTCAGGCCTCTAAAAGAGAGAATCCAAGGAACATATTAGAGCAATACGCAATAACACTCCGAAGCATCCCATTACTCAGCATTTTCATGAGGAACACCAGGGCAATGAAATGCTTAGAATTAACTTCTATGGCATTGAACAAGTTAAGCCACATCCCAGATGTGGAAATAGAATACTCAGTTTGAGGCAGAGTGAAAGTCATTGGATTGTCAAGTTGCTTGCAGTGGAACAGGGGTTAAATGTGGATAAGGAATTGCATGTTTTTCTCTGAGCCCATGTGTCAAATTCTTTGATAAGACATACGGTAAGAAGACAGACTAATTTGTCCAGTTAGGATGCAGAATAGTCAATGAATCAAAATGTTTTTTAAAATGTTGAGGTCCTATATCTGTACCCATTGTAATTCATCCCTTTCAGATACTTCCAACATAACTATATTTCCAATACTAATGACCTCATACTTCTCATTTACTAATATTAGCGGAATGCCTCCACTACTAATCCATTGAATGCAGAGATTGAATATGTGGTTGAGAGGTGTTTTGCAACTCCCGGATGGGGCTTTTGTTGAATTTGCACAACTTTTGCTAACTTCCTGCCAGCAATAATTAACTTTTCTTGCAGTGCCCTAAATGTGAACATATCAATTTGACAAGTTGATTATTTTTGATTCTGAACTGCTGCATGAACATGTTTTACATGAGACATATCGGGTGGTTTGTCATCCAGGGACCTTAAGTAAGGGACAATACAATATCAGCATTCGCTTTTGGCATACGGCTCGCATAGCGCCCATGCCATACGCAATTTTGCATTGGAGCATGTACTAGTTGCCTTTGTGCTTGACTTTGGGTGATCAGCTGACTTTATACTAATATGACGTTTTAGATTAAATAGGTGGTGGAGATGGGTTGTAGTACATATCCCCAATGGACTCTCATTGGCATCCTCAATAATTGCCTGATTTTAATGGTTTCGATGCCATGCCAACTATTATTGCACAACAACATACATTTCTTAGCCTGTAAGTTCTGTGCATCACTTGTTCAGAAGCTTTGAGGGCTCTTTTACTTGAGCACACAGGCAAGTATACCACTAGTCCCAATTACTGCATATTTTTCAATGCTTTCAATGCAACTGTTACAATTGTTGCTCATTAATACACATTCTTAAGGCTGGAAGCTCTATGCACCACTTATTTGAAATCGGTGAGCCATCTGTCACCCTGGTGCTATTTGGTTCCTCAGGCGAGGTAAAAGGTTTAACAAAAAAAACAGCAGTATTTTATAATGATTTCCATTGCTGTAGCCAGGTCATTGGTTCTCCAAAATTGGAGAACCGTTAAACAATCGACTACCGAACATTGGTTTAATAAAATGGTTCGGACTTGCAGATTCGAGGAGGCCTATGCCAAACGTGTAGGAGCAAGTGCCAAATTTAGGGGGATTTGGAAAAAATTGTTTCCTAATCTGTCCTAATCTTATACTGCACAATGCACTTTAAGAAATGCTGGATTATATACGAAGTGATTCGAGATATCTGTTGCTCCTAGAATCATATGTACTGTATATCAGTTTGTTTTCGAATATGATTATGATGACGCCAGTTATAATATAAAATCAAGGGAGTATTCTTAGATAATCTGTAACCAGACAGATTGTATTTATTATCAACTGATTGTGTAAAAGATTCTTATGATAATTATTATCTTTGTTGACTTTATCAAAATTCTTTTTGATATTGTTTTTAAAGTAATGGTATTCTCGGCTAATTATTTGATTTCATATGCCTGTTTTGATTTGTTAATTGGTTGATGAATGTTTTTTTTCTTCTTTTCTTTGTCCTGTTCTCAATAAAAATATATTAAAAAAAAAGAGTGAACTCAGACTTGAGCGCACATAATTCACAACATACAAAGATGGTACCCCCTCAGGGTTTTAAGACGTGACTCGTATTCCTACTGTTATCTATTTTTTGTATTTTACCTTACGTGGCTTGTTTAAATGTCAGCGGCTTCTTGTGTGAGGTTCACACGCCATTTATTTGGTGCCGGTGAACAAGATAGGAGGTATGTTTGAATAGCGGGAGTAATTAATAGGTTTTCATGTGCCTTAAGCACCTTGGATTGTGTACGCGGGTGGGCTTTGGCTAATATTCATGCTCCTTTTTGCTTTGTGGTAAATTGGGAAATCACAAACAGTAACTCAGGTCTGCGAAGCTCAGTACTGGACATATGCGGGTGGGAAACGGACGTTTTTGCCTCATATGCAAGTGTTGGTCTTTTACCTTCACTTTGGACTTTAGTGACTAGCATGATGGAATACGGGCAGGGTCGTCCCACTACCATTGTATACATCGCTCCTTGACCAGAGGGCATATAAAATTCATGACTTTTTTTTTCAATCTTGAAGTAGACGATTTTAGAATGTTGTCATGATTCCGACACTCATTTATATATGATTGTCCTAGGACATTTTATCCATTTATTTTAATAGGATTCTTGATTTTTGAGGCAGTCACTAATAAGTGACAACACAGGCATGCTTTATATTAGCCAACATAGATTCTAGGTTTGTTATGACAAGTTCTATGGCCTGCCTTAGTGACAATTCTTCCTCTGTTCTTGGTTGGGTTTCGGTTTGATTATAGTGCCTGTGTTTATAATTCTTTTTGTTTCTATAGCAGACTTATCAAAGGTCCAAACTGAATGTCAGGTTCCCTGACATTTATGAAAACGTACAGGAGTAGAGGGTAAGAACTCACTTTTTGTCTCTGTTGTTGGATCACTCATCCCTGATTCTGTGAACTTTTCTATTGAGCTATAAACTGTGTGTTGTATATAATTGTTTATATTGGATTTTTCTTGCTTTTTGATTGTTATCCCCACTGTCTTTGTACAGGGACATTTTGGAAAGGATTTTACATACATGTTATATCATTACGGAGTCGGTTAGACAAATTCACTTACACGGAAATCGTGTCACTGTCCTCGAGGTAGGACTGGTTTTAGTCTGCCACACATTGTTTATTTCTCTATGGTGGTGGTTGATGATCCGTGCAATAACACGGATTAACCACAATGCATATTTATATCAAATATGATGCCATCATTCTCACATAGTTATTTTCCTTCCTTTATGTTCTTTTGGCACACTTTTTGATTTTTATTGGATCTTTACCCATTGTAGTTCACAATTCATATATCTGGGAGCTTTTGAG
This sequence comes from Triturus cristatus, assembly GCF_964204655.1. Classification (NCBI taxonomy): domain Eukaryota; kingdom Metazoa; phylum Chordata; class Amphibia; order Caudata; family Salamandridae; genus Triturus; species Triturus cristatus. The sequence goes on along the minus strand of NC_140590.1, from coordinate 505,548,204 downwards.
AACTTGGTTGTCCTTTACAAAATTAACTAGCATGCTGCTGGCCTTAACACATGGTGAGGATTTTTTAAAGATAACCATTTGCGTACACTCTCATTATTATTACAACGTGTATAATGCCAATGTAATATGCCTTTGCAGCCTTAAAATAAAGTCCGAGGGGATGAAACACGTGTCGGTTGCAGTGTTTTGGATGTTTACACCTGTGCCTTTCTTTGTAAAGTAAAAGAAGAATTGCAAAAACAACAGTGGATTGGATTTGGTTCTTTACAAAGCAATTGATTACCTCGAGATGAGTTGGACTTTCAATTATACAGACCAGTGTGTGCTTGTTTGCTTGCTTTTCTGATATTTACTTCTTAGAGGACACAGATTTAATGCAGGTTATATCTGCTGCGCACCGCCTTAAGAGAATCACCTGCTCTGGAAATGCCTTGTATTTCTCTCGGGACTATGTCAAATCTACGGCGGAAAGGAGAAGAGACTTTCTGAGCATGAGACCTGCCCTTCGCTCCATTGGAGCCCAGTTTGGTCTTTTTCACCCATGGTTTTTCAAAGTCACTCATAATAATAAAACAATGATTTATAAAGATCCTTCTCATTTGCGGGACTTTCTCACAACCTGCAGAGCTGATGTCATGGACGTTGCTCCCTCAGCATCTATAAAGTGACTGCTTTTTGTTGCTAAGCTTAGTTTTTATCTATATCATTTTTAAAAATATACTATGCCATTATTGTTGTTGATGATCTTTCTTGCTCTAGTTTAACAGTCTAACGATCTAAAGGCTTTTTAGTTTTTTTTATTAACATTTTATTTTGTTATTTGTTATCCTACAGATGATTTCTATATGTTGTGGATGTCTTCTTTCCCCATTATTTGTCACACAGCCCCCTCCCATTTCATGCAACTCCATCTGGATCGGACATGATGTCTTCTTCGTGTGGTCCCTCTCCAACCTTCATAAGGTTTTTGTTGGGTATGTTATTCTTCTTGTTTGTTTGCTTACCCTGTCTGTGTTACATTATTGTTTGATATATTTTCTCTCCTGTTACGGGTTTCTCTGTCTCCTTTTTTCTCTTCTTTTCCTCCTTTCTATCTTCTTTTTCTCTCTTATTTTACACTTTCTAACCTATCTTATTCTTTGCAGAAGATCCCTTCTTCTATATCTTCTATGGCTTCATTGTCTTTTCTCTCAATCAAGGTTTGATTGCTTTCTCCATATTGTCTGTTCACAATGGTCTTGACAATGATTTCCTGGAATGCCAGGGGTTTAAATTCTCTGATTAAAAGACAGCATCTTCTCACTCATTTAGCAAAACTTAAAGCTTGTATAGCTTTTCTGCTGGAAACTCATTTATCGGATACTGAATGTATAAAACTGAAAAGAGGTTGGGTGGGCAAAGTTTTCTTTTCACCTGCTCTGGTGTAAAAACATGGTCTTGCAATACTTTGTCATAAGTCTTTGAAAGTTCAATTGATTTCTCAGGAAAAGGAAAAGAGGGGAGATGGCTAATACTTAAAATGTACTGTGATAAAATACCAATCGTATTGTTCAACTTATATGGACCTAATGCACCTGATTTGGTCTTTAATTTCTCAGAAGCTTTTGCAATATCCAGACGACAGTCTGGTTCTAGCCGGAGATTGCAATATACTTGTTGATCCATTTTTGGACAGACATTCTACATCACATTACATTTCAAATAAATCACAGAAAACTTTCACATAAGCTATTCAGAAACATAATCTAACTGATGCCTAGCATTTATGCAACCCGACCCTAAGGTAATACACATTTTTCTCTCCAGTACACCGCACACAATCTTGAATTGGTTATGTTTTTGTTTCACATCACCTTACTCAATCCTTACATTCAGTGGATATTGGTTTCATTCTGATATCCGATCATGCCTCACATTCTGTACCTTTAGACATCATACCCAATTCTACTCTTCCTAAAAGATGGAGATTTAACAACTCCATACCATTGGATTCCTCTTTCGCCTCATCTTTTACAGCTTGTGGCCAAGAGTTTTTCCTCCTTAATCAAATGGAAGACATTCCTTTTCATACAATTTGGGATGCATTCAAGGCCTCAGCTCGAGATTTTATAATGAAATTCGTGTCTAAAAAAAGACGTCTGTCACAATCCCAGTCTAAACTACTTCTTAATGAAATAAAACTTTTAGAACATACTTACTATATGTCCAATTCCCAGCAAGTTCTAAATCAGTTAATTAAAGTCAAACTTAATTTTAATAAGTTATCCACTGATAACGCTGCTTCTTATCTTCTCAAATCTAGCACTAAGTATTATGGAGGTCAAACTAAAGCTGGAAAGCTTCTAGTTAATTATCTGAAAATTAAACAAAATAGATTATTCATTGAATCAATTATTGATGACAATGGTTCCTCTCATCACCGTGATCAAGATATTCTAAACTCACCCTCTGATCGTACAATTTTAAGTTATCTTTCCACTATTTCAAAACCTACTTATTCTCAAGTCATCTTCTCCCTAGAAATGGATATTACTCAAACAGAAATTCAACTCACATTGTTTTCCCTTAAAAACGACAAAGCTCCAGGGCCAGATGATTTTACATCTGAGTTTTATACACATTTTTCCAAATTGCATCTTCCTAAACTCTGTCAATTCATTCATTTGTTAATGTGGCTACCTCCTCTGGCTCGTTTCTAGATGCCTATATATGTTTATAATTCTGAAAGTGGGCAAGGATCCACACTTTTGTAAAAACTATCGTCCCATCTCTTTAGTTAATTTAGATTATAAAACTTTCTCCAAGGCATTAGATTTACGGCTAGAAGTGCTTCTCCCTGATCTTTTAGGCAAGGAACAATCTGGCTTTGTCAAGGGTGGATTTCTCTCAGACCATACTCATTTATTTTTTTATATTATTTCTAGATCTGCAAACTTACCCGATTCTCTAGCGGCCATTGCTTTAGATACCGAGAAGGCTTTTGATTGTGTCATTTGGTCCTTCATATTGCAAACTTTAACATGGTTTGGTTGTGGACCGAAGTACATGACTCTCATTTCTCTTCTTTATACTTCCTCTAAGGCGGCTATCTGTGCCAGTGGTCTCATATCTTCTTTTTTCAACCTACACAGACGGGTTTGACAAGGTTGTCCCCTCTCACCCTTCCTTTTTGATCTAGCATTGGACTTATTTTTATCTCGGATCCGCCAGAATGTTAACATTCATGGTTTCCTCCATGGCTCACAACAGGTTAAATTGGCTGCAAACGCTGATGCCATTTTATTATTCTTATCTCAACCTAATTCTTTGCTTTCTCCTTTTATGTCAGAAGTCACTTCTTATTCATCTGTCTCCGGCTATAAGCTACATGTTGACAAATGCGAAATTCTACCCCTTAACAAATTTACTTTTAGTCATGATTTTTCTTTTTCTCAATTCACTTGGTAATTCAAACAACTTAAATATCTCGATCTGCAATTCTCTTCCTCCATCTTGCCTTGTATTTCAATTAATATGGCCAACTGTATTCAGAAAATGTCCTCTCTAACTAGCAAATCAAATGGCATCCTCTTTATTTGTCTTGGTGGGGCCGCCTACTCTGGACACAATGAAGATGATGCTGGTTCCTGGTATTCTTTTTACTCTTTTTAATATTCTACTACATGTTCCTCCTAAGCATTATAAGAAACTTAATTAATTACTATCTGCATTCCTTTGGAGTAACAAGAAGCCGGTATGTCTTTAGCAAAGTTGAAATGGCTTAAAGTTGAAGGTGGAGTACATTTCCCTGATTTACTGAAATATCACAAGTCTTTCCTTTTGCAGCAATCTTCTCATTGGATTGCACCTCCTCGCTATTTGCTCTGTTATGGTGTGGTAAATAATTTAATTACCGGGACTTAATTTGGTACAGAAACATAATAAAACAGCTCAGTAAATAAGAGGCAGAATCCGTGGTATTAGAGGTTCGGAATGGGCTTTATTCCAATGAACGATTATAATCGGTTGCTCCAAGTTCCGTCACCACGAAGGTTCAGGAAGTGAAGTACATACATGATTGACAAGAAATGACTTTTATAGAACATACAATACAATGAAGCGAATGCGGTAGGCGTAACAATTGATAAGGAAGATGACGATTCACCTGCGTAACCGAAAATGGGCGTAATGAGGAGTAAAAAGGAACATAATTGGTTATGATGTCATATATAGGTGGATCTATAAGATTATACTTGGTATAGATGCGTGCGCAGCAGCATGACGTGTGATTGACGTGCAACTAGGGGGTGAAGGGGGCTTGACATTTAGCTCTACATGTGGAGACAAGAAGTCTGGAGGGTCAAGTCAACCTAATCCCAAATCATATCTAACATCCCATGTTTAAAGAACTATGTTATCCACAAAGGGAAGTCTCTTGGACAAAATCTATTCTATACTGACTGTGTGTGCGTGCACAAGCGTCTAAGTGTCTAAGTGTCTATATGAGATGCAAGGGGCAGAAACCTTCCATGGTAACAGGGCTATGAATTACTTGCATGAGGACAGAGAAGCCGAGCCTTTGCTCGGTAGCTGGAAGAATGTTTACTTAAACTACTAGACAGGAATGCATCGGGCAGGGAACGGAGCAGATAATTTCGAAGGTGAAATACAGTTCTTGGCAGGCAGCAAGCTGATGTCAGGCTTCGTGAGCCGCGCAGAGAATGAGGCAAAGTTCATGGTCACGGTTGCAGGCTCAGACTGGAGCTTTCAGAGGCAGAAGGCAAGAAGAGTTCGATGACAGAATCAGGGCCTACTTGCCTGGACTGTAAAATGGCATAAGTGAACCATATAAAGCCGGTGGCCTTTCATATTTAAGAATGGAATATCCGGCCTTTTCATGGCGGATCTGACAAAGGACATGTTGGCGGTGGACGCACATGTGTTTGCGTCTTCATAACTAGAACTGGAGGGAACATACATGTACTTGTGATTCATACATGGAACCGTTGGGGTCCAAGATAGGGGACATAACTGATCAGAGAAATCCATATTTCCACATTCCCTCCTTGTCCCCTACTTGCCCGTTAAGAGATATCAATCTTCATCAATCCATTGATCTGTTCATATAACATCATTTGTTCTTCTTTCTTCTTCCGTGACGAATGAATTCTTGGTGGTGGAATACACGATGTGGCACACAGACCACAGATCGCTGGTCCACATTGTAGACATAGACAGCAACTGAATAGTATGAGGAGGCCAATACCTAGGAAAGATAGGACCTTCCATCCAAAGGTAGATAATATACTCCAAAACCAACCGGACCAAGTCCAGGTGCCTGGGTTCTGGTGTATCTGGCTTACAATCTTATGAAGGCGAGTTATGGCCTTATATACAGATGGCGAATTTTCTGGTATGAAAATGCAACAGCTTGATCCGATGACCCTACAAGCTCCGCCCCTATCAGCCAGGATGACGTCAAGGACAAGACGATTTTGAAGCACAACAATCCGCATAGCAGACTGCTCTTCTGTTAAATTGCCTAAAGCGGAAATAGTTTCATTCACTACTGCTTCAAGGGTTCTAGTTAATCTACGTATCAGCTTACTATTAGTAACAGTACCTATATAGGGAAAGAGACCTTTATTGAAATCTGTGTATTTTTCCCATGCTGTTTCAGTGTAATCGACTATTGGGAGATCTCTCCTTACTCTACTATTTACTAAATGAATATTTCTGTGATAATCAGGAGGAGCTAAAAAAACAGGTGGCAAAAGGAATCCAATATAGCAAGTACCGTCCCAATCTAGAGGCAAACGTACATATGCCGTCTGACCACATATGTAATAGGAATGGCGGGAAGCTCTAAATGTGGACTTGCCTTGATCACTAAACTCTACTACAGTCGTGCATTTACTATGGCCCATATGTATGGAACCATTTTTCCTTACACATAGTTCACCCTTTACTGGAAATATTGACATAGCGGGCAAAATTGGAGTAGTTTCGGATTCGACATTTAGGATCATAAGATTAAGCGTGAAATTACCTAATCCATACACTTCGTTTTCTAGATCAGTTCCTGTTCTCTGGGGAAGTCCCTCCTTGTTGGGGTAGCAGACCTTAAGTAAAATTAAGTTCAAATTTCCCCATACCCAGTTATCTTGATAAACTGCAGAATTCGAATCTAGAGAATTAATTAAACTAAACCATGCTCCACAGGAGCCGTTGTGTGTGAACGGGTATGGAAAGAGAGGTAAAATTCCTTTATAATTCTGATAGGGAGGGAGTCGGCCACATATCCAACAATTTGTAGCATTGCTAACCTGATGGGAGTGATGTAACATACTAATAAAAGTGTTATTGCGCAGCGCAAATCTGTATGACAATTCAAGCGGAGGTAATTCACTAAAAGAATGTTCAGCAGTAACATTGTAAACATGTCTAGGAATAGGATAATATATGTGCAACAACATACTTGCAGTAATTATTAAAAAACTTGAGAAAAACAAAATTAATAACGTCACTATGCAACGACTACGCAGTGATTTACAGTACGCCTGTCGTTTCAACGTTTTTCGGGTGCTTTCTCTATTCAGGTCCAAGGGATACATGTCAGAGACAATTCAACCGCTTCACCTTGGAGAGGACTTAAACAATCAAATTGCTCGACTGATTGGGCCTGAGCTTTAATTTATAAAGTTCGGAGTCACTTTTTTCCACAAAAGGAAGTTTTGAGTCAATGGGTGAAGACACACAAGGTGTGCTATTCACATCTGATTTCAGTCCATGAAATTTCTTGATATGACTTGAATGAATCCATCCTTTTCTGCCTTCGATCTTCACGGCTGTCCTTGTGGTGAGCAGGACCAATTTGGGTGATCTCCACCTGGGCTCCAGCTGAGTCTTTCGGTCGAAATTCCTCACAAGAACGAGGTCCCCCGGAACTACGTCAAGGGGTTTCACCTCAGTGTTGTCGGGAAAGGTTGCAGCTACCTGTGAACGACAAGATTGTAGTGCAGACATCAAGGAAGCTAAGTAATCTGTCAGCATATTACAGTCAATATCAGTTATTTTTCGTGGCATAGGCGTCCCCCACATATTTGGTGGTCTGCCGAAGATCACTTCATACGGGGATAGCCCTGTTCGAGAGTGTGCTACCATTCTTGTGTAAAAGAGTGCAACTGGTAGTGCTACTACCCAGTCGACACCTTTCTCCCTGCATATTTTGGACAATCTAATTTTCAGGGTCTGATTATGTCTTTCTACGAGACCTGCTGCCTCAGGGTGTCGGACACAGTGGAATTTCCACTGATAACCTAACAAAAGTGAAACATGTTTCATTAATTCGGATGAGAACGGCTGGCCGTTATCTGAGTGAACAACACGTGGTAAACCGTATCGTGGGAAGAATTCTCGAACCAACTGTTTGGCAGTAGTCGGGGCAGTGTAATCTGAAACCGGGTATGCCTCCGTCCAACGGGAAAGAGCACAAACAACTACGAGAACGTATTTGAATCCTCGACATCGTTCCATCTGGATATAATCCATCTGGAGGACTTCAAAAGGGTGATCAGGAGGATGAAATCCACCCTGTTCTACGGGAACGCTTTTTCCTGGGTTGAACTGGCAACAGATCATACAGGTACGGACCTTTTGTTTGGCTGCTGCTCGTAAATGTTTATTGAACCAAATGTGTTGAATGCTATCTAGCATAGCTTTTTCTCCTAGATGTGCTGGACTATGTATAGTGTTAATTATAACTTGGACCATTGAATCAGGAAGGAACCACACAGACTTTTCCTTCATAATCCATCCTTGATCCGTTTGGATCCCTCCTAATTCGGTCCATTTCTTTATTTCATCTGGTGTAGCATGTGTCTGGATGTCAATTACGTCAAAAGTAGGATCTTTAACTGTCATACAATGTGTCGGCGTTGGGACTATTATCTTTGTCATGTCGGATGTTTGTGTTTGAGCAGTCTGTTTAGCTGTTCTGTCGGCTAGATCATTGCCTTGAGAAATGATATCAGTGACTTTCGTATGAGCTTTACATTTCATAATTGATATTGCAGTCGGTAGATGTATCGCATCTAATAAAGCATGAATGAGGGGTCCGTGTTGAATGTGGGCACCGTGGGAAGTTAAATAACCTCTCTCTCGCCACAGCACGCCGAAGTCATGTACAACTCCGAATGCATAACGTGAATCAGTGTATATGTTGACTTTTTTACTTGTGGCTTGAATACAGGCTTGTGTCAGAGCGATAAGCTCTGCGGCTTGAGCTGACAAAGTATTTATATGATTTGTTTCAATGACTTCAGTATCTGTTGTGACTGCGTAAGCAGCCACTAACTCTCCTGTATTTGTTCTCATACATGAACCATCTACATACAATGTCAGGTCTGGATCTGACAATGGGACATCGGTTAAGTCTTGTCTGGGTTTCGTCGTTATAGTAATAACTTCAATACAGTCATGGGCTAGTGGGTCTGTTCCGATTACTGGCAAAAGTGTGGCAGGATTCAATGTGTTACAGCGTCTGATTTCTATATGTGGCTGGAACAATGTAAGTTCGTACCCTGTAAGTCGCGCTATAGTCAAGTGTTGTGTTTGCGTTCTATTTACAAGAACCTCTACCGCATGTGGTACTTGAACTGTCAATGGATGTCCTAACACTATGGCATCGCTTTGTCGTATTGCTAAAGCTGTCGCTGCCACTGATTTCAGGCACGCAGGAAGAGCCTGAGCTACTGGATCTAATGTACTAGAAAAATAAGCACATGGTTTGTGTGCTCCTGCTTGTTCCTGTGTGAGTACTGACAAGGCAGTACCTTCGCGCTCTGTAACAAAGAGTGTAAACTGTTTTCTGTAACATGGCGTTGCTAAAACAGGTGCTTGACATAAAGCTTTCTTTAGGCTTTCAAAAGCTTGTGTATGTTCCTGAGTCCAAGGGAGAACAGTCGATGTGGCTGCCTCCTGTGTTGTCAACTGAATGAGCGATTTTGCTAGAAATGCATATTGAGGGATCCACTGTCTACAGTATGAAGTGAGGCCTATGAAAGCCCGCACCTCCTTTTGTGTCTTGGGTATTTGCATGTTAGCTATTAACTGAATGCGGTCGGGTGTAAGCTGCCTTCCCTCCTTGGACAGCGAGTGTCCAAGATAAATAACTCGCTGGACACAGAATTGCAGCTTAGAAGGGGACACCTTGTGTCCCTTTTCAGCTAGAAATTGTAAAACTGTCAGTGATGCTTTCTCACATTCGGGTTCGCTTCTAGCGGTGATCAACAGATCATCGACATATTGAAGCAAGGCAGTGTTAACTGGCATGTGGATACTGTCAAGTTCTCGTTTCAGTGCTTGGCTATAGATGCTGGGGCTTTCTGTAAATCCTTGAGGTGCGCGTGAGAATTTAAAGCTACGTCCATTTAAACTAAATCCGAACAAATATTGGCTTTCCGGATCTATTGGGACGTTGAAAAAGGCGTTTTTAAGATCAATTACAGTGAAGAATGTTGCTTCGGAATCAATGGCTGTCAATAATGACGAGATATCAGGGACCACAGGGAATTGTGGCACAATGCACTTGTTTAATTCGCGCAGATCAATAACCAATCGATATACTGGCAGGGCCTTTGGATCTGTTCGTTTAAGAATTGGAATTATTGGTGAATTACATACATTGGAGTCTGTTTCCACAACCACTCCTTGGGCAATGAGCTCGTCAATGATTTGCAGCAAAGCCACTACAGCATCTGGGGGTAACTTGTATTGTCGCATTCGTGGTAGTACCACTCCTGCCTTCAATGTGACTCGATATGGTGTAATATTCATGCAACCAACATCAGTAGGGCCTTGTGCCCATAGATGTGTAGGTAAAGTCTGCAGTCGGGGATCCATGTCTCTAGATACATAGTGACCTTTAAAATCACGTAAAAACAATCTTACTCCTTCCGGAGAACAACATATTATGGCTCCTAGAGCTTTCAGTGTTTTTATTCCTAACAGATTTTCTGGACATGATTTAGTAAGCAATAAATCGGTAGTTCGGGTCAAAGGTCCTATCGTAAGTGGAAGAGGTTGTGACACTTCATTAACAATAGGTTTTCCTGAAAAACCAAGGGAGATATTCTGAGAGCCTGAGAGGGGTGCCCCTGGAACTTCACTACGTTTTATGGTCGTTCGACTTGCCCCTGTATCGAGTAAAAATTTTCTGTCTTGGCCTAACAATTCACTATGTACATAAGGTCCTTCTTGATCTACAGGGATCTCGATAAGGGGTAAGTCAACTTCCCTCTCTAGGCTGGTTCATGCGTATCGTTGGTAATCAGGATAGTCATACTGTGCGGTCTGGTACAGTTGTCGTGTCGTGGTTTGTGTGGCAGCAACGGGCAGCGCTGGTGCAGCTGGCACAAACTGTACAGACTGTGGTGGAGCTGGCATGGACTGTGCGTGCTGCGGAGCTCCTTGTTCATTCTGATCCTGTCTAGGTGGCCGTGGTCTTTCTTTTGTATTACCTATGGCGATATTATGTTTCAAAACTGGACAATCGTGTACGTAATGACCTGGCTTTTTACAATAATTGCATGTCCCTTTTACAGGTCCTGCTGAATCACCGGAATGTGTCATACCCTTTTTATGTCCTTCAGCTGGAACTGTCTGAGAAACTAGCATTTTCATTTTTGTGTCTTTCATGCGTCTGTGTTCATGTTCTTGTTCCTCTCTAATTCTATTGTGATGGTACTGTAACATTTGTAACATTTGTGATGGAGTGTTACCTTGCCAGGTACTCTCGAATTTTAATACTCTATTCTTTACTTGGGGCAGGGCATTTTCTACTAATTTTGTTACAAACAGATGTGGGTATGATTCGCTACTTGCTTTTATGCCACTATTTATACCAAAACATTTTTCAAATCGGGCATAGTAATCACTAGTGTCTTCATCTTGCTTCTGTTTACAGGCTGAAATTGTACCCCAATCTTCCTTTTTCGTAGTTAATAAACGTGGCAGTACCTGTACTAATAAACCTGGTAGTGCTTTAGTTTTATCCCCAAGTCCTGCTCCTGCAGTTCGGGCCTTTTCTTCTGCTTCTAATACTGACCATTCTATCTTTTGGTCTCCTACCTCCCACTCTTTTTCCCTGAGTTTCTCATAAATGCCAGCAGGCATTAATACCTTTAATATTGTCATAATGTCGGGATAGGTATACTCTCCCATGAGTAACATGTCTTTAATTTCTCGGTGAAAACCCGCCGGATCTTTGTCATGACTGGGTACCACTTTCTTCATTTCTAACAATTCTATTTTTGATATGGGCGTGTATACAAATACGCGTTTAAACTCATTGTCCTCGCCCTTTATTGGGTGTACTTCTCGTAGAGGATTCTGTCTGTCCATGTAATACGTGGTTCTTTCCTTAATGGGTAGTGAAACATGTTCTGAACATACAAAAAGAATGTATTGCTTTCTTGATTCTAGTATTTCTTTAATTAATTTAGTACCTGAACCTCTCCATCTATTCATGAGTAATTCAGTCAATATATCAGGTAAGGGACCAGGGTCCGAATGCTGACTCTGATATAGTATAAGGAGTTGTTGAATCATATAAATCCCAGCTAAACGCTGTTCATCTGGGGTGAGATTCAAAAATGTGCGTGCTACTGTATCATCACTATATTTTCCGGGACTGTCCACCCAATGGACAGCTGACCTGGCTAATTCTTGTTCATCCATAGAATCGAGAAAATGATAACCCCTTCGTTCTCGGAGTAATTTGTCAGCTGCTTGGAACGAATGCTCGTTAGACCTTATATGGACTATGGGTGTTGGGAAACTCCTGTTATTGTCTGGACATATCGGACGTATCGGGTCAATAAGACATCTATTACTATTACAAGATCTTCCTCTACCTACATAGGCTATAGTGTCTGACTGTCCTGTGGGCAGTCCTGATCCTTCTTCCTCGCTTTGTTCGAACTGGTCTACCGCTAATCTTTCTTCGTGTAGGCGTTCGATTTCTTTTCGGATCTTTCGGCACATGGCTATTATACAATTCTGCTTATCATGTCTTCCTTCTGATATATTCTGACTCCATCTGGTAAGAATTTGCATTGCTTCCGGGTCTACCCCTGGTCGGTCTTGATTTCTGATCACACAATTTATGAGGAAACGTAACAGTTCCCCCTGTATCTCCACTTTCTGATATTCCATAGCTCTGTTAATACATTCAGAATCTCGCCCTGTTTGAACAAAATGATATATATTATCTAGATGCGCAGTCATTCCTGGTAACTTCCCTAGATACACCGCGGCTCGTCTGATACGTAATGATGCCAGGGTCATTTCGTCCTCTTTGCCGGGCACAGGGTCATATCTACAATCTACAAGAAGTTCCTTAAGCGTGCGGGCATTTATGAGTTTGGGTGTACGTGAATGTCCTGACTCTTGAAAAGTAAGTTTATTTATTCTGGGTGGCGTAGAAAAAGTGTTGCTAGTACCTCCCGTAGCCCCATCTGGGGTGTCGGGCGTGAAAGGATTCGTTGAACGCGATACAGCAACTATAGGTGTGGACACAGCTATAGAAGTATCTGCAGGGACAGATGTAGAAACAGATGTGCTTGCCGGAACTCGTTGCTGTAGAGATACGGGTACCGGATCTTGGCGTTGAACCTCCCTGACAGGCGGTCTATGTGGGGCGGAATTAGCATACTCGGGAGCTGCGTCATCTAAATATGAGGAAAGAAAAACATCTTCTGCGGTTCTAGGATGCCCCTTAGGATGTACCTTTATTGGAAATAATGGGGTTGGCAAGTCTTTCGGTATCTCTGGAGTAGCCTTAGGTAATCCTTCGGCCAGAAGGGGATACATACCATTCATAAGGGCATTTCTTTGTCTGTCTACTTGTTCTGATTTCACTCGGATACCTTCCTCAATTAATAGATTTTCTCGAACTTTATTTGAACTCTCTTTATTCTTCTCTTCCTGTCGGAGTGCTTTTTCTGTACGTCTATGAGATTCTTTACGCCATAACTCAACGGCATCTTTCTGTGACTGTCTGACTTTCCTTTTCCATAACTCTTCCTCGACTTTCATGATGCACTCTGCATCCCAGGTCCCCGCTGCGGGCCACCTCTGACTTTCTGGTAATTCCTTGGTGTAGTCTACCCATAAATCAAGAAATAATATAGCGTCTAAGCCATGTTTATGATACATGAAGTACCCTGGAGTGTCCCTAGGAGGAATAGGAACGGCTTCTTCGAGTACCCCTTTTCTTGTTGTGATCTGTCTTAATTTTGAAAAGAGCGGCATATTGAGAACTAATCTGCTACTTGATTTAAAACAAAACTTAATACAGTAACCACGATAATGAACAGTCATTCATACCACAATATGCAGAACGTACTTAAAACATTTAACATTTAACATTTACCTGAACAATCAATAATGATGATGATCTAAGGAAAACTTAAATCACTAAACATAATACTCGACATTAACTGAATTATATACTTGATATACTGCTAAACAGTACAGATACACTGCTGAAACAGTGCAGACCGGATTTGTGTACCCAAACCCGTCTTGACCGGCACAAACTATGTGCACGTCAGAAAGCCTCCCCAGTAATGGTACTCACCGGGTAGCTCGGAAACGGAAGGCCTCGGAAACTGGACTGAACTTGAACCGGACTGGACTCGACTCGAACACTGCGGAGACTGGACTCGACTTGGGACTTCGGAAACTGGTGGGCCTCTGTATACCTCGGATCTTGCTCTCTCAGCTAGGCTCTGGTCGGGATACTTCGCACTTCTCACCGCCTCGTCTGGGTGTTGATCGCAGCCTCAGTCGCCCCCGCTTGACCGGAGGGAGATACAGGAAATCCTGCTGGTACGCGTTATTGTCTGTCCAGCTGTGGCAGGAGACCGGGCCTGCAACTCACCGCCGGCGCGTGAGATGAGAAAGTGTCCCTGTTCGGGCGCCATTCATGTGGTAAATAATTTAATTACCGGGACTTAATTTGGTACAGAAACATAATAAAACAGCTCAGTAAATAAGAGGCAGAATCCGTGGTATTAGAGGTTCGGAATGGGCTTTATTCCAATGAACGATTATAATCGGTTGCTCCAAGTTCCGTCACCACGAAGGTTCAGGAAGTGAAGTACATACATGATTGACAAGAAATGACTTTTATAGAACATACAATACAATGAAGCGAATGCGGTAGGCGTAACAATTGATAAGGAAGATGACGATTCACCTGCGTAACCGAAAATGGGCGTAATGAGGAGTAAAAAGGAACATAATTGGTTATGATGTCATATATAGGTGGATCTATAAGATTATACTTGGTATAGATGCGTGCGCAGCAGCATGACGTGTGATTGACGTGCAACTAGGGGGTGAAGGGGGCTTGACATTTAGCTCTACATGTGGAGACAAGAAGTCTGGAGGGTCAAGTCAACCTAATCCCAAATCATATCTAACATCCCATGTTTAAAGAACTATGTTATCCACAAAGGGAAGTCTCTTGGACAAAATCTATTCTATACTGACTGTGTGTGCGTGCACAAGCGTCTAAGTGTCTAAGTGTCTATATGAGATGCAAGGGGCAGAAACCTTCCATGGTAACAGGGCTATGAATTACTTGCATGAGGACAGAGAAGCCGAGCCTTTGCTCGGTAGCTGGAAGAATGTTTACTTAAACTACTAGACAGGAATGCATCGGGCAGGGAACGGAGCAGATAATTTCGAAGGTGAAATACAGTTCTTGGCAGGCAGCAAGCTGATGTCAGGCTTCGTGAGCCGCGCAGAGAATGAGGCAAAGTTCATGGTCACGGTTGCAGGCTCAGACTGGAGCTTTCAGAGGCAGAAGGCAAGAAGAGTTCGATGACAGAATCAGGGCCTACTTGCCTGGACTGTAAAATGGCATAAGTGAACCATATAAAGCCGGTGGCCTTTCATATTTAAGAATGGAATATCCGGCCTTTTCATGGCGGATCTGACAAAGGACATGTTGGCGGTGGACGCACATGTGTTTGCGTCTTCATAACTAGAACTGGAGGGAACATACATGTACTTGTGATTCATACATGGAACCGTTGGGGTCCAAGATAGGGGACATAACTGATCAGAGAAATCCATATTTCCACATTCCCTCCTTGTCCCCTACTTGCCCGTTAAGAGATATCAATCTTCATCAATCCATTGATCTGTTCATATAACATCATTTGTTCTTCTTTCTTCTTCCGTGACGAATGAATTCTTGGTGGTGGAATACACGATGTGGCACACAGACCACAGATCGCTGGTCCACATTGTAGACATAGACAGCAACTGAATAGTATGAGGAGGCCAATACCTAGGAAAGATAGGACCTTCCATCCAAAGGTAGATAATATACTCCAAAACCAACCGGACCAAGTCCAGGTGCCTGGGTTCTGGTGTATCTGGCTTACAATCTTGTGATTCATACATGGAACCGTTGGGGTCCAAGATAGGGGACATAACTGATCAGAGAAATCCATATTTCCACAATGGGTTGATTTAGAATGAGCTTTTTTGTCTCCATATTCTTTTTCAGAATTCCCGTCTTTCATCAGGAAACCTTGAAAAATGTCAAACCCTATTATCAACAATACATGCAAAATATTATCCTTTGTAGTTCATTTTTTACCCACAGATCTTGACTCCTTTCTTAATTCTACGATATGGAATAACACATTTATTAAGGTGAAAGTACATCCTATTTATTGGCATTCATGGCAAATAAAAGGGTTGATATGGGTTCATCAATTATCTGATCGGGATACATTTCTTACTTTTTCTCAAGTTCAGAATCTTTTTAGCCTTCCATCTAATTTCCAAGCAAATTTCTTCTTCTACAGGGGGCTGTGATTCAAGCATATAACTATTTAAAATCTATTTCACCCACTGATAACTTCATCCTCCACAAAATTAGCTGACATCCTACCTACGTGTCCCAAGGCTTCCCTTATTTATTCTCATTTACTTGAACCTCCCACTGTGAGATCCAAGTATAAGACTGAACTCAAGTGGGAGTAAGATCTTTCCACAACTCTAACTATATCTTCCTGGAGAAGAATCTGGATTAAAATCAGAAAGTCCTCTTGTACAGCTAGCACTACACAAGCACTTTTTTCCATTTACAACAGACTCTTTATTACACCAGATACCCTTCACAAGATTAACCATGATATTTCAGACACTTGTTGGACTAGCTCTGCACCACAAACTGATTTGAAACATTTACTTTACAGCTTGTCCCCCGATTTGGGCATTTTGGTTATTATACGTTTGGTGCCAAATTATTCTCATTTTTCAGAGTAACTTCTCTTTTTCTATCCCCAATGACAGTACTTGGAGGTAATGTCTGGATTACTTGCCAATAATCTTCATAACAGCTATACCAGGTCTTCCTCATTACCGTCAAGCAACCCTCCTCTCCTTTTCCTGTCTCCTGCCATCATGTTCTTGGTACATACAGACCATACCAATGCTGAAATGGGGATTTATGGGTAGAGTTAGGTTTCGCTCAAGAATATTCGACATAGAGATGGGTCAAGGGACTAAGCCCTGACTAATGTAGACTAGATTCCAAGAGATATAAAGAGGACCTGTTTACGTTGTTGGATATCGTAGGCTAAACTTTTAATTAACAATAAAAGGTGAATTGATATCGAGATTAATGGATATAAGAAAATAAAAATAGACATATTGTTATATATTTGAAGTAATTACACATGGATAGTATTTTTTGTCTTTTAGATTTATATTTAAATGTATTTAGAACATTATACATGGGCCCTATTATATAAAGCATGCACCTGTTTGCGCCCGGTGTACCTTAAAACAGGTATGCACTAATACATGGTATGCGCTTCCCCCAGTTTAGCCGCAAAATTATACCCTGCCCTGGGGGTAGCGCATTCATGTGAAAAAAGTGGTGGCTGCTTTAAAGCTGTTCCTGTCTTTCACTGTGCAGGCCGCAACCCGCATGAACTTTTAAGGGGGGTTAAAGATTCCCTGCAGGCATGTGCAGGAAGTGAATGTGCCTGCCTGCAAGGTGATGTATGGGGGTCAATTGGACCCCCTTCATCCCCTCTAGAGGCCTGCCATCAGGGGGCACACTGAGAGTGTGCCACCTTTTAGGTGGCGCACTGTCAGTGTGCATCCCGACAGTGTCTATGCCTTTGCGCCCATATCTGTATCAGTATCTGTACCTCAATCTTATGAGATCAAAACGCCATCGACCTCTCCAACCGAAACTCCATTATTGCATTCAATTTATTTAGGAGTTTTGATGACTACTGTTGTTGTTGTTTTTCAATGTGATGTAATTTTAAATGTCACTATGGTTGGATCCCGAAATCCTTGGGGTATGTCCCTCGGACACAGATGTGATCCTTGTGAAAGGACTCATTGGTTTCTGTTGAGTTTAATAAACCAAATATAATCCATAAGTTTTGATGCAGTTTATTATTGTTGTTGTATCATCACAATAATAAACTTCAACTCCCAGAATGCATCTTTTCTGGAAAATTCATTTCATAGAGTCCAGTATTGTTCAGTTACTGTTCCAAACCCAATGCATTTCGGCCATAAACCTTCGTCTGGGGATGATCTGTGAATAAATGTAGTCTACTTAAAATCTATGTCATACTGAAGAATGCCTTATCATTTTAAGTGCTCCTAAATTGTTAACATATAACTGTGTGGATGATGATTCAAAAGATGCGTGAGAGAGCCGAAAAATAACCACGTTAGTTACCGTGCATAAATGAATATGCGGGGTTATTGCCTAAGAGAACTTAAAAAACGTAAAAGTGCCGATGTTGATAACCGCGCGTGGACCGGTGCGAAAAGTAGAAAGATACCAGCGTTAGTCACCGTGCTTTTATATCGTAGTATTAACCGTGCCGATCTTGTTATGGGATAACTTTCTTTATAACTCATCAATGAGTGTGGCGTGCTCTTATGCTGTTATTATGTAAAGCGAGAATCTACGATTGCATTAGAACCACTGTTATGCTACATTAGCGCCCATATGGGGAACCATACGCATCGCTTACCGGTGTTCTCGTTAAAACGAACAGCTTTTATTCTCGGTGATTTAGACGCCGTTCTCCGCGGGAAAGTTAGTTGGTGTCTATAACCCGGATGTGCTATTTAAATCGGCCTGCCATGTGAGTGCGCATAGAAAGCGGAATTTGTGTTCTGAAGTTAATAAGTAGGAAACCAGTGAATGACTGTTTATGGAGTGTGTCACCAAAATCAGAATCTGAGAATTGCAAAGCATCCTGTAAAGAGGATGATTAAAAAATACATACAGATGGTGAATAACAGTTATACATACCAACAAATACTAAAGAAGTAGTATGTTTAGATGCTGCACTAGTATCTTACTGTTTGCAATATTTCATATCGAGTTCAAAAATGATAAAGGTAATTTTAAATGTCACCAGCACTTCCTCACTTCATGCACTTTCACTATTTTGTGAGCACTAGAGCTATTAATTCAATATATGATATTCCATTTATGCAGATAATAAATCTGTTGTCATTTTAAAAAAACCCTTGTGTCCCAACATATATTGAGTATCTAAGTCCCACCTGGACTTCCTTGTAATTTTTCATCTGACTTAATACTGCCCTTAAATCATTAGTAGCCTAGGCTACCTGAGGACCCTATGGCCTCCATTAGACCTTTGTTCTACACATCGCCGTATCTGTAATACGGCGCGGGTGCAGAGGCAAAGGGTTGCCCTCCTTTGCATGGAGTGACTCTCTCATGCAAATGAGGTAAAGTCCTATGAAGGGATGTATGATGTTACAACGCGATTGTTTACAACGCGTGCCGTTACATCGCATTCGTTACAACGAACGGATGTAACCACGCTATGCCATTACAACGCAAGTCTTTACCTCGACTTGCACTAGATGGCGTGCTAACATTAGAAAAGTGTAATTAACTATTCCAACTCCAGTCCACTTAACAGTAGGGAAGGTGTTGGAATAGTAAACTACACTATTTCTAATGTTAGCACGCCATCTAGCGCAAGTCGATGTAAAGACTTGCGTTGTAATGGCATAGCGTGGTTACATCGCGTTCGTTGTAACGAATGCGATGTAACGGCACGCGTTGTACTAACGGCGTTGTAAAGGTTGTTCCCCCCTATGAAGATAGCCTGGCGTTTTATGTGCCTCTGCGCTATGGTTATTATAGAAGGGGATGCACAAGCGTCTGCAGCATCTTCTGTAATACCAACGTGCCCGGGGGTACGCAAAGAGGGTGCAAATGCCCATTTTGTCCCCAGGGCACTTCCATAACAGAGTCATTACGTGAAGACCCTTACAGTATGTTATCCATATGACATTTAGAATTCAAAAGGTGTTGACATGAATGTTAATTTTTGGGAAAATCCTTGTGTTTTTGATAAGGGAAACTAGTTTCCAAAGGAAAAAGATATTGTATATGACTTTGTATTTGTTGGGTAAAATTGGTTTTAAATGCACATATTCAAAACGAGTAAAAAGAATACAATTGCATTTTGTTTAAGTAAATTTCAGTGCACTTCCAAGGATGGGGAATTGTGAGATGAATTTGTTCTTTTTATTACAGCCTTGATAAACACAGTTGTTGGCTGTTGTGACGTTTTTCGAAACCAATGTGATACAAACCATATTGCCTGTGGCAGTGCTTTTTTCTATTTAAATGTGATCGCAGACAAGTAATAATAATTAGGTGTTTTTACATCATTTAAATATAAGAAAAAAATTATCTAAAATACTTAGAAGACAAACTTTTTATTTTTTCGAAATTGTGATAAAGGGTTTCAAGAAACAGGTGAGACTCCTATCAAATATTGTAAGAAATATATATTTCACTGCGAAAAAAGGTGATCTGTTACAGGAAAAATCACCTTTGCACTTCACCTTTCACCACTTACTAAGAAAGGATAGTCAGTAGTGGGAAATGTAAATGTAAATTATTAATGTGATTTCACAATAGTACTTTGGTTGAAAAGAAGCTTGGTAAATACAATGTACTTTACGCCCACATATATGTCCACCGACAATTGCACCCGGCATCTCTTTGTATACTCTGTCTCAGCTTTACTAAAGAAATACTGCAAAAAAATCAAAGCTCGGATGTGCATATCTTTCAAAACAACACACAAAAGAGCCTGGAGTATGAACCCTGGGCATTAGACTCATACATACATCACAATCACATTTAACAACCCAACAGAAAGAATAGTATAGGGCTACTCCCCCTCTCTATCCTTCCTCTACACCTGGCCCAAATTCCAAGGGCAGCATTTATGACCCGGTTAGCGTCGTTCTTGTACCACACAACATGGTGCAAGAGTAACTTGATCCTTCGGTAATTTTTAAGCCACCTAAAGCCGCTTTGTGTGGCTTTGAGTATCTCCAAAAATATGGAGTAATGCAAACGCTGCATTGCATTACTCTGCCCTGGGTCAGCGTTCCATTGGCATTGCGTGAATGTTCCTACACAATACCCATGTTTTTTTGATGCATTCCGAGATTTACAAGACCCTGTTAACCTAGATACACACCAAAAAGATACGCCTCCCAGGGAAGGCTTACCAAGAAGAAATATGATTATTTCTCCTCGTTTTTCCTCTTATACATGGAAAGAGGAAAAAACCTCTCAGGAATGGTTTTGTGCAGAAAGGTGCCCTTTCCTGCACAAAAACAATCCTGCCTACAACACAGTGACCATTGCATTATAGGACATGGGTGCCTGAATTGGCGCCAGGCTGCCAAAATGGCACCAGAACAAAGAAAAAGGACAGGAATGCACTGTATTGGATAAATACAGTACTTACCCGCCCTTTTCTTGTGATGCAATGCAGCGCAATAAGGGGACTTGCTGCACTCTCCAGCGCCACTGAAGTCAAACTTCATCCCAAAGTTTGCAAGGATTCCTCCATCATACTATGCCTCCTTGAGCAAAAATGAACTTTTTCCTGCTCTCTACATAACACCCTACATACCTGCCCAACGCCTGTTCACAGTGGTGTTATGTGCATTTGAAAATAAAAAGTTTAAATGCATGGCTTCTGCTTGCTCTGCTGCTGCAGTCTTTGTGGAGGTAGGAGGTATTTTTTAATTGTGCATGCAAATAGTGTACTATTTACCATACATCGTGGCATGCATCTGCTGCATACTTGGGTTATTCTGTCTCTGAAACCAACTCTTAAAGTGTCTAGGGAGTTGTGTTTACTTACTTACTGCCTGGGAAAGCGTCCAGAGGAACAGGTTTCTAGTTCCTTCTTCAGCTTCACCTGCCCACCACCAAAAGTGAACTCCAAGGACCGACTGGATCTATGTCCTTTCAGCCAATGTGATTGGTAGGACTCTCCTTCTTAAGTGAGCCACTTAGGTCGTTCAGCATGGGTGGTCAGCTAAAGCGTGAGAGGATTAAGAACATCACGTGGTTGGGCCTGGTATGGCCTGGGAGAGCCCGGCCTGAAAGCCTTCCTCTCTAACATTCTCTATAATGTATAAATATAAATACATAACTTGGCTGTGTAAAGCCACTCCTGAGCACGGCCTGCAGCACCACTTCAGGTATTCAGCCTCACCAGTTATAACCCAGCATCTCTCTTCAACGCATGGACTTTAGCTCCAGATAAAACCGGCTCCACTGCACAGTCACGCCTGAGCATAACTCTGAACAATCCTAGTAAAATGTACAGCCAAATGTAGGGTGGGGATAATTGATCCTGGTTTGAATTGCAGATTAAAGCCACAGTAGAAGATAGGGATAGTCTTATATAAGATTACCGTATTATGTCCCTAGCAGGTGAACATATCTCCTACTTGGATAGCCCGCAGTCACTTTTCAGGTACAGGTTATCTCCGAAATATAGTTTAGAGCCACTCTACAGTGTGGATGTAGTAGTTCATCCTGGGGTATATC